>NC_090939.1:224861313-225483695 GCF_040938575.1 Ambystoma mexicanum | reverse complement strand
TTCAAAGTGTCTTAGGCAATGGAGAGTTGCGGCTCCAGTCGACGAGGTTACATCGGTCCTCCGAACCTCGGCCGAAGGTGATGGTCATCGATGGCCTCAACGTCCTGGCGCTTACTTCAATGTTTCTCGGCGGACCCCATCTCCGGTCGACAGCTGTTTGTGACGTACTACCAGGGTGCCTTGATGAAGATAAGCTGGTGCACGATATTCCCTCGTAGCTCGGAAAGAGGTCTCCTAGCCGGATCCTCACTTGGATCAGTTCTTGGAGACAAGAAAGCTTTTGGATTGCGTTGAGGGAAAGCAGCAGCAAAGCCTTCTTCTTCCAGCTGGGCTTCAAGGTTAAGTTTCGACTTCAGCTTCTGAACGATTCTACTTAGTGAGAGGTCCCCAGATATACTGTTCTGTCTCTCATTCACACTGCTGAGCAAGCATTCAGCGGCAGGCAGCCAATCAGGCTCACAGTACATTCAGGCCTTTCTCTTCCATCCAGGCACTCATAGCAAGGAATGTGGATTGGGACAAGCACCCAGCCTTTCAGCACACCACACTGCATTCATACCAGTTTCGGGCAGGGCTGTCTCATTCATTGTGTCACACACCGGGGACCAGACACCCATAACATGAAATGTATATTGGTGTCACACTCCATTCACCCAGCTCCCACCACAAGGGTGTACCCACAACATACAGTTATTGGGAAGGTTCCAGCTAGTCTGGCCTGGACCTCCCCACAATACCATATATGGAACTTCCCTCTAAAAGACAGTCAGGGGAAGGGACGGAGTCAGGGCTTCCCAGGACTTTGGGAAAACAAGTTAACAGGCAATAGACAGCAAGGAATCAACTGATTCCAATGACAGGGCCTGGGTATCCCAAAATGGAGGATACTCAGAGAACCTGTCAAATTCGGCATGCAGCTGCCACCAGCCCATACCCTGCTCTGTGGGCCACACACAGGTGCCCGAAAACGTACACTAGGGGTACAGGGTTGTATCCCCCCAACCCATGGGTGCCATAAGGGTATCCCAAGGATCTATTCACCACAACCAAAAAGTGGAAGAGCTGCACTGCCAGGAGTCCCACATGGACTCCTGTGCAGAGAACAACCCAGAACACACATGAGAAAAGAAGTACAGGACAAGGCCATGGAGGCCTGGTCCCTCCAATGCATTTCCAGCATCACCCCCATACATGCCTGCATGTTCTGCCTCTTTGGGGAGGGGGGTATTCCATCCCATCAGAAAGATTAGGGAAGCCAAATCCCAAATACCACTTTGCAGGCACAATGGTGACGGGGTGAGCAGTGCACCCAATCTGAAATTCCAATCTACTGTACAGTAATGAGAGATTTGCCCAGCACTAGTTACTTCCTGTGTCATCTCAGGGCAGGACAAACAGTACTCGATTTCACTGTCACTATAGATAAGGATTTCTTAACTTAGTTTCATTTTCTTAACACCTTATTTGACACAGATGTGATTTTAATACAGTAGAAAGAACAGGTTTCTCACTGTATTGACAACTGTATACCTAGCCCATAGTCTGTTCCTCCATGCATACCACAGGGATAGAACCAGAGCCTTTTTACCCAGCACAAAAAGAATGTCCCCACTAAATTTGCTGCCAGTCCTTTTCCTTCCATCTATACCATACCCGACTGAGGTCTAGGTTTCAGTGGGGAAGGTGCGAGTTCTTATTGTATTGTATAGTACTTGTCATTTGTATAGCGCCCTTTTACCATTATTATAGTCCCAATGCGCTATTAGTGGGAACGCCCTCCGAGGCCCGAAGTTCAGAGTGTTGGAGGTCATGGAGTGAGATTAGGATGTGTGTGTGCATTTGGCCAAAAAAGGCTTAGCAGGGCTGGCCAGGCTCCGGTAGAGAAGCAACCTATGCGGTCAGGCATGTGGATGGGTGCTGAGAGGAGATGGGGTGGCGTCAGTGTGAGAGATTTGCTATGTGTTCAGCATGCCCGAATTTATCGTAGGTCTCCACTGCATTCTGCTGTCAGAGGTGTTAAGGCGTAGTCTGGTCTAAGTAGGCAGAGAAGTATCTGAACAGCACAACCACATTTTTTCGTAGTCCTTGCTGTATCGTAATGTGTGTGGATAGCCGTTCCTGTGGCCAGCAGAGTGGTGTATTATACGCACCTTGCCACAATTGATACCGTTTTGTTCTTAGGGTGCCTGCTAAGTCACTTGGCTTCTTCCGTCGGTTCTTGCGGCTTTGATAAAATGGTTAACAGCAATGACAGTCTATACTCCAACAATTTGCCCTTAGGGCACATGAGATGTGAATGGGGTGTGGGTTCCTATGGAGGACAGGGGACTATGGACTGGCAGTTCAATGGTCATTACGGTGAGTAACTTGATCTTACTCCTTTGTACTGATCCCTTTTTTCTGCATACTTTTGGTGGACTGCTAAGCAGAACAATCCCACACAGAGGATAGACCGAAGGGCCGTTTAGGCAAAAATGTTATGCAAACAACTTAACCAAATTGAGCTTTGGCCTGAGAACTGACATCTGTGCAAGGGGCAGTTTTTGCCATGAGATCAGAGGGAATATATGCTTGGAAGGCCACCAAGAACTACTTTGGTTCTTAGTGAATGGTTGTGAAGCCCTGGTTCTTAGTGAATGGTTGTGAAGCCCTTTGGGGTCTGAGGAGGGGTGGGGGGGAATAGCTTTCGCACAGAGTACCTTTCCACTATGCATGACCCAATCCAGCATCTTTGTGATAGCCTTAAAAGGCTGCATGCCTTGGGCCCATATGTCATGAAGAGCCTGTCCATATAGTACCTTTACTCAGTTCTGCTCAAGCAGCATTTAAGGGCCTGGATTAGGGAGATCCCTATCCACCTACAGAGAAAGATTTAAAAAGAAGGTGGGAAAAGGAATCTGTTAAGGCAGACATCAGGGAAGAATGTCTGTATGAGTGAACAGTGGGTATGCAACACCCTCTAGTCATTGTGAAACGCATTGAGGGTGTTGGAAGCTGAAAGGGCTTGATGTTCAATATCCCTGCAACTGAATGTGAGAGCAACAAGAAAGCCTTTTTCTAGAATACCAATCGGAGGTCTGCTACAGCCATGAGCTCAAAGGGTTTGTGTGCCAGGGCTGAGAGGATCACATACAAGTTCCAAGAAAGGTACAGAGCTTTCCGAGGGAGAAGACCATGAGACAATCACTCAAAGTGTCTGTTTATAACTGGATTTGTTAAGAAAAACTACATCTCCCTTTCCTGTAGGTCTAGAGTGCTGAAAGATGCATTTGGTAAAAGTTGATTTGAATACTTGCACAAGCCAGGTTAGAAATCAAAGACAGTTTATTGTCAGAGTTGCAGGTTAAGGGCCCGATACATTTCTGCAGACACCAGTGATAAAACCCAATCCATTTGCCTCAATATTGCAATATTGCCCACTGTGGATTTTGTTTCTGGCACCTTAATGATCTTCATATTGGAAACCGGCAAGTTTTTTAGGGTGAGCTGCTAACCTCACAAACTGAATGGAGGTTTGAAGAGTTTGAACTTCCTTCTGAGACACAGCAGATTGGCTCCCCAAGTTAGATGAACAGGTGGAAGAGGATTTATGGTCATGAAGTTAGAAAACAGCGCTTTGCTGGTCACCACAGGGCATGGAAGATAATGGAACACAGTCATTGCTTGAAGTGTTAGGTGGGCTTTGTGAATCAGAGAACCCAGGGGAGGAAAGGTGTATAGGAAAGCGACCTCACCAGAAGGTTACCAAAACGTTCCACAGAGAACGCAGGTCCTGCCCTTGACAGTTGGAGCTAAGGCGAGTTGCAAACGGGTCAACTTTGGTGGAATGCCCAGTTTTGGAAGAGCACCCGGAGGATATTTACGTGGGTTTTCTACTCATGGTTCACCGTTGACAGGGGAGTCTGCATCAGATTGATTTCCCTGAAAAATGAAGAACATGGAAATCTTTGCTGCCCATGATGGCCCATTCCCAGATGTTTAATGTTAGGAGCAACAACTAACAAAACTGTTGAGGTAGAACATGCCAGCGGTGCGGTTTGCAAGGACTAACAAACGTGTCTACTGTGCACAACAGAAAGGCTCTCTATCCATTCCAGTCCATTTGTGTGCTCTGTATCTCACAAGATCGAGCAACATGGACTGTGACCAGAAAAGGCTCCCTCACAGAGAGGCCCGTCTCTTGGTTCCACCAGAGCATCGTGAACTTAGTTTTCTATGGAACAGGGGGGACTACCAGCTGGGGATGGACGGCTTCACTCCAATGGATAGTCAGATCCAATTGTGCCACCTGCATTCTCAGACACACATAGGGAACAGCCAGAACACAAGAGGCGATAAGCCCCAGAAGGCTCTGGAAATTCCATTCTGAAGAGGCACTGTGAGCAAGGAGGAATTTGCAAGTCTCTTGAATGTCCGACTTTGCCCTTTCCTCCACAACTCTGCATATCCCTTGTGGTGTCATATATTCTGTTCTTGTATGGAAGTCTTCCTTTTAAAGTGTTCCTTAAAATTCAGTAAAGGTAGCTGCCAGCTGTATGGTGAAAAGACAAGTGTTCCTGTTTACTTCCTACCTCATTATTGCCTCTGGTCATCTACCACAAATGGTGACGAGTCTCCTCTTCCCCTGGATGATCTGTCACCATGTAGTAAGGCAGAAACCCATAGACAGCATTTGTGACTTCAAGCTAAGGACAGCAGCTCCATCCATACTACCCCAGAGTTCCAGCAACAAGGACTGTTGCATGTCATGGTTCAGTACATCTAAATATCAAAATGGGTGTTCATTTTCGAACAACAAGGAATGTTCCACTGTACTGCGTGAAATATGATATGAGAAGTGTATACCATAAAGATGTAATACTATATGAGTTATATTAATAGGAAAGGAGCATACCATTGCCTCGCATCATTAAACACAAATGAAGCTGTTGAAATATTTCCGATTAGGCAGGAAAACTTGTCCATAATTGATGAGCAAATAAATAAGACCAACAACAATTCTCGAAAACTTTGAAATCCTGAAACACTTGGAGAAACCTAAATCACTCACCCTATCTATCTGCCCGAAAGATCAGGGTTGTGCCGATGTTCAGCAGGCCTTCGCTGAAAAACTTTCCCTGGCGCATAATAAAATCAAGGAAGATATGAAAATAAACACAATGTCAGTCAGTGAGGGTGATATGCTATTTAGGGGAGATAAGATCCACCCCCTGCCAGGGTGCATCAGAAATTAGTACAATGGGCCCATGCCAGATGACATCTCTGCCATCAAAAGGTTAGACAGAGGATTACTGGTAGCCCAGGATGGATTTAATGGTAGACCGCCTTGTCTGAGAGTTTAGTGTATGCACCAACCGTGAAAAGAGATGCACAGTTAGAACTCCCGCTATGGTCCCGTACCTCTTCCCAAAGCTTCTTGGAGCAAACAGAGCCTCGATTTCATGGGACCCACCAATACACTACTGTTCTGGTTGACCACTTCAGCAAGTGGCCAGAAGTGTGATTTGTGGACACCCTGATGGTGTCAATGCCATTTCTTTTCTGCAGGTGATCATGTGTGAGCGCTTCCCAAAATTCCTTGCCACATGTAATAGGGTTCAATTCTGCTCCACTGAATGAAAGCCTTCCTGGACCAATGCGGTATCTGCCACACCAAAACGTAAGTATGCCACCAGTCAGGTAAATCAAGCCACCATGGCTAGTTGGTTGAATTGGAAGAGGGCAGTCCAAGAGCTGCTCCGGAACTATTATACTGTTGGTAACTCTGATGGAAATATTTCCTTTGGAGTAGATGCCGGGAAGACGTGTGGGCACCAAACTCCATCCCTGGTGCTTCTTTAGTAATCAGGCCAATAGTAGATCTCATCTTGAGGCCATGAGCCTAAAAGTTAAGCACAGTCAGTTAAGGAGTAAACATGCAAATGATGGCAACAATATGATTAAAAAACAAAAGAGGAGCTCAGCCTCCTAAGCAGCTACTTCAAATACTTTGTACCACTCCCCAGCCTTGTTTTGCATGGAAACAAAACTGCTGTGGGTTCACTAGACCACCAGGAACCTAAATGAGAGCAGCAACAGAACTGCACTTATCTCTAGGGGAACCAAGCCATAGGGGTCCCCTAAGATGAACTGAAACGAACATGAACTTTGCAGCAGGGTGCCATTGTTGGAACCATGGCGGCACTGCACAGAGAAAATGGGCAGGGCTTAACGTGATCTTTGAAACTTTCTGTAATTGTGACCCCTCTTCCGATTGAGGAAGGGACAGAGAACCAGTCAGAGGATGGAAAGGGGGACAACACAGTAAGCAGGAAGTTGTGGTTTGTTCGGGTGAGGTCAGAGGAGGAGGCCAAGAGACCAGCAGAAGGAAGGACGTTAAATTGGAGTGTGGAGGCGATTTTTAAAAGAAGTGAAGTATTGGTTAGTGAGTGCAAGTAGTACTGTGTTGTAAGTGTGTATGAAAGACTAGAAAGTGAGAATATTAGAGGGACAGTAAGGAGTGATTGTGAAGTGTGTGTGAGGGAGTGAAAGGTGTGTGACAGAGTAGAAGGTATGTGGAGTAGCTGTAGGAGTATTAGTGTGGAGAATGAGAAGACATGTGTAGTAGAGAGGAGGAGGGGGGAAGTAACACTGAAGGGTGAAGGCAAGCGGTAAGAGTGGGTGTGATCAGAGGGACAGAGGCGGAACATGCATAGAATAGAAGGAGCAAAGGTGGGTGGAGTTGGCAGCAGGAGAGTAGTGAGAGGAGAACATCAGGCAGAGAAAGGGAGAGGAGTACATGGGCTCTCACAATTAATCGGGCAGTCACTCAACTCAGAGAGTTCCGCACCCCCCCCAAACAAGGTGGCGTGCACCCAAAGCGCTTATATAGGTTCAACTTTAGTGAGGCCTCCAATCCGTCTCGCACCACCCCGTACCACCAATGAGCTAGGAACCAGGCCTGTGTATAACAAGAATATGTATTTATTTAAGGTTTGACAAAGAAGACTAGCAACCAGAACATCAACCACCAATGCTGTGGCACTACACAATATCACAAATTCAAATTTCTTGCACCAATTGACTAACACAGGTTTAAAGGACCTTCAGTTGTGATATGACACCGGTAAAATATTGAAGTTGGCAGTCACAATTTTCATCAAATTTCTTGCACATTAACCAATAGGAAACAAACACAACACACAGTAATTGCTTGTGTGGCACAATGCTCCTTTCTCCCAGCAACCACCACCCTCCAGGCATCAATTAGATATGACCCCTTTGATCAGAAGGCAATGTACAGGGACCGGGAATACAGTAGCAAAATCATTTTGAGTTTTCTATTTGAAAGGCAAAGTCAAGAAAGGAACTCAATGGGAAAATCGTTTTGGGCTTTTTATTTGCACGAAATGCATGGTTTTGGGAAAATAGTTTGGGATGCAAGTAAATAAATGTGACATTTTGTTTTGAACCCTCTACATTCACTTGAACAGCAGCGTTTTAGGGTTACTTAAAAGACAGGTGTTCCAGAAAGAGAGTCACGCAAGTACTTTATGGTCTATACCGGCTCTAACACGCTGGACATGAACTTTGTTATTTTCAAACTCTAATAACACTCGTCCAGTGATTTTCTATATGGGAATTCATTGATTTAACTTCAATTCAATGCACTAAGGATCTACACAGCTTCCCCCATCCCCAAAATGTAATGGAAAGGATTAAGGCAGGCAGCTCCCAACACAATTCAATTTAAATGGATAGGATGATTTTATATAATGGAATTAATTTGAATTGGATTTAATAATGTGCCAAGGGTCTCCCCAGTACCCCCCTCCTACCCGCTAAGCGATATGGAGATTAAGGCTGGCAGATCCCCCCCACCCCACACTTTTGACAGCTTTAGGATATATCTACTTACATGGGAGGCCTTAGTTATGATGCATCCAGGGAAACAGCAGACGTCCTCTGAGGACAGCACAGATCTGGTCAAAGGCTTCGGTCAAGAGTAGTCCCCAGCACCCAGACTTCCTCTGGCCCCTCAAATGGCATGCCCAGCTAGCTTCTAGAATTCCCCGTCTGAGTCTCCCACGCAATGTTTAAGGCCTTGGTAGCTCGCCTGTCTCTCTGCTAGTTCTCTGTCAAGAAGCAGAATACCTCCAGTAATAGAGTGGGACAGTATAGGGAAAAATCCAAATTCCAAAGAAAGGTCCCAAGAGTTGAAAAGTCAAAGAAAGATCAGCGAGTCAGTCCCTCTCAGATAGAAAAGAGAGCTCTTCTAGGGCTGGTGACACTCCATTAGTATCATATTTCCCATGCTATGGATTGGCCAGTTCTCTCCCTTCAGCTCACACCAAGACGCCCACTGGCTGCTGATCGGGTCAGAAGTTGGGAGGTATGGGTTATGGAAGTTGAGGGAGGAGGATAAATACATAATTTCAAAATGACAGGTAGTTTTAAACTTTTGGGTTCTGAAGATCTTACAACGTGGCAGCTACCCTAATTCTTCAGATAATTTCCTGCACGCACATATTTTTGAATTCTATATTTTATGGTGAGTCGGAAAATACAAATTTTATTTCGTCACCCCCTACCTGGGTGGAGCTACCGTTTTATGATTTACTCCTGAGCCGAAATAGTCACACATCTGCCCCTTCCTGATTGAAATCCATAACCTACCATCCCACCAACTTTCTATTACGGCGGAATTATGGGAAGGCCAGAATCATACTTTTTCTCATGAGTCCAGTTGTATCCATCACACAAACTTCTAGGTTACATGGTGCCAATTTGGCTTTTTATCCCCTTTAATCTGAATCTGGGGTGACCTCACTGGGGGATACAATTCTCTTTTAATTAAAGAAAAGGTGGTCCAATGTTAATCAATGGGAAGGCATCACATGGGTCCCTCAGTTTCAGATAGCCCCCACCAAATCTTAGGTTTCATTTCCCTTCTATGACCTGATCAGTATTTTTCACATTGCCTATCCTTTCAAAGTATATTTTCACATGTGTACTGCAGCAGTTTTGAACCTGCAAAAAGGTGTCTTTTCCCATTTTACACGAAGTCAGCATCTGCAGCACTCTGTCTCTTTGTATTTTACTGAAGTTGCAATAGGCCCATTTGTGTTCATTCACTAGGCCTTATATTGGAAAACAATGTTTTGTACTGGCTTTTATACTTCAATGGAACTCCACATTTGCCAGCTTCATTCACACAACAGGGGCCTTACATGGCATCTCCATCTCTGTCACTCTGGGTTTGTCTTTCTACCCCACAGGGCGTGATAAGAATACGATTGACTCTGGCATTGTGTCCGAAAAGGCACACTCTATACTCCATTTAAGTCAACTAACATTGATAGTGTAGGGTCAGTCTTGGAAGTCCCTTAGGGAATTCACAGGTAAGACATTGGGCTTTATGTTTTCCCTCCGCGCAGTCTGAACCTAGACAGTAGAGAGAGAAACTTTCTGTATGTACTAAACCTGGGAAGTAAGGATTCCTCAATTAGGGTGGGATTAGTGCTTTTAGACGAGAGTGGGATGGCCCTAGAACCCTACCTAAAAGTTCAATAGAAACACTTGAACTGTCTCTGGGAGTTGGAGTGCTCTTTGAGCCTTCCACTATATACTTGCGTCCATTCTGGAGCCAATGAAAGCCAGGCTCTGTGGAGTGATCAAGGAGGATGTCCCCCGATTCACAGACACCCAGGGTGAAGAGAAGCACTATGAAGATTTTTCTTGAAAGGTGGAAAGTCCCTAAAGGAGCATGGCAGGAGTTTTTGACACCACTCAGAAAGTGACCAGAAATCATCTTGCTGACAGATTGGTGAGTATGATCAGGGATGTAGGTGCTTGAGTGCTGGGCTAGGCTAGTGCTGGGCTAGGTCTTTTTTATGTAAACTCATCATTGTTGGGTAAGGGGTAAAGATCCACCCCACCAAAGTGTAGGTAAAGGATCTTCTCAAGAATGTTGGGGTTGAAATTTGTAGCGTGCATCCAGGCCTGCCAATTGACATCTGTCCAAAATGGCATGCCTCATGCTGCAGCTTATATTTGGTGGCCTGGGGAAGGCCTCCTCTGCTGAAGATCTCCTGAATAACGAGGTAGTTTAGCAGTGCCACTCGTAGTTGTCTTCTCCCAACCTGCTGAGCCTGTCCGCCTCCAGGTTGGATTTCGCCGGAAGGTGGACTGCCGTGAGGGAGATGTCGTTTTCCAGGGCCCACTCCCACATGCAGATTGCCAGTCTGCACAGTGGAGGGGATCTGGTGCCTCCCTGCTTGTTGCCATAGTACATGCTGGTCGAGTTGTCTGTCTGGATGAGGACAACCTTGCCCTTGAGAAGTGGAAGGAATGCTCTGAGCGCTAGCCAGATGGCGTTCAGCTCCAACCAACTGATGTGGTGGTACTCCTGCTCCTGTCGGGCCCAGGTGCAGTGGACCGAGAGATTGTCCAGGGTGGCTCCCCAGCCCTCAAGCGATTCTGTGGTGATGGTAACCGGTGGGGTGGGAGACCAGAAGGGCTTGCCCGTCCATAGGTTGTAGTCCTTGGACCACCATGTGAGGTCCGGGTGGAGAGATGGGGGAACGTTGATCATCTTGGATTGAGAACCCCGCTCCTGGTTCCATGATGCCACATGGCATCGAAGTGCAGCCACGAAGTGCAGCTGTATCCTCTTCATCCTGAGTCTCGTGTGGGGGACGGCTAACAGGACCACTGCCAAGAGACCCAGGAGATGCTTTCGCACCCTATAAGCTATGTCAACAACGCAGTCGTCCACCAGAGCCTTGGTTTTCGCAAAAACTCAAGGACAGCAAACTCCAGTGCAGGCCGACAGAAAGAAAATGGCGCAGGAGTTACTCCCCACACTCCAAAACCCGTTATCGTAACACACTTGCCGCTTATCACAAAGAAGTGATCAATGCTAAAAAAGCTTATTTCGCCCATACGGTGGAAGAGGCCATCAACAAACCTAAGGCGCTATTCAACTTGGTACAGTCTCTTTCAACACCTAAAGTACCTCAAGACATAGTTCCTCCCTCACAAGAGCTCTGCGATTCCATCTCTACCTTCTTTCTCTCTAAAATAACCACTATTCGAGACAATATTAAGACTGAGGCTGCAGCCATTTTGGCTGGCCCAGTTTTTGTGAAGCCTCCTCCTACTAAAGGCCATTGGTCGACCTTCCCCCTCTTCTAATATTGAAGTCCTATCTGTGATCCATAAACTCAAAACTGCATCTCCTACAGACGCAATAGCACTGGCTCTTCTACAAGAAATATCCACTGACCTGATTGATCATATTACGTCAGCTGTCAATTATTCATTTACCACAGGACCCATCCCTGATTCCCTAAACCATGCATTGGTAATCCCCTTGCTTAAGAAGCCCTCTTTGGATCTTGAAGTGCTGGCCAATTATCGCCCGATTTCCCTCCTGCCTTTTCTGATGAAGGTTTTGGAGGCATTGGTATCCCCTCTGCTTTCTACTTTTCTGGAATCCACTCAGTTCCTTGATGTATTTCAATCAGGCTTTCGGCCGGGTAGAGGCACTGAATCTATACTTAACTCGGTGATGGATGACCTTATGTGCCTTGTTGATCAGGGTGGTGTCGGAGCAGTCCTGCTGTTAGATCTGTCGACTGCTTTCGACACCGTCGATCACGCACTTCTGATCTCCCGCCTCTTTGAAGCCGGTATATCTGGCCAGGTTCTGGATTGGTTTACAACCTTCTTGACCGGTCGCTCGCAATCAGTATTGTTGCCTCCGTTTTGTTCTGCCCCGGTCCTTCTATCCTGTGGTGTCCCTCAGGGATCGGCACTTTCCCCCCATCTTATTTAATATCTACATAAGATACTTACTGTTTCTGATTGAATCTCATGGATTCCGCGTTTTTCCGCACCTGCAGGAATTGACGGATTGATGGCTAACGGCTTTCCATTGCCGTTGTGGACTTGTAAATTGTTGGCGGAGTAAGCTTGATTTTCAGACTGATATTGTGATAAGCTATACAATCTTGTGGATTTGGTCCATGTGTTTTTTCTTGTGGGACGTTCATTGCTGTACTGCTTTCCGCAGTACCCATCTCTACAGTTGTGGAGGTGTGGCGATACCTCGGCGGACTGTGACGCCTCCTGAAGTATATGTTTCTCATTCGCGAGAGACTACCAAATTTTTCATTTTGAGACGTGCATTGAAGGTTCACCAAATAAAGGCCCCGTGGTCTTTTTTTCCCTTTGATGGTGCCTGAAACTACCCATTCAACACAGTGTTGAGGAGAATAGTGGATGTTTTAAATTATCCTCTGAAGAATGTTTGCCCGAATGGGGTTGTGAAGAACGGAAACATGTTGGGATTGTTATTTTAATGACACATTGAGATTTTTTGTGTTTTGTTATGTGATATCTTCTGTGTCTTGTGTATATGTAAAAATGGAGGCCTATGTTTTAGTAATTGTTTTTCTAGTGTTAGACGTTGCACTGTGTTAGGTGAGGGTAGTGTTTTATGTTCAATTTTTAGTTGAAATATTTTGAATAAATTATATTTTTTGTAAACTTATTACAGCACGCGGTCCATTTTGTCAGGACTTGTGGTGCCGGAAATTCTAACAGAGGTTCCTAATTGAAAGGGTTTTGGGTGTAAGTAGAGTAAACTAATCATCTTATGTGGGTACAGCTGCTTCACAATTGTTTTGGACGGCCGACTTCTGGCCCTCCTCATTAGGTCCCCTCCCGATACCAGATCTATCCGTCAGGAATCTGGGAGTACGTTTCTCAGCGACCCTTACCATGGATGAACAGGTGGGAGCAGTTTGTAAATCGGGCCATTTCAAACTCAGGGTCCTTCGGAAAGTCCTTCCCTTCATTCCTACGGCCAGTCAGGCGCCTGTAGTTGGAGATCTGGTCCTTAGCATTCTGGACTACTGCAACTCATTATACCTGGCCCAACTCAGTTATCTTATTGGGCGCTTGCAGCTACTCCAGAATGCCGCCGCTCGCTCCATTATCCGTCCTCCCTTTGGTGCTCATATGACACCCAGACTGAGACAACTTCATTGGCTTCCTGTTGTCCAACGGATACTGTTCAAATCTATGTGCATGGTCCACCGAGCCTTTCATGGAAAGGGGGCAGAATATTTACAAACCAAATTCACTCCCTATCAACCAACTCGCACCCTTCGATCTCTCACCGCCCGCCGGCTGACGTTCCTCGGTTCAGGTTAGCCCGTAGGGGTGGCCGTGCCTTCTCTGTTGCCGCTGCTGAAGCATGGAATCGCCTTCCCATCGCTTTGCCAGATATCTCTGACCTTCTGGACTTTCGGCGCAGATTAAATACTCTGCTTTTCTAGTGGCCCTACAAGTTCCTGCTTCACCTTTGTTTGCTCAGCGCCAAGATGCCTGCGGGTGTATGTGCGCTTACATAAATGCCGTTAACATAACATAACATGCTGGTACTACCAGGCAGATGTCACCTCTCTGCTGAGGAAGTGAGTCGTGGCCCTCTTGATGGCTGTGATCTTGTTCTCCGACGGAAACACCTTCTTGGAGCATGTGTCCCATATGAGGCCCAAGAATGTCAGAGCCTGCGTGGGGTGCACCTGCGACTTCTTGAGATAGAGCGAAAAGCCCAGATCGTGCAGTGTGTTCATAAGAGCATGGGAAGAGTGTTGAAACACTTCCGGAGATGTCGCAGACAAAGTTCTTTCACTCCCCGCCCCACCCATTTTTCGCATACATATGTGGGGGGAGGCCCCTCTAAATCCCCCCACCTTACACCTATATATTTTTATTAACTTTACTCCACCCACATATACATATGCGAATAAATGGGGGGTCAGACTTTTCCACCTCAGTAATTTCGTCCTATTCCATCGAGGTATGGGTAGAAGTGGATGCCCTGGGCCCTGAGGAGGGCAGCCACAGTATTCTAGAGTCTGGTAAAGCCCCTGGGGGGCGAGTTCAGGCGAAAAGGAAGGACCGTGTAGGAAAGAACGATGGGGCTGCCATATCGGTACGTGTCCTTCAGATCCAGGAAGCACATCCAGTCTCCCTTGCACAATGTCTCCACTATAAAAGCTGGCGTAACCATCGTGAAATTTTGTAGACGTAAGGAGAGGTTGAGGGTGGAAAGGTCCAGCACAACTCTCAGGCCCGCCTGGTTCTTCTTCTGAATGGCAAATATCCTGGAGTAAAAGCCCAAGCCTCGCTGGGAGGCTGGGACTTCCTCCACAGCCTGGCTTCTCTACGAGCAATCGGATCTCTGCCAGAAGAGTTGCTGTCCCAACTTGAGGGGAGGAGGTACCCTGTGGATACTTCGGAAAGGATCCAAGGGTCCGCGAAAATCTGGTGCCAGAAATGTGCATGGAGAGCAAGCCTGCCCCCCATCGAAGACATGTGAACCCGAAGGGGTGTGTCATGCCTTCTTCCCCTCAGAGCCTGTTGCGGAGGAGGGAGACTGGAAAAGCTCCTAGTCCACCCACCGCCTTTTTGTTGCTTGCGCCTATGTGGAGTCGGCGAGTGGTCCAGCGGCCTGGACCTCCGTTCTTGGAAGCCACGGAACCCTCCGTATGTACGGCCCTTTTCGGAGCGCTGCAGTGACTGGGTGTACGATTTGGGCGTGGTCTTAGTCAGTATGGATAAAGGCTTGGCTGTTTGTGAGCTGTTTTTCTTTTTGCCTAGCTCCTCGTCCGTGGTGGAGTTGAAGAGGTCACCCCACTCGAACGGCAGGTCTAATATGCGTTCCTGGACATCCGAGTTAAATTTTGTTGCACTGAGCCAGGCTGTCCTCCTCATGTCCGTGGTGATACAGATGGCACGGCCAGAGTTGTCAATGTGGGCCGCGGTGGACTCCATGAGATCCTGTGCCACCGCCTTGAAACGTGATTGGCTCTGCGTAGGGAGTTCCAGGAGGAAGTCCGCAATTTCCCACCATAATCTTTGGTTAGCGGCCGCCAGCATGGCATTGGCGTTGGCCTGACGAAGATGCAAGGACGCGTTGGAATACAGCTTCTTCCCATACGCCTCCAAGATCTTATCCTCCTTGCCTAGTAGTGCCACAGAGGAGGAGTCCGAGGACGACTGAGGCTTGACGTATAGTGATGCAGCATCGATCAATGAGGAGTGAGGCTGAGGATGGACTGATAGCAAGAGTGTATCCCCCTCCATCTGCCTGTACTTAGCGTCCAGGTGTAGATTGACCAGCTGGGCAGAGTGGGGATTGAGCCAACCCTTCTTGGCCAGGGAGACTACATCGGTCTGCAGTGGAATTCCCTTTTTAGCAGCGGGGCATCATGTGAGTCTGCGAGGACCCCCTCTGCTGGTTGCTCAACCTTGGGTTGAGAAAGGCCCAGGTACTGCGCCAGCCCTGCAAGACGTTCATGGAAGGCCTTGGCTGATGAGGGTGTATCGGGGTCCTCCTCATCGGACGTGTCCGCCTGGGGGTGTCTAGGATCCTGCACTGGTGGAGGAGTGGCGGGAACCGGAGGCTGGGCTGCTGGGACCGGAGCCAGAGACTGTGGCAGGGGCTGGTATGGAACTGCCTGAGGAATAAGTTGGGGGGCCGGAGAAGGTGGTACAGGCAGGCCGGGGCCGGGAGCGCTGGCGGGAGCACCTCCCTGATGGCATGCCTGAGGATCAACCTCATCCGAGGGTACTTGAGTCCGAGGAACCTCTAAAAGAACCTGTCCTCACAGGCTGGAGGAGTTGTAGGGGATATACACTGGGTAGCGGGTGGGTGCTGAAGGCTCTGCATACCCTGCGCATACGGACGTAGCGGGAACCGGCTGTAGGCCACGTACCTGGTTGACACCAGTCCCAACTTGACACTCGTTCTTTGCCGAATTCCCATTTCTGGTGCAGCGGTGGACGGGTGCTGATGTCTGGCACGGCGGCCATCTTGTTGAGCTGCCTTCCACGTGTCTGCATTGTGTTGCTCAGCTCGCTGGGCCACGCCTCCTCCAGGACTTGAATGTGGATCATGAGGCCTACCCTGCTCCTCAGGCCGAGGCCTAGTAGGCGTAACACCATCGGCCGGTAGAGTTGTGTTTAGGTGCCCCCTCTAACATATTGCCGGTACAAGGGCGTTCCCCTCGGATGAAGACTCGGTACCAGAACCTTCCGATCGCTCAACACTGACACCGGGAGAATCCGGGAATCCCTCGACCCATAGGTCGGTAGCCGGGGAGGCCTCGGTGCAGGTGCTGGTAGTAGAACCTTGGCGGTCCCTACCGCACAGGCGAGTCCTATGGAAGGAGTCTCCCTTGCGGGGTGCATGGATAATAGAGGCCCTACCTTGGGCCTGGATCAATGTTTGATGATGTCCTTCAGGTCCTCAGGAGGTAATTTCTGGAAAAGCTCCCTCCACCTGACTAGTCTGTTCTTCAGAGACCTCGAAGATAGGGCGGTGCACGCTGTACAGGGTTGCAGACCGTGGCCTGGACCAAGGCAACGTAGGCAAAGGGCGTGGGGTCGGAAGTTGGAAAGAGCCTGTCGTAGGATGGACACCTGCTGAACCCTGTGGAAGTCGGCATGCGCCGGGGGAGCGTGACGTCTGAGGACCGTATGATAAAAGACAAAAAAGATAAAAGTATCCGCGCATAGAATTACATGCCTGAAGCCAAACCCAAGAGGGCTGATGAATTTGTCCCATTCCCGTCGACGCGGAAAAGGGGACTGGGGTGTGGCGCTGGAGGGCGGAGTCAAGGCAGTGCATGCTCCCAGGGCCACACCCCTGCGCCTCAAAATTTAAAGGTGAAGGTTTTTCTGGTGAAAAAGGTTCCATCTCCCGTCCCTTGGAAGGGGCGCCCCATGCAGTATGGAGGAAAGGGGACGGGACGTAAGAGTATGGCAGGTGTAGGTTTCACACTTGTGCCCTGTCCACAATTTTCTGCAGGAAAATATACATTCCAGGGGCACCGTTTAAGACAGGGCTTAATGGCGACCTGAGCTGCGAGGATAACAATATGCTTTTAGAAAAGTCGTGTCCTCTGGAAAAGTGCTGGCACAAGGCTCATAGCTCTCAGGAGCAAGGTCACTGGTGTTAGTACCAGCTGGCTTGCGGTGGTGGTGAAGCTCAGCAGCTGCTTTTCCCAATTTATTCTCGTTGTGGTGAACATCAGGGGAAATCCGAGTGTTTTACTTGGTGGGGATCCTTGGGACCATTACCAGTTTTTGCTTCTAAAAGGGGGTCCTCTGTGACAACCCTGGTCTTAGCCCCCGAGCTGGGAACGTCTGATATTGTCCCCAGCAGCGTGGAACATACCAGAACCACCATGGGGGCCTCTGATGAAGGGCGGGCCGGGGCAGGATTCCCCTCCCAACATTGGAGTTGATGAGAACGCATGCACTGAAAGCACGCTACCACACAATCGCCGACCCCAGTGGTGCTCTGGCCCCAAGCACTCCAGCCACAAAGAGTGAGGGTCTACTGTTAGAACCTTGCACTCCCTGCTGCTGCCAGTAGCGGAGGCAGCTTTTGGTGCCAGGGGGCGTGGATAATAGGGTGCCAGCTGCAGATGGAGAACCCTTATTTTCCAGGAATAATTAGGTGAAGCGGATACCCGAAGCGGTGTTACTGGTCTGGAAGACGAAAAACCAAATTAAAGCTTTGCAGAAGGCTTGCAGTTCCACGCAGAACGGAGAAAAAGAATGGCGGATAAAGGCCAGGGCAGCAGCTGTTGGGGTGCGACCGTGTTGTCGCACGGTCCCAGCTTTGAGTCAAATTCATTAGGGAACATTTTTTGCGCTGGACAAAAAGGGTTCCAGTCCCATCCCCACGCAACAGACCTCACATAAGTGTCATGAAAAGGGTGAGGGACACAGCTGTACCAAAGGTCCCTATTAATGAATGCCCTAACTGTTATGAGTGTGTCTCGAGAATTACAAAAAACGACCTCTAAAAAAACACTAACAATAGTGAACGAAGCTACCCTGAAAAAGTCGGTGTGATTATCCCGCTTCAGCGTCTGTTTTCGTGCCTACACACCAAGGGAGCCTCTTATACTGAATTTAGATTAAAGGGAAAGCCGGCGTGTGGATTTTCACAGCCACACTGAGTGTTCAGCATGCTTTTAAAAATAGCAAGTATATTTTCATCCTAAAACGTACGAAGCTTAGCGGATCCCCACACAGCAGCTGACACAGCTCCCTTAAACAAACATAACTCGGGCCAACTTTAACTGCTGCGACTGAGATTAAGGTGCAGGATCTATCCAGATGAAATGCTGCCAGGAGCCTTTGTACTTTTCAGAGCCGGTTGGGGGCCACCAAGTCATTCCAGGTTTTCACGAGCAGACAGTTACACTGCACAACATATAAAAAGGCGCAGGCTCAAGTTACCTAGGTTTTTGGAACCTGATATTTTTTGGGAGGGTTTTGGGGAATTGATTTCAAAGGGGGCAATCCGGGATTTTGTGTGGAAAATATAGATTATCCTAAAATTATCTTTGTCAAATCAGGTTAATCGACTGTGGATTCTGTAAAAAACAAAAATGTTGCTTACAGTGCATTCCCCCAAAAAACATGCAGTAAACTTCTCACTTGAATACAATTCTTTAGAACTGTACATAATAGTTTCTGAAAGAATGAGCTTCATTCCTGCCAGAGTTACATGGAAATCCCTATCCTAGGTTTTTAAGGTACAACGGTACCCAACTTTTCTGGGAGAACACACATAAATTGTGAGAGTTAGAAATTTGGTAGGATTTGCCAATTAACACAGATGGCCTCATTCCGGGTTTGGAGCCAACCATGGAGTAATTAGCTCCATGGTTGCCTCCGAAACCGTCCCAAATCCGGCATGGTGAATGGAGTAATTACCGGTCCATTCCAGGGTTGGAGGGACCGGTAATTCCCCATTCATTTTTTGCCCTTCCCCATTCCCATTTCTGCCCCATAGGGCTCAATGGGAATGGGGAAGGAGGTAATTACGGCACCGTAAATTACAGTACCGTAATTACCTCCGAAGTACCTTTGCGGGTCCCGTACTTTACTCCTGCTAAAAGCAGGAGGTAAGGAAGGACCCGCAAAGTGACCTCGGAATACAGAGGTAAGGGATTACCGGCATCGGCACCCTTAACGGTGCCGGTAATTCCTTACCTCCAACCTCGGAATGACCCCCAGACATTTGGTTTGAACGCGAGGCTGCTTCACTAAGATACACGTTTACACTTCGTATTCACATTATGCATAAGTTAAACTACACATGGTCATTAATTGTAATGGCATATCGTTTTCACGAATAAATATGTCTAAGATATGTGTAATTGTTTTTATATAAGTCATCGAAGTTTAGTTCCAGAGTTAGAAAGTAGAGGTTCGCTTGTAAAGTCCCTTTATACATGAAAATGTGTTGAAGTTATGTGTTAATTTCCAGAGTGCCCCAATGACGGAAAATCCAGCACTCCTGGAGCTCCCATTTGTGACAAGAGCGGAGTTCCCTGCTGAGGGTATCCACCATCGTCTTCTGAACAATGGGGATGTGAAAAGGAACGGGGAACATATGGTGTTTCAGTTCTCAGTCCTGCAGCAAAGAGAGAGAAAGAGAGAAAGAGACAAGGAGAGAGAGAGAGAGAGACAGAGACAGAGACAGAGACAGAGAGAGAGAGAGATTTGGTGCCTCCCTGCTTGCGTACATAAAACATTGTGGTGTTGTCTGCGAAATTTTAAACAACCCAATACTGATATGTGGAAGGAAGAACTTGAGTGCCAAAAGATATGGAGAGCTTTCTCTTGGTCCGCCCACAGACCCCTGGCATGCATATCTCCTGTATGCACCCTCCATCGAGGCATCCATCATGACAGTAAGTTGGAGAGGGTGCAGGTGAGTTCCGACCGACCACCAGTGCAGTGACTTCCTGAATTAATTAATCAGCGAGATCTTGTCCTTCCAGGAACCTGAAGCTTGACACCAGGGTGCATCAGGAAACTCTTGGAGAGGTTGCATGCAGAGTCTGCAGTGTTGCAATAGGGGGATGCAAGACGGCATCATACCCAGTAGTGATTTCAAGAGGCGGACAGAAGCTGTTGGCAGCCAGGAGAGACTACAGAACCATGGAAAGACATGATTCTATTCTTCCCTCTGATGGAGTCGCCCTACAAGAGCATTGCGCCCCCAAATAGAGAGCTTGCCGATATGGGGTCAGACAGGATTTTGGAAAGTTCACAGAGAACCCTAGAGCCAATAGGCATTGGATAGTCTGGGGTGTGAAGGGCAGCCATGGAGAATGATGCAGCTCTTACCAGCCAGTCATCTAGGTACAGGTAGACATGTGCCCTTACTCGTTGTAGGTGAGCCACTCCCAGGGCTATGCCTTTAGCTGACCGGAGTCAAAAGGGTAGAGCTTTGAACTGGTCGGTAACCTGCCACCATGAAGTGCAGGTAGTGGTGGTGCTTTTGGTGGATAGGGACATGGAAATATGCATACTCTGGATCCCGGGATGCTAAAGAAAAACCCTTTAAGAATTTAGAAGGTTTAGCTAGTAGCTGGAGTACACGCCTTGTCCCCGCTGGTTGGATGGCACTTCCTCAATGGCTCCCTTTGTCAGAAGCGACGGAACGTCATGCAGTAGCAGGTGTAGAGGTTTCTCCCCATTTTGCAACAGTGGGTGGCCGTTTGACAAACTCCAGCATATGGCCCTGCCCGATGAGGGATAGCACCCATTCGTCAGTGGTGACATCTTGTTATTTGTGGATAAACTGCGAAAGCCTTCATCCCGCCGGGGTGTGAAAGTGGGGGGGACTGGACCGAGGGAGGTTCAGGTCTGCTTAGCCGGTTGAACCCCTGAACTGCAAAGAGCCACATTGGGGTTGGATGTCTATTGTAACATTTTGACTTACTTTTGTATATGTCCGATGCTGAGTAGGAAGGGGACCTATATGATGGCAAGTGGTAGGAAGGTCGATATTCTATTGTAGTCCTGGAGAAACGAGAATTTTCAGAGCGAAAGGACTGGCACCGTTGCTGCAAGGTCCATGTCGCTCTTGATGGTCTAAAAGGTATGGTCTACCTTCTTTCCGAAGAGGTCAACACCCATTAAACACCTTTGCATGAACCTCTGGCTTGAAGTTGGTAGCCTTGAGCCAGCCTTGTCTATCAAGGACAGCGCCATTCACCAATTGTCAGAATCTGGTATTTGTGATGTCCACGGAGACTGAGAATGCATGATCAGAGGCAGCTTCTTCTTCGCAAAGTAGGGTGAAAACCTCCTCCTTCTTATCGTCCATCAGGAACTCAAGAATAGGCCCCATCTTGAACAAGAGCTCCCGGTCCTATCTAGACAGAATGGCCATTGCATTGACTGCCTTGATGGTCGTGGCAGCCGTTGAGATAACCCTCTTACCAAAGAAATCCAGCCACTTTGCTTCTTTTTCTGGGGGGACTGAACAGGCAGAGGAACGGTTGGCAGTGCGTTTAGACTGAGCTGAAACAACTGAGTCTGGGGTGGATTGTGACCCAAGACATGGAGGTGCAGTGTCCGGTACCCTGTATTTTTTTGTTTTTGTTTTTATCAAACATCTCCTTCGTGGAAAGTGCTGGGGAAGGATTGGCCATGGTCAACAAACTGTCTTCCCCGATATCTCCTAGCAGGGCTATGGCCACAACTGATTTTCGGTGCTGTTCTCACCGATGTTAAAGCAAGCTCTCTTTCTTCTGCTCTTCAGGAGCTAGACCGAACATCTTCGTCGCCCTAGACAACAGTGTGTGAAAAGATCCAACCTCGTCTGGTGGAGAATCTCGCAGAGGAACTTAATCAGGTTTGCCGTCTGCAGGAAAAAGGTCAAACTCACATGTGTCGGTGGTGTGTCACCAGGATCATCACCTTCCGACTCTGTGTCTGTCAGTGTTCGCACAGGAATAGGAGGGCGATGGTCTATTAGAGGGCTTGTTGGGGCAAGTGATCCACTCTGGCCTGGTCAAGTTGTGGAAGGATCAGGCAATGTGTCAAAGTTCCAACACCAGTGATTGTCAGGTGACTAGAATGTCCAAGGAGACGTCTCTAGGAGCTGTAGGAATGGCAGGAGGAATGGCACTTTCACTTGCAAGTGTCTTGCAAGTGTCTGCAAGTGAAAGAGGCTGTTTGACTGCGGACCTTGCACGTTTATTCTCCTGGACCGACCGACTGACTGACTGCTATCAATAACATTACTGCATGTCGTCGGCAAGAGGAAGCATTCTGCATTCGTAACGTGCCGTTTTGGACTGCAACAAGTAAATAACTTTGTTTTGGTCCCATTACTGTGACCTGTTCACTGGAGTTAGTGTTTTGGAGTTAGTGTTAGTGTCTCTTGACTGTGTTGCTGGCCATCTCTACCAGCTTTCCTCACCACCTATTATTTCCTTTGCAGCCATAATCCATTGCGCCTCCTGCGGCCCCTCCCCCTTCCCATTGGGATTGGTGCTCATTTTTACAAATAAGCCGTGTACGCGCACCGCGCGTGCACCACAAGTGCCTGCAAGTGAAAGAGGCTGTTTTTGGCTGTTCGGGCGTGCGGGTGTGCGAACAAAGTATTGAAGTTCTTTTTCATTTTATTATTAATTTTTCTTTTTGTCTCTGTTTGTTTCTTATGCTGTGCTATTCGTATAGAATCAAGGTCGGAATTGTGTGCCCTTGATACCTGTGTATATGTATGAGCGTTGTTAGCGCACTGATATTCCTTTGAACACAATAACATACATTACAAATTGCCTATTGCAAGGTGTCAGGCTCTTGATTAATATAAATAAAAGATTGCTAACGGGCTCAGAAGTGGAAAGTGTTCAGGCATGGTGCCACCCACAAATTTTGGCAACGAGACTATGAGTGAGAAATGCTCTACATCTTTGCTAAATTGTGATGCCGACATCGGTAACATTATTCCTGTCACACAGGATACAACATCCAATACATTGACTGTTGTGGCTCCAGGTTCAGACAAAGAAGGGAACTCGCTTAATAGCGACTTTGATATTAAAGCACTAGCCGACCTGGATTCTCGCATCAGACTATCTATCGGCCTGCTGACTCCACTTATTCCGAGAAAACATGATTTACAAGAAAATGCATCCGGAAAGAATACACAATTGCCACCTAACACTAATCCACCACTGTTCAGGGCAAATATGAGCAACTGTGGTGTTGCTTCCCACCCAGAATCTCACTCAAGTCCAGAGAGAGATAAAGGGCATGACATCACTCATTTAGAACTGAGAGACATTAAATATACCATGAATGAGATCGATTCTAAGGTGAATAGGATGGAAGGTTTTATTCTTGCTTTGGATGCTCTCTTCCTAAAGTCAATTACACCTTCTGAGGCCAAGACCAAGATCATACATGAACAAAGCACTCAGACTATAGAATTCTGTCCTGTTGATACAGCAGGCCCTGAGTCTGAATCACCAAATGAAAATATGTCAATACGACATGAATTAACAACTATAAATTCCACCTTAGTCGAACTCAGAATCATGCTTAATCCATCCAATCCTTTTTCTCCACTAGAAAAGACAGCAAAATCTGCTGATAGCCCCTCAGTCTTACTTAAAATCATTGAAGAACAGAAACAGTCTACTAGCAGTGAGGAATGCGAATCTGAATACATAGGTTACGCATCTAGAAAATTCTGCAAAAATCAAAAACGTTGCGTCAAACGTGCGGAAAAAACAACACAGATCAGCCAATGAAAAAATAACAAAAATATTTTTAAAAAAACTTGGTGAGCCTGGACAGTGGCGGTGAGGATGCGATTGATGTGGCACAGCTCTCTGTGGAATGCCAATCGCATCTAGGTGCTGATTGTAAAAATGGAGATAAGACGAAAGAAGCCAAAGCAATAGTAATTCCCTGCGACAATCTTGAAACAGTTTCAGTCGAGGTACACGCTGAACCTGCAGCTACTGTGCTACAACATGATCCAAAGTATGAATCAACTAACATGAGTGAGAATGAAGGGGATGTAACGAAAATCCAAAAAACACTTCCCAATTACTTTCATAGTGTTGGTAGGAAAACAACTTTGAATAGTTCTATACAGTTTCCCAATCATATAACAGACTCAAACAAAGCATCCAACCAACCTACTGGAGGGGTAGCTAAAAAGTCTTCTGCGCTTCATTTGGAAGCAATACAAAAAAATCTGGTGCCTACCCAAGCTATCAATTCTAATAATTTACCTATTACCATAAATGGAAGTGCAAAGGAAACCAAACTCCCTAATGATCCAACTACTGGTAAGTCGTCTGCACAGACTGAGTTTGTAACTGGAGTCCCCGTCTGTGTTGCACATGAAACAAACAAACAATCATCGCAGAGCAGCAATCTTACTGTTCTAAATATGCAAGAGTCTATGCGTATAGCATTAACAGCTGGCATTCCTCCAATTGAAATAATCAATCAGCTTTTAAACACGAAAGCTTCTGGGAATGAATCTAATGTGCACTCTGACTCTCTACACTTAATAGTAGCAAATGCTCTATCTGTCCCTTAACCTGTGTCTGCGGGACCAGAGGATGGTCACAGTAGTAAAAATCTAACTGATCTAAAAAGCATTTTAAATCTCAAAGATCACATATCTGAGCAAAGTGATCAGACTAATGCAACCCATATAGGTAGTAGTCAGTTTGAAAAAGATAACATTAATGAAGCCATATCCTTATGCTCATATGCTCTTAATAAGAAATACCTTAACATGATAGGGCTTGAGGGCAATCAGGAAATATTACATGGGGCGCGAATTAACAGAAAATATCTTTTGGATCTTTTCTATGCAATTCCATCACTAAGAATTATATCATCCAGCGACATTGATCATATTGCCTTGGCTCCTATTAACAACTTTCGCATGACATGTCACTTATTTTCTGTACATGTACTGAAACTTATTTTGTCTTATAGAAGGGAACTTTCAGAAATGGGATTCTCATTGCATACATTTAATGATGAAAAACTGGCAGATGATTGTTTATATGCAAATCAGCGCTGTAACTCAATGAGCATAAAATGAATGGTGACCTGACAACTAGTGCCAAAAATGATAAATCTTGTATATCTCAACTCTTGACAATCAGTCGTACCAATAATGAAATGGCATGGCTAGAACCATTGCTAAAAACGATATTTGTGGCAAATCAAGATTTGTTTACACCATAGGCTAAGGAGAAATCCGTCCCTAATGTCTTCTCCTGGAACTTGTGTGGGTTCAGTAATATTTATATTTGGCTTGCCACGCTTGTAAAACCACCAACAATTATTCTGTTCCAAGAAACAATGAAAATGGAACCATTAGTTATCCCAGATTACCATTCATACTGCTCCCCCGCCTCTAAAGGCATAGGTGGTAGGCCCTTTGGTGGCTTAGCTATCGCAATCAATAATGCCGCCGCTTGTACGACAACCTTGGTGTATTCATCCATTCATGTTTTAGCAATATTCTTATGCCTCAATAAATGCGAGACAAACGCAATCCTAATAATCAATGTGTACTATAATCCCTCGAAATATTCGATTCTTGATATCTTTGACAATCTAGATTGTTGTTTTGATCAAGCTTTAACCATGTACTCCAATTATGAGATTATTGTAGGCGGGGATTTCAATTCACAATGCAATGGACAGCTTATAAACGATGTTGCGCGTAAGCAATCCAATTCAAATAGTTGGCAAAGAGGGGCAGACTTTCGAAATTATTTTGATAATTGGGGTATGTCATTCATCAAATTTAGTCAGTCTTCGAATGTACACACCTGGAGAAGAGGTAAAATTGGTTCTGTAACTGATTTCTTTTGTGTCTCTGATTCACTGTTATCCAGAACTGATTTGGCCATAATTGGGGAAATTATCTATAGTGGTCATGCCCCAATTGCTCTTACCACTTCACTTGATATTGATCAATGGCACTCTAACATCTTTCTACTTCTGATTGAAACCAAAAGGGATAACATTTCTTTAAGATGGAATCCCACTTTATGTAGGAAGCTAGCAGAGCGAGTACAAAATCAGCTTAAAAGTGTGACTAACTGGGAGTCTATAAACTCATATTCTATTGACCACGTGAATTTAATTATCAAGGATTGCATCGAAGATGCTCTTAATCATTACAGAGCCAAAACACACCTTTCCGTGCCTATTCACAAATACAGATTCAATTTTAACATCAAAATGTTAAAAATATCTAAAAATCGTGACATTAGAAGATTAGAAATAAGGAATTTACCGGTCTCGCAATACATACTAATAAAGAAGCGTATTATTCGTGACTCTAAATTTAAAATTAAAGGTGTCCATTTGGAATAATATAATGAGCAAAATTGTAAAATGATTAAAGCAATTTGTTGCCGCAATTCACGCGACATTTGGTCTGCCCTGAAAAAGGGAAATGTACCAGACAGATTTCACAAGTGTGAAATAAAAGCAGAAACATGGATATTTTACGTTAAGGAGAAATATATAATACCGGCCCGCTTTAATAACAGAAATGATGACATAGTTCAGGTTCTTTCGTCCAATCATTTTGTTTGGTCCACGAATGATATAATGTGGGCCATTAAGAAACTGTCTAATTCCTGTGCTCCGGGCCCCGATGGTATTCCAAGCTGTGTATATAGATCAAACCCTATATTTTGGAGTAAAATCCTAAAAGTTAAATTTGACAGCATTCTTCAAAAGGGTCTTATTCCAACATCTTGGGTCACTTCCATTCTTATACCCTTTATAAAAAGGGTGAGTCCAGTTTACCTGAGAATTATCGTCCCATATCCATGACAGATGCAGCCGCAAAGGTTTTTTCCATCTTAGTCATCCATGACTTGTAAAAATATCTATCCGCCCACAAAATCTACTCAAAATGTCAAGTTGGATTTAGGCGTCAGTTGGGAACAACCTTAAATGCTACAATCATGGCCCATCTGATTGCTGGCGTTAAAAGAAGGGAACTTGGCAACGTATACAGTGCCTCCATCGACATGTCTTCCGCATTTGATTCAGAAGTGAGGCATGTCTTATGGAATAAAATGCATTCATT
The DNA here is from genome assembly GCF_040938575.1 of Ambystoma mexicanum. NCBI lineage: Eukaryota > Metazoa > Chordata > Amphibia > Caudata > Ambystomatidae > Ambystoma > Ambystoma mexicanum. Next base: position 225,456,721 of record NC_090939.1, on the reverse strand, counting down.
TGGAATTCCAGAACATTTTATATACTGGATTACCAAATTTCATACAAATACATCATGTAGAATTCGTTTGACTCGGGGTGGTTCCCTAACTGAATCTGTTCCCCTTTATCTTGGTTTGAAGCAAGGATGAAACTTTGCATCACTGCTTTTCAATTTGTATCTTGCCGATATGGACGATCTTTGGGAATCAGCTATCACATATCCTGCAAGGCTCTGTTCACTTTGTTTACATTGGTTAGCCTTCGTAATGATTTAATTTTTTTTGCATTAACTCCAGCTGGTCTTCAAACTAAAAACTAAATTGGACCTATTCTCAAGATACGCCTATAATCACAATCTCTTCCCCAATCCATCCAAGACTCATGTTATGATTTTTCAATCGGGTAAAAAGCCCAATAAATTTAGATGAGTATTGGTGATATGCCTATACACGAATTAAAAGAGATCTTTTATTTGGGATATCGATTGAGTAATGTGACTACTATTAACTCATGGGTATACTACTTAAAGCAAAAAGCCAGGCCTCTACTGAGCCAAATGAAATTCATTTTTTTCCAAACTGTGCAAATTTTCAATCCTACCACTTCTTGAGTTCCTGACATTAAAAGTGGAACCAATTCTCTTATATGCACTGGATATTTATCCTGGTAGCCTGCACAAGGAACTGGACTCATTACAGGGCATTATGGTCAAAAAAGCTTTGCATTTATCTCTATCTATTCTCAATTGCATCATTAGACACGAAATGGGTCTTATCTCCTTATCTACCAGATTTACATGGCGTGCCTTATCCAACTATTCCAAACTGTTGAATTACCCTGACAATTCCATCTATCAAGACTTCTCTGACTTTAAAAAGGGTTGCTCCTCTAGCTCTATTACCAGCTTTTATGGAACTATGGAAAAAACTTTAATGAGCCTGTGTTGATAGTGAAGATCTGTACAGGCGTCCAAATTATGTGAAACAAAAGCTATTTCAGAATGATTGGTGTGAAACCATTGAACAAATTGCTACTCTAACCACATATATGGAATATGCGAAATTTCCGCACAAAAGGGATGGTTGCAATGACTACCTTAAGATGTTCCCATGTAACACAACTAGAATGTACTACATGCGTTTTAAGCTAAACCAATATCATACTCTTGAACGAACAAAGTATTGGGGAATCGGTATAAACAAACAGGGCACTTCTAATTGTCGGTTTCCTAAATGCACAGAACAAAAAGAAACACTAAAACACCTCGTCCTAGAATGTCCTTTCTTTAGAGATGCAAGGACAGTCCTTTTTAAGATTTATCAATGTGAATTATGAAGATTGTAAGATTTCACTTTGGAGTCGACTTATGCAAGGCAACGAGAAGGCCTTCATTTTTGCCTTGGTTGTTTTTTTAAAAGTAATTGAAAGAGAGATTTTGATGCTTTAATGATAAATTGTCTTTTAATACAACAAAAAAAATTTTGATCCGTATTTTTAATAATGTTTTGCATTGTAAACTTGTTTAAAAATGTATTGTTGTGTAATTTTGTAAAGGTTCTTTGAACCATACACAAATAAATATAAACAATTAAAAATGGCAGGAGGGACTACCCCTGGAGCCTTAGGCAGAGGCAGGTCCAATTTAGAGTTGGAGAGGACCTCCTCATATCTTCTGGTAGAATAGTCGACAAACCTGCTCTTTCTGGGGTGATCCCAAGAGCTAGTGGAAGAGGGCGAACATGCCTGGGCAAGGCAGCCAGGGGGAAAGGCTGAGCTAATGAACGAGCCGACGTTGCCACAGGTATCGCCTTAATCGTAGTTGAAATAGAGTTGATCAAGGTTGTCTACAGTGTTGTGATCAAAGACTTTCGAACACTCGTTGAGGGCGTCTAAGTAATGGCCTTCAACGGGGTCGTTGTCTTAGTCGTCAATGGTTGAAGATTTTCTGTGTGAGTCGATGTGGATGTTGACAGGGCATTTCTTTTAAAAGCCGAAGAATTGCCATGAGTCATAGAATCGGCTGAGTCATAGGTGAAGACCTGGACTACTGGGACGATGATTTTTCCTTTGACATGGAGACAGACTTGTTCTGAGTGGTCGGCGGCATCGACAAAGCATACTTCTTCAAAGAAGAATCAGTGGAGGGTGCTGAAGTGTGAGTGTTCTTCCTGCTTCGAGATGCCTCCTCATGCGACCCTGACCTCTTGTTAGAGGTGGTAAGCTGTATTGGATCTGCCTTGTGAGGCATGACTGCAGACCTTAGCCAAGTCAGAGCTCCTCCCCTCCCCTGGTGTCATCGAGCCATGCCACTAACCTCCGGTGGCTGTCTAAGAGCGTTTTGTTGGAAAACGACTGGCAGATCTCACACTCTTTGATGGTGTGGGTTGGATGCAGGCAGTAGAGGCAGCTGTCAGGGAGGTCTTTCATGAACACATTCTTCAGGCCGCACCAGGCGTAGGCCTTGAACTGAGATTTTTCCCTGGACTCTGCCAAAAGGGGTGGGACCACGCCTGATTTGCATATGTCTTTACCCTTCTGTAATGGCTTGGCATGCTGAAAAACGATGGTCTGGAGGGTTGCCCAGAGCTGTGCACGTGGTTATGATTAATTCATAACATTTAGCCATCACCTTTTTGTTTTGCTTGAATCACCCCGAGTGGAACGGGTATGCCCAGACATGAGTCCTGAGTCTGCCAGGCCTAGAGACCCACTGAGGACGCCCAACAAGGCTGAAACATGTCTGGGGATGCTTGTGGTCTCGTGCAGAGGGATGTGATTTAGCAGGTCGGGCTAGACTGCCCCTTTTGGGGTGGGACCAAGCGTGATTTGCATATGGTATTTCCCCTTCTGTAATGGCTTGGCAGGCTTAAAAACAATGGCCTGGAGGGTTGCCCAGAGCTGTGCCAGTAGTTAAGATTAATTCAAAATCTTCCAGCCATCACATTTTTGTTTTGCATGGCTAGTCAGCCCCAAGAAACCTATCGGTGCAACATGTACAGTGGCCATGGTGAAAGGCTATGGCTAGTGGGCCCCAAATAACATACAGTATAACAAAACCCTTCAAATTCAGTGAACAACTTTACTTAAGAGAGAGTTAAGGTGATCAGATGTAACCTTAATAAAATAGCAACAAAACATTTGAAATTCAGTGACAAAACCTTGGATTAGAGTGAGTTAAGGGGATCAAATTTAACATAACAAAACCTCTGAAAATCAGCACTCAGATCAAAAGCAAATTCATCTTAACTTTGCGCTCCTGTATGACCACAATGATGAAATCACAGATCACTGGCGACATCACTAATTACATCATACATGACATCACTGATGGCATCAGACATGACATTACTGATATCACTGTTTTGATTCACTACATTTTAAAATACAACAACTCTGCTTTGTTACATAGGATATATGTACATATGTCATACTTAAATAGTACATAGTTTTCTGCCCTTGTTTCTTTAAATGTAATGTATGGTACAAAATTGTAAGTACATACAGACATTATTACAAAGAAGAATAGTATATAAGCATTTTTGTACTTTGGAAATCTGTTATATTTTAATACAAATTCATAATTTATTTTCAAAAGAAATTGCTAAAAATATTACTAATAAATTGCCATGTCTATAACTAAATATTTACTTTCTAACCTTCATTTCCTTTCTAGAATTGTAATTATGTAGTATAAGTAAGTGATTTTTAAAAAATATTAACCAAACATTGAATTCTTAGATGCTATACTATCACAATGCCCACTGTCGCATACTTTTTTATATGTGCTTATTTTTCATAAAACTTGTCATTCAGAAAAGAATGTTCATGTAATATTATTACAGTGAGAAGTGAACATTTAATTGTGAACATTGACTATTTTCACAACACTTACTATTAAACATGTTTCTACTTATATCTACTCTTATTTTTATTTACTACTACATGTACTTATTATATTATGTTTGAAATACCCAAAATAGATTTAGCTGAATCAGGTACTTTCCCTTCAATGGAGTATTGTAATTGCTTACTAATACAGGAAATTCAAACCATTTGTATAACGTTACATATTTTTTATTTTAAATTGTATATGTTAATAAGTACTACAAATGAATGTTCCACACATAATCATATGATACTTGTGTATGACTGTTTTGTTCCATGTCAGGTTATTATTAAGTGCAATAAAATAAGTATCAAAAGAGCTCAACACAAATATTGTAAGTTATATAATCAGTAATGTCAAATTTGATATAATTAGTGATCTTATCAGTGATGTAGTGTATGAGGTCATTAATTACACCATCAGTGATGTCATGGATGATGTAATAAGGGATGTCACCAATGATGTAATCAGTGTTGTCATCATTTTGGTCCTATACTGTGTAACAGGGGTTGCAAGTTAAGGTGCACTTGCTTGGAATAAGTGCTGAATTTCAGGGGTTTTATTGTGTTAAATCTGATCACCTTAACTCTCTTAACCAATGTTTCTTCACTGAAAAATATATATGTATATACTATATATGCATACAACAGACATTACACCAGACTGGCCATAAACGTGCATCTCAATCACACTTCCAATTGTGAAACTGCATCATTTTACAAAGTTGAAAAAATCTGAACAAGTCACATTGTGTGCTTCTTGGAATTACAATCGCTCAATGTCCTGTGCTCATCACAGACATTAAGTAGCAGATATCAATCCATTTGCTTTGTTTTTAATGGTCATAGTTAAAAAATGGGTTAGAATGTGTTTCCTTGATTTTTACATTACTACAGTTGGAGTCCTCTATAATGTACTCAAAGACAATTTGTCAATCATTTTACTATACTTGGTGGTAAAAGTGACACTGCTTGAATCTAAAGTTAAAGTTGGCTTTCTGCACAATAATGTTACCCTTGCTCATTGTCCAAGGACCTATGTAGATGAGCTACTTTTAGGACACTTATCAACCCTTTATTTCCCCCACCTATAAATTACCAGATCAACTTGATTCCCCCATGCAGCGAAAGGGAAAGGCAAGCCAATTGACAAGGCTGGGATCTTCTTTTCCCAATGCCCAATGTACTTATTTTTGCAGTTTTTAAATTGTAAATAAATAAGTCCCAGAGTCCAGGTATGTTCTGGCAAAGCTGTGCCACTTAAGGGGGGCAGCTTGCTGCCCACCACAGTGTCAACATATTTGTGGTTGCAGTTGCAACTCTCACCGGCCTAATTGGGGGGTGATGTTTGCACCATCCATGGCAGATGTGTGATTTGCAAATACCAACCAAAATAACAGAATATAACAATTGCGCCTCAAAATAAAAAAAAAATGTTTAACTGGGTCTTGAAACATCTCCCTCGTTATACATTTCCTCTGATTTTATTGGTGGCCAGTGGAACATTTTAACTGTCCATCTACAGAAAATAGAGCAGAAGTGATTTCATGATATAGTAAAGTGATGGACAAATAAAGACAAAATAATTACTAAATTGATTAACCTGACTGTCACATAAAGATCTACTATAGGTTGGCATTCAGCACAGACACTCCTTGCCAGTGGACCTTTCCCTGCCCTTGCCCTTGCTCCTCTGGTGGTGCTTTTGGCAGGTGACTCTCCTGGTGTTGTCCTATCTCTGCCCAGTGCCCTTCCGCCCTACTAATAGCCCCTGTGATTGCGTGGTACAGATTACAGTCATGTGCCAGAATTTGTTTTAAGACTCAGTGGGTTGCTGGCCTGGAACACACCTGCATATTGGTGCATCGCATGATGGCTGCATACCAGAAGCAAAAGGGGAAGTGCCCAAGTTCACAAGGTCTTCATGTACTAGCTGAGTGCTGGAGCCTGCAGAGGCACAGCAAAGCCAGCGTTATACCGACACATATATATGTGAGTTCCAACAGGCACCTTGGATGCCTGACTGCTGCCAGCACATGTCTGAGTCGCAGACTCTGCAGCAGTGCTGCCAGTTATTACAGTCTTGGAGCAACACCAATGCCCTATAGGCAGACCAGGCCAACATGCTGAGATGTCCAGCATGAGTGCTTAGCACTGTCATCGCCAGGCTCTGGGTAACTAGCACAGCACTGCAATGGTTCACACTGTTATTGCTTTCTCTGCGATTAATACTGACAGACATTTAAACAAATACATTTTTCAAAACACCATATCATAATTGAAACAACTGAGACATTAAGTGCTGGTGCTCAGAAATAAGTACTGGGGCTCAACCCTAGCAAACAACCTCACAAAGTAAACACAGAAGGTTTGTCTCTTTGTAAACACCCACGAGAAACGTCAGTAAACGAGAGAAGCCCAGTAAGATTTGTTAACTTGAAACGTTCCTTGAGTAACTACAACTAGGCTCGGACTGGCTTACAGGTCAATAGGGCAATGCCCGAAGCAAAAATACAAAATGCTAGTGTGGGTCAAAGTGGGCACCTTTTTTGGCCAATATGGGCCAGTTTGATGAGTTACTTCACTATGCAGCTAGTAGTTTAGACCATTTTTGCTGAATAAATATTCTTTAATTTGCATCACATTTTATTAAAAAAAACTCCTTGTGTACTATTCAAACAGACTGTCACAAAAGGAATGAATTGCCATTTGCAACTGTGGGCCCCTTTTTCATTGGTGCCCGGGACAATTGTATGCCCCAGTCCGACCCAGGCTACAACCCTGCTCGTACCCTGAACTCTCGAGGAGAAAGTATGGCAGAAATGGGCTAGGTTTTGCTGCTGGACTGAGTGTACGTGATGATTTTATTTGCTTTCCATGATACAGATACAGTTTATAAATATGCAAGGTATTGAAAGGCATGAACGTATATTAAAGAGCAGAGTTGTTCAGAACACAGTTGCTTCATTATACAGCTAATTGCAGTCTCTTAAAGGTTACTCATACCTTACTCATACTGCTTACTTCACAGAGATCCTAGGTTATACAGAACGCTGCCTCTGGGTGTGCACTCGAGGCTGGGGTTCACTACACAAGCGTTTCCCTCCAAGACGAACCAGGCGAGTGTGAAATCTGCACTGCCCGCATCTCGTGTTGCCCAGACGCTCTCCTTTATTACTAACCTTTGCCTTGACTTTGTCGAGCCGCGATAGCGATTAACCCCATTTCCTGTGGCAGGTCGATCAGCAACCTGTGAATCATGGCGGGAAGAAAGAAGTCCGTCAGCTTGAAAGAAAATCGCAACAACAACAAAAAACACAGATTCAAATGTAACTATTATTTTATTGTCTTTCTTTTCCTTTTGAAAATATGTAAACCTAGGCACAATACTTGAAAATGAGGAATCCATGAAGGTATAGTGTGATAACACGAAAGGACCGTGATGACATTTAGTTTACCTTTGCCAAGCTTCACGCATGATTCCGAAGGATTGGTCGTAACAAAACTTTCTTGAACAGGGCCTGGCTTCGCTTACATTCCCCACTGCATTACAACTCCCCACTAACCATAAAGGCTCGTTATGCGCGGCTTTCATAAAAAGGCTAACACTTGGCTGCTGTGCAATGGGGTAATAAAACGGACGCAGTGCATTTTCAACACAAGCAACTGCAGTGTATTTCACATACTTATTCAATTAATAAACTTCCTGTGGCCTATAGTTCGCCAGGTGTTAAAATGACGAGGGGCATCACAGTAAGAGCGCCGATGAGGGTCAGGGCAGGGGAGTTTCAGAGATGGCGGTATGAGAAAGTAAGCTGCACGAGAAAGCAACAAAAAAAATGGGTGTTCCAACACCGTGCAACGCTCGGCATAGCACCATTATTGGTTACTCCATGCACATTCATAGGAGTTTAATCCTCCTGTGTGTACACAGCCGTGCCCCAATAAGCAGTATTTTGCCACACATTACATGCGATGCCTTGGTGTGTACGCTACCATGTAAGATGGCAATGCATGCACTATGTATTTAGGACACAGTGCTGATAAACTCTTTTTGTGCCAGGGTGGCGCAAAAGCGTGAGAGCGAAATCAAAGTGTGAAATGAACAGAACTCCTACATAGACATATACATATGTTTAGAAAATTGTGCGAAAATACGACGTTTCAAAGGCATCATTGAATATATGATGAAATAAAGTAACACATTTCACTAACGTGTACTCTTATGCGTATATATATTTTGCACACTTTGGGGCTCATGCAGGGGGACCTTTAACATTTGCACGTATATGCTGTTGTGACCCCTGCGTGACATTTTGAACATTTGCATTGTGGAATGCAAAACTGAAGAGTAAAACAAGGCGAAGAGCGTTGAATTGTAATTGTGAGTGCCGCTTGCCCTGCATATTTCTTTTGCCATGTGACCATGGCAAGCGGCGCTCACAATCAAAAGCAAACGCTACCTAGCATGCCTGGCGCATTTACTCACTTTGCACTGCGGAGTAGACATTTTTTTTTTTAAACTTTATTTACACAACATCCATAACAAATACCAATAAAATCAGCGTATATCAAATAACACATGAAAAAAAACACACAAGAAAAGCACAACATTTTACACAGTACTATGTACACAGCGAGATATACAATACCCTAAATCCCCAACATCTCAAATACATCTCTCAATTACCCCCCCCCCACCAAACAACTATAATGTCAATTTAAAACAACTACGAAAATCTACCCCATATTTTCTCAAACAAAGCCAATTTACCAAGTCTCCTATACATCACTCTCTCCATATTTGCCAATTCATGCATCTCAGACAACCACGTCCCCACATTCAATGTCAAAGCATTCTTCCAGTTCCTCAATATAATTCTTTTACCAGTCATCGCCCCTCTGAACAACCACTTCTTCTCACTTTGAGTGAGATCATCCAAAGACTCATCACTCCCCAATATGATCACACTAAAATCCAAGACCGGGAGACCAACAATCACTTCATCACACACACGTCCAATCTCACCCCAAAACAGTCTCACCAGCCTACAATACCATAGCAGATGTTCCATCGTACCAATCTCACATGAACATCTCCAACAATCTGCACTCTCCAACAACCCTGTTACACATTCTCTCAGGCGTCCAATAAATTCGATTAAGAATTGTAATCTGTCTCGATCTTTCTGTGAATCCCAGCGAGCACAATTTCACATTCAAACACATGTTTTGCCATAAGCCCTCTGTGATATCCAATCCGATTCTCCTGCCCCATTCCTCTCTTAAAGAATCATTCCCCTGATAACGCGACACAAATGCTTTATACAGGCGACTGGCCAGTCCCCCACCCAAACCCACCAAATTCCTTGCAAACAGATCCACTGCTGAGTGGAAATATGAAGGGCAAAAGGAGGTGTAGATGCTTCTATGGCGCCTTTTGCCCTGTACATTTGCACCACGAAGTACAAATGACCAAAAATTGGCAGCATGGACCCCCTTACATTACAGTGTACAAAATAACGACGTCCCGCTGCTAAATTACTAATTTTTTCTGAATAAGCTCCTTTGTGTCTCTCAGGAAGCCCCTCCTTTCCTAATAATCACGAGTGTCCCACGGGTTCCTTCCCTTACAAGGATACAGTTTTTGCATACGGTCTTGGCGCCTAAGATATGTTTTTGGAGATTATAAGGCCTCGTTGGAATAAAAACTTCAGAGCATTAAGGCACATATTCGAGAACAATTGCCAGGGTAAAAAGGGTGAACTGATGGGAGGATTGCTTGCGATCATGTGTCACGCCTTCTGATGTGGCAATGGCATTCCAACACAGAGGATCATGTTTTTATCTTCTCCACCGATTGTGGTTGGGACCAGTGACCTCAGCATTCAAGAAGCAGCAGAGCTAAAAAATGTTCTTTTAGACACCTGGTCTCCCGGCACCTATATTTTAAGGGGCCAACATCAAAATGAAGGCATTTGCACTATTACGGTTCTGAAAACTGGGTCCAGAACTTGCCCTGTTTTTTGACAGAACTTTTGACACTCTCCACACTCAATATTTGCACATCCTCAGATATCCCTGCCACACTCTCACAGCCATACACAACACCGTAGGGATATTCTGCTGCATGTCCCGCGGAATCTGTACACACCCCAAGTCACATTCCCAGCCTTGCTCTGCACGCCCTCACCCGTACCCTGAACAATCTGCAGACCCCCAGCCACGAGGAGCCATTCCCTGAGTAAAATCTCAGCGCATCCTTGAAACACCTGTGTATAGGCGCGTTATAAATGCCATACCACATCCTCAGGCACAGCTTTCACACCCACATGTTGGAGACTGAAGCTATGCTGTGCACACTACAGCCACCAGTCATCATGCCCTGACACCCACCCAGCACTCTGCACCCCTCCCGGCCATGCTCTGCACTCCCTGAAACAGACCCTTTTGCTCATCTACCACACTCCTAGGTTCTGTAGGTATGAGAGAGCCCAGGAGTGAAACTATGGAGCCCATAGAGCTTCTGAACCAGAGATGGAGAAGAAATCCCAGCCGCGTGCACCGGAAGCAAAGCTTGATTTTAAAGATTTTTGAAGTTCTGTTTTAATTCTTCTGCACACGATTATTATGGAAGCACTGGAAGTAATGGCAGAGCAGTTGCAGTCATGGAACCAGCCTCCAGAGTCAGTCTATTTTATGTTTTATTTAATCTACCATTTAAGTTTAGCACTGGCCCTACCCAGAGGGTCTCAGAGTGCCTTTCATGGTTCAAATATTGAAAAGGTGGGAGTTGAATAAAAATAAGTTACAAAACGTTTTCAGGAAAGGATACTATAGACAAGTGATGGCAGTGGAAGAGGGCAGGGTTATTATGAGTGGGGAAACAGGTATGTTTTGAGACTCTTTCTTAAAGTCGTGTTTGAGGATGCAGTGCATATGTGAATGGGTAGGGTTTTCCATGCCTTGGGTGCCCAGTGGTAAAAGCTTGTGTTTGTGTGCATGTGAGTTTGCAGAGAGGAACGTGAAGTTGTTGGCTGGCTTGTCTGGTGTTTGTGTGGGTGATGGGTTTGAGTTTGACATGAGGGTAAGATGGAGCTTTGAGGGGGTGGCTTTGAATACAAGGGGGTGAATGTTTAGGTAGGTGGCGGATGAGTCTAGCTGCAGTGTATGACTTGCTGGGGTTGGGGGGGCAAGGGTGTTTTTCGGGAGTCCAGTCAGGAGAGCATTTCCATGATCCAGCCTAGAGAGAACTAGTTCCTGGACAGCATGGTGGAAGTCGTTAGGAGGAAGGCTATATATGATTTTGCATACAGGTTTCTTAAACTTCTGTGTTCTCCAACAACTGAGCAATACCCGGAACCTGCTTTGCTATCTGAATAGACACACCAAGGGCCCCAGGCTGTAATTAAGTAGCCCTAGGCCCCAGGAAAACTGAGTAAGACAGTGTCAGAAGAAACTAGAGAAAGCAGAAGTTGAATAGAGGTAAGCAGACAGTTTCAGCCTGCTAGTGAGAGGTAGCAGCTCAAGGAGGCATCAAGAATGTGGTAGCTGGAGGAAATGAGGCAGCCTCATAGTAGATGGCCATGGCAGCCTGTGCATTAACAATAACCTTGTGGTCCAGAGGCAACAGCAGGTGATATTGTGGACCCTAGCTACAAAGCCTTTGTTTGTAGGAGTAGGACTTTGTGTTTAGAAAAAAAAAGTAGAGTTTACCTCTGTGCAGAACGGGCATTATTAAGACAGCCATGCGCTAAATGCATGGGGAAGCTTAAGGTGTATGTTGGAGGCACGGGGTGAGGAAGGAATAGTAAAATTAAGTATTTACATATATAGTATGGGAGTGCCTAGGCAATGCATATTAGAGAAAAACCCATGCCGGAACACATGCACATAGAAAGTTGGGCTACTCACAAAAAAAGCAAACATTGTAGGGTCTTGGACCTTCGTTGCAAAATGCCCCTGTACCAGCCATGTATTTTAAAGAGGAAATTATGTCCAGCATGAAGAAGAGCGTTGTTGCTAATCATGAGGAGGGTCTGTGCACGTTCCCAAAAACAGGTAATATATTGATCTTTCACCAAGGAATGAAGGCCGTTACACATGCCAGAAGATGTGCAATAGCGGACTCCAAAACCATTCATCACAGTTTTGGGACTTGACTTGCATATCGTCTGGTTCTGTGGGCACACATTATAGGCCTGCACCTCGAATTGTGGCGTGGTGTTGTCTCGTATTGCCACGTTGTTCCCATGCATAGACGTAACATCGGGTTTCTGTAATTCAGTGTCAACAGCACACTGTTCAAAATAGTCCTCCCACAATAAAGGTTGCCTATAAAGTGCCAAATGATCACTGTGTAGGCCACGTGTGCCTTCGTCTGTACACTATGTTTTTAATGATGTGCATTCATTTTCATGAGCATTGATTGACTGATTTGTTACATGTGCGTACAGCAGATATCCTCAAGGGTCTCTCCAGTGGTGAATTGGCCTACAAGGAACTCTGCAGATTTCCTGGTGGCCCTCTGCATCATGGGCACCTTTTGTGTGGTTACAGATTATATCCCCACATTTTCTTATGGGTGAAGAGGCAGGCTTGCTCAAAATGTGCAATATGGGGCCACTTTCAAAATTATTTCCAGGGCTTCTTTTGGTTCCAGTCCACCCCTCGGTCTCTGGCCGCTGGTCATCGCATTCTCTTTGAGACAAATGAGTTGTATCTATAACATTTTTTTCAATGGATGTTGCTCCGACAGATTCCTCGTCTTTGATATAGCCTATATTATGCTTCCACCTTGAACATTTTTCGACATCAGTGGGTGCCGTGAGTCGTCGACTCGAGGTCCCTCGGCGGCTTCCATCCCACTCTCGACTGTGACGTCGACACTGATATAGATAGCACGCACCGCACCAGTTGCCTCAGTTCAAGTTTTTCCCCTCTTATTGCACAGCCATCTCGAAGGTCAAAAAAGCACTGAGGTGTTGAAAGAGAGGAACATGTAATCAATGGAAATTCAACCAAGGATAGCGAGGCAGGTTGGAAGGGTGATGAGGAATCTGTGGGAGGAACATCCATCAGAAAGAGCATTACAAGGGCTAATTAATTTGTTATTTTAATGGATCGTGTCCTCCCACAGAATCCACATCTTTGATAGACTCCCCAGCAGTTCATAGATGGAGGTGGGATCAGGACTTTGCTATTGATTTACGCTGTGAAGAACAGCTTTGCCAAATTTTATTTCCTGACACGACACAGAATGAAGGCAATAATGTTTCGCAAAAGCCTGCAGAGAAGAACAGGTTGCAGCATTGAAAATATCCTGCACCAGTACCCCTCTTTGAAGGGCTGAGGATGTAGCCACTCCTCTTGTGGAATGTGCCCTTACGTTGTCAGGAACATCCTTGCCAGCTAAATTGCAGCATTCAGAGATACATAAAATAATCCATCGCAATAAGGTCTGTTTGGTAACAAACTGACCCAGCCTATGGTCAGTATATCCAACACAAAGGTGGCAGTCTTTTCTGACCTTAGCAAGCCTGCTAATGTAAACGCTTAATGCTCTTGTGGGGTCTAATCGATGTGGTCTTTCTTCAACCTTAGAAGGATGAGGAGGTGGATAAAAGGCTGGTAGAACTATATTCTGTGTCAGGTGAAATTCCAACACTACCATAGGAAGAAATGCTGGACAAACTCTCAAGACCACCTTTTCCTTATAAAAAGTAGTAAATGGAGGTATGCATGATGAAGCTTGAAGCTCGTTCACTCAGTTTGCAGAAGTGATGGCTACAAGAAAAATAGTCTTCAAGGTTAGCATCCTAAGCGGACATGAGTGAAACGTCTCAAATGGGGCTCCCATTAAGAAATGTAGTACTAAATAAAGGTCCCAAGCCGGTACCATGAAAGGTACCGAAGGGATGAGGTTTGTCAATACCTTAAAGAACTGAATCACAATGGGAACCTTAAAGAAAGCACCCTGCTCAGGCAAGCACTTACAAATCGATAGCACAGCCCGATATCCTTTTGCAGTAGACACCTGAAGCCCCGGATGGGCCAGATGTAATAAAAAAAATAACACAGAGGGAGTGTCAAATGTAAAAGGGTCAATGTTTTTAGCTCTGCACCAGGTGCAAAATTTGTTCCGATGGCAGCGGTAGAGAGCTTTCATTGCTGGATTTACGGCCGAAAGCAACACCTCCATCACATCCTCTGGGAGGACCCAATCTTTGCATCTTAACCTCTCAGAAACCAGGCGTGAAGGTTCAGAGTTCTGATTTCTGAGTGAAGAAGATGCCTCCTTCTTGTGAGAGTACGTCCACTCTCTGGGGAAGACTGATTGGAGGGCAGATGGACATTTCTAGCAAGAATGGCTACCACGCTCTCCTGGCCCAATCTGGATCGATCAGGATCATGTACTTCCTGAACTTCCTGACATGCAGAATGACAGGGACTGGAGGGAATGCATACAGGAGTGGAAATTCCTAGTCCACTCAAACACGTCCCCCAGAACTGCCCTCTGAGGAAATTCCCCAGAGCAGAACAAGTCGCATTTCCTGTTGATACTAGACGCAAACAGATCCACTTGAAGAGTTTGGGTTCCCCAAACGGAAAAGATCTCTAGTAGGACTTCCTGAACTACCTCCCACACGTAGGAAATTGTGCTCAGAGCATCCACTGTAGTCTTCTCTTCTCCATCCAAGGGAACAGCCAATAGCGAGATTCCTACTTGAAGTGTCTATAACCAGCTGCGGTGCCTCTCTGCACAGGGGTAGTGACCCTACACTTCCTCACTTGTTGAGGTAATGCATAGCCACTGTGTTGTCTTTCATTATCAGGACATTCTTCCCTCACACAGAAGGAAAAAAGGCCATCAGTGCCAGTCTGATTGTCCTCCGCTCTAAAAGATTTATGTGTAGTTTGAACTCTGACAGAGACCTGCCGTTTGTCGGATCGTCCATGTGAGCTCACCATCCTGTGATGGAGAAGTCTGACTACCGGCCATGGTTGCTGAAAAGCTTCCCCTTCCAACACATTCTCCTTGCAGGCCCACCAAAAGGGATCCTGTGCAACCCCGGCCAGGGCCTGAAGAGGGTCCGTCATACTGTTTTTGGAGGAGACATAACTCGAGATCTTGAGAAAAACGCAGTTGAAAATCGATGAGGCGATGGAACCGCTCAAAGCATGTTGTGCCGCGGAAAAACGGAACTGAGGCAAAGGGTGCGGTGGGTGCTATTTATAGATAGTGTCGATGTCATGGCCGAGAGCGGGATGGAAGCCGCTGAGAGACATCGAGTCAACGCACTGCAAACCCTCTGCTGTTGTAAAGGTTCAGAAGCTGTAAGTAAGATATTGGATGTATCAAAGATTAGGACATGATCCATTAGAAACAGTATTTTGAGCAAAATTAACAAAAACTCCTGTCAGTGATGTGAAGCCACACAGTCTGAAAAAGGAGAGGATTCCTCACTTTGGTCAATTGTGCAGCAAAGGGGTCACCCTCTTTGGAGCAACGCTTCAAAACTTCAGCCAATAAGAGAGGTTGGTTACCACCCCTTATCTCCTGAGTGGCAGCACAAAGTGTCAAAATGTTGTCAAGGTAGGAAGGAGCAGAGTAATTTAGGCATTTATAAGTGTGGCAGGCTACTTTAAACTAGACTCTGTTCATCAAGCCCAGCAAACTCAGGGATTTCCTGCAAGCTGAAACAAAACATGAACCAGTTTGTGCAATCCATGCACAAGGTAAGCAAATGCAATCCGTGTTCTTTGGAGCTTACCCAATATGGCCACTGGGAGATATGGATCCAAGGCAATGGCGTAGTGCAGCATAGAGTCAATAGCTGCACCTGCAATCAAGGATCTATGTTTGACCATAGAAAAGGGAAACAATATTTTTGTGGTTTGTCATTAAAAAAACAGCTATTAACTTTAATAAGAGATTTCATAGTCATGTGTTTGTTCACAAGCACACTCACATTCTTCCCAACCAGCTTTGAGGGGAAGATTGAGGAGAGGTAATTCAAAGTGACTTGCGTATCCCTTTACGGTTCCGCCTCCTTTTGTGCCAAACAAGATAAGCTCTGACAATTCTACCCCTTTCTCCAGTAAGTGGGATGCAAATGTGAGTATCATATGGATAGGAAGGGATGTTTACAGGAAATTACTTGAGGATGTTAATTTGTGCATTAACGCAGATGTTGAACAGTATTGGAGAGGCTGAGGTGTACCATATGGAGGACTGAAAAGGCTCAATTTGCACATATTCTGTTCTCCCCTCTAAAAAAGATCGACCCACCCCACTTCACAGGACCAACGGACATGTGGGTATCAGAAGATAAGGTTTCAAGCAGTACGTTATGGCTTACCAAACCCAATGCTGCATCAAACAGGCTGGTTGTACCGAACAACCTATCAATCAAGGGCCCCATCTTTGGAACAGCCTGTCCTCCGAAGTTGAGGAACCTCCTGACAACCCATCTCTTCGTAGGTCCCTTCCTCCTCAACATTAGCACAGGGAACCTCCTTTATCTATTTCAATTATGTACGCAGTTGCTCTGGGTATCAGGAATGCAGCTTAAATGTTTGCCACCAATTATACTGTTCCTACTTTCCTACTGGTAATGTTCCCTTCCCCCACCTACTTGTCAGCACTCCAAAGCCACTATATAACCATTTAGCGCTTCCCAATATTCCAAATAAATGCGGCAGAAAAGTTCAACATAACCAATAAAATCCCATCACCTTTATCCACCATAGCTAAGGTGCCATCCTAAAAACCAACAAGCGCAGTTTCACTGCCCTGTTGTGGAACTTATCACAGCTAATGGCTGAAGGGTGCCCATTGAGATCACTGATGGCTTGAAGCAGACCTAGCAAGTCACTCTCCATCTATTTAGAGAGGATCAGCAAGTTGGTGATTGGTCTGAAAGTAGCAATGCTGGTGGGGTGCAGGGTGTTTATTTAGCAGAAGAAAAATAGCACCAGATTTATGAGCAAGGGCAACTTACTCTGACTTAAAGCTCAAGTTAGTTGATAATTCTGAAGCTGGGAGTTTTACAAGTAGTCTTCTTGGTGCATGGTTCACAAATGAATCAGTTTCAGGAAGGCAACCCGTTTAAAGTCATTTTTGAGAATTGTGCACATCAATAGGAATTCGTGTGTGGAGCACCTTGCACAATTTACCTATAACCTACTCCTGTACCCTTGATATCCGTTCAAATAAATACAATTAAAAAATCAGCCTTGTGTAATTTGCTTTTGTTGACCGCAAGACCCGAGTATCAATGTGAAGATCTGAACCATCTCTGAATTCAGCTTGGAGCCGCAGGTTCAAATTCTGGCAGAAACAACTAAGGCCTTCATCCTTTGGAAGTCAATACATTGAGTACGGTTAAATTTGATAACACTTACTACTAAAGGGCTGAGGAGCAGCGAGAATTCAGCACAAAGCACTAAACAATCATGTGACATTTGTATCGTAACATGACCGGAATATATCTTTTGCTTGCCAAACTGTGTGCCAATGTTGTATTATAATCCAGGGACAACAAGCAATTTCTGACACGTGTTTCAACTTTCAAGAGATTTTTGTCGGCAGGATTATTTATGGGTGTAGTGTTAACACATGTTTCTGATTACAAGGAGGAAATTAATTGAGTGGAAATAAAATGTGTTACAGGTGCTGTTTCTCTGGGGGATTGATTATGATTTTATAATAGTGAATAAACACTTTGTCTGTACTACTAAATGTATTTCAGGTTTTGATGTGTGCATGGCACTTAAAAAAATGATAATCGGCTTCTAAAGAAAATACCTTAGCAATAGATGGAATCCCATTAATACAATGTTCAAATTGCTCAATATTTATTTTAAAAAAAGAATATCATCATTAAAAATCATTAAAATAAATGTTTTGGAGATACGTGAAACATGAATGTTATTAGTTGACATTTCATAAGCCTTTTTAGGTGGTGCCCTGGATCGACAACTCTAGCGACAAACTGTTGAACTACTAACCAGATTTATTAAAAAGGCATTTTGTGAAGCAAGTCTGCTAGGGACTAAGAATGGGACAAACTTCAGAAAATGTTTTATTTTACCTAAATTATGATTATTTTAAAGTAAGAAACTCTAGATTTTAGCAAAATATGTAACATAAAACAGGATTTATTTATTGGCGTTTTGCACAATGCGACTTTGTACCACCCAGGACCGGGAATGTGGGGATGGGTGAGGGAGAGTACAGCGGGGAGGATTCAGAACGGTTCACTGTTAAACAGCGTGTAGCATTCAAGGTGCCTGTAGTAGGACTAAACACATACCCCAGCTTCAATAGAGTCCAATGTCTTGTGATTTATGAATTTGTGCCATTCGTTTTGGGCCCAATTAACTCCTTTTTAATGCAAACGTTTTTTTGCTTAAACGCGTGCGGGCACATATGTCATCCTTTCAGAGATCTCAGGTTGCGTACTGCAGCTTATTGTGGGTCAGTTGCCACCTGGCATTTGGGGACTAGAAGATCAGAACTCTCCAGGTCAGTCACCTTGGTTTGAAATGTACCCTTTGTTCTGTTTGCAGCTAATGGAAGGATTTCAATGCTGGTGTAATGTCGTCTTACTACTAAAATGTCTACAACTGTTGGGTGTTATCAAAGAACACTTCAAAAGCAACAACCACACGTCAACGTGCTTACGCTTTACCATTTACATACTGATCTGATACAAAAGAGCTCACTAAAAAGTAAAAATGTTTAAGTACAGCGGATTGCTTTGACAGGTACACTTTCAAGACACATTGGCACGACATCCTAATCATTCAAAATGTTTAATTTAGAAGTGAGCATATTATATAAGTATATAACCAAGTTTACTTATTTTGCGGTTTGAAATGAGGGATCCCCACATAAAATTATATTGGTTGGGGATCTGAATTTATATTGCATTCATGCAGATGAGGCTACAAAGATACAACCTGCGAGTCTAACGATATATTGGGAGACCACCCTTACCATGGAGAGTCCCCTGCCCCCAATTAAGATGACACTGCATATCGATTATTTTTGTTCAGCTAGCCCGGTCTATGCCTCGTAAATATCAACGTAGATCCTTCCCCTCCGCCAACAGTGAGCCAAGAACCAGGCATGGGAACAGAAAGAATGTATATTTAAGATATATTTGCACTAAAGGATTACACACACCACCTTCTCTGTGGCAGAAAACAAAGCTTCAATTCAAAACACACCTTTTCCTTTTTTGCCTCAGGTACAGGGAATACAGGCCAAATGAGCAGTGCAACCCTCTTGTCCCACAAACCCCTGTAATGTCACAATTAAATAATACCTTGTCAGATTAATAGAGCATGAGCATTTCTTGATATGGGTTAGATTTAAAACGAATGCACAGTTTTGGTTTTCAAAGCAATTTCACATTCAGCACTTTGAATATTTTAGTTTCCCTGTGCACTCAAAAATGCTAGCAGTTTTGAAATCACACAGACTTTTGAGAATACTTTTGATTGATGGAGCCCTTTTTCCTTCTTCCCCCACAATATATTTCTTCAATCAGGGTCACTTACTGCATTTTTCAATGGATAATTACACTTGGTTTCCCTTGGCAAGGCGCTTCTCTCCCCAGCACCAAAAACCAACACTTCAGTTATATTGAGCACCCCTTTGTATAAGGGCAGTTCTGGGGAGTGGTTACAGGGATTTTGTTTTTGGACCAGGACACCCCTCTCCCTTTAGAGAAGTCTGGGGTTGATAGGGAAAATAGATGTACCCACTTATTTTAAATGACTATAACTTACATTCGCTCTAGGAAAGAGGGTGGAGGTTTCGAACTCCCCAAGCTCCCCCTGCATCAATCTATATGGGAGTTAGTTAAATAAATATTCAATAAAATATGCTATGGCTGTACTCAGTTTGCCCTCTCACCCACTATTAAGTCAAGCAGGTCCCCCACACACAATTGGTTTCGTCGGGCAATCCACTTACATTGGAAATCTCTGTTTTTGGTGCTCAGGAAAGTCAGCGTTTCAGAACCCTCTCTTGGATAAGCACAGGGATCTGGTCAGTGACTTCAATCAAAGATAGCTTCCAGCATGTGTCCCTCTGCTCCTACACTCCTTGCAAAAATCCCAGCTTCTTTTGTCTTTCTCAATTGCTGTCTGCCCAGCGAAAGCTAATCCTGCAGCCAGCACTTTTTAGGCCTTCCACCCAGGTAATATTTAGGCAGTTATCTCAAGATTCACCCAGATGGTCTTTAGGCAAGTCTCAGTGAATATTTATAAGCAGCTCCCCTCTCTGGCTTGTGCAGCTACTTTTTAACCCTGTAGGTCTTACCCCCGAAATATTAAGATCAGGAGGTTTTAACTTATTAGCACATCATTTTCATTGTAATCTTACGGTCCTCTCTTCCTCCAGGGTTCAAACCCCCTCTACCGATAGGCTTTGGGAGTTCCGAAGGTGAATTGATGGGACAGGGGTACAAACCTCCTAGCATTTCTTTTTTTTCTTTTTTTACACGTGTAATTTTGCGCTGAAAAAGTCCTAAGTTTCACAAATAAACAGAACTTCTTATATATTTTCCATGTTCCCCTAATAATAGCAGACCTATGAAAATTATTCCCGGTTTGGCAGGATATTGCCTGTCTCAAATCAAAAATGTTGGTGCTCAACAGGGCGAGAAATAAATGGAAGAAATTTGGTTGGGATTTGCAAGGTCATGCTTTGGAAGTGGTTAGCACGTACAAATATTTGGGCTCATGCATCGTGCATGTATGATGGAAACAGTAGAAAGGTGCCTGAGGCTGATGTATAGTCGAAATTCCTGGCTGCCACTAGCCACCTGATTCAATTTGATTATACATTTTGGAAGTTTTCTCTTTTACCCGTCTTGAAATTGAAACAAAAAATTGTCCCAAAGTTACTTTATGGTGCCCAAACAAGGGATGACAGGGTTTGCTTGGAAAGGTTAGAGGCCAAGTTGTAGAGAAGGGTGCTGCACCTACCGGCCTCAGTCCCAATTGCAGGAATTCTCTTTGAGTTGGGGCAATTGCCAATTCAGACTGTGATTGATTGGGCAAAGCTTCAGCTATACGCTGGCGTAGTCTCACCACGCAATGCCTCGTTTTGTGTCTACCTGAATGATTTATGAGTCAATGGTTCTTGTAAAGCATTGATGAATTGGGGTGTATAGAACATGGACTCTTTCTAAAATTGATTCCTTGGCAGACGAATTATCAACAAATACTAACAGAGTAAAGCAAAAGCTGTTTAGATATGTGTGGCATGTTTGCAGGAGGCAGCTTGTGTTGTCCCTCCTAGGCCTCCTTCAGGAGGCCACCATCCACCTTGCTATGGAGGTTTTGGAAGTCTGATATCCTGGTCCTGACCCTCTGAGGGTAACAAATAGAGTCTCAGACTTGCGGACGCTCTTGGTCCTCTCCAGATAGAACTTTGGCGTTCCTTTAGCATGAAGACAGTGCAGAACCATCTGAGCATGGTCCTTAGGGTCAGCGAAGAAGGTAGGGAGTACTATCTCCTCATTTAGATGGAATGCAGAGACTACCCCAGGTAAGTACGCGGGATGCGTTCTGAGGACCACTCTGTCCTGTGAAAGTTAGTGTAGGGCTAGGGTGCCATCAGAGCTTGGATTTTGGTGACACAGCGTGCAGACGTAAGGCCCACCAAGAGGGATGTCTTAATGGTGCCTAGCCTGATGTCCGTGGACGCCATTGGCCCAAAGGGTTTATGCGCCAAGGCGCCCAACATTATGCTAAGGTCCCACACAAGGTGTGGCTTCTTGTTGAGAGGGAAGAGCCTGGAGAGGCCCGTCAAATGTCCTTTAACCACCGGATTGGAGGATGAGAAAAAAAAAACGTCGTCCTCCGAGTTCCGGTAGGCTCCGATTGCCGCCAGATAGGTTTTGAGGGGGAGCCAGATGGTCACCAATTCAAGCCAGTTGATGAGGGCTGCCTGCTCCCGACAGAACCGTCTGCGTAGACCATGTGACTGTCCAAGGTAGCTTCCCATCCCACTAGGGATGTGTATGTGGGGATGGTAACCTGCAGAGCTGGCTGACAAAGGGGCCTGCCTATCTGTGAGTTGCTGTCCGTGCTCTACCAGACTAGGCCGTGACCGACATGCGGTTGAATGCTGACAGGCTCTGCCTGGGAACCCTTCTCCTGACTCCAGGAGGCTGCACAGTGTAAATGCATTTTAGGCATTGGTACCACCATGCAGAGGTCACTGTTCTGCTACGAAAATGCCCCAGAGGCCTCTGATGGCTATGATCTGGTCCTCTGAGGGGAAAATTCTCATGGAGCTTGTATCCCAGATGAGGCCCAGGAACGTTAGAGTGCCTGGGCTCAAGCTGTGACTTATGGAGATTGAGGCCAAAGGGTAGAAACTTGCATAGGAAATGGAAGCCCATGATCCTGACCTATGAAAGGACCGATGGGGCTGCTGATCGGTATGTGAAGGTAAACATCCTTCAGATCCAGGTAGCACATGGAGTCTGCCGTGGACAATATCTCTGCAATACGCGCTGGGGGAACCATGGTATGGTAAAAATCTGTGAATAGGCGACCAGACCCTGCTGGGAGGCCGGGCCTTCCTCCACTGCCTGCCTCTTTACGTGCAAGGGAATTTCCGCCCACAGAGTTATTGTCTGAATCTGTGGGAGCGGAGGGGAGGAGCGAGGCGGAGGAGGGATCGGTAGGCTCTAGCCTGAGGACACTGCATGGAGGATCTAAGGGTCCGTGAACCTTGTGCGCCAGCATGGGATCACGTCTGGCTATATGCCCTAGGGGTGGCTTTAGTGAGGATGGATAGCGATTCAGCAGTCTGGGGACTGTTCCTCCTCTTATCAAGTTCCTAATCCGTAGTGGAATGGAAGAGGTCACCCCCAATCCCCAAGGGAAGGTCCAGTATGCGTTCCTGGGCGTCCGAGTTGAATATGGTCGCCCATAGCCCGGTAGTCCTTCTCCTGCCAGTAGCGGTGCAAACGGAACTGCCCGAGGTGTCAATGCATGCCACAGAGGTCTCCTTTATGTTCTGTGCAACTATTTTTGGCCGCCGCCAGCCCTGTGGTGTCAAGGTGCCTGTTGTTGGGCTGCACCGAATGGGGTTCAAGCTGTGACATGCTGACCCGAGCCGGCTGCTGAGAAGGAGGCCGTGGGGCTGCCAAGACCGTTGGAGGTGCGGGAGCCGGTGTTGTGGGTACTGGCATGGCCAGCTGGAGCTGCACGGGAGCCGGAGGTGCTGGAACCAAGGGCGGAGCGGTCGTGGGTGCAAGCGACAGAACCGGAGGGAGTATGTCCCTGAGGATGATGACTTTTCAAAAAAACCCATCTTCACAGGCCAGTGGAGCACTTGGAGGCACGGGCATGGGCGCGGAGCCCTGAGGGTGCTGCGGCCTGAACCCACTCTGCCTTACTGTCCGCAGGGAGAATCGGCCCTGCGACAATGAAGGGTATGCCGTGGGCCACATACTTAGTGAAGACTAGTCCCACCTGTTCCCCAAAGGGGGATGGTGTCGGATGAGCTGCCATTTTATCTGGCCCAGCGGCCTTTTTGTCGGGCTGCGTGCCACGTGCATGTGTCTTGGTGCTTGCTGCGTTGGGCCCCGCCTCTTCCAAGACTCCTGGCAGTTGAGGCTGAGGCCTACCCTGCATCTCAGGACGGAGCCTGGTAAGCAGATTGCCGCAGGCAATGCCGCTGGTAGTGCTGCGTACAGACGCCTCCTCAGACATCTGTCTGGAACTAGGGGGTAGCCCTTTGGGTCTTAACCCGGTAAAAGAACCTTGCAGCCCCTTTCGCTCAGTCACCGGTTGGTTCGCAGAGCCGGTTGCTGTAGTAGCAGTCTCAGTACCTGCACTGGTACAAGGACCTGGAAGTTCCTACCCGTGCTTGTGCCTCCTGGACGTAGACAACTTTGCGGGGTGTGTGGTGCCTACATCTGTCCGGTACTGGGGCGTAGCCCCTGGGGTGTAGACCCAGTCATTGAACCTTGCGGCTCCCCAGCACAGTCGCCTGTAGGATCGCGCAACCCCTCGGCCTGATGGCTTGGAGCTGTAGCCAGCCTTGGTACCTGCCCTGATACCAGGACCTGAAAGGTCCCTCCCGCTCCTACGCTTCCTGGGGAAGGAGAAACTTTTGCGGGGTATGCGGTGCATAGAGGCCCTCCTCCCCCGGGACATTTGTCCAGTACTGGCGACCCCCCTCGGCCTGACAACCGGTAGCTGTAGCCAGCCTCGGTAGTTGCACTGGTACCAGGACCTGAACGGTCCCTCCCGCTCCTACGTTTCCTGGGTGGAGGAGTTGCATTTGCGAGGTACGTGGTGCACACAGGCGCCCCCTCGGACATCTATCCGGAACTAGGCCGTAGCCTCTCGGGTTAGACCCGGTAATAGAACCTTGCGGCCCCTGAGCGCAGTGTCTGGTAGGATCTGGTGACCCCTCTGCCTGACAGCCCATAGCTGTATCAGCCTCGGAACCTACACTGGTACAAGAACCTGAGAGGTCCTTCTCGCTCTATGTGCAGATGAAAACAGTGTCCCTACCTTGGGCCTGGACTTGTCCTGACAAATTCCTTTGAGTCCTCTGGCTTCCGAAGAGCCCCGTCCACCAGGCTAACATGTTCTTCAGAGTGCGTTGTAAGCACATTGCATGAAGTACAGGACTCCCAGCTGTGGTCAGGGCCAGGGCAGCGGAGGCGGAGAGCGTGGGGGTAAGACATAGGGAAGAGCCCCTTGCAGGCTGAACACCTGCTGGAGCCTGCTGACGTCGAACTGTGCCAGGGAGGAGCATGGCGCCGGAGGACAGAGGTATCTGATTAAAGACAAGAAGAAGATAAAAAGAAAATACTTATCTCGGGAAGAGCGCGTGGAATTACAAGGCCGGAGGCCTAACCCAGGAGCGCTGGTGAAATCAGTCCGTTCCCGTCGACGCGGAAAAGAGGACTGAGGAGTGGCGCCAGTGGGCAGAGTCAGGGAAGCCCATGCTCCCAGGGCCGTGCCTCTATATTTAATGGGGAGGAAGGTTTTTTCTGGAGAAAAAGGTTCCGTCTCCCGTCCCTAGCGAGGGACGCCCATGCAGTATGGAGGAAAGGGGACGGGACATAAGAGTATCCCCAAATATACGGCCAAGCCGGCGAGCCGCTCATGGAAGGCCTTGGTCGATGAAGGTGTGTCTTGGTGGTCCTCATCCGTGTCCACCAAGGTGTCCTGCTGGTCTGGGTCAGCTGAAGGAGTGCTGGACACCCGTGGCTCCGGCATACTGACAGAGGCCGGCAGCTGTTGCGGTGGCTGCAGGGCAGCCAAGACCATTGGAGGAGTGGGAGCAGGCGTGGTGGGATCAGCAGGGGCAGCTGAGGCTGCACCATGGGTGTTTTCGCTGGAACCACGAGCGGAGTGGCCGTGGGTGCCGGCGGCAGAACTCGAGGGAGCATGTCCCTGATCACATCCCTGAGAGTGACGCCTATCTGCGGAGACCTCATGAGGGCCATAAACTTTTCAAAAAACCTGTCCTCTTAGGCCGGTGGAGCGCTTGGAGGCGCAGGGATGGGCTGAGACCTGGACACACTCTACCTTACTGTCTGCGGGGTGTATCTGCCCTGCGATGATGAAGGGTATGCTGTAGGCCACGTACCAGGTGAAGACCAGTCCCACTTGGAAACTCGTTCCCCAAAGGGGGATGGTGTCGGGCGAGGCGCCATCTTCTCTGGGCTGGCAGCCGTTTTGTCGGGCTGCACGTTACAAGCCTGTGTCGTGGTGCTTGCGGCACTGGGGCCGGCCTCTTCCAAGACTCTTGGCGGTGGAGGTTGAGGCCTACCCTGCACCTCAGGCCGAGGCCTGGTAGGCCGATTACCCTTGGCTGCGTCACTGGTAGTGCTGCGTACAGGCGCCACCTCAGACATTTGTCTGGTACTAGAGCGTACACCCGGTAATAGAACCTTGCAGTCCCTCAGTGACCACACCGGTAGGCTCTAGTGACCCCTCGACCAGGTGGCCGGTAGCTGTAGTAGCCTCGGTACCTGCCCTGGTACAAAAATATGAAAAGTCCCTCCAGCTGGTGCGCTTCCTGGGAAAGGAGGCACCTTTGCCGGGTGCAGATGAAATAAGTTCCACTACCTTGGGCCTGGACTTGCCTGACAAATAACTGAGTCCTCCGGAGTCAACCTTCTGAAGAGCTCCCTCCACCGAGCTAGCCTGTTCTTCAGAGCAAGCGGTGTTGGAGCGTCGTATGCGGAGCAGCCTTCCCAGCCATGGTCGGGGCCAAGGCAGCGGAGGCAGAGAGCATGGGGGTCGTACGTAGGGAAGAGCCCCTCGCAGGTTGGACACCCGCTGACGTCAACATGCGCCGGGGAGGAGCGTGGCGCCGCAGGACAGAGGTATCTGAATAAAGGCAAGAAGATGACAAAAAACATTTCTCTGGTGAAGAGCACATGGAATTACTAGGCCCAAGGCCTAACCCAGGGGAACGCTGGTGAAAGCGGCCCGTTCCCGTCGACGCGGAAAAGAGGACTTAGGAGTGGCACCGGTGGGCGGAGTCAGGGGAGTGCATGCTCCCAGGGCCAAGCCTGTAAATTTAAAGGGGAAGAAGATTTTTTCTGGTGAAAAAGGGTCTGTCTCCTGTCCCTATCGAGGGACGCCCATAAAGTATGGAGGAAATGGGAGAGGACGTAGGAGTACGACTGTATTTGATCTCTTAATGTAGTGCATGACGACATTGTTAATTTAATTTCTAAAGCCAAGAATTTGAGAGCCCTGAGCGTGCATGGGCTTTCAAATATCACCCTTAAAGGTGATCCGAAGATGTGGGAAGAGATTTTATGTCAAATCTTTAAACATATCATCCAGAAAAAAACTAATTCCTGGCTCCTGGCTCACACAGTTCCTATTTATAAGAAGGGTGATAGGTTGAACCATCACAATTATAGACCTACTGCGCTTATAGATGTTTGTAGCAAAGATGTTTGCCTCTATTGAACTCAGTAGAATAAATGCCTGGATAAAATATTCGATAAGTATCAATCATGTTTCAGAAAAAGTGTGGGTGCTGTAAGGGTGTCGAAGAAGGAAGCCGACACAAGGGTGGCATGTTGGTGGCTATAAACCTTTATTTATAGTCCAATAAACCTTCACTGTCCCTATCTCGTAAGAGGGGTTTCACTGATTCAAAATAATACTAAAGGATCTGTCAGAATGTCTGTCAAACTGAAACTCCACCGTCCTGTGTCATAACCTACTTCTATTTCTTACACTACACATCTAAAGAATAATATAATCCACCAGAAAGTTCCTTCTCCAGGAGAATGACTACTGGTATTCGGGTGTTGTTCCCAAAATGTTCTCTTGCAAAAGGATGCCAGGGGGAATAACTCCCTTCCCCGGGCTTGTAGTTCCAACAAACCTTGTACAACTCAACTTTGTATACCAGGAGAATGATTCCCTTCTCCTGGTATTCAGGTGTTGTTTCCACAATGTTCTCTTGTAAAATGGTGTGGGCAGAATGACTCCCTTCCCCTTCCTTGTGGTTCCAATAAAACCTTGTACATCTCAAGTTTCTGGACCAGGATAATTCCTCCCTTCTCCTGGTATTGGTCTGCACACTCCAATATAGTTCACAAGGCCAGGGGGGAATGGCTCCCTTCCCCTGGCCTCTCTTGCGTATATTCAAAGGACTTTAGTTGCCTCACCAGGAGAATGACTCTCTTCTCCTGGTGTAAGAGTTATGTTGCGTACCTGGGGTTTATTTTACCACTCTCTAATGGTGTCAGCAAAGTCCCAAGTCCTTCTCTGGGTTCCAGTGGACTTATCTCTGCCACTGCGATGAGGCAGATTTTTTTGTAGGTGCCAGTTTTACTAGCGTTAGCGCCCAGACCCTTCTCTGGTCGTCAGTGGGCTCATCTCTGCCACTGCTGTGAGCACGACTTCCTCAAATGCTTAGTTCAGTTATGTTGGGGTTCCAGACTCTTCTCTGGTGGTCAGTGGGCATATCTCTGCCACTGCTGTGAGCACGACTTCCTCAAATGCTTAGTTCACTTATGTTGGGGTTCCAGACCCTTCTCTGGTGGTCAGTGGGCGTATCTCTGCCACTGCTGTGAGGAGGGTTACCTCAGCTACGTGGTTTACTTGTGGTTTACTTGTATTGGGGTCCCAGACCCTTCTCCAGTGGTCAGTGGGCTTATCTCTGCCACTATTATGAGGAAGATTAGTTTGGATGCTTCTCTAACCCAACAGCCGTATTACTGCGTGTGAGCCGAGGGAGAGTCACCCGTGCCTGCCCTGCTGGCACCCCTGTATGCCTTCCGGGTCTCGCGTACCAACCATTACATTTACTAGGGCTTTGGTACATCACGGGGCTTCCTGGGATTGAGGTTCGTCACTCCAGATCTTCAGGCTTCCCTCCTCCGGTCTCACTGCACCACAGCATCTCAGCGCACGGTTCTGTGTTCTTACATCGCCAGGTTTCTTTTTCGCAGAGATTTGTGCCAAATATTTTCGACTGAAAAAACGATTTGTTTTTTGTATTTGTAGGATTCCCCCCCAACAAACCCTTTCTATTATGGCGTCCGTATTCCCCACACACCCTAAACCTTATATCACCCACCCCATATTTTTCGATGCCTGCCGTTTTAACAACGTCATAGCCAGTGTACAGCTCATCTTGGATCTGCTTATCCTCGGTCACATGCCTGGGTCTGTTCCAGTGAGAACCCGGGAAGACTCTCTCAGCTGCTTGCCAGCGTCCTCCGTTCTTCTCTTCTTCGGGTCTGCCGGGTTGGAACTTGCTCGCGTGACAGTCTACACCTCTTGTCGATTCTCCTGGCTAGACTTGACAAGTTCTTTAGTCCGTCGTATCTTCTTATACATTGTTTCCAGTCGCTCACTGGGGGTTTGTCAAAGTCCTTTGTTTCTTTTGGCACCTTGATCTTTATGCCTCCTCGGTCCACCTCGCACCAGTACTAGCATAGTCACCAATCTTCATGTCTTCTGTGCTCTTCTTCATCCTGCTGTTTTCTGCTTTGGTTGTATCCCAAGTACTACAGTAATACATTGGTCTACTCTAAAGGAAGTAGTTTGAAATGGAGGGAGGGAGTTGGGGAAGTTTGGGGTGTGACGTTGTTCAATTGGCTGTACTCTGGGTGGTTGTCCTTGTTGCCTGAATGAGAGCCCCTCCCTATGAGGGCCTCCTAGGGAGACTATTGGGTAGCAGCCGCACTTCCCCAACCACACGGGAAAGGGATCCCAACTGGGGAGAACAATAGGGTCCTCCTCCCAGTTTAGGAACGTACCCAATTTTACACCTGGCGTATGCAGATGATTTTATCTTACAGGACCAGACAGCAATCAGCAATAGGGTTGCAGTGCTCAATAAGTAATTTTGCCAACTACACTAAAGACCTTGATCTTGAGATTAATCCGAAAAGAAATATATATATATATTTAACTACTTACTCTAAGGGATGCAATGGTGGTAAATTCAAATGGCATTTTAATGAGACTGAATTAGAAAGGGTGGCCTGTGGAAGTATATTGGTTATCAAGTAAAGCAAAAGTATGCAAAGTGAAAGGATTACAAGGAACTATCCCATAGAAGTAAAGAAGTGCTCTTGCAGCAGAGATGGGTAGAGTGTATTTGAAATATGGGAAAATCTCCTTTATGCCGGTTATACAGTTTTATAAGGCTAAACTTATTCCAGCCCTCACATATGGAGATAAATTCAATGACACTAAATTTCCTTGGGACAAAATTGAGGGCAAGATGTACATAAAGGCTAATCTTTGATCCAGCAATCTCTGAAGTCAC
Organism: Ambystoma mexicanum; assembly: GCF_040938575.1. Lineage (NCBI taxonomy): Eukaryota > Metazoa > Chordata > Amphibia > Caudata > Ambystomatidae > Ambystoma > Ambystoma mexicanum. The sequence goes on along the minus strand of NC_090939.1, from coordinate 225,427,045 downwards.
ACCGAAAACCTAAGCAAAGAATGGATGCCAATATGCAACCAATGGTTTCTAACTATTTTCATGCACTCCAGAAGGAGATTGATATTACAGATTATAATTTAATTAATGCAACGCTATTTAAGGAATGTTATTGATTATCAACAATGCTTTAGAGGATTCAAATCCACAAATATGTTCTGATTGGAAATAAACATTAATATTGTGCTGCTTTCGTTAAGACATTTATTCTACAAGGTTAGGTAATTCTGAAAGATTTTTGATAAAACCTTTAAGTGGTTTAGAGCATATTTAGTAAGTAACTCATTGTTGCAACATATTGTATGTATTTATGTATGTCTGCAAATTACAGGATGTAGGTGGATAATGTTTGAATTCTCATTTTTCAAAATACAAAAATTGCATGAATATATTTAAAAAAGATGTGGAAATGGTGCTCAGAAATTCGGTTTAGACCCAGTAATACAGTAATTGCATATGTTGCCCGTTGCTGCTGATTATTATTATTTTAGGTACATAATTGACACAGAAAATAAGTCAAAACTGGCCATGGCTGTAACGATGGATGCAGATGCCTTATTTTTTATTTTTTTATTGTATTTATTAGCAGAGGTGTACAGCAAACAGCATCAGCAGAGAATTTAATACAATCATAGTAGGCACAGTTCAAGCATCACACAGACAAGGGCAGTACAAGTTACAGAGTGGATAATTACAACGTACTTAACCAGTACCAATCACCCCTGCAAGATCCCCGGTGAGGATGTTCCAGATGCATTCTCAGCGTGTCTAATAAGGTAGCTACCAAATGCGGACCACACATTCTTGGGGCGAGATTGAGGTGGGAGAGAGTTCATGTATTCCTCCTCACAGGTGTGGGACCAAGTAAGTGCATTTAACCATTTTTTGAAGGACAGAGAGGATGCACTCTTCCAGTTCTGCAGCACACATTTCTTGGCCATCATGCAGCTCACATTAACATGTTTTGCCATTTTCCAGGTATCATCTATATTTCATATCCCAAATAACACTCCCAGCGGGCACAGGTACCACTGCGCCAATGATATCCGAGAGGGCCCGCATAAATGCAGATGCCTTATTGATACAACTCTGCATTCCAACCCTTTCAGCTACTTAATGGGCAAAAGTAGGTTGCATTATCCTGGCAAGCTGCCTGTAATTTGCTCATACAAACCAATACTGTATTCAGACAAAAAACCCTTTTATGGAGGGATGTGGAAGGGATTGGCACCGGATGCAAGAGGTGTACAAATAATGTGCCCTTTTATACAATGTCATACGGTCTTTGGAAATGTTCTTTGGAGTTGTCGTCCATCTCTCGCCTTTTGATTTGTCTTACCCGCTTTCACATAGTCTCTGTAATTGTTTTTTAATGATAAGTTCAATGTAACTATGGGAGCAATATCGTGCTCTGCATTGTGAGAACTCACTGTTCTGATGTAGTCATCATTGCTGGAGGAAAGGATCAGTCGTGCAAATGAGGGGTATTGGCTCCGTCCCTTCTCTTTTTTTCATCTTTTCAATTCACAGTCAGGCACGACAAAAAGATTGGTCAAATCTTTGATAGATTGCACATTTTAATATTTTTGGAAAGTGTGTCGAAAGAAAACGGGAAGGCAGGGCCAGTTCACATTCAGTATAAAGCACCCTGCCTGTTCCAGTTCAGTTATAAGGCTGGCAGTCGCCGTGACTAGTTTCAGAGAAAAGAAATCCACCGCACTGCAGGGACGACAGAAACTTCACAAGGGCCCAAGTGTTGATGCCGCTTTTCCCTCCAAAGCCAACTCTGAGCAGACTGAATATCTTAACTCACGTGATTGATGAGAGCGTTGAGGTTGGCTAGTGGACGAAGTCAAAGCAACATACTGTTTTATGAGCAGAATACAGGGCCAGCGTAGGAAATCCTTCTCAGTGCATATAAGGTTTATTCCTGTCTGAACATTATAAATCTTACTAATAATTTTCTTTCAGCGTTACAGTATGCAGGTCGTTTCATGAGGATGTTTGTAGGTAATATGACAAGGCTTCTGTTGAAATATCTTCTCCTAACTCCAGATTCTATTGGTTGGTTCTTTCTTTGAAGTTGTGTTCAATGTTTAGAAATTCATCATCGCTCTGGACATCTAAATATACATAATAGCTCTGGACATCTAAATATACATAATACTGACCTTCTTATTCCCTATCCAACAGCATTTTTTAAAGGCGTTATATGAAAGTTCTTTTGTTTCTCAGCTTTTGGCTTCTGTTACGAGTTAGGAAGCAGACCCAATTTATTTTTGTTTCACGTATCATACAAATGACTAAGTCTTCACACTGCCCAGTATGTGTCTCTAGTTTGCCAAACACAGCAGATTCAGTGCAGTGGATTACATTTGTCACTGGGTTCCTTTTCCCCAATCTGCACACGCCCCCATATTTGTATAATTTGCTTTTACGGTCATGTTTAAAAGTATTCCAACCACCGCACCGCCATCACCTAGATTCTCCATGTACCATGAAACCCTTGGGTGTCAGGAAATGTACCTAAATAAAGAGAAAGACCGACGGAACATGTTTGCCAACAAATGCCAACAAAAATGTTCAGCCTGGCTGGGTCCAAGAATTCTACACCCACAAAGGGAGGTCTTTATACCCTGGTAAATCGGTTTCCCTGTGAGCTGCATCACGGACAGAAAAGGCTTGCTTTAAGAGGGGGAATGTGGGGTTATTTAAACATGGTTCAAGTTTATACGTTTCAAAAGGAAATATCTTTCGAAATTAACTTTCTAGTTTTCAAAGGACTTTTTAAGGAGTAATACACGAATATACCATTAAAACCCCATTCATTTTCCCACAAAAGGTCATCGAGGACAGCTAAAAAAAAACACTTAACAGATCTTATGCAAGTAGTGCTCCTCTCACGTCTTGTACAGTGCATGCCCTAGCACAAGACAGACATGTTGACAGATTCGGAAGTTCCCCCGCATGAATACACTCTTCACACCGGAATAATTCGGTTTATCACAGCCTAGAAAGCCTGTTAGCATCAAAGTAATTAAGACAATATAGTTCCATTTCTACTCATTTGCCCTCTTACGCACACTGCGCATTCACATGAACTTTTCTGTGATGGGTCCATCACAAACCAGTGTTGATGATGACAAATATAATTGCTATTTACCCTTCATATAGAGCACACACACACACATAATTGCCTCTTGTTGCTTTATAATTATGCATTATTATTAACCAACTCAGTGGTATAAGATTCATCGACCTCAGAAAGATGAAAGGATGAGTCGGTACACCCAGAATTCAAACCTCTGACTGCAAGTTGCACACAGATGTCCGCAGCAGTCTCTCCGCTCACTGAGATATCTTATCAGCATGTCATAAGTGATACATAGGACGCACATTTTGCCCTGGCCACTAGCCACTGTCAAGTGATAATTGACTCTTAGTGTGCTGTCTGCATGTTGAAAACTGGGGGGGTTCAGTGACTTAAGCTTCGCTAATTTACAACTTGACATTTTTATGTACCTCAGATTCCATTTCAATCCATGTCCCCATAAAGTGCTTTCCCAAAAAGGGGCTATTTTGTGCCACTTGCAATAGTAGTTTCAACGCTGTGATTGTGTACCTATTGACATGTTAAGACTATGCAAGCTTTTAATTTGCAGAGCCTCCTGTGCGTCTGGTCATCAAGACGCCATTTGTGCAGAATGCAGCCACTAAAACGTGTAAACACATTGGGCTCTATCATGACATAGGTGGTATCCCGGCGCTAATTGTGCCGAGATACCACCCAACGCAATTTGGGTTAGAGCAACTAGTTGCGGGGCGCTTGGCGGTAAATCCCCATTCCCCATTGGGTTGGGGGTGCTATTATCACCGGCCTGAATTAAGTCGCTTGTAATAGAGCTGAAAACGGCCGAAAATGGCAAGTGGACATTTTTACCTTCAGTTAGAGGTAAAACTCAAACTCACTGCCCAACTCCTGATTGGGCCAGCCCTTAAATGCGGCGTAATAGCGTTACCGCCGCATTTAAGGTCTGAAGCTCAACTCGTGATGAGCCCAATGTCTTGTTAAAAGCATAAAACTGCAATTTCCGCCACCTGAATTGGTTTCTGTAGTTTGAAGAGTCAAATACAAAAATGGCTTTCATAACACTGCAGTCCAGTGAACGATTGAGTGGCTGCATGCAGTTTCAGCTGTCCATAGTACTGCCTCCAGTAGTGTCAACCGTACCACATGGACTATTTTGGTATAGGTAGTCTCAACATTTCTGACTGTATTCAGGCCATCTGCCCCATAATATGGCACACGGAACACCAGGCCAGACGAGTTGTGCTCCCTAGTTATCGCGTCTCTCCTGACATATCTTTTTAAGTCATCTATCAGTAGCGGCACAGTGCCATCAAGAATGCCACCATTGCGCCAACCCTTGCAGTCAAAAACCGATCCGTAGGATCAGATCAACAACCGGACCATCTCTGAGCTCCCTTGTTCAGCTCAAGCTTGGAATCCAAGTCCCTGCCAGCTTTTAGGATCTCTAGAATCGAATGTCCTCCTGTGCGACTACCCCTTAGGGTTCTGCATGCCCAGAGGGATCAAACCTGCCTTTATGGGTAGGAGGGAGCTGACCAGAGCTAAGAGCAGTCTTATACCTTGTTCCTGCTTGATCTACGTTTCTGTTTATATTGCGCCAGAGCCCGCAGGCATCAGGACACAGGCATATTGGCAGCTGGGGAGCAGGTGTAAGTGGATCTAGGTCACCTGGCCTAGGCCCCGCCCACCTGGTGCCTTCCTGGTTGCCACTCTTTTTCACCACTTAGCAAGCCCCGACCACCTGGTGCCTTCCTGGTTGCCGCTCTTCTTCACCACTTAGCAAGGCCCGCCCACCTGGTGCCTTCCTGGTTGCCGCTCTTTTCCCTACTTAAGGAGACCTCCAGCCTCTTTTCCTTTGCAGCTGGGGAGCAGGTGTAAGTGGATCTAGGTCACCTGGCCTAAGCCCCGCCCACCTGGTGTCTTCATGGCTGCTGCTCTTTTTCGCCGCTCTTCCCTACTTAAGGAGACCTCCAGCCTCTTTTCCTTTGCAGCTGGGGAGCAGGTGTAAGTGGATCTAGGTCACCTGGCCTAAGCCCTGGCCACCTGGTGCCTTCCTGGTTGCCTCTCTTTTTCACCACTTAGCAAGCCCTGCCCGCCTGGTGCCTTCCTGCTTGCTGCTCTTTTTCACCACTTAGCAAGCCCCGCCCCCCCAGGTGCCTTCCTGCTTGCCACTCTTTTCCCTACTTAAGGAGCCCTCCAGCCTCTTTTCATTTGCAGCTGGGGAGCAGGTTTAAGTGGATCTCGGTCACCTGGCCTAAGCACTACCCACCGTTTTAGCCCTGCCTCTTCCTTCCTGCTCTTAACTCTTAGATCAAAGGCGTGTTTCGCCCGGGCGTCCAAAGTGAAGGGCAGTCAAAGAAAAGGGCAATTACTGTTTGCACCAGGAGGATCCAGGGTCCGACCCCCTGCTAAGACAGCAGGTAAGCATGCACCAACATGTGTTTACACCCTCTGTCCCCACAGGCCATCCCCACCCTCTCTGGTCCCCCCATGTTGTTCCCTTGTGCCCCCCTTTCTGCACACAGGAGTCTGTTCTGATACATTCTGGTTCCACCATCACCGTCTTGTGGCCAATGCTGGATTTTACTTTTATGGACTTCATTGATTCACGGTGCATCACCCTCTCTCAACTCTCATGCTGGACTTCCTTTGCATTTGGTACTCATGGTGGCCCTGAATTATGCTGTTCCCATCTTCATCTTGTATCCTGGCTTGCAACATTATGTGTTACTACTGACTTCTGCAATTGTATTCGCTCTCCCCTCTTGCTTCTCCACTCTTTTTGACTGCTTACTGTCTGTTCTCTCCTCCCCTCTCCCTTTTCCTATCTCCTCCCCTCCTCCCCTTACTTTCTTCTATGCACTTACTGTATCAGAATTGTCCCTAGACCTAGTATGATAGCAACCTCGTCTGTCGCTCCCCGATCCCCTTACTGCGCCCCCACCCTCCAGCACTATCTGAAATGTTGTCAGGCCTAGTACGATAGTTGCTTGTTTTGTTACTCCCCTCCCTTTCTGCACCCCTCTCCCTCACCTTTTGTTTTCTCTGGCTCTACCAGAAATGTTGTCAGGCCTAGTACGGTAGTCACCTGTCTGTTTCCATTTCCTTCCCACTCTCCCCCTCCCTTCCGTATCTATGTCTTTTCTCTTGCACTATCTAAAATGTCGTCAGGCTGAGTACGATAGTTAATTTCTCATTCTTACTGTTCATGGCCTGTAAGAATGTTGTATTTTCCCTTGTTCCCTCCCTTGCCTTGAAGTGCTTTGAAACACATGTGTGTAGGGCTATATAAATAAACAATCATATCATATAGCAGACAAGACTAACATATTACAGTTTTAATCAGACAATAATGTCTTGAGACATTTCCGAAAGGTGGTATTATTTTCTTCCTGGCGCATATCTACCGGGAGCATGTTCCAAGCCAACCCTGCCTGTGTCGCCAAAGAGCGTCCATTGCCTCTTACTCCTTTGCATCTAGACTCAGTCAGGCGCATCGAGTCCTTAAACCGGGTGACTTTGGTATGATTTTCCAATACCAATCATTCCTTTAAATACTCAGGTGCTTGTCCATATAGGCATTTCTGCACACTGGTATTCAATGTAAAAAATATTCTGGCCTCTACTGGGAGCCAGTGCAGCTCGCTCCTGTATGTAAACACTGGGTTCTGTCTTGTGGTGCTTTTGATGATCCGGACGGCATCATTCTGAAGTATCTGGAGTTTTTTGATGCAGCCCTTACTAGCTCCACTCAGTAACGCCTTATAAACAGCTTTGGTTGTCTTCAGCATGGCACACACATTGTTGATATTTTCCTCCTTGGTATATTGTCGCCACCACGTGAAACTGGGAAGCTTTCCTCATCAACCAGCAAGATCCGCTGAGATATACATAGATGCTCTCACTAATACTCTTCAATTTTCTGCCTTAATCAAGAAATCTTTCTGATAAGCTTTCTCATGTATTTTGAGAATATGCAACTCCAGCCAGAGAGTCGTGAGGAATGGTCTACTATCCATTCAGGAGTCGATGCCCTCCAACTACAAAACAAAAACTGAAATTCTACTCATCCACCAGAGACTAATCTGTGCCACTGTCCTTCGACTGGCCACCCCCTGGGTTCGACCCAGTCTGCACTAAAACACTAAGTTGAAAATGTATTACTTTTTTCTCTTAAACCCTGGGTCAATGCTCTGCTAGTTCATGCAATAACTGCACATGCAGCTCTGCAAACGCTGCCAGGAAATGGTCCACTGGCAGCCCATTTGTTTGAAGAAATGCACCTCCTAACAGCTCTCAGAATTACAAGACCAATCACACATGGTAGAGTACCGCTTCGCAAATACGCAGGAGAACCTTAGCATCTACAGAGGGCTGACCTTGCAAAAAATAGCCTTGAACTAGATTAAACTAGTGTGTTGTTGAAAGAGCCAGGTCTTCAGCTTGTTGCTAAAATGAAGGAGACATTTATAATTTTGTTTTATACAATACTGGTTAATTTAGGTTCTTGGCCATGTATTTTTATGATGTATTTTTTCAGAAATGTTAAGCAAATAAACAAAATAAAAAGTTGGCGACTCATTTAGTGAGCTAGCATTTTGTACTACTTTACACGAGTATGTTACATTTATTGTATTATTGTATCCATTATTGGTAATTTCTGTGAATTGCTCGAGATATTGGGCCTCATTCCAACCATACCACTATCCAGGCGGTAAACCCGCCAGTATACCGGCAAAGGCTGTTACCGTTTTTGGGCACTTGGTCAGACGGCATTGCCTCCGGATTACGAGTGCTGGAGGGACAGAGTTAATCTCCATTCACGGAGTCCAATAGGACTCCGTGAGGGGAGTTGCCGACATTACCAGAGCTTTTTTTGCTGGTAGGGTGCCTGGCTTAACTCCAGCTTTTAGCTGTAGGTAACCCAGTAGCCCCACCGGCAAACCCATTGTCGGGTGGTCCAGTAAAGTGCCGGTATTCAAGAATACCGGCACTTTTTTACTAGACCGCCCCACTCGGACTGAGGCTCATTGTATTGTATTCCTCATTTATATAGCGCTCTTTCCCCATTTATATGACCTCTATGTGCTTTGTGGTTGGAATGGCCTCGGGGACTGCAGTCCATGTGTGGGAGGTTCTTCGAGTTAGCTTTAAGATGCGTGTGTGCATTTTGCCAGATTAGGGCTTAAGTGTGCAGGCGGCAGTTTAAGATTTTTGTGCCAGAGACTGGATGTGTGCCCAGCTTGACTGACATTTTTTTATGGGTTGTCGCTGTATACTAATGGCAGAGGTGTTGCAGTATGTCAGGGGTTTCAGTGTGGATAGCTATGCAAGCTGCTAGGCTGCATTCTATAGTGCGTGGATGGATGGCAGTGCCTGCGGCCTGTATCTACAGACGTGTTGCAAGGTGTACATACCTTCAACTCGGAATGAGTTCATCTTCAATGTCGTTTTCCTAGGTCCAACGTGAGTGGCTGGTCTTGCCAGCTGTAGCCTCCCTAGATTGAGAGCCTGAGCAGTGGGAGAGGGGCCCGGAGGGACAGAGGATTGATGTATGATTGTCTGGGGATGAGGGAGAGGGGGCCCCAAATGTATCAGTGTGCTGCTGCGAACGCTGCTAGCATTCCTGAAGGTTTGGGTGGATAGGTGTGTTGTGGGGTTTGGGCTTCTGTGTGCGTATCAACAGTATAGAATGTGAGAAGGTTTCCAGATGAGGAAGATAGAGCCAGGTTTTGAGGGCCTTTCTGAATGCCAAGTGATTATCAATGTTGCGGATGTGGAGCGGCAGAGTGATATAGATGATCAGAGCTTGGACTGAGAAGGATGATCCGGACCGTCTGGTGCACTTGTAATGTGGGACAATTAGGAGAGATGCAGTGCTGGATCTGAGAGTCCTTGAGGTGTGGTAGCGAGTGAGTTTGTCTCGGAAGAATTCCACACCAGTGTTGTGTATGGCACAGTGAGTGATGCACATGGCTTTACAGGTAGTGCTATGCTAAAATTGGAAGCGCACTTGTCTGTATGTTGAGCGCTGGCAGTTGGAACGGTTTATTGCAGAAGCTCTGTTCTGCTTCGCAGCCCCACCACACTGATGTCAGTCCAGCTGGTTTAAGAGATGGCGATGGCACAAACATTCCCCAGCGTTCTCTGCTGTGACATTCTCTGTCAAGAGCTTGTCCGAGGGCATAGAGGAAAGGCCCATCAACATCAGCATTTGCGTGGCCCGGAACGTCCTTTCTTCCCAGTTATTGCTTACATGACAGAGGGAGCGCACCTTACATCAGAGGTGTTGCGGCAGCAGACTAGTGACTGGGAGACTGTTTTCTGGTCTCTCCCTAGTTTCTTCTAAGAACTGTTATTTGCTTGTTGGTAATGAAATACTACTCTTCCATTTACCTTTCGCTTGCTGGGCTATCAGCACTTCTCACTTCTGTTATTCTGTTCGTCTCATCTGTCATTTCCATCAATCCAATTCTTTTCGCTTGGTGCATTCTTCTGAGACCGTAGTGCGGCTGTATTCTTTTCCTCGGCTTGCTGTGTAGTCATGAGAAGGCAGAGTGCACTTATTAAGCCACCATACCGCGGTGATGTTATGAGTTTTCATGCAGGATTATAGATGCCTTCAAGGACACACGTTATTAAGCGTTTTACTACAATACTATTGACACCATTACAAATACCTGTGGGCTCCCACATTTAGCTGAGCACCTTAGTGCATTACTACTTTAGTGCTATACCGTTTATTGATCGAGTTGAAAAATTGAATTATTTTAATATGAACCATTTAAAGCATTTCAGGCTGCGTTTGTTCTACTTTGGACGCTTAACACTATATAGTAATTGAGGACTTTCAGCTCGTGGAATCATCTGACATTTCAAAGACTGTTTACTTCTTGAGTCATTATACATGACAAGCATTATTACGATTTTGAATGCTATTGTTAAACAATATTATCTGTGTGTAAGTTCTACATGAATTATTAGTTTAGTGTTGATGTTCATAAATGTTCTGCTACGGAGATTATCTAGCTTCATTACTATGTTAAATGCTATGGTTGAACACATTTAACTTTGTACTTTATGCTACATGAATTTTTATTTTGCACTTTTTTTAACTGCAATTTCAACTGCAATCGCCTAAAGGGCAATACCTTGTATAGAAACTTATTCTTCCGTAGGGAGAAGCATAAAAAGCAAAGGCGCGGTTCCAAAATCAGGACATGCAGATAGGAGCCCTTCAGATGCACTGTGCAGAATCAACCTCCCAGACTTAGGGTAGACGGGATCTGTGATACTGGTATCTTGAATTGTTCCATCGGGAGGAAGGTTTTGAAGGAGGACAGTTCTAAGATGGTGCACAGGCCCGCCTGGTTGTTTTTTGGTACAGTAAAAAGAAAAAAAAAGAACCTTTTTGTTTAACACACTTTATGCTGGACTCTGGAACGGGACCAGGTAATGAACTAGTGCTCCTCGGTGCTATATTGTTTGCAAGATCAGTGCTTTGTCCCCGAGCTATCCTGCCGATCCTAGACTTCAGAAAAACCGTGTTCCCCTTTGGGATGAGGGAACCTCTTCCACTGCTCTGATGTCAAAGAGCTTAAGGACCTTAGAAGCTAAAGAGAGAGTCCTCACCTGAAGAAAAGGTGATCTGGAGGGACGGGTCAGAGGAAGGTGAAGGCAGTACCCCCATATTGCGACTGAGGACCCAGGGGTCCTATCTCAAGTCACCCAGTCAGAAAGAGATCCTCGTTCACAATGCATTGGAATGTGGGTAAACAAGCCTGTCCTTGTTTTTTCTTGGGGTCACAGGATGAGGAGGGGAAGGCTCCTGGAAGAACCCCTTCGGTGTGGAGCAATACTGCTTCTTCCTGGATTGGGAGGATAAGATATCACCCTGTATGACCTGCCTCTCAAATGTGCCATTGATATGCCAAAAGAGCAGGATCTACATTCCACCGATCGCTGTGAGAAAGGAAAGGGATCAGCTTAGCAAGCCGTACCAAGGACTTGTCCATCTGAGGGCTAGCCGCCTTCTTCTGGTTTTCGTTGTCCTTTTTTTATTCTTGAATGATCAGACCCCTCGAACACACATTTGCCGTAAATAGGCTTACTGACTCATGTTGACCCCCGCCGCCATGCCTCTGGAGGAATTATCCTCAGGGTCTGCATTTGATTGCAGTAGATTCTGGGTGACCCGTTTGGCCTCAGAAAGACCGGCGTGGAAGGCCTCAAGCTCGCCCGCTGGCAAGACTTTATCAGTCAGCAAGCTCCTGCCAGAGCTGCTGATTGGCTGCAGCAGCTGATGATGATGAAGTTGGAAGACCAAGTTGGTACACCTTCCAGCCAGGGGCATCCAAGAGCTTCTCCTATTGCCCCAGAACCAAGGTCGCTGAGATGCCCACTAAGAATCTGGATTAGAAAGCGACAGCTGCCACTACCAATGAGGAAGGCTGAGGATAAGAGGCAAATGCCTGTACCTCGTGTCTATAGAGCTGTTCACCACTGAGCCCGAATAAGGTTTGAGCCATATTTAAAGATCTTTTTGGAGGGGCACACCCAACTTATCAGTAGTGCAAGTCAACAGCATCCCTGTCAGGACTCCAGTCTCGACCGGAGGGCTTTCCGGTGTGGGAATTATAATTGCTACAGGCCATATATTGAGTCTGAACCTAGCTCCGGGAAGCAACGGAGCGCTTTACAATCATAGGGGGGAAGAACACAATGAAGGAATCAGAGAAACAGGAAAACAGGAAGCTCACAACAGGGAAAGGGGATGGCAGGCAATTTGGCAGCAAGGAATCTAGAAGCAACAGGGGAGGAAACAGTGGGGAGCAGATCACCCAGTCTCAGGTAGCGTGGGGAAGAGAGGGTGTGTGGACCTAGGTGTTAGGGAGGAGTAATTCCTTGCAAGTCCAAAAATGTGGCCACCCCATTATCTGCTCATAAAACTACCTTGCTGTGAAAGGCAATTCCTCCTCATCTCACATGTCCACCAGGTCTCCTGTGTCCGATTGGGATAACAGAGGTGGAGTCAGCAATGGCAGCAGTGGTCCTGGTAGCACACATTTCATGGATATCCTGAAAGTAAACATGCATGATTGAGCACTGCATGATAAGCTGGAAATTAGCCAAAAACCTGTCTTCAGACGGTGGTTGAGGTGGTTCGGCCTAGAATAAGAGGACTGGCAGGCCGTCCTCCAGGAGGGCCCTACAGTCCTGACAATCATGGCTCCATAAACAGCAGAGGTGAGATGAAATGGGGAAGTCAATCGTCTGAGGAAGGATCATCCTTGTTGAAGCCAACTACTTTACTTTAGAAGCAAACGTGGCGAGAGGTAGAATGCGATGTGGCCACAGTCTAAAGGCCCAGGGACCTCCCACCTCTCAAGTGCGTCACCCTTAGTGGGCACCGTTTTGTGACATTTCCTACATTCTGCACTCTTGGGTGAGCATTTGGCATGCTTGTGCACCAGATGGGGGACCTCAGCCTTGCTGGAATGCTTATCCCACGAGACCCCATCTTGGAGGAACCAAGAGAATTAGCCCTTTGATGCACCTTTTGGGGAACCTCGGTCTTGCCTGAACATTCGTCTGACACAACCCCCTTAGTGGAGCTTTGTGCCTTAGCCACCTGATAATGGTCACCTGCTGCAACCCCTTAGGATGAGCCTGGTGACTTAGATAGTTTGCTCTCATAGCAGGAATCTAGGACATCCGCCCAGACTTCGCCTCAGATTGGGGAACCTCGTACTTCTACCTGGCCTTAACCATTGGCAGGCGAAACTTGGACAAGCCTCTGGCAGGAAAGGGGTCCCTAGGACCTCTCACGGATGCTGAAACCAAGGAATCTCTGGGTTGGGGTGCCCTTAAGTAAGATCACTTACCTTGTGCCACATTTTTACTCCAGAAACTCTCAATGATGTTGGGATGAGTCCTTCAGAAGATCTCCCAGTGTTGAAGGAGGCGAGTGAGGACACACACCGACACTGCATCAGTGCACCATCATCGGTCTCACCAATGCTCCAGGGCCAAGCACTCCAGGCAGAGAGAATGGGAATCAGCGGTGGGGTCCTGCTTTTGGCAGCATGCTCAGGCCACAAATGCAGCTTTACCCAGAACAGGGAAGGGTACCAAAAGTGACACCGGGGTCCGAAGGGAGACGTCGCAAATAATGAACGAAAAATACGATGAGGGAAGGAAAAAGAAAAAAAGGAATGCAAAGAGCTCAGCAGTCAAATTTCGCTGTGTGCAGCGCAGAACAGGATTGCGTAGCGATGCTGGGGGCAGTGCCTAGAGGGACGTGACCACGCACATGCATATTAAATAACCGATCAAATTTGAGGGAATTGTTTACAATGCACCAAAATGCTCTGGTCCCGCCCCCTTTAACAGGAACCCCCATAAGTATGGAAGAAGAGCGATGGATGTAGGGGTACAAGAGGCAGGTGCATTCTCATTGAAATCTAAGTGGGGAATCATCCGTCATGTCATTTTGATGCCATTGTATTTGAAAAAAGACATTGTTATTGCCAGCTTGTTTTTTGTCTCAAAGTGTGAGGGCTGGATTTCTATTAAACTGGTGGTTGTCCAAGATTGGAAAGTGAAGCTCAAAGAATAAAAGATGATTGTGCTGATCTTATTCGGGGTGGGGTTTTAAACTCCCTTGAATAGGGGTCACCCAATTGATATATATAATATTCCAATAATACGATGAACTCCAATATTGGACAAGAAGCTAAAGTAATTTGGTAATGCAGGAGCAGTCTTAGGACTCCGAGTTTACCCCACAAGAGATTAAGTCACAGAACTTGGTCTGGAAGCCCTAGCGAACAGTCTGTGAAAGTAGCAGAAGAATGAGGGCGGCGACATCTTGCAAGCCCTTGAACTTCGGTCTTCCTCAGTATACCTAATCCAAAGTACTTTCGATGGGAATCAGCATACTATTTAGAATTCTCGAAGATAACACTGAAACTATGGAGGCATCTTTCAAGGAGATGCCAGTGGCAAGAAGATGAACAGTGCTAAACCGGTGCCGTTTCCTCTGTCAGTCATTGCTTGTCTTGTGAAGACCAGTCAAAAGCAGACTCGTCTAAAGAGCAGTCTTTGAAACTGGTCCTTGGAGGCAGAGAGAAAATATCAGGTTAAGATGATGTGAGTAAGCTTAAAACAAATCCTAACAAAAGGAGGTTTGGCCGTTAAATGCTACAATAGTTCCAAACCATAAAACAGAAGACAAAATATAAACCGGTATGGAATATAGGTCACATTAAAGAGATAGTGGCTGAGGACAGGTGACCTTAAATGGGTGAGGGTACTGCATGAATGGAGAGGGTGAAAATGGAGGCCTTCCGAGGCCCAGATTGTCTAACGTTTGCACCAGTGTTCCAAATGAGCAAATGCACTAAGCATCAGTTTTGCTGCTTTTGTCCTTCAGAATGGCGCAAACAGATTTTGCTTCCATCCATGTTACATAAAGATGTTTGCAGTGGGGCAAAAAATTGAGCGGTTTGATTCTTGTACCATGTGCCATGTCTGCTGCAGGACAGTGAAAGAACCGATATTGCCTCAACCTAAGTTAACATCTTTCACGTGGTAAAAGTGTGGCAACACTTCTTTTTTGTTTCTTTCGCCATACACAGAAAAACATGAAAAAGCCATGTGTGTGCTCAATTCACTTACCTTGGTTCCAAGTGTTCAGAACTGTGGCCTATCAAAATTTGGAGCAAGTCCAAATGGCTAGAGCGCCTCACAGAAACAAATGGGTAAAACCATTTGACTCCATTGCAAACATCTTTATTGAATACATATTGGGGAAACCCCCGTTTCCTCTTGCCCATATTACACTAGCAACCGAACTGGCGAGCCTTTCTTCAATTGTTAGCACCCGTGCAAACGTTAGGTAATCTCTCCTCAAGAAGGCTTTGCGGCAGGGTAGAGAGGCATACATTATTCCAAATAAATAAACCTCTTTGAGAAAAAGCCCCTCGTCCTGAAAATAATAAGAAATGCCATTTCTTTTATAGCAAAGACTGGAAAGCAAAAGAGGGAAAATACTACAAAGAAAACAAAGCATTCTAAAAGACCAAACAGGAGGGACACAATGTTGCATGGCACACATCTAAGTGAAACGCCTTCATAGAAGTACACACATGCTGCGTTGCCAGCGGGATTCCAAGGATATAAGTCGCTGCTCATTTGCAAAAACAATTTCTGCAAGAAAGATCAAATACACATTATAAACTCAGTCTCTTCCTGTCGAATAGGTTAAGGGCGCAATTATTTGCACCACATACGTTTATTCCAACAAACTAAGCGCTAGATGATACGAAAAAGTCTCAATAAAAAATGATTAGCGCCGGGGGCTCGGAATTATAGTTTTTGGTAAGTAGAAGGATGAATTCACTTAGATCGCTTTGGTACATCACCCTATGCCCGATTATGCCAGAAAGGCACCACTGTGTTTGAAACCGACAGAATTAAGACATCATATGTCCATGGGAATCCCAAACCAGAAGAAAGCCATCTGAAAAAACAGCGCCCGACACCCTGCAAACAGTCAACGGATTGGCTCAACTCGCCTCCCAAGCCCCAGCATTCAGGTTTGGAATACAGAGGGCAAACATTCCTTTCAAAGCCTCTTTGGTGAGCAGATAATCTGCACCCTGCCCGAGCAGTAGAAAACCACCGGGACAATGCAGCCGCCATGATGAGCGTATATGTACAGAG
Organism: Ambystoma mexicanum; assembly: GCF_040938575.1. NCBI lineage: Eukaryota > Metazoa > Chordata > Amphibia > Caudata > Ambystomatidae > Ambystoma > Ambystoma mexicanum. The sequence continues at coordinate 225,411,210 of NC_090939.1, read as the reverse complement.
GGATTAGAGCAGCGTCTCCGCACTTACACCGTGTTCACAAAGAATTCCAATGTATTTGGACTCCATGAAGAAGGCGGGCCCCGGGCACGAAGCATCAGGGATCTGTCAATAGCAGAGTCTCGGCACACATCCTTTAGTTTCCCAACACTAGACACATGTTTATTAGCACCAACAGGTGACTATAGATGTTTTTTCGAATTTCAGATCAAGGCATTCTTTGGATGAAGGGTGCACTTCAGAGAAGAATACCCTGAAGTGGATTGAAAAAGAAAAGAACGTGACGCGCCTGCTAGCATTCCTGCAGCATACACTCCTGTAATGAGTTTGATGTAATTGTAGAACATGGCCAATAACACATTCTGTACTGTAAAAGATATGTTATTGTTGTTGTTAAGGGTTTATACATTTGAACATATGTGTCTATGTTCAAATGTTGCATCAAATTTGCATGGAAGGAAGGTGATGGGGGGTTAATAACTGCAGATGAATAGCTCACATGTTAAGCACCTGCCTCATAACTGTAGCCAGACTATACTTTACCCCCTTGGAGCAAAGGTGGCTGTCGGCCCACTCACAGGAAAAATCGGAGAGGCCCAATTGTTAACCCCCCGCCCCCCAGGAGCCATGTGCATTGGTGGCCAGGGGGACAGGGGACGAAAGCTCTGCTCAACCCGAGCCACGAGGGCCATGCACCCCAAATGGAGCAACATGGCCAGCTGGGGCGGCCATTGAAAGCCAAGTCCTCACGCCCCGCATACACCAAGGTGGCCAGGAAGGTGAAGCTAGAGGGGACGTAGTAAGTCCTGGCTGCCAGAGCGGCCCAGGTAAAAGGAAGCCCTGGGCCACCTAAGCACACCCCTACCTCCCCCCCGAACAAACAAGTATCCTACATTTTGGGATACCCAGGCCCTTCCATAGGAACCAGTGGATTCCTGATAGAAGGCAAGATGGCCCCTGTGGCCTCTTGGTTTCTATTGCCTGTTACCTTTTTTCCCAAAGTGCTGGGAAGCCCTGACTCTGTCCCTTCCCCTGACTGGCTGTTGGGTGGAAGAACCATTTATTGTATTGTGGGGAAGTCAAGGCCAGACTGGCTGGAGCCTTCCCAGTGACTATTTTGTGGGTACACCCTTGTGGTGGGACCTGTGTGAATAAAGTGGTTTATGTGTCTGTGACACAAAGAATGAGAAAGCCCTGCCTGAAACTGACGTGAATGCAGTGTGGTGTGCTGAAAGGCTGGGTGCTTGCCCCAATCCACATTCTTTGTTATGGGTGTCTGGGTGGAAGTGAATGGCCTGAATGCACCGAGAGCCTGATTGGCTGCCTGCCTGCCTGCATGAATGCCTTTCTGTGATTGGCTGACTAAGCTTGGCTCAGAAGTGTGAATGAGGGACAGATGTGTATATCTGGGGGCCTCTCACTTCCCAATTTGTTCAGAAGCTGAAGCTGAAACTTGAAGCTGCTTATCCTTGAAGCCCAGCTGAAAGAAGAATTGCTGCTGCTTTCCTTCGACCAAATCCGAAAGCTGTCGAGTCTGTCGAGGACTGATCTGAGAGAGGACCTGACTAGGAGACCTCTCCCCAAGCTACGATGGGACATCGTGCAGAAGCTGATCTTCATCGAGGCACCCTGGAAGCCAGTCCCAAAAGGCTGTCGACCAGAGAAGGACTCTTCTAACTCAGGTACATTGGTGTAGTTGAACATTTTAACCAGAAAACAAGACTCTTTAAACATTAATGGACGGGGCATGTTAATACACTTTATTACAGGCTGCCCAGGAGAGGGGATCCTCACTCAGAACTGCATCTAGGTAGCTGGAGAACGTAGTCTGCCATTGTTTAAACCAACTTGTCTTCCTTCCTATGATCTATGGTGATACCCATTGCTGTATGATTTGTATGCCATAATAACTGTCAGCAGTTGATGCATTTTAAAGTGTGGTACCAAAAAGACATTGTATATATTTGCCATATTAGAATTGTCAGAGTACAAAGTGTGTAATTAATTGATGTATATATCTTGAACCTTATTTTTATATAAAGAACTGTGTTAGCACCCAACATTGTGTGGACATTCCTTTGTGGGGGCTTCGGGACTGCACTGTACTTAATAACCAGCCCGCATCACCTCCTGAGAGCGTATGCCTTGTTTGCTCGTCCATACTACCATATGGAGAATCTTGACTGGAGTGCTCTGTGCTTCTACTCTGCCATATAGAGGGCAGGAGTACAGATGCCCCCTCCAGTCTTTACACCATGATGGGCCTGGTTTAGCTACGTGAGAACGTCTGCTATGGAGGTATGCCTGTTTTTCAGTGTGGTTGTAGAAAAACTCAATAGGGAGACACTGACCAGCAGTTGTTCGACCGTGGGTGGTGGTCCGAATGCATCAGACTGAAAACTGATGTGGATGCTGCACTGTGTGTTAGTTGTAGTGTTTGCCCTTTTAGAGGCCTAGGAAGAGGGGATTACACTAGTCAGATCTTTAGAATATACAGGAGTCTGTAGCGGTTGCTTGCAGATGTTTGAGAAAAACATTTTAGCGAACATTGGAAGTTTGGGGGTCCTAAAAAAGGGACAATTTCTCTTTTTCTAAAGTACAGTGAAGCAGAGCAAGTGGTCAAATCAGCCTCTCTGGAACTGTGGGATAGTTTCAGGGTTTGCAAAGATTGCCTTTTATTGCATAGAGTATTTTCTGGGTAGAATATGATTAATTCCTTCTCACTGTTGTTGAGACACTACAATTTGCAGCAAATAATGATAAGACTGTGTTCGTGTTGTTGTCACTCTTGATCTGTAGGAAAAGCTGGCTATTGTGAACGTGAAACGGGAGCTCTCCACAGAGGCCAGCCATTGGAGCAAGGGGTGACCAGATTTAGGCCTACAAAGGGGGCAAGGTGCATCCTGCTCAAAATGACCAATCACACAGCTTGCTTTGGCCTCAGATTTATTATATTTAACATATTTTCCGTTGGCTTTTTCACAAAACATGATTATGACAGATTTTGCCTAAAAGTTATTGTCCCACTTTTCCATAGGTCAGCATGGGGTAGGACCAACTGGGCCTGATTCCACCTCTGGTCAATCTGCCCAAATATTGGCACAAAATAATTCCCAAACCCCTAAGTGACTCAACCAAACATTAGGGGGACAATCCAGGTCATCTTGACACCCCGAAATGCAAACCCGTACCATTCCCTGCCCTTCCTCGGTCCACAAACCTGCTTTCACCCAGATAACATCACTGGTGAGCGCTGACTTCCTGCCCCACAGGAGGGAAAACATGGTTTACCAATAATCATGGAGTGGGCCAAAAAATGTGCCTGCGACCACTGCTCAGTTTCAGTGTCAACGCACCCAAATGTCAGGCTCCTTTCCTCCTCTTCAATATTTAGCAAAGGTGCTCCAAATGCGCCACCCATTTTGCGTGCTTAGCGTGCACATTGGAGGCTCGGTTCCCCTCGTTCATATAGGTATGGCAAGAAAACACTGGATTCCTGCTGCACTCGCAAATTGGGCCACCATTAGGACCTTTCAAGGGCGCGGAGTGTGCGACCTCCCAGTGAGGTACTTTCCTCTAACTTCTGGGTAACATCCACCACTACAGTCGTGCAGCTTCCCTAATTCTCCATAATAAAGAGAAAGAGTGAGCTTGTGGAAGCTGTTCTTGCAACGCTGCATGTTGCGGACTCCTGGGAAGATCGTTGGTCAGGTCAGTTCTCCGATATTAGGTGTTTAGTTAAAACTCCTGTATTTCCTCGTGCTCACGTCAGCCATACCCGGGCTTTCAACTATGTTTCCAAGGTTATTATGACAATCTCTTAGTAGTGGATGCTTGGACTATTTAAGGCAAACCTGTAATGTTTCCCTACCCTTCTGAACTTCATATATATATATTCAGTTGACAACTATATATGTACCTCTCTTTCCCCTACTACAGCTCCAGAATACTAGGCAAATGGATAATAGGGCAGAGGGAATGTCCAGTCGATGACCACCTCACAGTAATAATTCCACAGAGATGTTCAATCCAATCTGTGGGGTCTTTTATTTTGGGTTAGGAGGGTATTGTTTGCCAGACCGCCCCGAGAGGTCCTGCATTCGTATTCCAGCTACAGAAGCAGACACCAACTCCTACAAATTACATACTAAAATAGCTCCCTGGCTAAGGGTGGGATGATGTAATATGATATGGCATTTATAAAGCGCCCGTACACAAGTGTTTGGCGGCGCAACAAACATCGTCTCTGCTAGGCCTAAAGGGTGCAGCCATATAAGGCACTCATCGTTACTTTTGCCTTGTTAGGCATTTTTCACCTTTTGCTATGGCTTCTAATGCTTTGTTATTCCCTTTTCTTCCATTTCGGCTACACGTGGTCTCATACCTGTCTGCACCCCTCACCTACCTGCCCATCGAGACTTCCGATTGCTCCCTTCTCTAATATGCTCTTATTCTATGTTTCAATCCCAATATGAATTCCAAATAATCCACCCACACTTGGCAATTGAACACCCCTCCCAACAGAACACTAGGCATCTACAAACAACTTACATACGACAGGTCCCAGCGTTGCACCCTAGCACCACGGACATGCGGATCCCCTTCAGACGAAACATACAGAACACCTGGAAACTGACCGGCAAGCAGGGATCAGAGTACTTCCAGCGTGCTGCATCAAGGCAACAGCGTTTTCCCTATCTGCCCACTAACCAAACCCACCCTCCTCTCTTTCAGAATCGCCAGAGTGCCTGAAAACCATGCAAATGACACCGAAGTGCAGTATAAATCCCAGTAACATTACATATTGTCAATTATTGAGCAACAGGAAAGTATTGGGCTTGGTGTCATGCTCCCATGGCCTTATATTTGAAGAGATTATGCGTTATTTGCTGGATGGTGGCTTCTCTGAAGGACATCGCCAACAAGAGGAAGGTAGACCACTGAATTGGAGATTGTGGGCCTTAAGTGGCTGATAGCTGGTGTTAAGGAATTGAGGGTACAAGGGTTTGCTTGAGCTAGGACAGTGTCTGGGACAAGGGTTTTATGAGGAGGTCCGATATCAGGGGTACAGAGGGTGATATTGCAGAGTTGGCCAATCGTGCGGGGCAATTGCAAAGAATGTGCTTTTCATGTATGTGACTAGTGCGATTATTTACTGTGTGAAGTAGGAGGAAAAGGTGCAGAAGGGGTTAGGTATTAGTGAATGTGTTGTTGAAGTGTAACCGTGTGAAATTTGATTGAGGAGAAGATTTATTCTCAGTTGTTGGTCAACTTGGTGTGAAAAACGGCATTCTGTTTGTGCCAGATATGCTCATGGAGCGTTGGAGTACTGACCATTTGTGCTGAAAACGTGTATAAGGTGATTATACACATTTTTTGTCGGTTGTAACTGGTTTATCCATTTGCATAAGGAAGCATTCCAGGGCACTTTTCCTTTTGTCAGAATTTGTTTAAAAGCCTTGAGGTTATGGGAGCAACAAGGCAAGCACACCTCTCACAGCAAAACCAGCTGTAAGGCAAATGAAAGTGGGGACTATGGAATATTTGTGCATGGCTTAGAAAGAATACCTACATAAAGACAACCAATGAAGGAAAAAACACTAAGCAATTCCAATGGACATTTCTGCTGCAGAAATACATGCAGGAAGCAAAAGTCATCAAAAAATGTGACTGTGCATCGAATGCATATTATTACCATGTTGTGTAATTGTGTTATTATAGTTAAAATGAACAGGGCATACAAACTGAAGTCAGCATTAGTCTGTGCAGTTGTTGACATGTATGCTGGAGGGGCTAATATCTGATTGAGCTAACTTGCCCATTTATTCACCAATAGTGAACTTCCACTTACTGTAAGTGTTGTGAACCTTGGAGAGTGCAAGCACGGTCTATGTTTAGCTAATGGCCTGAGCCCAAGGCCACACAAATATGATACTTCACTGGATAGCTACTACACATGCACTCCTTGTCTCCCTACACATAGTCTATCTCCTATGCATGAATAGAGACACTCATTAAAACACATTGCCTAGTGTATTTAAATATTTTCCAAATATAAACAGCCGACACATGTTTCGACCTACACAAGGTATTCCTGGGGGAAAATCTAGCAAACGGCCAGTTTAGTTCAAAATGTTCTATATTCAGATGCGTTGTGTGATGAATCATGGGAGATCGCCACCTCTCTCCAGGGGGAGACACCCATGTTGGCACTGGGCAGGTGAGTCTGCCAAGCTTAAACCCCCTCAGGGAAGGGGAAGCAGGATCCCTCTGGGAGGGGACTACCACTTAGAAGACAGGGACCTGAGAGTGGTATAAGTCACCAGCCCTCCCCCCAGTTCCTAAGACCTTTGCAGGGTATTAAGGGGCTCGGATTTGCAATAACCCTATAAACCATTTTCTATTGGCCGACATCTGACTTGGCTTCTGACCATACCTGTGCCTAATCCCCTGCGAAGACAAACAAGGGACAAGGGAACCAGCCCCCAGGAGTATCATCCCTGGGACAACTAATCAGGGGAGACTCAGCAGGCCCCACACAGTTTAAGCACATAAAAGAAAGCAAAGGAGGTGTGGCTGGCGGGATAGCGAGAACGCCAGTGCCGGCGAGTAAGACAGTGGCGCGCACCCAAAGAGAGCAGCAAGAGGCAGCAGATAGTCGACTGGAGCAGCCCCTAGAAGTTACAAGAATGCAGGAGAAGGCCCTCTGTGGGCCAAAGCTGAGCCCAGCTAAAAGGTCACATAAGCGACGCTGGTGTAGACTGCTGAAGAACGAGGGCGAAGAACCCCTACAGGTTGATGCAAAGCTCACTTTAAAAATCACATAAGCGACTCCATCCAGACGCGGAAGCAACAAAAACAATTGAGAAGAACCTCGGAAATCCGATGTTGAGCGCCACGGAAAAGTTGCGTAAGTGGCTCTACGAGGACAGGCGAGCCAACCTAGCACAATGCCCCAACCGCGGAGCACTGCTGAAGACAATCAGGTATGCAGTGGCTCCAGTGGATAGGGAGGCTGGCAAAAGAAAGAATGAGGAAGCATACCGCAGAAGAGGGGACTGAGAAGGGGGAGAGCCCCATAGCATCCAGAGAGGAGAACAGCCCCACACTGAAAACATTAAAGAGGCCTGGATAACCCCTCTGATCAAGAAGGATAATTTTGATCCCGCCGTCACTGGAAATGACAGGCCCATCACCATTGTCCGGTTTATAATAAAGATCACTGACAAGATTGCTTACTTACAATATCAAACTTTTGTGGAGCAAAATGACATCTTGGCCGCTGAACAATCAGGTTTTCACACAAACTTTGGGACTGAGACCGCTCTTTTAGATTTGCAGTCCAATATTGTAGCTGTTATGGAAGAAGGTAATGCAGCTCTGCTCCTATTGCTGGGCCTCTCTTCAGCGTTTGATCTGATTGACCATACGTTGGTGGTAAACAGATTAATCGAGGTTGGGAAACGCTTCTAACTGGCTTAAGTCATTTTTAGGACCAAGGATGGTCACAGTGGCTAATGGAAATGCTTTTTCATCAAGAACAGTTCTGACATGTGGTGTGCCGCAAGGCTCATATCTGTCCCCACTGCTTTTTAATGTATTCTCAAAACCCCTGTGTGATCTGCTTGCGGTTCTGGATGTTCAGTTCGCAAACTACATGGACGACACCCAGATAGTTTTTGAGCTCATAGGGGTCTAGAGTGAGGATGTAAATAGAGTCACCAGAGTGTTTGAAGCAATACGAACATGGACGGCGGTAAACTCTTTAGCCTTTAATGAATCAAAGACAGAGCTGCTTATTGTAGGCACCCAACAAAAACTAAAAAAGCTTGACTGTCAGTACAAGTGTTTCACTATAAATGGCAACATCATCTTAGTGTCAGAAAATGTCAAAACCTTAGGGGTCTTTTTCGACTCCCAATGGTCATTTAAGAAGCATACTTCCTAATTGAAATCATCTTGCTCCTATTACACTCATTTAGTCTGGCAAATTCGTCCTTACCTATCAGAGGCCAACAGAGTCTTGATTGCTGCTGCAGTCATTAACCCTAAGCTGGACTACTGTAATAGCCTTTTGATGGGTGCCTTCTATGGCCAACATAAAAAGACTCCACGTGGCTCAAAATGGAGCCGTCCGAGCAGTCTATGGACTGGGTCGGCGTGCTCCAAGATTTCCATTTCTAGGAGGAAGTTGCATTGGCTTCCAGTAGAGCAACAAATTAATGTCAAGGGTGCTATTCTGATGCACAAGTGCCTATTAGGCAATGCACCTCCTTACCTTTCCCCAAGGATAAAGAAAGTTCATGTAAGGAGGACTCTCGCCTCAAGTGGTAACTTGACGCTGCACCAGCCGCGTGTAGTCCTCAAGAAAACTGGCGGCGCAAGTTTTAATGCCTGGGCACCAGCTACCTGGAACTCCCCCCCCCCCTTTTGTTCTCAGGAGCTGTGGCTCTATTTCTCTTTTCAAAAAACAGTTCAAAACAATGTTTTTTGACGGAGGGACATATTAGGTAACACCGTCCTCTCTTCCTGCTAATTAGACACTGCCTGAACCCTTACCACTTTTATGTTTTGTGCTTTTTCTGTCTCTGTGAGCGCCCTGAGGCCTGCGGGCGAGTGGTGTGATATAAAAATTAAAGAGATAGACTATGGAGAGATTGAGCAAGCCTAGTGTGGGCAGCGCGATGTGAAAGAGCCCCAGAGTGGGGAGCGGCTGAAAACCCCCCAGAGTGGGGAGCAAGAAGGAACGAATCCCCTGAGAGGGGAAGAGACTGAGAGAACCTCAGAGTGGGGAAGAAGAAAGACTGAAAGAAACAGAGAGATCTTGGCTGGAACACCCGCATTACCTTCCAGAGCACCAAGAACAGTCTTTCTTGAACCCGCACCATGGGCAAAGGCCTTTACTAAAAGGAACGGGGTTGGGGGTCAGAAGACAGCAAATATTCATGCTAGTTAACAGTGCCCCAAAGTCGTTCTATTGTTGTTTTACTGTTTTCTTTATGGGAAAAGGGGAAAGTGATTTGGTTAGAATAGGATTCCGGACAGAGGACTGTTATTAGTTAACCAACATCCTGACAAGCACCCTTTTGACTTTAAACACCTTCAAACACTTGTGTATAGGCGCGTTACAAACGCCATATCGTATCATTTTATAGAATAGGGCTTGAGCTTGTAGAGTTATGCAAAGATTATTTTGAACTCGACAACAATAAAACCATTACACTAGGAGTCCTTTACACTATGCCCTACCAGAATTGCCAGAGTCTTTTAGACATTTCGGCAGCCACTTTACAAACAATTCTTGCAAATACTGGGTACCAATGCAGTTTTTGGTGCAATCGGGTGGCTCACTTGTGAGTGGCGGCATTAACAATATAATTCAGGTGAAAGAGTTGTGAGTACTTGAAGTCTCAAAGTGATCATTTTTTGGCCAGGAAAAAACTGGGAGTTAAAATAGTACTACTTTGTCTCTACATAGTGCAGTGGTCTTCAAACTGTAGGGCTGGCCCCCTTACGGGAGTCCGGAGGATGCCCAGGGGGGCTGGAGGCTCTTCAAAAAGGGAGTACAGTGCTTTAATAGGACATATAAGCATATATGGCATCTGATGGGGACTGGCAACAATATTTTACTCAAGTGGGGGCTCTTGAATCAGTTTCAAAAGTCAAACGTAATAAATGGAGGAGCTTTCAATGTACATTTGTACGAGGAATTGTATTTAGATGTGTATCAAAAAGAACGCCCACACATTTGGGGACAATGAGACTGTTCTGTTCTTGCAAATGAAAGCTAGGCGGCTGGTGGAGGAGTTCCGAAGGGCAGGCGCTCGTGCTAATGATCGTTACTTCAGTCTTAGAGCTGTTAAGGTTCAGCGAGTAACTGATGCACCGCATGGTGTAAGTGAGGGCAAGGACTACTTTAGTGTTATTCATGATCTCCACCTTTAAAGGTGTAGCAGCAATAGCCCATGCCTATTGCTGCTAATCCGTGTCATGCATATATTAAAGTGTCGCGTGAGAATACAGATCCTTGTAGTAGTGAGCATCGATTATGGACTAGATGAAAGTTTTGCAGTGTGGGGATAGAAAGTGCAGACATCTCCTACACTTGTATCAATGCCCACAAGTGGGATCCGTTTCGTATGTTGGCTTCTTCCAGAGAGCTTTGGAGCACGTTCAGGCCATTTTAAAGCACAATGGGGGATAGGAAAAAGAGGTTGAGAGGGAAGGGGGAATGCAGTTGGAAGCAAAATCAGAGGAGTGACTAGTAAAAGGACACAATGCCATGCATCTCTGCCCATCTCGTTTGTGGACATACAGCTCCTGGTCCTAACCACAGTGCACCTTTATCATAGTCCAAGGAACCCTGTGGAAGATGGGAAGAGATGAGCACAACCTGCCTAGGTAGAGAGTGATGGTCGTGTCACAGATTGGACATTTGCAACCAAGAAGAACACCAGGGCCGGGTGCTTAAAGTTCAACAATTCTATTAGGGACTCAGTATATGGTGGGCCAAATTAAATATAAATAGGATATTCCCCCCAAGAAATATCAAAATATAGGAGTGAGTACATCCACAAATGCCTCTTGCGATGGGGTTTCCATTGTCAGGATGCGTGGTAAGGCTTTCAAGTCTCAGCGGAGTTACCTCACTCCTCCCAGTATGTAGCAAAGCCTCCTTCTGCTCCTCTGAGCATAGTTACAGGCTCTACAGGTTCCGGTACTCCAAGACTAAACCAGTTCCCGGGGGTCTCTTGGAGATGGCGTTAGGGTCAGCCAGGAGAGAGGCAGTAGGAACAATCCCCATTAGCCTTCCCTTTCTGACTCTGTTCTTCCCACCTTCTCTCTGAAGAGCCACTAGGCTCTGAAACCCCCACTGGAACCTCCTCCCGCCTGACCTAGTCCTCCGGCACCTCCTACATCTAGCTGATTCGCCTGCTTCTCACTCCTGGCCTCTCTTCTCAATATCTTAATAAAATTACAATCTCGTCACTCTAGTTCTTTCTTCTTTCTCCTCAACCCTGGACAGTTGTCTTCACTCTCCTCTCATCTGAAGATGTATCACTCTCACTCTCCTCACTCTCACCTACCTCCTCCTCCTGCTGATCTTTCTGTGTCGCATCACTACCACCTTGCACTCCACTCAGGGTCTTTATTCCTCTCTGCAACCTTCTAATTTGACTATTTTCTACAACTTTGCTCTGGATTTTATTTCTTCCCTTCCTCTGTCTGCTCTTGTCTTTTCCTTCCCACTCAACTCCTGGTTTTACTCCCTCCCTTCTTTCCTCTGCTACTACCAATGACTTCTAATCCACTCCTGGTTTTACTTTTCCCCTATTTGCCTCCTTTCTTTCCCCTTTAACTCTCACCACTTTATTGTCTTCTGTAAGGATCACCTCCTCCTCCCTCCTGCTGTCACTTCTCCAGTTGCCCTCTGCAGCACACTTATGTCTTCCGTCCCCGAAGTCTCGTCTCTCCTCTCCACTCCACTCCTCTCCAGTAATCTTCCCTCTCCAGTCTTTTCTAAACTAGAGCCACCTGCTCCTGTCAGCCATCACACTGAACTGGGTTGCTAGGCTTATACAGCAACATGACCCCAGACCAAGATTAGATTAGGCCTGACAGTCTGCAGCTGTGCACCTATAGGGTGTGGGGGTTGGGAATGGCTGAGCTCTCCCACTTACTGATAGTGAGATTGAGGCTGAGAGGGCTGGTGTGACTTTCCAAGAACCCTGGTGGCCATTTTGAAACTCTGTGTGCATGGTGGAACTGAACAAGCTGCTTGTGTGAAGGGTATCCTCCTGTGGTGCTGTTGGGAAGGCAAATGTTAGACGGTCACTAGGGGTGCTTAAGTTTCCCTCCAGGGTCCCAATGTTTTTGAAGGGTTTTACTATGGCCACCCTGTCCTTGATGAGACAATTTAATTTTTTTGATCCGCTCCATGTTTTCTGGTTGGGAAGGAAGGGAATTGTAGGAGTTGAAGTCCATCGGAGTGTAGTTTGATTGCATAATTTCAATGTTTATGCTCTATGAAAGGTATTATGGTGTCATAAGTGACAGGACTGGCTATTTTGCCAGGTTCACTCTGTGCCATCACCCAATTCTGCTTGCAAGTGCCGATCCGGGTTTTATTTGATAGGCATTGTGGGAAATGTATTTTTGCATTACTGGTTGGTCTAGGCACTTAGCTCCCTGAGTCTCCCGGCTCATGGTCAGTAAACAAAGGTTCAGGCATGGGACTTTGTCACAGTAGGCACTAGGACACTGCTTTTTAAGGGTTAGCTGACTGAAAAACACTTATGTGGAATGCCTCAAATTGTTTTACAATTACATTTTGACAGAAGTGACCAAAGCCAACAGGTTTACTTTTATGTTGGTATTTTCATTAAATGTGAGTAATACTCGGTACGCTGTGACATATTTGAAGTACTGAACTTGCAGCCCCCACCCCTAAGAATCATGGCTAACAGAGAGTTTGCCCTCAAATGCCAAGATGCCCCACTCCATTTTGGAGATACTAATCAGTCCTGGTTTTTACTTTGCATTCTTGGACTAGTAGTTCTGGATTTCCCCACCTTAAAAATCAGGACTATATGTCCCAGAATAGAAAAAAGATACAGGTCTTTACAGATACATGGAATGGGACATGTTGGCATTATGGTTCTCTAACATGCATATCCCAGCACAGTGTAGGCCGGTCTCCCCCCTCAGTTCCCATGTCCCCTATCATGACTTATCCCAGTTAAGATGTGTCAATTGTGACTCTCATATTTGCCCACACATTTAATCCTCCACTCTTCCCCCATGACCATCAACTGGGGGTCAGCCGCACCTTTCACACTGTGCCCTTGTTTTTTAGCATGACAAAGGAATTTGCATGTGCATTAAAACCCACGGCCCTGCAAATCTCAGCAGCTTGTCTCCCTCAGGAGGCATGGGTAGGCCCCTGCTATAATGTGCTGTCCATCACTGGAATATGCATTTTAGAGAATCGTGCATGCCAACGTGTCCCGTTCGGGTGATGCTGGGACAGTCCTGTATTTGTTTTTATACTGTGGGACTATAAAATGGGGAACCCGGAACTAGACGTGCAAGAATAACAAGTAAAAACCAGGACTGAACTAGCATCTCCAAAATGGAATGTGGCATGCATGGCTCTCCAGTGTGCATATCCCAGTGGTGGGCATTTAGGGGGAAAACTCTGGGGTAGCCCTTTGCTGACAGATTTGAGCTGCAAAGTATTTCAAACACGGGGCAATGTTCTCATAGCCACCAGCATTTGTTAAAAATGCCAAAAGAAAAGTAAACCTGTCAGCCTTTGTTCACTTCTATCGAAATCAGTGGATGAAGTGGGCGGGAGCGGTGCTCCTCTACTTTATTTTTTAAAGTTTTACTGCTCCTATACTTTTATTTTAGAAAGAAACCGTTCCGGAATGGTTTACTTTAAAATAAAACTGTATAAAGAAGTTGAAACTTGCACTTCAGTGCACTGCACTGAACATTCCCTTAAACAGCAGGCGCGTTTGTTTGGGGGTTTGGATTGCACGTGGGAGTGGCACGGCGATGAGGTTTGTGGAAGGTGTGGGCAGGCCAGCAGGGAACATAGTTCCACTACATCTTTTCATACACTTCGACCACTGATTAAAATATAATTGTTAAACACTTCATGAGGCATGCCAAGAAGGTCTTCGTTAGCCAGTCGTTTATTTAACAAATAGCAGCATTTACATTTTCGTATTAGTAGTTTCCCTTACGCAGACCAACTATGCCACTCGCACAGCAATGGCCGTCTTACATCCAGTTACACTGTGCAATGCACCCCAGCAACACAGGCACACCGGGCTCCTATCTGGACACACATGCCTCCAAGCCAACAACACAGGCAGTCTATGTTATGTTATTGGGAATGTATACAGTGCTCTGTATATCATTGGAATGACCTCAGCGCAGGGCCTTTCCGAACTCTCTGCATCATCACATCAGCAAAGTCATGTGGCATGTTCCCTCTCTCCCCGCTAACCTAATGCACCCCCTCTTTCTTTCAGATATGCCAGAGAACCTGGAGACCATGCAGACAAAGGTGCGTTGTACACATCTCAGTAACCGAACATCTTCCTACGATACATATGGGCCCATATTTCCAAGCACACAGAGTTTAAAAGAACAGGGCAGGCTTAAAGTGCCAGCCTCTTCCCACGCTATGGGATCACGTGTCCCCTATTCCCTGCAATCGGTACTGTAGTGGACCTTTACTCTTCATTTTCCTTAAACAACATTATCACTTTCAGAGAATTCACAGGGAAAGCGGCTAAGTTTAAAATCCTGGGTTACGTTTCATGCACCATGTTATTGGGAGGTGTAATATACTAAAAAAAGAAGTAGTGGGGAATGCACTGAAACGTCACTGCTCCGCACACGCCATCTGTGTGCTCTATCCGCAAACCAAGCATACGAACAAATAAAAATGTAAGATAAATAAAAGATAGTAGAACAAGTACGCGGTTAAACCCGTCTTTGCATATCATTGAAATGAAGACTATTCCACTCAGCACTGTGGAGTGGATTGAGTTAGGCTCAAAGCATGTGGGGGTCTCCCTGAAAGAAGCCGCCAACGCTGCTGGTGCGGCGGGGCGGCGGCGGCGGCGGCACCGGTGCTCGGGGTGAGCAGCAGCGCCCGCGGCGGCCTGCGCGGCCACGTCCCTTCCTGTGAGCCTCGGCAAGGAACATGACCTCCCCGCCACCGTGGCAGGTTAAGCAGACTGATTGAAGAGTGCTGCTAATTAAGAGCTCTCGCTGCTTGGCAGGACCACCAGAGCGCCCCCTGCACTTGTTCATGGCGGCCGGCCCTCTCGCGCCATTAGCGCCTGATGAGCGCAGGCGGGAGGCCCAGCTGGGCCCGGCGAGTCCTCCGCGCGCGCAAATGTCCAGTAATCAGCGCAGCGGCGACTGGCGCAGGCACAGGGGCTCTGCGTGACCCCGGTGTGAAAAGCGGACTGTATTTTGACAAGAACGTCCCTTTCGACACTGGGGGTAGGTAATGTGGCCAGGCAGCGGGCAGAAGCGGCGAAAATAACCCAAGATCTGCGGGAAGCAGTTTGGGTATTACATCGGTCCTTGATTAGGCGCACTGGGAATTACTATATGGACAATACAATCCCAGGGACTTCATTCACTATTAACAATAATAACTGAACCAGAACTGCGATGATTTTGATGCGAATTCTTGGGGGGGGCGGGGGGGGCGGGGGGAGGTTTCTAAAGTATAAGCAAGATGTGTTGCTGTACTGTAGGTTTGTGGGGATTTTAAAGGCGATTATTTGGGTACTGCAGCTACAGTGCAAGATGTGTTGCTGCTGTTATTAGTCTTCATTCAATCACGAACCCCACCCCAGGCCAAGTGCCCCCACCGTCCCACACATGGGGACCAGGTTTGACAGCTCTAATCCCAAGAATGACGCTGTTTCCTGCCCCCTTGCTGCTGGTGCCTGGGCAGCCATCTGGCGCTGCCTTAGTGTGTCCTCAGCCCTCATATAATAATAATAGGAACACACATGTCTTTGATATGCTCCTGTCGGCTTTATTTCCCTCAATTGCCGTCAGCCGCATCACACCTTGGAGAATCTTCCTTTTGAGATATGATATTGATATGATATTTTATTTCTATCGAGCTCGTACACAAGTGTTTCAGAGCGCAAGAGAGACATCTGTCTCAGAGTTGCCTTAATACAGTCCGGGTTTTTCGGCTACCAATTCTTTGGTGGTTGGGAGAAGTATTCGGCTTGCTCCAGTAGAAGTATGGGCCTGCAACTCCAAACATGCTATGCACTGCTGGCGGGAAAGCTAGGACTGCATAGAGGTGATCCTGATGGCATTGCCCTACTTGCCAGCTCTGGGAATATTACACTTCCAGACACTGCCTGCATTCCCCCAAGCACAGACGCCAATATGCCCAAGCCTATTTCGCACTCCACGCTTTCGCACTCCACGCTTGCGTCTGTGCTGACACTGTGATTGATATACGAGACTAATACAACTATTCAATAATGTGGTAAAGTAAGAAAGACAAGTTCAACAGTCCACATGTAGTGACTTCTCTCCCTGTTTGAAACTGGTTGGGACATCCATATTTTTAAAGGTGCAAGCCAAACAACCCTTAATCGCATAACTGCACCTTGACCTCTCTATTCCTACTAATTTGTGTCCTGTTTCTCTTGTTCCCCTTCTCTTAAAAAGTGCTACAATGGGGGGTTTACTCCCAAGTCTCTCCTTGCCTGGATCAGCACTCTATTCTCCAACCTCAACAATCAGGGTTTTGGCCACTCTATGCAATGAAACTGTCCTTCTCGAACATTCTTTCTTCCTGTCACACCAAACTTACTTCTATTCTTATTCTTTTTTTATTTTCTTCTTGATCAACAGCTTTTGATACTGTCGAATGCCCAACTCTTCTAGCCGCTCCCTCTTCTTTGGACTTCGCCGACTCCAAACTTCAGTGGTTCTGCTCCTACTGAAGTGTTCAGAACGACTCTGTTTCCTGGGTCAGGAAGTCTCCTTCCTCATTTCCTTTACAATTCGGTGTCCCTCTGGGTTCTGTTCTTAGCCCTCTCCTTTTCTCTCTCTATATAATTCCCCCTTGTTTAAAACTGATATCCTCCTTTAACCTGTCCTGTCATTTCTATGCTAATGATGCACACACCTTTTTTGTCATTTTTTCACCTTTCCGATGAGCACCATGCCACCCTCTCAAATCGGCTCCAGGCTCTCAAGGCCCAGATAAATCCTGATTTTCTTCCCCTGAACTGCTCCCTCTAAGATGGAAGCACTTTACTTTCCCGCTTTTCTTCCTGATCCTACTTCTTTCCCTTGTATTTCCTTCCCTCTCCATCTCTATTTCATCCTCAGCCAGAAATCTCTGCCACTTCTTTGACTCTACCCTTTCCTTCTCCCCATATGTACAATAAGGCACATATCTGTTGCTTTCACTTCTGCAAAATTCGTAGTACTTGCTCTTTTCTGTCCTTTCATGCCACGAAACTTCTCTCTTCTATAATGTGATCCCTTCTTGGCTACTCTTCGTCCTCCCAATTAGTCTTCTCACCTATCAACTTGCTCCCCTTTGTTCGAATTACAATTCTGCCATCCACATTCTCTTCATTCTTTCTCTGCGCACCTCTGTTCTGTCTATCTTCTGGCTTTCCTTCAACTCTCGACTCCTTTTCCACTTTCTTTGTATTGTTTTCAAATGTATTAATTGACTTGGCCCTCAGTATTTTGGCTACTAGTTTCTTCCTACTTTCCCCTCACTCCCTTCGCTCTCAATCTCAATGTCTTCTTACTGTCCCTAAACCTCTATGTGCTTATTCTCGTTTCTGTATATGAACATCCTCTGAGAACCTTATGCAGCACCATTGATCCTGGCTGTGATCAGCTCCATCCCTCATATAAACATTCCTCCTGAACATAGGTAGAGACCGTTCAGCAGCACCATTGATCCTGGCTGTGAACAGCACCATCCTTCATATACACATCCCTCCAGAACATTGGTAGAGCCCCTTATGCAGTGACGCTGATCCTGGCTGTGAACAGCACCATCCTTCATATACACATCCCTCTTGAACATCACCAGAGAACATTATGCTGCACCATTGATCCTGGCTGTGAACAGCACCATCCTTCATATACACATCCCTCCAGAACATTGGTAGAGCCCCTTCTGCAGTGACGCTGATCCTGGCTGTGAACACCAACGTCCTTAACTGTGAATCCATCCCACATATTGCTCAAGTGACCCTTGTACTTGTGACTGATGCTGGCTGTGAAAGTCACTGTCCTTCATTGTGAATCCATCCTGCATATCGCTCGAGAGACCCTCCATGTGGTGTGATTGATCCTGGCTATGAACTCCACCATCCTTAACTGTGGATCCATATTCTTATTGCTTAAGTGACCCTCGTGCAGTGTGACTGATGTTGGCTATGAACACCACCGTCCTCCATTATGAATCCATCCTGCACACTGCTAGAGTAAGCCTCATGCACAGTCATTGTTTCGGCCTGTGAGCGCCACCATCCTTCACTGTAAATCAAATCCTGGATATAGATAAGAGTGACCCTGTTGTGTGTGACTTACCCTGACTCTGAACGTCAGTGTCCTTCACTGTGAATTCAGCCAGCACATCGCTCGACAGGAACAAACCATGATCTTTCATGTGATTTGGAATCCATCCTGATCACTGCTTGAGGGACCTTCATGCACTGTCCTGGCCTTGAACACCATCATCCTCCATTGGGAATGTGTCCTGATCATCGGTTGAAGGACCCGGTTATTGACCCTGGCTGAGAAGCTGGGTGATGGACAGGGACAGTTAATTATTCTCGGGTCAGAGGTGGCAGGTGGGTGTTAAGTCAACTGGTGACGATCCACTGTATTTGGGTGTCCTTTTTGATGGTGGGTACCAGTGATCTAGAAGCTGATCAAAAGTGCGCCCGTTCGAAACAGCAGAATTTGTCTTTGACTTGTGTTGATAATTTTGTCTGCAGAACCATGAAGAGTAAGTCTGAGAATGTAGAGACTGCAGGGGACCCACGGAATTGCTACTAAAAAAAAAACATACAAACCCTCAATATCTGTGCCACACATTCAGGTGCACTCGATCTTCTAATGATCAGACGCCTAATCTTGCATACAAAATGGTTTTCATTCATAGATTTATCACATGTATACAAAATATTAACATAAAAAAGTACATTATACATAATTCATATCGCTTTAATACTACACGTGATGAATACCTGAATCAGAAAAAAACACTCGAAAACAAATGCCATAAGCATGACATTCTATGGAGAACGGCCTCTGGGCAATTTCATGGCACTATCCTCACTATCCACACGTTCTGCCTGGTGATAGGAACCTGGTTGGGGGGGCAAGGGGGAGTCCTCGCTAATACTGCCCCCCCCACCCTGGGGCTAAACAAGGAATCTCTAAACCTTACATGTCTGTCGGCTTTTGTCTAATTGAAAAACTGGACATTGCCACTGAACGGTTTGTAGCCTTTGTTGGTTTAAAGATAGGCATGAAGTGTTGTAAAGTCGCTCAGATCTTTCTTTTAAAGGTCTTATTCAACTGTTGGCTATGTACGTCTTAAAATCTTTTCTTTCCTGTTCTGTCTCTTGTAAGTTCTTTTAATGATGGTCTAGAGAAACTAGTTTGGGATTTCGTCTTCACGTTTTGAAAGAATAGTCAAAATCTATTTTGTGAAAGCTGTTGCTTTGTTGATAATCCAAACAAACCAAGCTCGTCCACATTTATGTGCCATTAGATTCCAGAAGGTTTTAAATATTTCGTTGTCCAAAAAGAGACAGGGCTTGTTTTCGGACAATAAGTCCTTGAGGGGGAGCTCTTCCCTTTAGATATTTATGCATAATCGCCCCTTGTACTTCAGTTTATACAAGTCTCTTGCGGATCTTGATAATTGAATCTCAGCTTTCGATGGAAGTATTGGTTTGTAAACTACTTCCACTGCTTAACTACATACTAGTCATCAAAGAACACACCTTCATCCGTCATGTTAGGGAGAAACAAATATGTACTATACAAACCGGTTATAGTGTCACAAGCATGTAGCAGAATCCACAAATGCCCGATTTACGCGATCAACCGTCACTATAGGACGCAGTTCGTGGACCCCTCTTGATAGGCGGGCAGAATTCTAGGTTCAATTCTCATGTTAACAGAAAAGACAAGTGAAAAGGCCTTGTGTATAATGCTAGCGTCAGGGCATTGTATTGGATTATGATGTGGTCTTCATGGATGTGCAGTCACACAAGTCAGAAACCTATAACCAGACAAGTGTGACACAGCTCCAGATTTCGCTGCCTTCTCCACAGTCTTTACTAATCGTCACCCCGTGGAACCTGGCAACCTCATTCAGCTCCAAGGGATTGTATGATGCTACCACTAGAGGCCTAGCCTGGGAAAAGGGGAAGCAGAGCCCAGGGGAGGAGGAGGAGGATGGGGGATGGAGAGGCAACATTAGCAAGATCACTTGGCCTCTCCAAGCTTGACTACTGTCACGCGCTCTATCTTGGCACGTCACAACAAAACCTTAACAAAATGCAAGTTATGCAAAACAATACCATCATAGCAGCCTTAAATATCTCTAGAAATCAATACATTTCAGAAACCAGACCAACTCTAAAATGACTTAACATTAATCAAAGAATTTTCTATAAAACATTGTCCCTAACTCGAAAGTGCTCATCTAATCAGGCCCCCATTAACTTGTCCAATACCATTTCACACCACACCTCTACACGGCCCACCAGGATAGCCCAGACGCATTGCGTCAATATCCCACAATTCAAGCAACAACGAGCAGGTGGGGTTAGTTTCCCAGTCCTCGCGGCCAAGAAATGGAATGCCCTCCCTCTATCCCTAAAAGAAAGTTAAATTCTGGCTCCAAGAACAAAACCCCATCTCGGTCGCATAATCACGGCCCACTTGTACATATGTATGTAAAATAATTCCTTGTATATTTGTAATTCTTTTGTATCACCTATTGTACCTGCGTTATTATACTTTGCTGTAACTGTCAGTCATAATTTGTCGCAACATGTAAGTTGAGCGCCCAGATGCCTCCGCGCGCCTTACAAATATATAAATACAAATACAAATGCAACCCCTAATGGCAGTGGTGAATCAACTTGGGGACAAGTCATAATACACCTCCTCAAGCCATACCACACCTCTCCTTCCTCTGTGAACCACAAAACTGGGATCCCGTAAATATGGGGAATTCAGGGGCCAAGTTGGCAAACTCGAAGCAATCAATGCACGAGTTCAAAAGGTAGGGAGTCAGAGGAGACAGTCCATGTAACAAGGAATGAAGGGAAGTTACTTCCCTGAAATGACCAAGCAGGGCTGGTAGCTATCAAGTTGGATCCCCACTCATACACACACACACCATGTGCTGGCGATTGACACCAGACGGCATGAAAATAAAGGGTCATCCACGCAGGACAAAGCATTGAGGCTGCCATAACATAATGCCGTTTTGGATAGTGAAATTGTGCCAACTAACCACGCTTATTCTTTGCATATTTGCGGAATTGTCTTTAATCTGTCAGAAAGATGAAACCCTATGATGTACACAGACATCAGCCGGTATACTCGCCTTGTGAGTGTGCAATCACAGGACGAACCCTTGCAGGCCCAAACCAGCCTTTCATTCTTAGCAAGTCGATAAATCGAGTACTATTAAATTGGGTAATAATAACAGCAACGATTACAGCTCGTAGAAGCGGCAAAGGTCTGTCATAAAGCGCTATATGAAAAACTGATATTATTATTACTATTATTTACGCCTAGATATAAGCTAGCCATGAACTTTTAGCAAGTGCCTGCAAAGAAATCTCTCTCCCCAAGGCTGCAATGGAAAAGGAAAGCCTCCTTGAGCATGTCACTAGAGAAACGTCTCTTTCTCTGGAGCTTGATGATGTCAAAAAGATTCCTGCAAAACAAACATGTTCCCTGGCTGGTCTTGCAAGAGAAGGAGGATTGTGTCTTTTCTTTTTCGCAGGCCCGGCAGCTTTAACCACGGGACGTGTCACATTGTATAGGGCTTGCATTGTAGCCAACCAGCACTTACATGCAACTCAAATAATCAAGATTCACAAAAGAAGATTAATCGAGTTAAACATTTTGGCATAATATAGGTTTTTGGTGTATAACTGTCTGGTTTTACCTAGCAAAACACTTTTTAAAAAACAGGAGCTAGTAACATCTGTGCGGGTAGGTAGAAAGGCACCTGCTTTCATTGGAGGGGCGAGAGAAGAGATAAAGGTAAGGAGGCCAGTGGGCATGCTTGATGGTTCAGGGCAGTGCCTGGGCCTGGCTGGGCCAACCTATCCACTAATGTATCGTGTGGGTGCTGTCGCAGGCCTAGAGATCAACGCATGACCTAAGACCACAATAGGTTGGTGAATCATTTCACCATTCATAGACAGGCTTTTGATGATTGCAAGTGGACAGTGCTGTGCAAAATCAAGACAGGTGGGGACTTAACTGCAAAGAGTGCCTTTTCAAAAAAAGAACAAGAATTATTATAATATACATATATATTTTTAATAAGTGGGATAGTAGGGGACTTAATGCATTTATCGAATGGAATCAGATTAAATATTAGACCATACTGAATGGTCTTTACAACCTAATCTAGTGCGGCAGTTGTACGTAACATAAGTTTGGTAGTAACTAACTTTAAGGATTATGGGAACGTGAACAATGATGACGTTACTGTTTGGCACCTTGGTAGTGTGCGCAGGGAGATGCCATATTGTACATCGCTGAGGGTGCCCTTGTAATTGAGCTTGGATTATCAATGCTGATGTAACTGCTTTTGCACTATTGAAACGTAAGGTTGGGAAAGAGGACCTTCCAGTGTTATGTTAAAGGTACTTGTATAGCGCACCGTCACCAACGCAATTGGTCCCCAGGCGCTCTGGCAGATCTGTAAATAGGAAGGAGGGCGGGTAGTCTAGTCGGGAGATGGGGAGTAGGAGAGTTGGAGAGGTGGTGTGTTGTTAGCAGCTTCAGCGCCGTATACACTGAGTGTTGGGCTTTGGTGCAAGTATCGGATCCGGCGAGACCTCATGTGCTGTAGGTGCTGTTCATGTGTTGCTGATAAGGTGTGGTAAAATGCGTGTGGATTGCTCGGACATAAATGGTTGTGTGAGTTTTGTGTGGGTTGAGTATGCAGAAAATTGAGGGTTGGGATTAGTGGGGTCTGTATCCTGATTCAGGTACTTCTGGTTCCGTTTGAGCTGTGTCCCTGTGGGTCGGGTTTTTGCTGGTTCCTTATGGGCCGTCTCATTGTGGTGGTGCGTGCGGATACAGCTGTATCATAGTGAATATTGTATGGAGTGATAGGTGTGTCTGAGCCTTTTCTTCGGGTGTGGAGCTGGGTTGGTACTATCCTCTTGTAAACTAATGTTACACTGGTCAGTTGAATGGTTCAGGGTCAGAGTGCTGTTGATGAGGCGTCCTAGTGCATCCGTCTAGGTCAGCCTGTGTATTCAGTCGTTAGTTTCTATCATGACTATCTTTCAGTTAGTTCTTTGGTTTCCGTGGGGTGACTTTCTTAGGGATATTGTTTAGTTGTAGTTTGCATGTGATGGCGCATTGTGCTTCCCACTGTATCTTGATGAGTAAAATGAAATGTGGGTGCTTATTTCTGTTTCTCACCCTCTGGATTTGAGCTAATGCTACAGGGTTTCCTATTCCCTTGCAGTGTTGTGTATTTATGTTGCACCCTATCTACATAAGTAGTGTCAGAACAAGACATCCAACACCAGGACCACTACGCGTTGAAAGACAGACAACTTGTCATCCAGATACGAGTACGATCAGTACACAAAATGGGGGAGACTTAAAACGACTTAGTTGTTGCAGCACATACACGACAACACATTCATTAAGAAGAAGCCATTACTGTGCGCCTAATTGGAGAAACGTACGTTGGGTCAAGTTCAGTCAGGCATCTAGCGTGCTTTTCATGTTGCGCAGTGATTTGGTTACTAACATACCTTGTATGTTATTACAGCTGCTATGGATAACTTGTATGTACCTTTCTAAGAATAGGCCCTTATATAATATGGGTGGAGAAATCAAAATGCCCATTTGAAAATAAGGACAGGTGTATCCCTGTAATATACGGGAACCTAACATCAAGCATGACAACATCGTTGCTAAGAGGAATTGTTACTATAGAGTTGTGTACTACTGTCACGGTTTATCACACGGCACATGCCAGCTAGGGAACTCCTTCCCCTACAATGAATGTGGCGCACAATAAAATGCTTTTTTTATTTTTAATATCCTACAGATTCTTTGAGTAGGCCTCCAACACATCTCGCACCCAACCTTCACCAGCACCCTGTGTCACAATGGACTAGGAGCCAGGCCGGTGTGTATTAATCAGATATTCTATTAATGATATGATAGGTTATTTATAACGTGCTTAATACCCAGAGGTTTCTAAGCGCAGTTCCAGGGATCGAACCTGTGGTGCTCTGTGACATCTTGCTTCCAAGGCGAGCACGTTGCCCACAGAGCTATCCCCCAGAGACTTGTATTGTATTATTCAATGTAAAGGAGTATAATCAAAATACAGCAGCCACCAAAGTTGCGGCAACACAAAATGCAATAATCTCTATAAAAAAAAACACCCGTTTAAGATATACTATTACAGTTAATTCTGTTTTGTTATGGCAGAACAGAAAAAGAACAATTTATCACAAAGTGATAGCACCAACAGTTTAGCACTCCCTGCTGCAGGAATGAGAAAATGGGTTTTCAATGATTCAATACTACTGCTATGGGACAGCACACAAGGGTATATCGGGCTGCTTACAATAGAGGACAAATCGGGCTTCAAAACAGACTAGCTAGCACATTTAGGAAATTCGATTTGAACAGAGGCAGCACATGAGAAAGAAAATAAAAAAAATAAAAAAAAGGAATGCAATTCAGAATCCGTGATCAGGGTATACTTGGGGAAAAGATATAAACTAGGGACAACAAGTTTTCCAACGTTAAAGGACATTTTTAGAAAAACGAAAAGACATATCCCATTAATTTTGCTGGGGCTGTGAAGTGACAGGCAAGCTCTGAGCAATGAAAAATGAAGGAAATGCAACTCGAAATCTGCACCCAGCATCGGTTAGAGGAAGGGGAATACTTTAGGAAAAATGCCTT
The DNA here is from genome assembly GCF_040938575.1 of Ambystoma mexicanum. NCBI lineage: Eukaryota > Metazoa > Chordata > Amphibia > Caudata > Ambystomatidae > Ambystoma > Ambystoma mexicanum. The sequence goes on along the minus strand of NC_090939.1, from coordinate 225,386,460 downwards.
TTAAAGGATCAATAGAAATATTTAGAAAAACGAAAATGGAAACCCCCTTAATTTTACTGGGGCCGTAAATGAGACATGCGCTTTCAACAATGAGAAAGGCACATTGAAAAATCGGTTTTTAGTGAAAATGGCAAGGGCAGCTAATAGGTAGGCTTTGAGCGAAGAGATTACTCACAATGGGAACAATGGTGTGGGTTTAATAGGACAGATGCAAATAGGAATGACACTGGAAAATGAAAATTCGCTTAGCAGGGCATAATTTAGACACAGGGACAAATTTGGTTTTCAGCTCAAAATGGGAATAATTCTTTTGAGGCAATACTTTAATGACTATAACAATTAAATAAAAACACAATTTATTGTTGGTTTCAAATTTCAACAATCTCGATCCGTGAAATTCAAGGGGGGAATTAATTGATTTACTTACAAAAATACTAAGGATTTACACAAACCAATGAGGGGTTTTTCAACGAGGATATACTAACATACAGTCAAACAAGAGGTTTTTCTATGGAGAGATGGCCGAACTACACTGGCGATTTGGGGTTTGCAATGGGGAATATTGGATGCACTGCTACAAAAATTAAAGGGCTTATGCAATTTAGGGCTGGGGTTATTGCTACTTACATAGCAAGCCTTTGTTTAAGATTCAGGAAAGCCAGCTGGATCTCAGGACACTCTGGAAAGAAAGGGCAGGGGTCTGGTCACTGCACTCTCAAAGATGGTAAGTTTCAGCAGCCTTCTCTCTGTCCACCTTTTTCTGTCTTCTGTCTTTTTGTGTCCTGATCTCTAGTACAGTCCCCCTTATATAGCAGAAATGACATCACACATTTTACAATCTAGGGGAAGTACCCTTCAATAATCCCTGCCGCCAGGATTGGACAGTTTATCTCTTTCTCTCCGCCCCCAGTCAGGGTTGGTTTGGGGATTTTGGAGTACCATATGTCTTTTCTCCTTTATTACCATCCTTTGTTCTCATTTCAACTTTTTGGCATAAACGAGTTATGTATCATAACTTCAGAATTGTACTAGCCACTGCCATATGAAACATATTCGATTTTAGCTGATCATAGGGAATTAGATAAGGCAATTGCCAAATCCGTACGATGTAGTATGGCCATGTGCCATATTTTTGTAATTTTCATAAAATGTAAGTCATCAAGCATATTCCCAATTTCATTCTCCATCTTTTCACCCACTTTTACAGGTATGCAGTTATAAAATTGCGGCAAAAATGTCACCTGTACCAAAAATCGTGGCAAAAATGCGGTGGTTTGACCCGTTAAAGGTGTACCCCATTACACCATTTAAGGGAAGCAGGGGTTGCGGGGGTATCCCCGCTCCCCTTAAATGGTATAATGGGCCCCCTGCATCCTTTACATGGATTGCGGTGGCAAAACCACAGCCTTTTTGCCGCAATATTTTGTCTCCACAGCCATTTTTGCTGTGATTTTAACACATTGAACCCTTTTACATTTGTCACATAATCAGATCAGCCAAAACCTAGTCTACCTGGCCATTACAGTTACCAGAGTCCCAGGTAAATGCAATTTATATCCCCAAAACCACCTGGAAATTACATGAACAATGGCATACAATTGAGATCAATACTCAGTCTGATGGCTGCGCAAAATGCCTAAAATGAATATATTCTTTTAAATCAATGGTGAGCATTTCTATTCATCAAATGGGAGGCCACTTCATCCCCCCCACAGTCATCTGTCTCTGTGGGCTCAGCCTCTGACTAGAGTTTTTTTTTATAAGTCTCTTTGAATGGTGTGGGCTCTTTCGAAGTGGGTGCAACAAGGGCTCACAATTTTTTGTCATGCTTCAGCTAGGGATGATTTTTCCTTGAAGTCCCTTGCTTTAACTGCCTTCAGTGCTAGCCAGAATGGGGAACAGTGGGATTTCAACACCTGCAGCTGCAGATTCTATTGCAGGGCGTCATTAGATGGGAGGTGTAACATCCAGCTGGAAGTGGGGCATTTCATTGTGAAGTTTAGAACTCAGCCAGAACAGGTTTTTACTGAAGTAAGTGTCTCTTCACATGTTTACAGGAGTTTTGTGTGTGAAACATACTATACATTGGCTTTGGTCACCCAACCCCACATCATGTTTTCCTTTCCTGACATTTTTCTGTGAACAGTGATATCTTATTTCATTGTGGCTTTTTAAAGCCGTTTTTATTTGCAAACACCTGCGCAAGCCGTTTTTGATTTTAATGTTCAATAATCCTGTTTTCCATGTCACAGGATTCTTTGATTCCTACTTCTTGGGTGAATTACATTGCTGCTGGTCCATTGATAATGACAAGTAGGTCCCTTTCCCCATGGTTTTATTTCACATGAGTGGCAAGAATTTAAAGTAAAAGCCAGGCCGTTTTTGTTGCAGTGTTGAAATTCTTGCCACTCGCGTAAAAATAAAAGCAAAAGCCAGGCCGTTTTGGGTTGCAGTGTTTAAATGGCTGTTCTTATAAAAGGGACTTCAGTTTGGGGCCTTTAATGCACCACACACCATGGGAAATTTTAGGCTAAGGCACATGGAAGTGCACAGCTGGTACATTTAGAAGGCTGTCTCTAGAGACAACAGGTTGGTTCAGACTGAATATGTTTGTTGATAGATCTGAGAGTATTTTCGCCTCAGGGGCTACATCCCCAACAACAGCCACCTTCTTCCCCTGATGAAGTTCCCATACCAGACAGGAGGAACAAAACATGTCGGGTTTATTGATTTTGTTTAAAATGAGGTGATTAGGTTTATTGGTCAGAATGAGACACAATATTCTTTTGGTATTGGAAATAGGGTACAGATATGCACCTTGTTATATATCTAGGTTTGCCATTGTTCAAAGGATGTAGGCTGGGAATGGGGAATGTATATGAAAATGAGTCCATTGCTATTCACATTTGTATCCATGTCAGAAAGTGAGGCATTTTTTAGATGGATTGTTTAAATATGACATTTTTATGAAAATGATAGTAAGGAAAACCAGATATGAAACCAGATATGAAATATTGAGAAAATAAGGTAAAAATATTTTTGATTCCAATAAAAATACATTTTATTAATAAAAATGTGTTTGTATTGAATGAGGAGTGACAATTGGTTAATACTTTAGTACTGAAGCCCAACAGCCCAAAGTTAGGCTGATCGCGACAGACATACTGGTCCTCGGTACACTACTAATGAAACACTGACACAAAAGTAGCCAGTAGAGTTACGTAGTAGCAAGACATTTGCAGAACAGGAGTATAAGGTAAAGCTGAAACAATACATTTAAAAATATTGGTATATGCTAAAAATCCAGTCCTTTGGCCTAAAATACCAAGGACCCACGGGGAACTCGTGAACAATGTCCATGTACAGGTAAGTACCTTCCAAGTCACTTTTACAGAGTTTTAGAAATATTGACAAGTTCTCAATTAAAATCACTGTCACAAAAGGAACAAGTTACTTACCTGTAACTGTTGTGCTCCAGCATGGGTCTGACATGGATTCACATGCTCATGAATATTCCCCGTCGTCCGGCTGGGAATCCTCTGTAAAGAAAAAATCAGTTTCAGTTTCGTTTCTGAACTGTCTTTCTCCTAATAACCAATCACTGGTCTCTGGGTCATACTGCCCCCAGCCAATGACTGCCCTCTACCTAAGCCCCTCCTCTGGCAGCCATCTTCAGATTTGGTAGCACGTAAAGTTGCAGTAGGACCAAGTGAAGAGCCGCAGAGGGGTAGGAGGGAGGGTTTGCATGTGAATCCATGCCAGACCCATGCTGGAGAACAGTTACAGGTAAGTAACTTGTTCCTTCTCCAGCATGGGGTCTGGCATGGATTCACATGCTCATGAATACAAGAATACATAGCAGTACACGCATGCACAACCACGGGAGGTGGCAAGGCTCAACGTTAAGCATTTCATCACTCAACATTAAGCATCTCTTACCTCCTCACCAGGCCCACCTTCAGGCAAACAGGTTGCGCAGCATTGCCTGGCCGACTCTGGACTCCTCCCTGGAATCCCGGTCGATGCAGTAGAATCTCGTGAAGGTGTGCGTCGACCTCCACGTAGCAGCCCTGCCGACATCCAGCATGGGTACACCAGATAGGAACGCTGTGTTAGCAGCGATCGCTCTGGTCGAATGGGCTCTCGGACAGCCGGGCAACGCTCGGTTTGCCAACCGGTGACAGTGCATGATGCAGCCGGAGAGCCATCTGGAAATGGAAGCCTTCGAGAGGGCCTTCACTTGGTTCACAGGTCCAAAGTTCACAAACAGCTGTGATGTCGTCCGAAAACTCTTCGTGCGGTCCACGTACAACTTCAGCGCTCTAGCTACATCCAGCGAGTGCAAAGTCCTCTCGGCCGGCAACAAAGGCGATAGGAAGAAAACAGGTAACACCAAGGGCTCGTTGAGGTGGAAGTCCGACGGCACCTTGAGCATGAAGGAAGGGTGCGTACTCAGCACCACCCTCGTCTCGTGGAAAGTCAGGTATGGGGCTTTACAAGAGAGGGCCTGGATCTCTCCCACTCATCGTGTGGAGGTGATGGCCACAAGAAACGCTATTTTCCACGACAGGAACTTCAACAGTGCCGAATGCAGAGGCTCGAATGGCGGCCCCATAAGCCTGGTCAACACAGCATTGAGTTCCTATGCCGAGTTCGCACGCCGGGACCGGAGCCTTCACCGGCATGAATGATCAGAACAGTCCCTTCATGAACTCCTTCACCAGGCGATGGGACCACGGGGATGAGCGCCCCTGAGTTCTGGTGTAGCGGGAGATAGCCGCCAGATGAATCTTGATGGAGGCATGGGCCAGCACCGCCTTGGCCAGCGATATCAAGTATGGCAGCACTTGAGGGGCCGTAATCCGCAGAGGGTTAATCTTCTGTGCACAGCACCAGACAGAGAACCTCTTCCATTTGTGTCCGTAGAACTTGAGAGTTGAGGACGCCCTGGCCTTTGCAAGCACCTGCTTCCAGTCTGCCGGGATATCGTACCCTCCAAACTCTAGAGCTGCAGGAGCCAGGCCTGCAGCTTCAGCGACCCTGCGTCGTGGTGGAGGATGGCGCCTCCTTCTCTGAAGAGGAGATCCGCGTCCGTCGGCAGTTTGACTGGAGGGGACGCTGACATGTCCAGAAGGTCCGGGAACCAGATCTGTCTCGGTCATGCCGGTGCGTCGAGGATCATCCTCCACTGGGACCGTCTGAGTTTGCCGATGAGTTGCAGCAGCAAAGGCAACGGCGGGATTCGCATAGAGTAACAGGCCGTCACAGGGAAATGAGAAGGCATCGCCCATGCTCCCCGGCTGGGGAAACCTGCTGGCGAACCTCCGGCACTTGGCATTCGTCGCCGTCGCGAATAAGTCGAACTGGGGATTGCCCCATCGTTGGAATAGCAGATCCACTTGATCCTGCCACAGTTTCCACTTGTGGCACAAGCGTAGCACCCTGCTGAGTGAGTCGGCGATGGTGTTCTTTATTCCTGCCAGGTGGAAGGGTACCAGAAACATCCCTTGGGCGACAGCCTAATGCCACAGATCCTGGGCCTCCTTGGAAAGGGATGGAGATCTGGTGCCTCCCTGCTTCTGGATGTAGAACATTGTGGTGGTGTTGTCTGTGAAGATCCTCACCACCTTGCCCTTGAGGGACGGAAGGAATGACCTGAGGGCTCAGAACACGGCTCAGAGCTCCAGGACGTTGATGTGTAGCGAATTCTCCTCCGGGAGCCAAAGGCGTCTTGCGTGGAGATCTCCGGTGTGCGCTCCCCATCCCTCCAGGGAAACATCCGTCGTCACCGTCTCCTGGTGTGCGGGGGTCTGGAAGTCCATCCCTGCCACGAGATGCGTGCAGGTGCCCCACCACCGGATCGCTTGGCGGAAGGTCTTGTTGAGTGAGATCCTGTCTTCGAAGCTGCCCGCCGCTTGCATCCAATGGGCGTCGAGGAACTCTTGCAGTGGACGCATCCGCAGCCTGCACAGGCGCACGAGGTAGATGCACGAGGACATCATGCCGAGAAGGGACTTGATGGACCTCACCCTGGCCATGTCCATGGCCGACAGTCGTTGCACCTTGGCCAGGATGGCCTTCGTCCTTTCCTCCGACGGAGAGGCTAATCGCGCCACTGTGTCGAGCCTGACTCCCAGAAACAGTGTGACTTCTGCTGGAGAGTGACCATCCAGAACTTTTGGGACTTGATGTACTTGTTTAAGCCAAGAAGGTCCAGGATGGGTCGCCAGCCACCGGTCTTCTTCCTTACGGACTCCCTCTGGAGTTCCGAAAGGGCGGCCGTCGTTGTTGCAAAACTCCCAAGGCCGCGCCGTTTCTGTGTCGGCCTTGATGGCCTGAAGTGACTCGTCCACTGTCTTGCCAAACAGGTTGTTTCCGTCGAAAGGCATATCCAAAACTCTGGTTTGCACGTCCTGGTGGAAATCGGTTGCCTTGAGCCAACCACGCCGGCGAAGGCAAACACCGTTGCCCATCTGGCAGAAGCCGGTGTTGGCAATGTCCATGGCCACTGTTATGGTGTGGTCCGACGCCACCTCGCCTTCCTGCAGTATCTCCAAGGTCTCAGCCCTCTTGTCGTCCGGGAGGAAGTCCAGCAGTGGAGCGATCTTAAACCACAGCTCCCTGTCATAGGGGGCCACAATCGCGAGGGCGTTGGCCGCTTTAATCGTCGTCGCCGCCGACACGATGACCCGTCGTCCCATGGCATCCAATTTCTTCCCTTTGCCGTCCGGCGGGGAGGTTGAAGTTGAAGCCGTCGCCCTCGCCGCTTTTTTCTTGGCCGCCGCCGAGACGACCGAATCTGGGTTCGGCTGCGCTCTAAGGCAAATGGGGGCGGAATCCGGGACCCGGTACTTCTTCTCGTACCGGTCTCTCTTGGCAGGAGTCGTGCATTGGTTCTTCAGGAGCTCTTCTCTCTTGGCCTCATGCCGTTGATAGAGGAAACCTTCCTTCTGTTCCACCGGGCAGAGCTGAAAGAGCTCGGATGCCCTGGCGATCATGGCGTGAAAGGAGCCAATTTTGTCGGGTGGGGAAGCCCGGGGGGGGCGGGGGGGGTGGTGTCATCGTCATCCGTCCCCGTCGTAGCCGTCTCTGTTCCCGTGTCATCCCTCGGATCCAGGGAAGGAGATGAAGGCCTTGAGGGCCGCGTAGGCTGGAAGGGCGGTGGGGGGATGAGTTCTCCTCTGCTTGCGTGGAGGGCTTCCCGACAGTCCAGGCTCCGTTGGGTCGTCCGTTGGGGGTAAGGGCAATCTTGTCCTCTTCTCTGTGCACAAGTCCTGTATAGCCATCAAGATTGCTCCTGAGCTGTCCTGTGGCTCAGTCACCAGCTGCGACGGGCGCAACGGTTGGGGAGTGGAATCCTCCGCCTCCATTGGAACCTTGTCGGCGTCACCGTCGCTTTCTTCGTCTGCCTCGTCGGGATTCCTCCCGCGGGACCGGACTTCCTCAGACCTCTTGTCCAGGATCTTCACGACTTCAGCCAGCTCCTCTTCAGAGGCTGTATCCGTGTCCATGATGGCCACCGCCCCCCCCCTCTTTTTCCACCGGGGTTTTCACAGGGGCCTTATCGATGGGCTGAAAAGAGGATTCCCTCCACAGTGGCAGGGAAGCTCTGAGCCCCGAGGTCGCCTCCACAGGCTTCGCCAGGGCTGCCATGACTCCCTCGATAGAGGCCTTAACCGGGTGAATCAAAGCCTTGACGACTTTGGACACGCTTGAGGCCTTCACCTTCGGGGGAGGGTCACCACCTCGCTCCCCCTCGGCTTTCTCCGTCGGGATCGACTGGGGCTTCTCCCGAAGCTTACCCGGGTTCTCCGACTTCCTTTTCCCCGAGCCAGAGCGTTGGCTCGTGGTTGATGGCATCGGTGAAAGTGCACCCTACCTGGCAGCCGAGGAGCCCCACCGTTCGGCGCTCCTGGTGCCCACGGACTTGCGGTGCTTTGCCTTTTGTTGGGTCCCCATCGCCGGAGCGCCCCCAAAGGACTTAGAAGACTGCTCGGACCTCCTCTTCTTCTCACCTGCTGCTGGGCTCTTCCCCTCCAGCCAGTTGGTGAGGCGGATCCGCCGATCCTTCATGGTCCGTTCCGACATGTTCATGCAAAACGCACAGTCCTTCTCCACGTGCGTTTTATCTTCGTGAAGGCAGTAAAGGCATCTAGAATGCTCGTCCTCCTTGAAGACATTCTGTAATCCGCATCCAGGGCAGCTCCTGAACAGCTTGGATCCGGGTGTCGTGCTCCCTTTTTCCTGGGCCATGTCCACGTGGGGTAGGCCTCAAAGAATCTTCTGGAATCCTCCAAAAAGCGGGACTCGACAAAAACGTTGCCCTTGAGGGGCGTAGAAAATTACGAAACGGGTCCCCGTTTATCGGAAGTAGAAACGGTGCAGCTTGAGGCTCGATTGACCAAAAAATTAGGTTTAACTCTTTGAAAAATCGCAAAACGCAGTAAAAGCTTGAGAGCTATAGCACGAGGACTCCCAACACTTGAACGTGCAGTAAAAATATGAAGATGGCTGCCAGAGGAGGGGCTTAGGTAGAGGGCAGTCATTGGCTGGGGGCAGTATGACCCAGAGACCAGTGATTGGTTATTAGGAGAAAGACAGTTCAGAAACAAAACTGAAACTGTTTTTTTCTTTAACCGAGGATTCCCAACCTGATGACGGGGAATATTCATGAGCATGTGAATCCATATGCTCTGTCACTGTTATGGGGAAAAATCAGGTAAATATGAGTTATACCCCAGAAGGTGCAGAGGAGGCAGCAACCTACCCCATGGGAGGCCATAGGAGACCCTCTCAAAGAGCTTCAGTGCGAGGTTAGAAACGCAGCAGGCAGAAGAGAAACAAAGCAAGATTCAGATAAATGTAGGTGAATTGCAAAACACGGTTCAAGGGGACCTGCAGAAACTCAGGACCATGGAGACCTATTGTTATGAAAGATTTCTCTTTTGGCAACTTCCCTTCCATGGTTTCTATGGAGCCCCAATATTTTTGCTTTGGAACGTGTTCTGACTTTTTGAGGGGAAGCAAAGCCTTCACTTTCCCTGCTCTTTGACAATTTGTTATGAGGAAACTGATCAGTCCTTCAGACTAAGTACTGGGAAACTATGTATCTCTTCTATCGTTTCCATCTTTGTAGTTTTTTAACAGAGAGAGAGAGTGTGCGTGTGTGTCTCCAGCCCTCCTCCTGTTTCTGAATACAGAGACATTAAGCAGCCCGTGTAGCTGAAGCCTGCACGGTTACACAAGCTGCTTGCAGGTGTCAGTACTTCCGAAATGCTGACTTCTGCAGGCAGTCTGTGTAACTGCAGCGCTTCGGCTACACGGGCTGCCCGACGGAGGTGTCGGCGTGGATGGGGCTAGTTGGGGGTGGGCCCCGGCAGGGCCCTGGCTCGGCAGCCCTTTTTGGAGACTGCCCCGGCTAGCCTCGGCGCTCTTAAAGCCCTGGCTGTAGTACAATAATGCTTTACTGACTGTACATTGTATGTGGTGAAACAACCACGGTCTAACAAGTTAAAACTTTACAAAGTACCAATGCATCACAAATCAGGAATGGCTGGGCAGGAGCAGGTGCGTAGAGAGCGTTATAAATAAATGCTTCACACCCCTTTTCCCTTATGAATGCAGCCTTTAAATACAGGCCATCATTAAAAGGCCGCAAACGGAGGAAATAATGGACCTATGGAAACTCAAAATAAACTATTTCTGCAGACGACTTTGCGTAGCTCTACTGCTTTAATTGAGGGGGGAACCTTATGAAGCGAGAGTGAGCTCACGCCATAGTTTTGCAGTGGAAGTCCAGCGAGAGATCTGCCCTCAGGTAATGAAACTAATGTAATTAGCTTCACCAACCGGAAGATCACTTCAGGCAATGCTGGGGTTTGTAGCAAACTGCGACTGTGAGCAAGCAGCCCACTCCGCCCCCGTCCTTCTCAAACATATCCTGCCCTCCCCCCATCCCCCCCCACACACCACCACCACCACCACCACCACCACCGGAGCTGGTCTAGCGCCACGAGAAGGTAGACCGACAGGGGACTGAATGGAGCTGCTCCAAAATGGAACTTTGTCCATTCTGTGAGGCTGCACTCCTTGACCTCCGAAATCAATCCTGGGCGGATTAACATGTAAAGCAGCCTGGAATTAATTTCAGAAAGTGACGATGAGATCAGCCTAGGGCCCTACAAAACAGCTAACTCCTAAACACACGAAGGCCCCAGGCGCTCAATGAGACGTGGTCAATAAAAGGAAGGCGGGGCTGTAAAATGCGAAGCAATCTATCAGGCCCGGCAAAGCGCTGCCGACTTGCATGGCAAGCCTAATGCATTCCTCGAGAAGCTAATCCCATTTCTAAAGGCCCTCCCTCGGGCAGCGCACTGGCCGTGCCCAATGAGAACTCCAGTGCATTAACATTCTCAACAACTTCCCCCAAAAGGCACACCATTAGATGCCAAGGGTCGCCAATTGGGCGCTTCATTAAAAGTGCAAGCTTTTTAAAGGCTTCATCTTTGTCCGGATAAATCTTGGAATGACGGGACATTCACTTTAATTTCCCAGTTTGAAAAGAAGATCCAATGAGAGAATGCTAGTCAAGAAAATGGGCTTCATTGCGAGGAAGGCGGTGCAGGAAAAAATGTAGGTAATGTAGTAGTAATCCCATTACCGCGGCATTACCACACCACCATACTACAGGTTTGCCGGCGGGGTGGAGGATTTACCTCCAGAAAAATGGCAGTAACGGTAATTCGCTTTGGCAGTATTTCGGTGGGATTTACCTTGAAATACCACACAACTTGTAATGAGGCCAGCTGTATCGTTTGCACTGAAATATTAAAGGGCCATATTAAAGAGCCATGAAAACAACTGAGGGGCCATCTATGGGTCACATCCTTTGTCCCAGATGTGAACTGTTGCATTCCTCCTTGGACCACTGTGAAAGCGAGAGATAACATTGTAACAACAAAGAGCTGTCCATTTTAAATTCAGTCATAGACTGTGCCCTGTGCCCCCTGAAGCACAGAGATACACGTGCAGCCTTATTCCAGGCAGATTACACACACCTGTTCCTGAGTTAAATCTTTTGTGCACTAAATCAGGCAATGCAGAACATCTACAACATAATCAAGAATGTGAATGTTGGCAGAGCTAACCAGGATCTCGGGTAGACGCTTTTGCTTGTGGCACTGCCATGCCACCATCTACAGTGAAAATGAGGCCCACTATTTTGTGGGAGGTTTGTGCCTGAGACCTGTTTCCAAGAATTATGCCAATTTAGAAAAAGAATGATTAGAACGCAATTACATGGTGCCATTATGTTAAAATATTAAAAAAAACAAAGCCTTGCCCCAGGGATTAGTGGTTCGGAATGAACCGAGGTTGTTCCTTGATAATGACACATTTAGTTATATCTCCAACAAATGTGGGAGAGACTATCTTGTGCTCATTGAAACTGCCCAGGAAGTGGTTAAATAGATTGAGATTGATCTGAATAAGATAGAGGAAGAACAGGAAAAAGTATCTGCCACTAGATGACTTTAAATCGAAATTAGAAATGCATCTTAAGGAATTGTTAGATTTTAAAAATGATTCCACGATTGAACCCATAAAGAGACTGAAAAAAGATCTCACCAAGTTCACACGAGAGGAGTTTTCCATATACTAGGAATGACTACGTCATTGACAGTAATAGCGGTCCTCAAGATGGTAAGAAGAGAAATAGGTGGGTCAGATTCAGGGACACGTCCGATAGTTCAAGTGCGGACAGTTCGACAGAGGAAGTTGAACCATGTACCTCTGGGACTAAGAATAGCTATGGGGATTATCACAATGGAGACATGAACAATGAAAGACGAGGGAGGGGTCTTAGAGGTACATTTCAGGGTCGTCAACAATGCAATTCTTCTGTTTTTTTAGATCGGGCAGGGGCAGAAGACAGTGGGGCTACGATCGGGTACAGACAAGGAGCCAGACACCATGGTAAGACATCTATCCATATAGAGGCTGTCCCCAGAGGCGTAACGAGTTCTCAATAAGGGCTTAGGATTTATTTCCACCAGACATGATGCTTTTGAGTTCTGTACTGAAGTCTTTAACTTCATAAGGAAAATCCATCTGAAGGAACATTTTTAACTTGTCCAGAACTTGGAGCATAACTCCAGAGGTCTAAACAAATCCCTCTTCGTTTTGTGCTCTGCTACATTCTTACTCCCCTGCGCCTGTTCTATTTGAAAAAAAGGTTTTCTCGTCTCTTGGGCCCTTGGAGTGACTCCCATCCGTCAATGGACGCTGAAGATTGGTGGCAACAAATGTTTAATGGAAGGGATATGAAACTAGTCTTGCCTGTAACACATCTTTTAGCAATAATTGAAGATCGATTGCTGACCCCTAATGTAGCCATAAATAACGGCTGAGGATGTGTTACATCTCTCCTGGGACAGTGGGAAATGATACTTCTGTAGAACAATGAGGGAAAGGGAAATGGATGAATGCTGTTTGTCTGTTTTGTAACATTTATGTATTTTAAAGGTTTAATTTACAAACCAATAAAATTAAAAAAAAAAAAGGTTTTACAAGATCTGATTATTATGGAGAAAGAAATTAGACCACTACACTTCAATGTATCCAAACCTGAGAAAAACATCTTTAAAAAATTGGGTAACCAAGATGACATTGTCATTCGTCAGTCAGACAAGAGTGGGGGTATTGTGATTCAGAATCACAAAATAGACTATATCGAAGAATGTAATCAGTTACTGTCCAATGCTATCAGTTACCTGAAGATCCCAGGTGATCCCACTGTAGAACTCGCAGGGTTGATCGAATTCAAAGTCATGGGGGCACTGGAACATGAATGGATTAGTACTCAAGAGGCAGAATATTTGGTGAAAAAGTATGGTTGAGTGGCGATCTTTTATATCTTGCCTAAATTCATAAAAGATTAACCAACCCCCCAGAATACCTATTGTTTCAGGGGTTTCATCCATCCTGGAACCCCTCTCTAAGTTTGCAGAAGTCTATTTACGTCCATTTATGATTTACGATGGTCTCCTATATACAAGATACTAGGAGCATCATTCATAAGGTTGAAAGTGGGAAAGTCGATGCTAACACAGAAATGTTGATTTGTATGGATATTGAAACGCTCTATACACGCATCCCCTAAAAGGCTACCCTGAAGGTAATTGAAGAGGTCTTGTTGGGTAGGACGGATAACCATCCGGTTCGTAGCACCTTTATTATGTAATGTATTCAATTGGCCTTGACAAAACAAAAAAGGATTACAAGAAGAGTTTTTCTTGCAAATAGAAGGGACTGCAATGGGCTCTGCCATGGCCCCCAATTTGGCAAATTTGTATGTATAGATGTTTGAAAATAAAGTGATATATGTAGATTCTAATCCACACACATCACAGATCACCACATGGTATTGTTACATTGATGATATCTTATTATTTGGTCAGGAAGTCCCATTGAAGCCGATTCATTTATCAAATGGATCAATGTACAAAATGTTTTTTTGAAATTTTCAAATGCGTTGAGTGCCCATAGTGTCAATTCTTTAGACATCACAATTTACCATCAAAACGGGAGGTTACAAGTTAAGCCTTTCCACAAGCAGACCGATAGGAACACCTTGCTACAATACGAGAGCCATCATCCGGTGCATATGGAATCTAATATACCCTTTGGCAAGTTCCTGAGTCTCAAAAGAAATAGCATTAAGGAAGCATGTAGACATGAAGCTTTGACCTTAACTAACAAACTACATGATAGGGGTTATCCTTATGCAACAGTTAGACAAACCAAGAAACACGCTTGGAATAATAACCGGGAACCGTTATTGGAACATACCAGGGATAAGAGTCCCTCTAATAGATTTTTTTTTGTAAATACGTTCACAAACTTGTCATATAAAATTAAAACAATGGTGACTAAACACTGGAAAAAGTGCTTTGATAAAGACTTTGAACAACTTCTATTTGCTTTAAACAAAATGGGAAGAAGGTACGAGATATGGTGGTACATGATCTTAAAAAACCTCCTTCGAGAGCAACTACGTTACTGGCCTTATGGGGGCTAAGCCCTGTGATAGGCCATTTCAAATGTGGTCGTTGTACCATGTGCAATCCAACCTAAAATACATAAACTATTGAACTTGGCCTCACTGAACCTTGGCAACTGCGTGACCTGCCTAATAGTAAACCTAGGAATGTCATTTACATGCTGGTATGCCCAGGTGGCTAAAGATATATTGACAAAACCAAGCGCAAATACAAAACCTGCATGATTGGATATCGAAGCGGTCTTAAAAATGCAGTAGTAAAAGCCTCGTTGCCTCACCATTTCACAAAAAGTAAGCATAGTTTTGACGAGTTCTGATGGGTGATACTAATGAAGGTCAGAGGTAAAAACCAGGAACAAGTGAATCACAGATTGCTGGAGATGGAACAGCGCTTGATTTTTAAATGACAAAACCATTAAATGGGCTTAAATGAATGCATTGAATGGCACAATGTTTAAGATTAATAACATCAATCTATGTACTCCCGGCATTTGCATGGGCCATTCTTGGCTACCGAATATTCAATAAGGCATTATGCTCTTTAGATGTGATACATGTAGTAATAACCTAGATGCTGTATATATTCGGTGGGCATTATCATAACCTGTGTATGTGGTGTATTGTTCCAGCATTGTAATTATATATTACCATCCAAATGATGCAGAGGAAGTTGTGCATAGAATGTACTTTTTGACAATTATCAGTATGTTAAGTCCACATGTATATTGTACATCCTCCATGGTTCACAGTTCCTGTCCTAATGTTAGCTCCTTCCCCTAGGGTACTGAGAAATCAGGTGCTGAGTGAGATGGGTGCCAGGAAGTTAGCGGCTCGGTGCCCCTAGTCACAGGGACATGGGATTTTGTTGCTAACCGTGTTTTTAGCCATTAACTCATCCGAATTTCCATCACTGGTGGTTTGTTTGGCTTTACTTTTGCTCGATTCCAATTCTAATTTTGCTAATTAAAAGCCTCCCAGGTGCCCCATCCCTGCGCTATGCTCTGCTTTGTAGTTTTTTTTCCATCCCTCCTTGGCATGTCTGCTGGCGCTGATTGGGCATTACGTCCGCTTTGTCCGGGGCCCACGTTATGCGTTTGCTAGGATCACGTGAGTTTACACATGTGATCCTATTCAAGCGATTGGCTGGACTATATGAGGCCTGGCGGTGTGGACTGCTGCTGAGCACAAGAAGAGGGATTGAGACGGGGAGGGAAGCGCAGGCGTACAGAAAGCTGGGGAGAAGGTTCATCTTGCATGTCGTTATGCGGCCCAATAGGGAGATTTCCTGGGATCGGCAGCGAACAAGGTCTCTTTCCAATTCCTCAAAAGAGTGGGGGGAATTTAGCCTGGTAAACATTTGCTAGCTGCGCGGGGATCTGGACCCCCAGGTATGGGATTGCTTGGGTGCTCCGTTGGAACGGGCTTTGCTTCTCCAGGGCGTCCCTCTTGTCTGGACTCAGGCCCACTCCGAGGGCTATTGATTTTGAGAAGTTGATGGCAAATCCTGCTACCTCTCCGAAGCTCCGGTTCTCCGCCAGGGCCGCTCTCAGGGAGGTTTTGATGTTTGTGGTGGTTAGCAAAACATCGTCCGCGTAGAGGGCAATCTTGTGCTGTGTGGTGCTTATCCTCGGGCCACTGATCTGCGGGTTAGCTGGAACTCGTTGGGCTAACGTCTCCATAGCCAGAGCGAAAAGCAGGGGGGACAGTGGACATCCCTGTCTCGTTCCGCAAGTAAGAGGAATAGGGTTCGACAGGTGGCTGTTAATTCTGAGCTGGGTTTTGGGGGCTTGATAGTTCGCTAGAATCATTTTTGCTAGAATCATTTTCCTGAAGGTTGGGCCAAAGCTGAAGGCTTCGAGGGTGAGGGTCAGGTATGGCCAGTCCACCTTGTCGAAGGCTTTGGTCGCATCCAGGGTGAGTAAGGCCAGCTGTTGGGACTTCTGCGTGGCCACCTCTATGAGGTCCAGTGCCCTGCGGATGTTGTCTTTCATCGAGCGGTGGTGAA
Source organism: Ambystoma mexicanum (assembly GCF_040938575.1). NCBI lineage: Eukaryota > Metazoa > Chordata > Amphibia > Caudata > Ambystomatidae > Ambystoma > Ambystoma mexicanum. The sequence continues at coordinate 225,370,396 of NC_090939.1, read as the reverse complement.
TGAAGCCTGTTTGGTCCGGGTCTATGATGTTCGGCAGGACCGGAGCGAGGCAGTTAGCCAAGATCTTGGAATAAATATTGGCATCCAAGTTTAGCAAGGTAATGGGTCTGTACGAGCCGTTTTCCTGGAGGTCCTTTCCAGGCTTAAGGAGGAGGACTGTGATGGATTCGTGCATGGTCGGAGTAAACGTCCCGGTAGCCGCAAATGAATTGAAGAAGCGGGTGAGGGGCGCCACCAGTTGGGGGTGGAAGGGTTTGTAGAAGCTTGTGGTGAATCCGTTCGGACCTGGGGCCATGGGCTTGAGGCTTTTTATAGCTTCTTCCACCTCCTCGTTAGTGATGGGAGTTTCAAGCTCTTGTTTAACCTCCGGGGACAGGCGCGGGAGGGCCGCCTTTTGGATGTAGGCACGCTGCTTGTCTAGGTCCCTCGGGACCGCCGTCATGATTTCAGATTGGTGGGCGACTGCTAGCTTTTCTCTTGGTCCACATAGTGGACCGTCCCCAGTGAGTCGCAAAGCCCTAGGATGGATCTTCGGGTCTTCTCCCTAGCCATTTACTGATCAGCAGCTTGCTGGCTTTGTTATTGTGGACATAATACCATTGTTTGGTTCTAGCGAGCAGGTTTGCAGTGGTGTCGGCATAGTGCACCTCAAGGCTCTTCCTCGCCATCTGTAAGGCTTTGTAAGATTTCGAGGACCATCCCTTCCGCTTGTGGGTAGCTTTGGCTGCGCAGACTTTGGCCTGCAGGGCCTCTCGAGTCACCTTCTTCCGTTTGTGAAACGCAGCACCTTGGTCGATCAGTTCCCCTCTGAGGACTGCTTTCATAGCGTCCCAAGTATTAGCTGGAGAAGTGTCCTCATTGCGATTTTCAGTGAAGAAGTTTTTAATTGTCCTGGCGATCGCATCTCTCACAGACATGTCCCCCAGGATCGGGTCATACAGACTCCATTGGCGGCGAGGAGGGGGGTCCGGGTCATGGGCTCAGAGGGAGAGCGAGACTGGGGCATGGTCCGAGAGGATCCAGGGGCCAATCGTGACATCGTCTGTGAAGGCCAGGATCTGGGGAGAGGCCAGCATCAGGTCGATTCTGGAGAAAGTGCGGTGTAGGTATGAGTAGAAGGTAAAATCTTTCTCCTCTGGGTACAGTACCCTCCAGGTATCGACGACATTAAGCGTGCGAAACAAGTGGAGTAAGGCCGCAGCCAGCTTCTGATCCTTGGAGGTGGGGGAGTGAGATCTGTCTGAGTCGATCCGGGGCTCCGTTGAAATCGTCCCGGATGACGAGTTGTCCCTCAGTGAACGGGAGGAGAGTCTCCTCCAGGTCTTGGTAGAACCCTTCTTGGAGCTCATTCGGGGCGTAAGCTGAGACAAGGGTGTAGAGTTGGCCCATAATGGCGCATTTGACTGCCGCAAAGCGACCCTCTTGGCATCGCAGTAAGTCGAGGATCTGGGGGTTCAGGCCTGCGGCGAAGAGAATGGCGGTACCTCCCTTTTTTGTACCGTTGGATGCTAAGAATTGCCTGGGGAAGAGTCTGCTTCGCAGGCGGGAGAAGTCTGCTGGAATTAGGTGCGTTTCCTGTAGGAAAGTGATTGAGGTTCCGTCTTGCAGCCTGTGTAAAATAGATTTCCTCTTCGGGGGGGGGGGTGAGAGTTCAGGCCCTGGAAATTTAGGGTGGCAAGTTTCATTTTTTGGTGCGTGGGGTGGCCTTTCCGAGGTCGAGGTCGACTGCTGCAGTGGGGAGGATTGGGAGGGAGCTAGGTTGGGCATAGCTGCGAGGTATCGGCAAGTTCGGAGCTCCTGTGGCTGACGGTTTTTAGTAATGGTCTCCAACAGGAGATCCCGACCTCCAACTTTGGCCTCCAACGGGAGGGCCTAACTGTGGCCGGGGGGACCGATTGAAGACTGACGGCGGGTCGCCCCGGCCACCCAGGCCGTCAACGGGCAACCTGAGCAACATGGCTGAACTGACCTCCAACGGGAGGGTGGATCATTCAACCTTGACCTCCAACGGGGGGCCAAAACCTGAACCTGGGGGACCGATTTCGTCTCATCGGGGTTCCCGAAGGCCAACAGGGCCATCCCCCAACAGGAGGGTTGGGTTTCACTCCAAGGGAAGTACGGTGGTATGCTCCTTGGAGATGGGCATGGGCCGCACGGGGCCCGCAGCGGCAATTAATGCTTCTTGCACCATTGCTGTATGTTTCTCAGGGACGTTTATTTGGGTTTCCGATTTCTTTGTACCCTCAACCAGGGTTCCCGCCTTGGTTTGGGGGAGGATCTGCCTGATCCGGGCTCCGAAGGGTCAGGGGGGAGAGCCCTGTCAGTCCCCGGAGAGGCGGGGTGAAGGATTGTGGTGGCATCGTCGAGGTGGCCGATTATTCGGGAGGAGCCCTTGTGTGAGAATTGGAGAGCCGTTGGAAATAACCATTGATAGCGGATCTGCTGGTCTTGAAGGAAAAGTGATCTGCGCTTCTGCAGAGTTAGGAGAGAGAGATCCTGGAAGATTTGGAGAAGGGAGCCCTGGAACGAGAGTTTGTCACGCGTGCAGCATATTGCAGAGATGGCTTCCTTGGTGGTAAAGAAGTGAACTCTTGTGATTACATCTGGGGGGAGATCTGAACTCACTCCTCGTCGTGGGCACAGCCTGTGGGTGCGGTCTTGTAGGAGTTGAGATTTATCCAAGTGGGGCAATAATGACTGAAAGAAGTCACCCACATATTCCGCCAGATCCTTGTCGGGGACCGAGGAGGGAACCCCCAGGATCCGTAGGTTATTGCGGCAGGCTCTATTTTCGAGATCCTCTTACTTGAATTAGAGGATCTCAGTTTTGTCCTTCAAGGCCTGAATCGTGCGCTGCACCTCTGCAAGGGTAGTAGAGTGCTCCCGAGCCAGCTCCTCCACCTCCCCCAGTCTAGTCTCCGCCTCTGAGACCCTCTGTCTGCTCCAGTTTCAACGAAAGCTCTGTCATGCAGGACCTAAATTCAGACTTGAAGTCTGACATGAAGGCTTGGAGGTCTTCTTTAGTTGCGAGGGTCCCTCTCTCTTCCAGCGTTTTTTGCGGGGTAAGTTTCGGGGGTCCCCTTTCTTGCTTCTGTCCGCTGGTAGGAGCATGGTGGAGATGTCCGCGGACTTATGAGGTTTGAGCTGCTTGGTCATGACAGTCTTGTAGTTGTGGGCTGTAGTGGTTCTGTAGGTTTAGGCGCTGAAGATGAGTACCTATGCGCAGCAAGGTATTCAGAAGCAGCCACTCTGCGCCACTCGCTAGGCAGGGATGGGGGGTACCCTCTCCAGTAGTCGACAGTAGGGCCTGAGCCGCCTGGCAGGAAACGAGGGAGTGGGCCGGGGCGCCCCTGGAAGCTGTGGGTTGGGCAGGAATTGCACTTAGGTGGGGGGTTGATGCCTCTTCCGGTCTTGCAGGTGAGCTGAGCCCCCAATGAGTTGAGAAGTGCGGTAGGAGAAGCTCAAGGCCACGCTGCATTCACCTGTATTTTGCTGGCAGAGGTGGAGAGGAGAACAGAGCGTGGCAAGAGTCCGCAATGTTAGGCTCACATGGGTTTTGTGTGCCGGGAGCAAGCCAGGCAGAATCAGGCACACGCGGTTTCATAGGCAGAGAGTAGGGCCCAAGAGGAGGCACGCTGATCATATGAGGATGGAGCAGTCCGAGTCCAGGTTAGGCACGCCTGTTTAAATGGGCAGAGGCAAGGTCTTGTGCAGTGTTAAGTGCCCTCCTTTGCGGGGAATGGAGACCAGGAGCGCACCAGGTACCTGTATTTGCATGCAGAGGAGGGGGAGAATCCAGGCGGGCAGGTGATTATGGGCTGGGGCACCCTGGGTATCAAAAGAGAGCCGCAGGTGGAGCGATTTGTGCCCCCCCACTCACTAGGCAGTCCTCAGGCGAGCTCCACAAGTGTGGGCGTGCTGCCGGAGACCCAGTTACCTGGGACAGCAGATCCTCCAGAGGGCACCTACCTCAGCCAGTCTCAGAGGGGCCCGCTCCACCGCCGTAAGAGGCGGATCCGCCAGGGTTTCCCACGGCTCAGCCGCCCAGCCGAGCCGCCAGGTGCGAAGTTGCTGCAGGGGGTGAGCCTGCTCTGCCCCGGGGCACAGGCGATCGTGGGTTTCGGGGCCACACCAGAGGCAATGTGCCATTGGGATGATTAGGGGGCCCAGGCACCCCGTCTTCAGTGTTTGCCTCCAAATGGCCCCGCCTCCAGGTCTCACTTTTCACTGAGGCGAACTTGCTCGGGTCCGCCCGCCATTTTGTTTTCCTCTGGCGGTGGGTCCGCAGCTTTCAACGCTCCCGTTCTGGGCTGATAGTGGGTAGTAAAGGTGCCGGAGACCCAGTTACCTGGGACAGCAGATCCTCCAGAGGGCACCTACCTCAGCCAGTCTCAGAGGGGCCCGCTCCACCGCCGTAAGAGGAGGCGGATCCGCCGCCGGGAGGGCGGTCCGCCCAGATGCAGGCCCCGGGTTTCCCACGGCTCAGCCGCCCAGCCGAGCCGCCGGGTACAAAGTTGCTGCAGGGGGTGAGCCTGCTCTGCCCCGGGGCACAGGCGATCGTGGGTTTCGGGGCCACACCAGAGGCAGTGTGGGCCGGCAATGGGATGATTAGGGGGCCCAGGCACCCCGTCTTCAGTGTTTGCCTCCAAATGGCCCCGCCTCCAGGTCTCACTTTTCACTGAGGCAAACTCGCTCGGGTCCGCCCGCCATTTTGTTTTCCTCCGGCAGCGGGTCCGCAGCTTTCAACGCTCCCGTTCTGGGCTGATAGTGGGTAGTAAAGGCTCAATCGCACATCAGTTTGTGGCCCGGAGGTTCCGACGGCCGACAAATGAATTTAGTAGCAAACAGCTTACTGGTGCATCGTTGTAGTACTCACGGGCTGCGGGTACCCTACAGAGGCCTAGAAAGCAGCAGCCACATCGCTGGCGCTCCAGGCCAGGCCCCCCGAAAGATCTTCTTTTGAGGTCCCAGTTGAATTGAAGAAGCCTGTCATAGCCAATGTGTGATACTGGCAAAATCGGACATGGTACGTTGAAGGGCTTGAATGAATCCATTTATTGTTGCACTTGTTCACAGGGTGGGTCGATGAGGATATTGGTGGAGGTGCAGATTTTATTAGTTTTAATTGGTGTCTCAATTTTTGTGTTTTTTTAGAATGGTAGATTGTTTGCCTTGGAGTACGCTTGAAGATCGTTGCATCGCTACACACTTCTGGAACCTCAGACCCAAGTTCTCCCTGTCAATTTCTGTGTTACTTTTGACTTCTGGTACCCCTGATGAAGGCCCCCCCATTCATAGGATTATGGACTGAAACACGTAGGATTTGGTTGATGCGATCAGAGCATTATATGTGTGTATATATATATGGGATACATTACTCACCGTAATCGTATTTCTGATGCTTGTATCTGCTTAGATTCACATGCTGTGCATAGTCCGACATCTAGTGGAAGCTGCGGCGTATTACAGTTTGTTTTTCGAAACTCGAAATTGGGCGTCGACACAGGGCGTGCCAGTAATACTATCCCTAGTGTGACGTCCACTGCACCCAAGATCCCTCACGCATCTAGGATCCTCAGATTGTATTTTTTCTGACATGAGGTAGCATGAGGAGTAGCGCGAGTACAGATAATCCAAGCAGATAGATAGAAAGGTAAGACTACAAGCAACCATGCGCCTTCTCTCAGAGGGGACAAAGGGTGGGTCACATGTGAATCTAAGCAGATACAAGCATCAGAAATACGATTACGGTGAGTAATGTATCCCTTCTGAGGCTTGTGGAATCTGCTTAGATCACATGCTGTGCATAGATTAGCGAGCAGTACCTGAAGAAGGAGGTGGGATGTGAGAAGGGTCATGAGCAAATAAGTGTCTTAAAACCGCCTTGGAATGGGTGTCAATGCAGTAATGCTGAGTAAAAGTGTGAATAGAGCTCCAAGTAGCTGCTTTGCAAATGGTGTCAAGGGGTACATTTGCAATGAAAGCCAGAGTGGCCCCAATGCCTCTAGTAGAGTGGGCTCTTGGCGTGAAAGGCAGAGTTCTTTCAGAGAGTGAGTAACACAGCTGGATACAGTTAATAATCCACTTCGAGATGGCACCTTTAGAGACGCGATCCCCCTCTCTGCCTGTAGCTACGGAGACAAACAGTTGATCTGTTTTCCTTAGCGGTCTGGTTTTATTTACATAGTAGAGGACCACCCTACGCACATCTAGGGTGTGTAGTTTCACCTGAGCTGAGCTTTGAGGGTCCTGGAAGAAAGCCGGAAGCTCGATGGACTGGTTTACGTGGAATTTAGATATAAACTTAGGTGAGAACCTAGAGTGTGTGCGTAAAACCAGTTTGTCTTTATGGACAGTAAAGAAGGGATCCTGCACTGACAGAACCTGAATTTCACTGACCCTTCTTATAGAAGTAATAGCTACTAAGAAGGCCGTTTTATAAGTCAGGTGTTTGAGACTGCTTTTATGCATGGGCTCGAAAGGGGGTCCCATGAGCTTAGATAGCACCACATTAAGGTCCCACCCTGGCGGTGGGTTCGAAATAGGAGGGTAAAGTCTCTTTACTCCTTCCATGAAGGCTTTAACTACTGGTACTTTTCACCATGCGACCTTGTTATGGGAAGTGGTGTATGCCGACAGGGCTGCCAGGTGTACTTTCAGTGAGATAAAAACCAATCCTGCGTCTAGCAGGTGGAGCATGTATGTAACAATAGTGGAAGGAGTGCAATCAACTGGGTTGATCTGTCTACTCTGGCACCAGATAACGAATCTCTTCCACTTGTCAAAGTAACAGTGCCTTGTGTTTGGTTTCCTAGATTCCTTTAGGATGTCCATACACCTCTGTGGTAAATTGAGATGTCCAAACTCGATGATCTCAGGAGCCATGCTGCCAGGTTCATTGAGTTGGGTTGCTGATGCACTGTTTGACCTTGGTGCTGGGACAGTAGGTTGTACCAGGCTGGAAGTTTGATGGGCTCGCACACCGCCATCCTGCGTAGGTGTGGGAACCACGGTTGTCTTGCCCACATGGGAGCAACTAGGACGAGCGTCATCGACTCTCTGTTCATCTTGTTCACCACCTTCCTGATGAGGAGTTGGTGGAAAAGCGTACGCAAACATCCCTGACCAGTTCATCCACAGGGCGTTCCCCTGGGAGTCTAGTTGGGGGAACCTGGATGCAAATCCTGGGCATTGTCTGTTTTCGCTTGTGGCGAATAAGTCTATAGTGGGGAAACCCCACTGAGAGAAGATATTTTCTATGACCTCTCTGTGTAGAACCCATTCGTGTTCCTCTGGGAGGGAGTCTCCGCTCAGAGCATCCGCTAGGGAATTGAGCTCCCCTGGAACATGTTGTGATGACAGGAAGATGTTCCGTCTGAGTGCCCATATCCAGATTTTCTGGGCAAGCTTGGACAGATTTGGCGAACGAGTTCCTCCTTGCTTGTTCAGGTAGAACATGGCTGTTGTGCTGTCCGTCCGGATTTGCACTGACAGGTTTAGTAGGTGGGGCTCGAACGCTTGAAGCGCTCTGAATACTGCCAGAAGCTCTAGCAGGTTGATGTGGTTCTTGGCCACTGAGGGAGACCACAGACCCTGAGCTGTGTGGTGGAGATGGTGAGCTCCCCACCCCGTCAGACATGCATCGGTAGTGACTACTGCCTGTACTTCGGTATCGTAAAAGGGTTTTCCCTGTGCAAGATTCTCTCTTGTCCACCAGTGAAGGCTTTGTACTAGTGTTTGCGAAACGACCACTAGATCGTCCCACTGACCACTTGCCTGAGACCACTGTTTCGCCAACCATTCCTGCATGGGACGCAGGCACGTGTGGGGGACCAGTTAAATACATGACGCCATCATGCCCAGTAAACGCATTGCTTTGCGTACCGTTATTTGGTGACCGGACTGATAATGCAGAATTTGCAGTAGTATATTCCAAATTCTTTCCTCTGAAGGAAAGGTCAACCCCTCTTGAGTATCTAGGATTGCTCCTAGGAACTGTTTGGAGGTGCTTGGCACCAGGCTTGACTTTTTCTCATTGATTGAGAAGCCTAATTCGTGGAGGAGGCCGATAGTCCTTTGAATGTTTGTCCTGCAAATTACTGGGGTTTCCCCCGTTATGAGCCAGTCGTCCAGATAAGGGTACACCGGGATTGCCTCCCTGCGTAGGTGTGCAGCCGCCACTGCCAGTACCTTGGTGAATACCCTTGGTGCCGAAGCTATCCCGAAGGGCAGTACCTTGAATTGGCAGTGCCGACTGTTCACCTTGAAGCGCAAGTACCTTCTGTGCGCTGGGAACATGGAAATATAAAAATAGGCATCTTTCATATCCAAGGTTGCCATGTAATCCCCCTTTTTTAGGAGAGGGATTACCTCTTGTAGCGTAGTCATACGAAACCTTTGGGGCTTGACATACTTGTTGGCAGGCCGTAAGTCCAATACTGGGCGCATTGTCAAATCTTTTTTTGGCACAAGGAAGTAAGTTGAATAAATACCCTTGTTTACCTGGTGTCCCGGGACGAGTTCTATCGCGTCCTTTTCTAGCAGAATGGCGTTCTCCTTGAGGAGAATCTTCTGATGTTCTAAAGAGTGTACTCTTTGTCGTGGAGGATGGTTCCGGGGACGCTGCAGTAGTTCTATACAGTACCCTGTGGATACTGTTGACAGCACCCATCTGTCTGATGTGATCCCTTCCCAAGCCTGGGTGAAGTTGGAAATGCGTCCCCCTACTGGGGTTGCGTGAGAAGAGACCCTGAACTGAGCGTCGCTGCTTTGGTGGAGGCGTGCCGCCTCCCTTGCTGGGGCTGCCTCTGCCTTTACCACGTCCTCTCCTATTACCCCTGCCGTAACCCTGGGTAGACTGTTGGCTGTTGTTCCACTGTGTACCCTGCCCCTGGGAATAGTTAGATCCTCTCTGGGAATTTTGGCCGCGTGGGCGACGAAAATTACTATTCCCTCTCTGGTTAGGGGGTTTATTGGTTAACTGGCCAAGGGACTTGAGTGTCTCGTATTCGTCCTTGGCATTCTTCAGTGCGTCCTCGACCGCCTTACCAAACAACAGATCGGCTTCCACCGGTTTGTCCAACAATGATGCCTGGGTTTCTGCCTTAAAACCAGACTGCCGTAACCACACATGTCTCTTGATAACAGTGCCTTCTGCTATCAATCTGCCTGCGTTGTCCGCGGCGTCAAAGGTTGCTTTTAAAATGCAACCAGACACGGCTCTACCCTCTGCGGAAATCGAAGCTAACTGGCCCTTTAAGGGTTCCGGAGCAGAGGCTATGAGTGCCGCGACTTCTTCCCACTGATGGCAGTTGTAGCTGGCCAACAGGGTGGTGGAGTTTGCAATCCTTGCCTGATAGGCGGACGTTGAGGCTACTTTCCTGCCGAAACCATATAGTTTTTTGCTCTCCTTGTCTGGAGGAGCTTCGGACGATGACAAGGGTGTTCCAGCCCTCTTACGAGTGTTAGTGACAACTAGGGAGTCTGGTTTCAGATGTCCTCTTATATAGAGAAGGTCAGACTGGGATGCCCTGAAAAGTTTTTCAACTCTGGGATTGACTGCTCTGGTGAGGTTCGGGTTCACCAAGGACGGGTCTATTCTTAGCTGAATAGACTTGAGGATAGGGATGGTCTGGGCAACAGGCCTCCTTTCTTCTACTAACTCCTTTGCGAAGTCCCTCTCCTCCTGGACACCGTGGGTGTCAATATGGAAATGTTCTGCTGCACGTGCAAGAACCTCGTTCAGGAGGGGTTGGTTATCGACAGGGGAGTCGGTAACCGGGGCTTCCTTTTCTACCGGGGTATCTACTCTGTAGGTTTCGGGGTCTTCCTCCTCCTCTTCTTGGTCCACATCGTCCCCATAGTAGCCCGTCCCGGTTTGCTCTTCTACCATGCCAAAATCTTGGTCCTCACCAAAGGAAGTCTCTCCTTGATATAGTGAGTATGGTCGTGAGAATGATTGTACCTCGAAGGGGTCTGTAGACCTCATCGGTGTCTCAAACCGGGGCTTCTTACTCGGGGGGATAGGATCATTAGAGCCTGAGGGTGTAGCCCCTTGTGGATCATATGAAAGGAAATGGTCTGGATTTTTATCGTAAAAGTCTGCCAAGGAAGACATCCTTGACATGACCCTATCTATGTCATCACTGGACCATTTTTTGGAACTGGGAATGACTCTCTCAGAAAGTTTTGGAGATTTATCTTGAGTAGATTTGCTCTTTGAAATATCAGCAGACCTGGTCTTGCCTGCCTGTTTAGGAGGAGTGGAGTGTTTTACAGGTGTGGAAGAGTGCAGAGGATGCTTCTGCTGTTTTCCCCCCTCCCCGTGAGTGGAAAAGTGTTTTCCCTGTCCCTTTGTGGCTCCGGAGGTTTTCGGCGCCTGGCGTCGAGGATCGGGGGTAGAGTGCCTGTCCTTGGAACGTGGGGCCGATCTGATCTTGTTCTCGGGCTCCGACTCCTGGAGTGCGGCCTGGGGGTGGAAGTCATCTTCGTCTTCCGACGATCAAACTTCCGTTAGCCTAGGGAGCGAGGCACTCTTGGCAAGAGTGGATGATTGCCTGGAGTCATGCGGCGATCTCGATCTCGAACGCCCAGAGGACACCGATTCGGACCGTTCTGTTTGTGCCTCTTTCCGAGCACTCGATGTCGTTGAGTCTCGGTTGGACTTCGTGTGTTTAGTGTGGGTGGTGTGTGAAGCGCCTGTGTCACCGGGGGTCTTCCCCATAGCCGCCCTGTCGGACGACCTTCCGAGGTCGGGGACCTGCGCTCGGCTGTCTTTCGACGCCGTAATGCCCTCGCCGTCCGAAAGCACGGCGTCGCTGCCATCGCTGAAGGCACCCTCCGCTGCCATGGCCGCCTGCCTGGCGTGGAGGGCCCAACGCTTCGTCGAACGGTCCTTAAGTGTCTTAGGTTTAAACCTACTACATGCTCTGCAGTTCGTTTCGGGGTGGTCCCTAGGCAAGCAGAGATTGCACGTGGCGTGCCTGTCGACCCAAGGGTATTTGCGATTGCACTTGGGGCAGAATTGAAAAGGGGTACCCTCCATACGCACCTTGAGGCAGCGGGCTGTTAAGTGTAGGAAATGTATAAGGTGTACCTATATACCAAGAGTGTACAGTATGTCCAACCCCCCACTCTCCCTACTTGCAGGGCCGAGGCCAAAGGCCTTCCAAGGCCCGGGCCGAGGCCAGAGGCCTTCCGAGGCCCAAATCCGTCGTGCAGCAGCCGACGGTCGATTTCTTCTCCAGCCGGCGTCGAGTGTTGAGGTTCGACGTTGGGATGGGGAAGGATGTCAATAAATCAATATTTTAGCAAAAGTATGGCTAAGGCCAGGGGACTCCGCAAAATGCTTCCGACCAGTATGGCGGAAAATAACAATCTGAGGATCCTAGACGCGTGAGGGATCTTGGGTACAGTGGATGTCACACTAGGGATAGTATTACTGGCACGCCCTGTGCCGACGCCCATTTTCGAGCTTCGAAAAACAAACTGTAATACTCCGCAGCTTCCACTAGATGTCGGCCTATGCACAGCATGTGATCTAAGCAGATTCCACAAGCCTCAGAAATATATATATGTGTGTGTTTTATGCCTTGAGGTCATTAAGTGTGGTCATTAGGGCCATTTATATTTGATAACTGTTTTCTATGTACGATTAACTTGTACCTTGTATACATGTGTTGGGTCTGTGTGTAATGAGTATGTCACTGTGATTTGGTTCAATTCGTAATGTTGGTATATGTTTTTTAAATTGCCATTTATCATGCAATAAAATAGGATCATTTTTTGTACTTAGAATCGGTGTACTGCATCTCCTGTTGAAAGTACCTGTGCTTACCCCTACTTGTTTTATTTTTCTACCTTTCTTTTGTATGAGGGTAAGAGAGAGGCCGATGACTGTGCAATCTCCTCACTGGATTACAATGCCAACATCTATTCCTAGGGGCTGTGAGGTGTCAGAAATGTGAGGCGGACCACGTTGTGAAGTTTTCTCAACAAATGCCATTTTATCATAGTATAAGGTTGGATAAACACTTCACTATCCCTAACCTGACGAGCATGCCCCTGCCTCAAATAAACTAAAGGAAACTCTCTAAAAAAGGATATCTGTCCCTCCCACTTATACATATAACAAATAAACAAGACAATGCATGGCAGTTCAAAACCATAATGAGTGAATTCACACTGTGACCATAGTCTCTCTTCATAACATGGGCAAACTCCCCTTCCCCAGGTTTAAACAGGATTCTGCTACACAGTTCAAGAAAAGAACACAAGGAAATCCCGATTCGTAACTAAGTTTCAATACAGTTCAGTTCAACTTCAACTTGTCAACAGAAAGTTCCAACAAAGAAGATATAAGTCTCTTCTCATTCTTTAAACAGGTTCTCAGTTCCTCAACGGCAACAATGATTGTCTTAGTCAGGATGATTTCTCACTCTGATAACTCAAAGAAATACAACTTCTCTCTAACAGCCTTGCATGCCTCTTCCTCCAGCACCACTAACATAAAATGTTTCTGTCCGGAGTACCTCATAGCATTCATTCAACTTCCACCTGGCCTGTTTCCATGGTAGGCCAACAATCTCCAAAAGTTTGCCATCCCGGTATACTCTCCTGCCCAAACAGCTTTTCACAACAAGTGCTTTTGTGGTCAATGCCAACTGATAAGAGGTTTGCAACAGCTTCACAGCATTCAACAAATTGCAGCTTCAAAAACTTTCAACAACTTAACAAGATTCACATTGATGCTCGTTAATGCTATTCTGCAAAGGATGTTCCTCTCCTTCTGGATACCTTTTCCCAGAAGGGAAGCCCTTTTTGCCACCCTTATTTCCTCAAAACACAAGCAAAAAACACTGATAGGGAAAGGGTTTCTTCCTGCCTCTCCTTTGTTTTTGGCAATGTGTGCGGCTCCCAGCTTTTACCAGATGCTGTATACAATAAGGGCAACACATTTCAGAGTTTATAGACCTTGCATTCGCCCCCTCCTGCTGTTGGCAATATTGGCTAGGTTTTATTGGCCTTGGTTTCAGTTTCTCTTGGCTTAGGCAATGCTTATTGAAATAAACTCTTAACAAAGTTGCCCCTATGAGTGTTTGGGTTTTCCACAGACTCACACATTCAAGGTTACAGTCAGTTGGCTTTGATTTACTAGATTTTGCTGCTTTTCCCCAATTCGGTATTCAAAAGTAACCTGTGAATTACTTTTATTGACACGCGAGTTCTGCTTCTGGTGCTTTGCACTAATTTTGCTTCTGTGTGAGTGTTGCTCGCTCACCGAACACCTGCTTCTCTCACATGTGCAGGGACAGAGCGCTCCGGGGTCACGGACAACCTGTGAACTCACTGGATCAGACATGTGCCTCTGTTCCCCTCGTTGCTCACAGGATTTATGCTGCTGTAGCTCCGGCAAACTGCTCCGGTAAGTCTGCCTTTGTCCATGCCACTTCCAATTGGTGCTCCTCTTTCTCCCGAGGCCCTCTGGTGCATACCAGCCACCTGCGATAGCCTCTACAATGTCGTCCGCTGTGCAGCCTCTGCAGAACAGGTCACGGGGGGAAAGCTTTCCTCCTGCATGCTTCCCACTGTGCAACCTCTGCATTTAAGATTTCTGGGGGTACAGACCTGCTCAGGACCGTCAGCTGATATCTGCCAAGCTGTGATCCTGGTGTCTTCTCGCTCCTCCAGTTTCTGCCTGGACTGCCAGCACGAACCACGCTGCTTCTACTTCTGAGTTTCCACTACTCTTCACCAACAGCGCCAACCCCTGCTCTTCTCCCATGGCCTGCACCTGAGGTGGCCTTTTAAGCCTCTCTGTCTCCCTCAGCTGTGGGTCATCTGCATTAATGAACTCACCACTCCTGCAACATTGTTACTCTTCAGCCCACCTCTTCGTTCCAGTATCTAGGGAATTATGGGACTAGAAGCCCCTAATGGAAAAATTAGGTTTTCTTATTTCTGTTGTTTTACAATAAGCCATTACAAGAGTTGGGCATTGGGGAAAGTTGAACAATATGGTTTCCAATGCCCCCTGACCTGCTTCCCCCTCATGCGATCCTCCCACAGAACACCACCCACCGGGGATCAGAAAGTCTGTACCTTTCCCTGGCCACATAAGAAGGGTCCCAGGCCAGGCATTCTGGGGGAAATCAATGCTGATTCATCACAGGACCTGGCACCTCACCTACTTTTCTTAACCTCCTTAAGCCACTCTTATGAAGTCTTCCTCCTCTCTTGCTCCTGTCAGTTCTTCCCTCTCAGTAGGCTCCTCTCCCACCTCTTTACTCTATCACCCCCTTCTTTGCCCTTTTGGGTACTTCTTTCCATATGGCTACTTTCAGCTTCAGGATATTCCCCTCTTTGTGAAACCTCTTCCTTCCAATTGTTACCAACCACGACCTTTTCAACTTCTTATTCATCTCACTGTACTTCAGCCCTCTAGTCTTCTATCTCTTGTCAATTCATTTGCCAATTCCTCGTGTCTTTCACACAGGTCTTTGATACTCTGTAAGCACCTCATCTATAACTCCTCCTCACTCCCTTTAACCATTTCTTCACCCCAGTAGGCAGCTTTGGTCTCCCATCCTTCAGTCCGATTGTCTCAACTCGCCTCTTTCAAAACTATTCTTAACACGCTCCCATTCCTACCTCCTTCACACTGTATCTTCACCCATTTGGGAGATTTGGTCACTATTCTTCAAGTATCTCCTCCCTCTCACTTCCTTCACACCTTAGGGTAGCAGTGTTATGACAAGTTGTATTCGCTTTCCCACCTTCTTCACCATCTTTGCTTCTCTGAGCACCACCCTCCCAAATGCTAATGTCACTCTCTATGGTCACCACTCTCTTGCTTCTTGTCTTTTTAATCTCTTGACTCCTTGATCTGGTCTGCTGGGTTGCTGCTCCTTCTTCATGGGAGGATAGCTCAGCGGCAACATGCTCGCCTTGGAAACAAGACGACACAAGGCAACACAGGTTCGATCCCCAGGTCCGCGCTTAGAAACCTCCGGGGATTAAGCGCGTTATAAATACGCAACTAAAAGACATATTCCTGTAAAAGCGCCTCGATGCCCCCAGGCTGTGTGAGGACCTTAAAAATGCAACTAAATAAATTAATTATTGCCCAGCCTTCTGGACCTCTCCTCCAGTCTCTTGGGCCTTGCTCAATCTCTTACGCCCTCCTCCAATTTCCCCCCAACAAACTTTCCACTCTCTGGTCCTCAGCTCGTACTCCAAAGATATTTATAGCTCTGCATTCTCTCCCCTGGGCTAGACACTGAGGGACTGCACCTGTGTCCTGGAAAAAGTCCAGGATGCCATTGGCTGCTCCTCACAGGTCCATTGGAGTTTACTCTGGAATTTAGGTGCTGGACTAAACCTTCACCTAGCATGTTAACATCTTGGAATTCACGTTCTCTTCCCTGTTGCTGCCAAGCAGTCCCTGGGAAGGAATTTGCTCCTTGTGGGTGAACCAGGTACTGGTAAATCCTTTGACAGTCTGTTTAATCCCTCTGGGTGTGAAAGGAATGGTTGTCTTCAGTAGGACGGCATTACTGTGAAGGAAAACTCTGGCGGTAGACAATAGAGGAACAAGTTACTCTCTTACCTGGTAACGTTCTTTCGATGGGATGGTAGGACGACGTATTCCATATCTATGACAGTAATCACCACAGCTGTGCTGCTTTCGGAAAATCTTTCGGTGTCTGCGTCCTGCGTCAATGACGTTGATACGCCATCCTCAAGGACCTCCTCCGACGGCCGACGTCACCAGATGTTATAAGTAGGACGCACACCGCCTGTAGCCTCAGTTGTAGTTTTTTCCCAGAATGTGTGGCACCAATCTTCTGCCAGTCTGACCACAGAAAGCCTTGCGGAAACGTAAGCTGCAATCGCATAAGAAATTCTGTAGCGGGGAAGGCAGGGAGGGAGCGATATGGAATACGTCAGACCATCCCATTGAAAGAACGTTACCAGGTAAGAGAGTAACTTGTTCTTCGAGGGGATTGGGTCCTCCGACGTATTCCATATCTATGACAGACTCCCAAAGCAGTACCAACGCAAGGAGGTGGGGAAAGAATTTAGAATATACAAATTTAGAATGCCAAATAAAATTGCAGAGGAAAGGACCGCCATGCCAAAGGCCAGATCCTGCCCATGGATAGAATCCAGGGAGTAGTGACGTACAAAAGTGTGGACCGAAGCCCAGGTGGCTGCGTCACAGATGTTACGAATAGGAACACCCCTCTGCAGGGCAGTAGAGGCAGCCATACCCCTAGTGGAATGGGCCCGTAAGCCTACCGGAGTGTCCTTACCCGCCAAGCGGTAACGTTCAGAAATTGCCAAGATAATCCATCGAGACAAAGTCTGCTTAGTAACAGCTTGTCCCAAACGCCTTCCAGCGTAACCAATAAAGAGCTGATCGTCCACTCCGACCCGGGACATGCGTGAAATGTAGAAGCTTAAAGGATCCAGCCTATGGAGCCTCTCCTCTTCCTTACCAGGAATTGGAGGAGGATAAAATGCCGGAAGAACAACCTTCTGGCTTAAATGAAATTCCGACACCACCTTCGGAAGAAAACAAGGATGAACTCCAAGGACAACCCTGTCCTTATGAAACACAGTGAAGGGTGGCTTAACTGAAAGTGCCTGTAACTCACTCTGCGAGCAGACGTGACCACAACTAAAAATACAGTTGTAAGGGTTAACAGTCTCAAAGGACAAGAATGTAAAGGCTCAAATGGAGCCCCCATTAGAAACTTGAGAACAAGGTTCAGATCCCAACCGGGCACCTGGAAAGGTGACAGAGGGAACACATTAGTGAGCCCTTTCAGAAACTGAGAAATTAAAAGGGATTTTAAAATAAGAACACTCCTCAGACGAGCGCTTCAATATAGACCGCCGCCAGGTAACCTTTAATGGTACCCACTTGCAGGCCCTTGTGGGCCAAAGAAAGCAAAAAAGACAGAACAACAGGAATGTCACATGAAAAAGGATCCACATTCTGAACCCTGCACCAGTCGCAGAACCTTCTGCAACGGCAACGGTACAGGGACTTTGTTGCCGGCCGTCTGGCCAAAAGCAACACCTCCATCACGTCTTCAGGGAGGTCCCAATCCTTATACCTCAACCTTTCAGAAGCCAAGCGTGAAGGTTGAGGGATGTGACCTCTGGATGGAGAACCTGACACCCTCCCGTGAGAGCAGATCATCTTGGTAGGGAAGACGACGTGGAGCGCAGATGGACAAGTCTAGAAGGTCCGGGTACCACGTCCTCCGGGCCCATGCCGGAGCAATGAGGATCATCCAGGAACCGAACCTCTGTAACCTCCGCAGCACTTGCGGAATGACGGGGACTGGAGGAAACGCGTACAGCAGTGGGAAGGACCACTCCACCACGAACGCGTCCCCTAAGGCTCCTCTTGGAGGAAATTCCCGCGAGCAGAACCTTTCGCACTTCGGTTGACACAGGAGGCAAAGAGATCCACTTGAGGGGTCCCCCAAAGGGCGAAGATCTCCAGGAGAATCTCCTGAGCCAGCTCCCACTCGTGAGAGATCGTGCTCTGCCTGCTCAGAACGTCCGCCGTCTCGTTTTCGTCTCCGGCCAGATGAACTGCCGAGATCGAAATTTCCTGCTGGATGGCCCAGAACCAGAGCTGCATCGCCTCCCTGCACAGAAGAAGTGACCCTGCCCCCCCCTTTTTGTTGAGGTAGTGCATGGCCACAGTGTTTTGTTCGTCAGGATCAGGACATTCTGTCCTCGCACAGTCGGAAGAAAAGCCTTCAGGGCAAGCCTGACGGCCCTCAGCTCCAACAGATTGATATGGAGTCTGGACTCTGACGGAGACCAACGACCTCTGACTGTCAGCTCGTTGGCATGAGCTCCCCATCCTGTGAGGGATGCGCCCGTCACGATCGTCACCTCCGGTCCAGGTAGCCAAAATGGAGCCCCCCTCATCAGATTGTCTTCGTTGGCCCACCACAGAAGGTCCTGGGCGACCGAGGGGGGCACCTGAACGGGGTCCGACATCCTGCTGGAGGACTGAGACCACTGAAGCTTGAGAACCCATTGCAGAGATCTCATCCGCAACCTGGCCTCTGGCACCAGAAGAATGCAGGATGCCATGAGGCCGAGCAACCTCA
Organism: Ambystoma mexicanum; assembly: GCF_040938575.1. NCBI lineage: Eukaryota > Metazoa > Chordata > Amphibia > Caudata > Ambystomatidae > Ambystoma > Ambystoma mexicanum. The sequence goes on along the minus strand of NC_090939.1, from coordinate 225,352,256 downwards.
AGAACTCGAACGCTGGGAGACTCTGGGCATGTTGAAACTTGTGCACCATCTGCAGAATGTGGTGAGCCCTGCTCCAGGGACGTGTCGAGTACTGCTCCGATGTACTGGAGCCGCTGAGTTGGCGTCAAGTGGGACTTCTTTAAGTTGAGGGAGAAGCCCAGCCTGTGAAGGGAGTGGCAGGTGATGGACAGATGATCCAGGACTTGCTCGGGAGAGCGCGCCCTGATCAACCAATCGTCCAGGTGGGGGTAGACGTGAATCCCCGCTTTCCTGAGATACGCTGCCACAACCACCATGAGCTTGGTGAAAACCCTCGGGGCGGAGGTCAATCTGAACGGCAGGACCCGAAAATGAAAGTGCGAGTCGCCAACCCCGAACCTCAGGTACTTCTTGTGCTTGGGATGGATCGGCACATGAAAATAAGCGTCCTTGAGGTCGAGAGACACCACCAGTCCTGAAGTTGAAGGGCCTGGAGGGCTTGAGAGAGAGTAACCATCTTGAACTTGTCCTTCCTGAGGAGTTTGTTCAAATCGCGCAAGTCCATGATGGGTCTCAATCCCGCATCTTTCTTTGAAATCAAAAAATAAGGGGAATACCATCCCTTGTTCCTCTCCGCTACAGGCACCAGTTCTATGGCGCCTTTCTCCAGCAGGGATTGAATTTCCTGCGCAAGGAGCGAATCCGGACTCTTCAAAGAGAGATTCCCTGGTGGATTGTCGTGAGGCCTCTGCCGGAAAGGAAGACAGTAGCCGTGGGCTATGATCTCCAAAACCCACACATCTGAAGTAATGGCACGCCATTCTACAAGATGCTGTGCCAGCCTTCCCCCAACCGGTGAAGCATGGGCCTCATGACTGAGCAGAAGCGGCTGCGGTGTTGCCTGAGGTCAAAGAGGCAACTGCTTGCGCGGCCTTGGCACCTCGAGTACCTTGTTTTCCACCTCTTGCACTCCTACAGATGCCCCTTTGCCTTGCAGTTCCTCTCGCTTTACTAAAGGATGAGTAATAACGAAAGGAACCCCCCCTCCATTGCTGTCCCCTAGGATGAAAAGGTGGAGGTTGGCGGACTGCAGCACCCAACGACTTCGCTGCAGCTTTGGAGGCCTGCAACCTCTCAAGGCTCTCGTCAGCCTTGCTGCCAAAAAGATGGTCACCATCAAAGGGCATGTTGAGGAGCCTGGCTTGCGCATCAGGAGCAAACCCCGACTTCCTCAACCACGCAAACCTGCGTATTACGGTGCTCGCCGCCATGGAACGGCTGACACAGTCTGCCATGTCCAAACCCGACTGAACGGACTCACACATGGCATCCTTGCCATCCTGAATAATAGCAAGAAAACCATCTTGTTCGTCCCCTTTTGGAATATGTTCAGCCGCTAAGGAAATACAGTTCCACAGAGTGTGCGTGAAACGTGACAAGGCACATACTGAGTTTGCCGCCTGAAGAGCCATACCCCCTGAAGAAAACACTTTCTTCGCCCAGCCATCAAAACGCTTGTCATCCCTAACAGGACGGATGGTAGGATACGACGCCTGCTTAGCTGGGGCCGTAGCCGCCTGCACCACCAAACTCTCCGGAGTGGGGTGCGTGGTCAAGTAGCAGGGGTCACTACTGGCTGGGCAGTATTTTCGCGGCAAAGACTTGCCCACTGCCTGGAGACTCTACGGAGCAGTCAAAGCCGTTGCCACCCTTCTTTGCAGAGCCATATGGAATGGCAGTACCGGGTCAGTGGGTGGACCTTGGTCGAGGATATCCGTCAGGTCATCCTGCTCAAAATCAACTGGGGGCGCCGACCACCCCAAGTAGTCCGTGACCCTTGACATAAGGCGCCGGTACGATGACTCGGCATGGGTGCCAGGCTCAGGCCTACAGAACTCCACTTCCGGAGAGGTGTCCAGACCACTGGCCTCATGCAGTGACTGACGCAGGTCCTCAATCTGGCTATGACCAGAAAGAATCTCATCTTGTACAGTGTCAGGAACCAACCCATCTTCAGAACCCTCTTCCACCTCGGAAATATAATCCATAGGCTGTAAAGTGGGCATTGAATAAGGGAGAAAGACATGTTTTGCCTTGGCCAGAGCCTTTCTAGGGGGTACCCCCGTGCTACGGGGTACCTCCAACACCACAGCCTCGAAAGGCGTCGACGGAATCGGCGTTGAGCGTGGCACTGACAGTATCAACGGCTTCGACACAGGCCTCGAGACCAGAGCCCCGAGCGTGTCTCTCGACAGCCTAGGCATCGATGACGTCGACAACTTCCTTTGAGGCGGGGCCTCGAGAGAGTCCGTCGACGACCTCGGCGCCACAGGCATCGATGTCTTCTTCGAAGACTTCACAGGTTCATGCGGTCTCAAGGGCGTCGAGGACCGCGACCTGGCACGGGCATGATTAGAACGATTCCCCTTGTTCGAGTGGGACCTCTCCCGCGAATCGTGCCGGCCACCCGAGCCCAAAGGTGTACGAGCGGTGTCTCTAGTACGGTCACGGCCGATCCCTCTCGGAGGCGCGGACGGACCGCAGCCCTGCAATTCAAGAATTGCCAACATTTTCTTCCCAAACGAAGCCCATTCCTCCGGAGAGGAGCGCTTGGTGGGATAAGAAACCCACTGATGGGCAGAGTCCTCGGATGAGGACGGGGAAGGTGACCGATGATGGCGCTTCCGGGAGTGCCTCGAAGAGGCAGAGGAGTGGCGGGACCCACTCCGGGAGCGAGACCCCCTACACTTATGGCTACGATGCGGAGAGTCGCCCCTCGAATCGGCCGTTGAGAGCCCAGTGGACCTCGCCTTCCGGGGCTTGGACACCTTACCGATCGACTGCTTCTTCTTACGTTCCTGCAAGGCTTTGGATGTAAGCGACTTGCAGTCGACACAATCATCCGTGTCGTGGGCCTCCCCGAGGCACCAGAGGCAGGTGTCGTGCGAGTCCATCACCAACATCTTGGACCCGCAGTCCCCACACTTCTTGAAGCCCGGACGCGGGGTGGAAGAAGAGGAAGACATCCCGATAATACTTCACAGTTCAAACAGGTTCGAAGAACCGAAAGAACAGAAACCCCAAAGAGTCGAGGCGTGCCGAGATTTCCGAGGCGAACACGTTCGCGGAAAAAACGGAACTGAGGCTACGGGCGTCGTGCGTCCTACTTATAACATCTGATGACGTTGGCCGTCGGAGGAGGTCCTCGAGGAAGGCGTATCGACGCAGAAAGATTTTCCGAAGCAGCACAGCTGTGGAGATTACTGTCATAGATATGGAATACGTCGGAGGACCCAATCCCCTCGAATGATACGATTATATCATTTGCACACGGAAACTCGGCACGAAAAACACAAGCTGATAACCTCGCCTTAGACGTGGCAACTCAGGGCGAATTTCTATGGGACTTGAAGTGATTTTTTCTCTGCCGCAGGAACTTTGGCAACAGATACAGTGTGGGATTAAAAAGTATCTTGTGTACAAAGCTGAATGTCGATGTTGTGTATGTTTTTTCTCTCAATCACTTTGGTGCTGGCTAGTGGGACCCACAGGCACTTTAACCTAGGGAGTGGTGCGTATAGATTACTTGCGACTACCCCTGCCCTGGGACAAGGATTAAATGGGGTGTCCAGGTGATCCCCGAATCCCACCCCTCGGTATACCATCCACTAGCTTGGTCACCCCACTGGAGGTCTTCAGGGCAAAGTAGGTGACTTTGTACCAAGGGGTGCCCAGTTTTGAAAGTGGCTGCCCTCAAATTGGCAGCAATAAGAGTGGTGGAGGAGAACCGAGCAACAGTGATGATCCCTGAGAGCACAGTTGTTCCCTAACTGTTGGCTGATCAGATAGCCTTAGAGAAGCAATGGGTGGCTAAAAGAGAAATTGCAGAACTACAAGTCTATAGTAGGAGGCTGCGTTTTCTTACAAGCAAGAATGCCCTGTAATGCTGATATGCTAAAAGCTGAAGGTGCTGGGTAACCAGCAAATAAGGTTTTTGAAGCAGAGGTTTCCGTGGCTCTGGCTCCATCCCTTTGGGCAGTTGAGGAGTGGGGCATGCTCCCTAGATGCAGTTATTACAAAAGGAGATTTCAGCATTTAACAGATTACGGCCTTACCTTGCTTCTCTGTGTGTGCCGAGAAGTTAAGAGGTAAGGCCGGCCCTGGTTGGTAGCCATCTTTCCGCCCGAGTATGACAACAGGAGGCCAATGGTAGAGAGGTCGTTCAAAAGGAGAACAATTCGAAGAGGGGTAAAATGAACTTGTAGTAGATGATTGCTCGGTAGTCTGGAAGAGTGACAGCAGGAGTCCAGGAGAGCCATGGGGATCCAGATAGCAGCAGACCCCCAACCGAAGCCGGCGACGGGAAGGAGTAAAGAACTCGGGAGGCAGGAATGAGATCAACAGAGCAAGTAGGCTGGAACGAGGAAGACCAAGAAGGGGGGTCCAGGAAGGAACAAGGAAGGCACAGGGATAGAAAGGGTAGAATGATCTCCGTAGCGTGAACTAGCTTGTTGCGCCGCGGAGCGGTCCTGGCTCTGGTCACTAAAGAGCAAATCAGTATAAGCAGTGCCTGTGCCGTGAAAACTGATAAACCAATGGAGCACATCTGCATCAGCGGGGCGGCGTAGTTCGTCAGATCCAGCGTTGATCTGCAAACCACCATCGGTTCGAAAGCCGCAGGGTCCTAACAGCATTGCCCAACCCCGGGGACTCAAAGACCAAGCATGATGTAAATGGAAAGGCCTCAGAACCAGGGGCTCATGGATGTGTGACAAGGACGCCCAGGTACGATCACAGACCGCATAACCTTTCCAATGATCCAGGTACTGTAGTTTTCCATGATGATAACAGGAATGACAAATCCTTTCAACTTCGTACAGAGGCTCAGAATTGGTAAGAGAAAGGGCGGGTGGAGATGGAGTACCACCCGGATATGGGTCCGGATGATCAGTCTTCAGCTGAGAGAAGTGAAACACAGAAAGGATCCTGTGCCAAGAGGAAGGAAGAAGTCGTTTATAGGCCACCAGATTAATCTTGAAAATAGTCTTAAACAGACCCATGTATTTGGGCACAAACTCGGAAGGAGCAAGGTGATGAGGCAAGAACTTTGTAGAAAGCCAGACCTTTTTGCCAACTTGAAAGTTCAGGGCATCAGAAAGTTTAAAATCTGCATATTTCTTCATGGCGAGTTTGGCAGCAGTAAGCTTAGTATTTGCCGTCCTGTGTTCCTGCTGGATGGCGTGTGTAAGATGTGAGGGGTCAGCAATGCAAGTCGGACAACTGTTTGATGATTGTTCCAAATATCTCATATTATTAAAGTAAAAAGGATATTAAATACCTCACTATCTCTACTCTGTTGAGGATTTCCCTGCCAAGAAAAACTAAAGGGAAACACTAACACAGGATGTCTGGCTCTCACACTTAAATATCAAATACAAAGAAAATATATAGCAATTCAAATAACAACAATAACATTCACAGTTTCTTGATAAACTCTCAATAACGTGGACGAGTTCCCTTCCCCAAGATTCAATGTGAATTCAGCTCCAATGTTCAACAAAAAGAAACAAGGAAATCCATGCAGGTAAGATAGTCTCAGAACCGTTCTTGATGTTTCAATGACAAGGTAAAGTTTGGTCAAACAAAGTTCGAACAAACGAAAATCGGTTCTTCTTGGTGAAATATGGATGTTCCACTTCCTAAAAACAGCACCAATGTATTCCCAGTCATAATGCTTTGCCTCCACTTCCAATAATCCAAGAAGACTTGCCACAGTTCAAAGAAATGCAACACACAGTTCTTGGTTAACAGTTATTATGTCCCTATTCAAAACTTTAGGAATCACAGTAGGTTTGTCAGGATGACTTCATCGTATTGCTGTGTCTACTTCCATGAGGACCTTCACTTTTGTCTCACAGTACTCCTGTTCATGTGTACATCCACTGACACCCAGACCTACCACCACAGCTTCAGTACTTTGTGATTCCACCACAGCTTCAGTACTTTGTTATTTAAAACAGGTTTTAATTCTAACAAGATTTATGATACAGCACTTCAACACCTTCAAACAGGCAAGGCACTCGTCCTCTGAATATCTTGCTTCAAAAGGGGCAGCCTCTTTGCCTATCTTGTCTGTCTGCCACAACAACCAAAGTTTGCCTTTATGACCAACTTCTCACTAATGCTTAAGGTCTTTAGCAATATAGATTGTGTCAACTTCAAATGATATTTCTGAGCAGCAAGTTTCCCTTCCCCAACTTTGCCTTCATCTCTATGCCTTGATGGCACTCTCTTGGCTTCAGGTAATGCGTGCACACTGGTATCTTAGGAATGGTTAAACACCTATTGGGCTCACAGTCTTGGTTGGATTGTTTTCTGACTTTTAGAAAGACTGCTTTCATTCTTAATAGGGCAATACTCTATGCTTGAGCAATGAATGCTCTCTCTTCAATTGTTGATACAATGTTTATGCACTTTATTTCCTTACATGAGCATTTAATGTTCATGTGAATAAAGATGTAAAAGCCACTCTTTTCTTGAAAAGTGAAATTAGGCAAACGCAACCACTTCTTCATACAGTTTACACTGTTTAAGGAGATTAACAATGGCTTTCTGCAGCATTTGCTCTTTACGCGTGTGAAAGAGAAAATCACTGACCACATGCGAGTACTTCTTTCCCATTGTCTTTTAATTTAAATAAATACAAATATATTTCCCGTTCACCGGCCTGGTTCTTGGCTCATTGTTAGCTCTGGGGGCGAGGGGAGAATCCAAGGGGCATGATATGTGTCTGAAGTAGAGCTGAATAAAAAGTACTTGTTAAACAGTTTGATGCAACACGCCTTGAGTGGAGAGGGAAGCAACTCCCTGTGTTGAGTGTGGCTTCTCAAACCGTTACACGTTCAACAAGAAAAAAGGTTTGATTGTGCCGGTGACGGACCCCCTATTCCGTTCTCTCACTCACTTGCTCCTGCTCAGCACTCTCCTTGGTCTTACTACCACCCTCTCTCCTTCCTCTTCTACTCTATTTCAATAATTCATTCCTTCTCTCTCTCCTTCTCACCTTTCGTCCCTCTTCCCTATACCTCTTACGTTCTGCACTTTCAGCCTCTTTCTTCCTCTATCCTCCCAGCCCTTCCTACTTCTATCCATGCAGCTGTCTTCACTCCGCTACTCATACACCTTCCTCACACCCTCCTCACTCTGCCTCCTTAATTCGTTACTCTCATCCCCTTCCTCACTTTAACACTCCTTATGCCATTCACTCTCACATTCACTCCCCCATTCGCAGCTTCAGACTTTCTCAAATGGTACCACTCTCTCTCACAACAAATTCAGCATTCCACTCACTTCTCTTATATTCTCTGCTCTTCCAGATTCCAATCCCCTCCACCATTATTTTCCAGCCTCAACTTACTCTGTGGACCAATCTGTGCCTATCTTTTTCCCAGCGGCAGGGTTACACAGGTGAAAAGATTTTACAACCCTCTAAGCCCCTCACCCTTTTAGAGCACCGTTTTGTTTGCAATCTCCATTAGTGTCTCTATATGCTGTATGTCTGAGTTTGGTTTATCCTTTGTGTTGGTGAGCTGGACACTTTTGGGCTGTGGTGCCGGTTCACGGTTTGTGGTATTTGTAATGTTTTCTGCTAATTTGGTTGTTTCACCACCAGTGCAATGCATTCTGGTCTAGATAGTTCTATAATAGAAGAGAAAGAACACTGGGCAGAAACAGCAATGAAATACTTCGGGTGACATAGGGTTTTAAGTGCTGGCCCAACAAAGAAGAGGAGGCATTACCCAGGTCCCTACCAAGATGCATCAGCCACCAACCAGCCGTATCACCTAGTCCAAACCTCCACCCAGGTGCAGTCTGGCACAGGCCAGCCTGTTACACGGCCCTTGGCCCAGACCACACAGCCTGTACCAGCAAAGAAACACCCATTCAGATAGCTCTACCCGAGGCCCATTAATAAAGCACTGCAGGGCACGTTACAGTGGTTTGCTCTGCTAGATCGGCATATGTTAAGCCCAGGGTAGCTAGTAAACATGTTTCTCATGTGCTTTCGTTTTTTAAATGAACCCAAAACTAAAATGTAGTTTTGTGCAAATGCTTTGGAAATTCCAGCCCAATAGAACAAGGAACATTTTGAATCAAACGAACCATATCAAGGCTGAACTCGCCATGCACAACAATATAAAAACAAATACTGCTTTTAAGGCAATATGTTGCCAGGAAGCAGGGGCGTTGCTAGGGGGGGGTTAGGGGGCTATAGCCCCTGATCTTTTGGTTGTAGCCCCGGATAGAATCTCAGGAGCTACAGCCAAAAGACTAGCTAGCCCCAAATCCCAACAGTACCGACATCATTTTAGCCCCGGGTCTTTACCAGACCTAGCAACACCCCTGCCAGGAAGTCATTTCAACAGCCATTGCGGTTCTAGAGAAGTTAAAAAAAATCCACTTAATTCACAGTTGGAGAATATCAAATTATCGAGTTATCGGGATAAGCCAATTAGGTGCTAAATGACACACTGTAACAGCAAAGAAACTGGGTCATCTAATCACAATTTAAGGTGGGAGGAAGCAAATGACATTGGAACTAAAAAGGAGTAAGAGCCCCACACTGCTTGCGATCTTGGTGTTTGCAAAGTGGAAGCAGCTGTATGTCACGGCAGCAATAACAAACATTACATTTCTGCAGACAGGTACTCTAGGACTTTCAGTTCCTTCACTCCGTATCCTCTTACGCACTGCGCAACGCACAATACATTGGACGGTGCGTGTATTTCACGCATGCGTACATTAGATACAATGATAAAAGACCAGGACGTTCAAAGTGACATTTCTTCCGAGCGCTGAAGCATGGGTTAACAGTTGTGCGTTCTTGCACAACATTTTGCGAGACAGATGCCTAAAAAGCACCAACATGCTCACGAAAGAAACTAGTTTAATCTCCCTAAAAGTGACCAAATGAACGGGCGGGCAGTGTGGAGGTTACAGCAAAGCAAAGGGATATGATAAAAAAACAACTGCTGTTAGAACAGCATGGCGGATTCCTCCAGCTTCTGGGCACTGCAATCATTCACGCGATTCACTACTGGATACAACAGGCACAGCCATGAAGGTGCTCGGTGACCCAATTGGGACCATGGCCAAAGGAAGAGTTCCTTTTCAATCACAGAACTACGAGATGGCTTGTAATATTCTGTTTAGGTATGGCAGGGGGTATGTAGGTTATTCCTCATTATACAATTATGCAAGACAGCTTCCAAATGTTTACATGCAAAATAAAAAAAGTACACGAGTTAGTGGTTTGGCATAAAATACATCAACATGCATGTTTTATGTGGTGCAACCAAATGTTGCCAGCAAATTTAATACACTATATGTAAATCAGCTTTTGCGATTTGCAATAAGTGGCCAAATGGGGATAGTAGCAACTCTTCTCTTCCAAGCTCCAGAAACATAGGGGAACACAAGCTTCCTTATGAACTAATGGCCGTGAATTGGCACATACAGCTCAGAGGCAAGGAATCTGAAAAGCCGGACACCACCACCATGCCTTTCAATGCTCGGCTGGCTCAGGCATGACAAGTGAACTCTAGTAAAAGGCAAAAGGTTACTAGAGTGGAAACGTGCAAGGCCATTGCAGATCTCACAGGAATCGGACAAAATGCGGAGCTCCTTTATACGGTCACGGAATTCCAAATTGGCTGTGACTATCCAGATTACTTATGGCTGGGCGGATCTTATTTCTTACAATAAACGATAAAAATCGCCATCCCCGTCAGTGCGTGGTCTCGTACTCAGGCCGATGAGAGACATCTTCCAATTGTTAAAATGCGGACTACATGAAGAGTCCGTAAAGCTTGGCAAATCTCATGGTAAAACTCAGTTTCATAATGTATTGCAAAGTAATGCCGATAGCATTTCGGTGCTGGACTGCCCTTCTGGGTGGGAAGAAATTCCATAGAAAAGGTTATTTGAACCATGTTCGTTCTCAGTAGAGGGGCTCCCACACTTGTGTTAAGACATTTAAGCGGATTCAACAAAATGAAGTTTAAAAGTAGCGGGGAGATTGTTGACAAATGTCCTATATAAAAAAAAAAACTCCAGGAGTGCATTAAAGAAAGATACCATTATAGGCTCTCCTTATCAACAAACAGCTGTGAATTGTCACAGAGAGGGTACAACGCCTTTAATTAAATGCTTTAATGACAGGGGAACATCTGTTCTTGGCTGCATCCCCCCCACCCACCCCGGCAGCAGCATTGTGACATTAATAAAAACAATAAAATGTTATTGAAGTCGAGTAGTTCTGTCATCTTATTACATAAATTAGTGATGTCACAACTAAAGTACAGAACAACATAACGTCCATGTTTTTAAACAGGTATGGCAGGCTTCCATTTATTAGCGCTGTTACTACTGCCCAGTTTAATGGTACTCAATTTATCAACCGTGGAAGCATCATGGCCTGAGCTGGCCCTGCCTGGATTCAAACTTGCCATGTGCAGGTTGACTGTTGTAGAGGCGAACGCTTAACGCATGAACTATCTACTCCTGAATCTCTCCCGTCCCGGTATATTACTAAAACTCTGCTTTAATGTAACAGACTTTTATTTGATACTGAATGATATGTCAAAATAGGAGGAACTATGGCTCAAAAAGGTGACTTTTCAGTCGTCAAACTTAAACTCACTCAGTTTGTTTTGAAAAGTGTCTAATCTTAAAATAAGAAGCCGGTAAGCTAGCTCAGTGGGTTGAATGCTTGCTGCTGCGATCCGTTTGTGATTTGTAGGTCGCAAGTTCAAATCCCTGCAAGGCCAACTCAGCTTAAGATTCAATTTGGTGAGGCCTCCAACATGTCTCACACCCAACCCCAACAGTGTCACCAATGGACTGGGAACCAGGCCGGTGTATAGTAAGAATATATATTTATTTATTTAATCAAGGTTTGATAAACAGACCAACATCAGCCACCAATGTTGTGGCAACGCCCATTATCACAACAATAAGTCTATTCTTCAAACACAGATGAAATTTTGAAACAAGCAATCACAACTTGCAAGAACTAATTTTGTTCTAACCAATGAAAAACATTCGCAATACAATACAAGGTGCACAGGAAGGACTTAATTTGAAACAATACTTTTCTCCCAGCAACCCCCCACCCTGCAGGCCTCACTTTATTATGACCCCTTTGATTGAAAAGCAAGGTGCAGGAGTGACAGCACAATGGAAAACTCGCTTTGCTGCTGATTTAAAAAGGTGCTGTTTGGGAAAGGAATTCAAAGGGAAAAATTGTTACGGGCTTGTTACTAGAAATGCAATATTCAGACCCTCCAGTTTACAGCGATTTTGCGATCCTGCTAAATGCTGCGAAAACTAACGTTTTTGCAAAAAAACCCTGCAAAAACTACAATTAAAAAAAAAGAAATCTGCAGGGTCCCAGATTCAGGTGTCCCTTGTGGATTTTATATGCAATTCAGATCGCCTTTTTCACCTCTGAGTAAATCAGGGGGTGTTTCTGCCAATTTAAAAGCGCATCCTAAATTTCCACGCAAGATGCACTTTTAAATGTGCAGAAATTGTAGGCAACCCTACGCGCATGGGAGCTGGGGGTGTCACTGCATGACAGGGGGCCTCATTACAAGTCCGGCGGTAGCACAGCTGGCACGGAGTCATTTTTTTTCTGGCAGTCCAACCGGCCAGATGCTGGAAAAAAGAAAATCCCCATTCCTGTGTGCAACAGTGCTGGTGCATCCGTCAAGGTCTGCGAGCGGGTGCCATTCAGCCCGGCAGGTCAGACCTGTCGGGCTGAAAGGCACCCGCTTGCAGAACTCGTAGTTTGCTGGGCCGGAAACAACGGTAGCAACAAGTTTACCGGTACCCTTGTTTCCGGACCGGCAACCTCATAATGACCCCCAAGGTCTTTCGTGACCCGGTCATGCATTTTTTTTAAGGTATATGAACCGCTGCTATGTCGCTTGCATTTCTGTTCCTCAAACCGGATAGAAATGCATTTTTTAGGTCGCATTTTACATTGGACGCGCTGGGAGCTTGCAGAACACTGTCGGGAGAGCACTTTTATTGAAGGTACTACCCATTTTGACCATCAAAAATCGATCGAATGGTACAATTTGACCTATTTCGCCAGTACCATTTGATTGATTTTTATAAATACCGAATATGTGGAGCAGGGGTGTCACCCGCTCCTTATGTTCAGTATTTCGGCCTTGGGGGTTTCAGGGGTGTCCCCCGCTTTCTCAAAATTGGAGGTGGGGAACTGAATACAAAAAAACTAAAAAGGGACCCTGCAGCTTCAGAAGCAGCAGCGACCAAGCAGTTAACTAGGGGAGGGAGTAGGTTGGTGGTGAAAGGTACATTTTGGGTTGTTTGGCTGAAGTGCAAATCTATTTGCGGCAAAATTGAAAAACTGCTCTGCCAAGCCAGAGACATCCGGGATTCTTCCTATTAAATTAATACAAAAGATACATAATAATGACACCCTGACTCTCTTTCAGCCTTGCATTCTGCCTCTTTCCTACAATGTGGCAATCTAACACCCTCCAGATAATACAAAATGTCCCGCAAAAATGCTGCAATAAATAAAGGTTGGTGCCGCAAAATTTCCCATTTCATGCCACAAAATTTCCCATTTCATGCCGCAAAATCCTGGAAGGTCTGAATATTAGGGAAAGAAATACAATGGGAAATAACGTTTTGCAACTTGGATCTAAAAGGCAAGGTTGGGAAAAAGGAACTGAAATGAAAATCGTTTTTCAACACACATGAAAATAAAAGGCAGGACTTGATATTTTGAGGTCAGAGAAAATTAAACAATATAAACACACGTGCAGATAAGATATTTGGGAATCCATTTATTTACTTTAATCAAATGTGCTAAGGATCTACACAGCTTCCCCCCTCCCCCCCCACACTGTACTGGAAAGGATTAATGCTGGCCGCTCCCAACACAATGCAATTTCAATTGAGGGGTGGTTTTCTATGGGGAAATGAGTTTGAGTGAGATTTAATAAATTGTGCGAAAGGCCTATCCAGCTTCAGGCCTCCCACCTCCTTGACCCACTAATGGAAAGTGATAAAGGCAGGCAGCTCCTCACACAATTGATGGGTTTGGGATATCTACTTACATGGGAGGCTTTGGTCAGGGAAAACAGCAGGGCTCCTCAGAGGACAGCACAAGTCTGGTCAGGGGCTTTCAGTCAAGGATTTCCTTATTCACCCAGACTCTGCTCCTCTGGTTTGGGTCCGAGCTAGCTTCTCTATGTCCCCGTCACTGTCTCCAATGCAAGGATTGAGGCCTCTCTGCTAGTTGTTCCTCGCAAGAGTCCAGCAGTAGCTCTCTCCCGCAATAATTCACAAAAAACCCAGTCCTGATGCACATTTTTCCTTTTATAGCATGGATGACACTGCAAAATGGTCATAATTCCAGTGTTCAGGATTGGCTAGTTTGCTCCAGTCACCTCCCCCCACTGTACCCCATGCCTGCTGATAGGACCAGGAGTTAAGAGACATGTATGATGTAGGCTGAGGGAGGAGAATAGATACATCATTTCAAATTGACAAAGATTTGTGCACTTTTTGTTCTGAAAAATCTCATACGGTAATAATAACTCTGTGGGTCCTTCAAATAAACCCATGATGATATATGAGTTCTATATTTTCTTTTTTTTCTTCTTTTTTTTACCTTTCAAAACTTTATTTATACATTTAGAACTTTACAGAAGCAATATAACAAAATACAATATCTCAAATGACAAGGTGATACTTATTCACCCATAATTTCCTAAATAAATCTTTAAGAAGTAACAGAGGGGAACTGAATACAGGGAGTAAGGTGACAGAAGGTAAAGGAAAGAAATAAAATGAAAAAAGAAAATCAAAGCAAAATAAGAAACCTAGAACACACATTTTAAGCGTAGAGATCATTAAATGCACCCCACATCCTCTCATATTTATCAAGCTGATCTTTTGCTTTAAAGGATATTTTCTCCCTCTTGGACAAAAGGGACAAACTCTGCAGCCAGTCATCAATGTTAGGAGAGGTATCACTTTTCCAAAATTTCAAAATCTGCTTCTTGGCTAGCAAAATACCTCTATATATCCAAAACAGTTTACTTGTAGTTAAACCAATATTTGAAGGCAGTAAACCTAACACAGCAACAAGTGGATCTCTGGGTATAGAGAGATCCAGAACCAACTCCATCCTCTGGAAAACACCATCCCAGAATAATTATATTTTACCACATAACCACAACATGTGGAGTGTAGTGCCCACCTCCCTATTACAGTTCCAACAACAGTCCACATTACTCAATTTACTCATTCTCATCTTCCATGGGGACCAATATAACTAATGAGTAATTCTTTGTTGTGCATATCTCAAATCTAAATCCACTTTGTATTTATCTGGACCTGCACATATGTGGCTCCAATCAATATCCAACAATGTGCAACCTAAATCTGAATCCCAATTCCCACTACCACACTGCGATGGTAACTTAGATGCAGAGGGTGCAATCAATTCATACAGAGTAGATGCAGACAAGGGCACAGTCCTCGAGAGAACAAAAGTTGTAGGCGAGGCATGCATTGTAGCATTCAACAGCGAGAAAAGTACAACAATATATTTTCTACGGCGAATCAGATCATACTTATTTTACTTCGGCACGCCCTTCCTGAGCGGCGCTACCATTTATTTGTCCTTTTCTGCTGCACCAAAAGAGCTAAAATTGGGACAGTTTCCCATATAAATCTGACTTTCATGATCTACCCCTGTGTCAACTTTCCCATTGCTCCGGTGCATACTTTTTCCCATAACTTAAATTAAGGACATCACAAAAAGTGTTTTTAAAGGGTCCCAATGGGCTTTTTCTCCTTTTAAATTTGAACCCGGTGGGCTCTCCAAGACACACACTGCTCCGTTTATTAAAGAAAAACTGTATTCAATGTTTAATCAATGGCAGGGCAAAGCATGACATCAGTAAGTTCCATTTCTCTCAAGACTTGTGACCAGCCATCTGGTCTATATGTGTTTATCTTAACATATCCTTCTGCTGGGCTTCAAAGCTGTGCTTCATGTACAATTTTATGGGAAGCTTGACCTCAAGGTTACTTCTGCAGGACATGTTATCAGCAACTAATTGACAACCAGGCATTCTTCTTGGTAGTCCCAGCTCCAAAAAGCTTGGAGGTCAGATTTCAAAAGGACTTTGTTCTGAGTTAAATGCACTTTTTATGGCGAACCGGACATTAAAGGTCATGTCTGTTGCCTGTGTTATCAACTATTTACACAAATTCAATCTCTAGTTTTATATATTTATGGATATCTTTAAAACCAGTGCCCCACCCCTAGCATTCATCAAACCAGACACACCTATCCAATTCACAGTTCAATGTGTGATTTCAGCTTAGAGGGAAACACAAGAGGCCATTTATCCTTCTGAAAGGCTAACGCATTACATTTAACACTGTACCTGCAACCATCAATACTGCTGTTAAAATATACAGTTTTTTCTTAATATACTGTATAAACAGAAAAAAGTTAACTCTTTCCCCACAGACAGGCCATAGTTACATCAGGAATCAGTGTTCAAATATACACCAAACAAAATAGGCCTTTCTTTGTCCGTGCTGTCATTTTATATGATGAAACCAGATCTCTTCCCTGCTGATGAATGTAATCTGCACTTCACTTTATTTCGGGATTGCAAATGCATTATTTCTCCTTTCTAGCTTCCAATTTACCACTATTTCTTTTCCTCCCATGTGTTCTGCTGCAGTCTTTAATCTGCCCATGTGTAATGTCAACAGTTGAAATAACATGAGAATCACAATGCTCCAAGTAGGTCTTTCTCCACTTGTGCACTTGTCCATTTTGATAGAGTATAACTAGGCCCATTTCTTTCCATGTCACGTGGCCTTAAGTCAGAAACAGAAGTGTTTTGGGACTGACCTGCATTTTCCAACGGGTAGCACCAGTCAGCTTCACTCTTAAATACTGGCCTGGTCTCTCTCTTTCTGACATTCAGGGGCTATATTTTACCCCACAACACAAAAGGATACACTTAGACCTTCATTTGCCCGTGTGTGATTTAAAAAAATAATTAGAACTATTACCAAGAAAGTATTGGCAAAAGGCTCCAACTGCTTAGACCTTGTATCATCTATTAACCTGGGGTGAGATGCTGTGTAATCCCATTGGCTGGCTCAGCTGGTAGAAGCCTGTGTTTCATCTCCACCTCAGTCTGCCAATGCCTCTCCCCAGCCCAGCATTTTCCTTTCCAGTCTTTTCTCCTTCCCACCTATGTGGCCCACATGCTCCCCAACAACCCACCCCCACTACTTTCCTGGAGGCCGCAGCCACAATCCCTCGCTGCTTGCTCTGTTATCCCGAGTTGGTCATCACAAACAGACAAGCAATGGCAATGCTGCCAGTTTGAGCTTTTGTGTGGGGATGGGAAAGGCACTTGCCAGGCACAGCAAGTTGTATGAACGACCTATTATTGGCCGCAGGTGTAAATTGGTGCAAGTACCCGGGCATCTAATAGCAGTGCCTGGCAAAAGCTTAAAACTCATGCAGACACCAAAAATGTTGCCTTTGCCAATGCTCATTTTAAACAGGACTTCAGTGGCTTTGCCAATACTCGATTTTTACCAGGACTTTAGTGAAGAACACGCAGGGTGCTTTTAAATTGAGAGGCTGAAGGCAGGCCTTATAATACATTTTTATTACACCAGTAGCGTGTTTCCAACTTAACTCTCAGAAGAGTGCTTTGAACAAACACTGGCAGGCACTTTGAATGCAAAGCCTGATGGTAACGCTTGATTAAAGTGAGCTCAAAGAGTTCCCATTAGGAGGCGTTTTGGGCGGGCAGAGGCAGGAATGGGTGGGAATGGCAATAGGTATTAGCATGACCATGGGCAGACAATGGGTGCGCACATAACCAAACAACACCCTCAGACTCTGTGTCCCTCCTCATATGCCATTCCTCTCTATCTGTACTCCAATGCAATAGTTTCAGCATATAGGTGTCACAAGCGACAGCTAGTAGACCAAACTAAAAATGGTAGATCAAGTCTTATGCCTGCAGAGTAAAGGGCAAAATCCTCTTTGTATATGGTGCTGAGATTCAGATAGTTAACATTATTTTAAGGGTGACACGTTCCCTTGGTTGATAAGCCCAAGTTTCATCCATCTTTCTATCAATAGTGTCCCCCCCTCCACCCCTCAAGGACTATCAAAATGGCTGTCCTTCATGGCTGAAGTCATGTTCTTTTTTTAATCACGTTTGTTGGTGGTTTTCCTGCACTGTCAGGCCGAAAATATTCTTATTTGGTCATGAACTTTCTCAGGGTTCCTGCAAAGATGGACCAGACAGTGGCTTGTGTGCCTTAACTAGAGGGAGGGGCTGTCTGGTCAATCCGCAATCCAGCCAGAGGTATGTCTAGTTGCTGGCCAGATGTTTTGTGGCTGGCTGTCCACCATTAGACAGCCACTATCTGTCTGAAGTTTGCAGGTCCATATCCCAGCCTGAATTTAGGATAAAGGAGGAAGATCTGAAGCCATTCTGGATGTACCACTGGTGCCAATCAGACAGAGAGATGCCAGTGTACTGCTGCTGTGACCAGCATTAGCTCTGCCAGCCACTGCTTAGGGAATCTCTGCCTTCTACTCGAAAGGGGAGGCCTGCAATAGCGATTACCTCCACTTAATTTTATTGTTTTTAAATTATATCACTTACCCCCTTCTACCCAGATCTCCTCTCATCTCTCCTTACACTCTTGCACGCTTTCTTCGCTCTCAGCATCTTCACCTTCTTACCTCTCCCAAACATCCACGTGGCCCCTCACTTTTTCTTTCCTTTTCCCACTTGGCCCCGAAATTATGGAATGCCCTTCCTCCTGAGATCTGTGCTTCCCACTCCCTCCACATTTTCCGCTCCTGCCTTAAGACTCATGTTTTACTCTTATTCTCTTCTTCCGAAAGTATTTCTGTCCATGTGATCACCCAATTGCACGATTCCTGCTACTCTACGAAGCACTTTGGTGAAGGCGCTCCATAATGGGCACAATATGCCTAGATTCCTGCTCTGCTGCCCCGCCTTCTGGCACCCTGGAGAGCCGCTGAGGCTGCAGTCGGCCTGCATCCGCTAGGCGCAGGACGTCCTCCTTCCTGGGAACTGAGGTCAAGCTTCTTCACACCATCCAGGGGTAACTGGTTGCTGGTGCAAGGCTTCTTCTGACAGTCAAGTCAGAAATAAATAGCGAGCCTGCTACTGCACTACGAACGGTGGGCCCAGTTGTCCCCAACAATCGTCTATTGGTTGCGGTGCATGGTTTTCCTAATCAGAGTCCACAAAGCCAGTTTGCTTATATGTCCTTACGTCCCCTGTTCTGCATTTAAAACCAGTGCAGGTGAATCAGCCTTCAGCTATCATTGCCTTACCATATGTAGTGGAGCCTGGTTAAAGAAATTCTGTTTGAGGTATCCTCCCAGACATACAAGATAGGTAGTATGCCTTTTCCTTTATAGGTTACTTTGAAAAACATTTCTATCATACGAATTGCCCTAACTGTCGCTTGGTCTTGTTTCAGCTAAGTTAAAAAGAGTTTTAGTGCCTCGTGACCAGTTCCATGTCTTGCATGCGCAGTGAACAACGAATCGCCACCACTCTGCATCTGCTGCGGCTCCAGATCGCTCACTCTTCCCCATTACACGTTGCAAGGCCACATGAAACAGAAGAAGGCTTCCCCTGGTTATTCCCCCACCACTTCCACGGCTGTCATATGGAAGGGGGTTCCTCCTAAATTCACAGTCTGTCTTTCCCTCAAAGAAAGCACAGTGCAGTAAAGATCGGCAATTTGCATGTTTCGTGAGAAAGGCGTGACACTTCATAATCTTATAAGGCTTGTGATTTATTAAGAACATATTTTTTCTCACTACTTTATATTGTAACCGTATTAATACTAAAGTGGTGTGTAACCCATTTTTGATGACCAAACTGTTATTTGTGTAGATAACCTTTTTGATTTCATAGTGAATTAATCCTTCTCATCGTAGGGCCAGGCTTCAGCCTACATTCCAACTTCCACATGGTCTCTTGAAGGAACCACTCCTGACCGAGGCCTGGCAGTTCCCCTTTATATTAACAAGAAATCTGTCCGGTCAGAGGCCTCTAAAAGTAGCTATACTGCCATGAACCATGCTATGCTGCCCTCTTCAGTCCATGACATGTCACCTTCCAAGACATACATTTGTTTTCAAAAATTGATTAGCAGAATTTGCTAATTAAAGTGGTCTTGATTATCAAACTTATTTGATTAGCAATTTTGTACTAATATTTTCTAAGTCACCAAACGTCATTTGTACCCAAGAGATATAATTAGCAACAATATAGCATTTTTGAAGTAAGACATTAGTGAGAGGAGTGTATGTAAAAGGTCAGGTGCCAAATGGACAAAGATATGATAAAACGGCTTTTAATTTGTTTTTCAGTGCAAGGCTCTATGCAGCTGGGGGCAGTCGGTGTTGCACAGAGCAGGGTCCTTCATGTTGTATGTGTGACCCAAAATTTGCTGTGTAAGAAGCTTCATAAAACCAAAAATTTCAAGGAAAGTCCTAACCTGAGACGTTGTATTATTTTGTGGCAGACAGGATAATTGTCATCTTCAGGTGGACAAGATGGCCCTTGCATGTCATGGATATTAACTGTTTTCAATATAGCATTAATTACCACTTTCAGGGGGAGGCAAGAGGAGGGCAGTGGCGCTACTGGCCCTCAAGCCCGAGTCAGGTAAGCACAAGCACAGCATTTCAGCCCTGCATCTCTATGAAAGTAATATTTATCGCTATTAGCACTTAGAGCTGCCATGTGGGGTTCTGATACATTTTCTGTTCGTTTTTAAGGGAACTAGGCTTTGCGCAATTCATACTTCCCTTTTAAAAGAAATTACCCATATGTCCTCACTTGGAAATAATTATTTCTAGGACCTGAATGTGAGTAAGGTAGTGTGCAGGTGAGTAGGCAGGGGGGGGTTGAGCATGCCGCAAGTGGAGACTTGGCCTGAGGCACCGCCTCCAAGGGCCGGGTGAATTCTGGGCACAGGCATAGCAATGTGGGCAGCGACTTGCAGATCTGCTTTCCTTCCAATCCTGACTGGCCAGCTCTCTCCCTGCTAACTAGCTCTCTCCTAGCTAATATATAATGCAATCATAAAAGCGAGCTCTGGAAGAGAAACTACAGTGTTATGGTATTGCAGTAGATTTATAGATGTACAGACTGGATAGAACTATATCACTACTTTGCGTACAAGTCTAGTTACATTTGTATATTCGTTATGTAAGAGGAAAGAAATTAAGCAAATAAGCGGGGTGGGTGATGTAACAGGCGGAGAAGTTGGCAAACTGGGTGAATATTGTAGTTTTTTGCGCCCATTTCACTTTCAGGATAGCTGGTATAAAGCAACTGGGTGATGATAGACTGTCAGGGGTTTGTGATCAGCTCATGGGTTGAGCACCAGTTGTACAACAGGTCACAGAACTAGGTTTGTCATCAAAAGCATTTAGCCGTGTGATCATGTACATTTTCAAAAGTGTTCAATTGTCAATATGATGCACTTTCCAAGACAAAATAAAATTTAGTTTACAATGTGACATTTAGATACACCAACTTAAACTTTACAGAAAAATATGGAGAAAATCCAGTGTATTGGAGTAGCAATACTGTAATTATGCAACAACTTACATTTTTAGGAAGGGAACTGCAGCACTGTCTTTTAAAAAAAACAAAGTTAACACATACTGGTCTTTGGAGATGGATATAGTTAGCTTAAAAGTATCATCCTGATTACTTCTGGTTTGCAATTATTTGAAAAAGAGGAAACATTTCTTGCCTAGCACTCCCACACAAGCCTTTGGCAATTTTAATAGTGGAGGAGAGGATTGCTGCTGCCCTATCTCACATTAGTCTCTTTTAACTTGTAAAACAAATAAGAGGGTGGAGGGAGCCCCGAGGGCAAGAGAGGAACGCCGGGGGAGCTGTGCTGTCATTGAACAAGGTAATTTAAATAGCAAGCTGTGCTACACAAGTGTAAATTTAATTAGCAAACCTACAGAATTGCACAGCAAATTGCTATGCGACACTGCTTATTTTATGCCTTGCCTTCAACTCCTAAAAGCCTATCCCTATTGAGTCCAGCTTCTACATCTCTGCTTGTTCCAAGATCTGAAATCACCTTCGAAAAGCAGGCTCCCAAAAGTGAACTAAAGGGCTCACCAACGAAGATGATGTTTGCTCGAGAGACATCACTCTGTCCAGGCTGTATTATTTGCTCAGAATGTAATTTCTCTTTGAAGGAATTGGCATTGGCCATGTCTTATGCTTTTCTCTATGTTATGTGGCAGCCATCTTTGCGTTATCTTTTTTTTTAGAAAATCTTATTTTATTGGCGTTTTCTGGTTATCATATCACACATTGTGTTTCATTGTTAACTTCAATAACTTTTTAACAACAATCCTTGTCCCCAGCCCTCCCCCTCCCTCACCCTCACCCTCAGCCATAGATCGAGCATTGGTATCTAATTCGCCCAGCAAGCTCATGGACCACTTTTCAAGATGCAATCGGTCCGTTCCTTGCACACTGGTGTCTTGGGCTCGGCTTTTTGGGGTCCCTTTGGGGTGCTCACTTATAGAGTGCCTTATGCGTGTGGGGCATCCACCTGGAGGCCCTTAGTGTCTGGGCTGGTCCCCGGACGTGCTATTGTCCTTTCAAGCCAGGCGTTTATACTTCTCGACGAAGGGTAGCCAGAGTTCCTCAATATTAGTTCTCGATTAATCAATGAGGAGTGTCAGGAACTCCATGTCGTAAATGGCCCGGACCTTGTTGACCCAGTCTTTTTCTCCTGGCATATGTGGGCTCTTCCACTTTTGGGCCAGACGACACCTAGCTGCCACCAGCATGACCTGTAGCATGTGGCCCTGGGTTTCCTCGTGGTCATCCCCTACATCAATTCCAAGGAGGAGAAGCCAGGGGCACAGGGATCTGCCCAACCTGTCCACCCCTTTGATCCAGGATAGTACGTCTCCCCAGTTTGTCTGAACCATGGGGCAGTTCCACCGCATGTGTATGTAGTCACCCTTTACTTTCCGGCATTTCCAACAGTGCGGGTTGTATCCCGTCCTCATCCTAGCGATCCTCGGGGGGGGGGGGGTGTAATGCCACCTATGCAGTATCTTCAGGGCCTGGTGTCGGTACTGAAGCGAGGTTGTTGATCGGTTAGCTGGGATGCACATTTTGGACCACCTTTTGTCATCAATTGCCTCTCCCAGATCCCTTTCCCATTGTGTCCGGGCAGGAGGGGGTTCCCCGGGGGCCGAGTGCAAGAGGAATTTGTATAGGTGCGATATGACCCCCCTGGTGCCCCGGGTGGAGATTAACATTTTCTCGAAGTCTGTTAGGTTTCTCCTGAGAGTATCTCCCCATGAAGGTTCAGTGAGAACTCCCTTGAGCTGGAGGTAGCAAAATGGTGATAGTTTGCCCAGCCACTGTTTGTAGGAATCTGCCGTGTATCCGTCTTCCCCCGGAGCCTTCCCCACTTTCAGCCTCTTAATAGCACTTTTCACCTCCTCCACTGATATATCCCCCTCCAGCCCGGTCAGTCGGGGTAATGGGTGTTCCGCTAGGTATGCCCAGGTCTCCTCCACTGATTCCCCCCGCTGTTTTGTGTAGAGGTCCCTGTAAAAGTCAGCAAAGCATTCTGATATTTGCTCCTTCTTGTTGCATTTGTTGCCCCCTTTGTCGCGGATGGGTCCCACCCTCCGTTCCATTCTACATCCCCTAGCTCTACGTGCCAGGAGAGTCCCCACTCTGTCCCCCCTTTCGTAATATCTTTGTCACGTGTATCTCAGTTTCTTTACCACCTCCCCTATGAGAACCGTGTGGAGTGCCAGTCTCTTCTCTTGCATCTCTACCAGGAGGGTTTCCCCATCTTCCCCGTTAGGATCAAGCCTTGTTCTTCTCGGAGCTTGTTTTCGATAAGCCCTCTCTCTCGCTTGCGCCTGGAGCCCTCCGCTATCAGGAGACCCTGGAATGTGGCCTTTGCGGCTTCCCAAATCATCACCATGTCGGATTGCCCATTATCCTTTATCTCAAAGTAAGCTACCATCTCATTCCTTAGGAAGTCTCTAAAGATCGGGTCTCTCAGGAGTGTGTCATTGCAGCACCATAGAGAGGATCTCGGTGACAGGGTTAACGACCAGTTTGCCACCAACAACTCGTGGTCAGACCATGTTATTGCTTCTACCCTAGGAAGCATGGCAGCCCCTCCGCCCTCCTCCAAAGTTAGGAGCAGGTCGATTCTCGTGTAAGTGTAGTGTGGGGGAGAGAAGAAGTTGTAACCCCCTGGGCCTGGCCACGCCTTGCGCCACACGTCTGCCCAATAGTGTTCCCTTAGGAGAGTCTGCAGAGCCAGATAGTCTTTAGTGATACCCCTCGGCCCCACATCTCTTTCCGTCTACAAGTCCAGTTTGGGGTCTATTATGAGGTTGAAATCACCCCCTAATATCATGGCAACCTCCGCCTATTCGTCCATTAACCTGAAGATCTGGGTCAGGAACCGTATCTGACCAGAATTGGGTGCATATAGGGTGGCCAGAGTAATCCGTTCGCCCTCGCTGGTACCCTTGATCCCCAAGAATCGTCCCCCAAAGCCCCTCTTAGTTTCTATGCTTGTGAGGGGAAAAGTCTTGTTCAGTAGGATGCCCACCCCTTCCTTCTTTGAGCTTCTGTGGCAGGCCCAGAAATTGCTCCCAATTTCTTTTGCTTTAATCGGCGACTCTCTACCCTGTTTGTTATCGGTTTCCTATAGGAAGAGTACCATCAACTGTTGTTTTCGGAGCATGTTGCTGTTCAGTGATCTCTTATTTGGAGAGTTTAGGCCCTTGACATTGAGTGTGCCTATCCTACCTTCAACCATTGTCGTCCTTGGTCTTGTTTTTTTTGTGCTCCTTTATTTGTTTCCGGTATAGAGCCTATAGTGAAGCTAAGAGCCCTGGCTCGATCTGGCTGGCCCCCTTCCCCGAAAGCTTTGTGAGCTTGTCCCCCCACCTTGCGCCCTCCACCTCCCCTGCCCCTTCCCCCGTATCCCATTGTTCGAGGCGTTCGTCTTCATCCCACGACGATTATCTGGAATGTTCAACGAACCACCAGGGCTTCTTCCCCTGCCCCGGGTATCACAGTTTGTCGGAGTTACCCCAGTTTCAACTTCCTGTCGGAACTGTTGCCCACCTGGGTCTGTCAGTGGGTCTTCCCCGAAAGTCTTCTGAGTTCTGCCCCTTTTCCTCCGTCCGTCTTGCTAACATTTCTTTGGTGGGGCCGCAGGCCGTTACGTAACACAAATTTAGGTAATAAGCATTAACCAGCTCTCCCAACTCGGGAGCGAACCCAGCGCCAACATTGCGTTCGAACTTAGTGTCTCGGGGCCTCGGTCCTTGGCTACTCCCGTGCACTCATGCACGACCATCAGGCCAGAGGCGATCCCAAACCAAGAGGTGTGACGTGGCACCTCATTCATTTTAGGTGACCCTCGGTTGCCGAGGGGAGGCGTCTGGTTTTCTGGAACTTGCAGGCCCCTTTCACCTCTGCCTTGCCTCTAAAGTGTCTGGGCCCTTTGGGCCGTGGCTCAAGTCCCGTGCGTCTCTGTCTCCGGCCGGCCCGGTAGCTCAGTAGTTCTTCCGTGACCCACTGGATATCTTCCTCGGATACCCGGTGGCGTTTCTCTCCCTTCCATTCGAATGCTAGGTAGAAGGGGTGGCCCCAGAGGTATCTATCTCTCTTATCCTGGTGCCATCTGGTAAGATTGCCACATTTCTTTCTCATCAACAAGGTGAGGGCCGAGAGGTCCTGGAAAACAGCCACCTTAGCGTCTCTGTATTGTATGTTGCCAAGGGTCCTGGCCTTCTCCAAGATCCTAGCCTTATCTGTGTAACAGTGTAGTCTTGCTAGCACTGAGCGAGGGCCTTTGCCTCCACCAGCGGCGCGGTGAACCCTGTCCATCTTCGGCAGCTTCCGTGACCAGAATGATCCGTATGATGTTGTGTACCTTGCCCTCTAGGCCAAGTGGGTTCTCGGCCTCTGATTCCACCAGTCCGAAAATGCATAGATTATTTCTCCGTTCCCTGTTCTCCATATCATCGACCTTGAATCGTAGTTCCTCTTCGCGCCTCTGGACCTCCATGAACCTCACTTCCATTTGAGTCTCTAGGAGTGCAGTGGAGAGTTGGCTGTTTTTGACCCTTCCATGCGGTCCTCCAGGGTTGTCACTTTCGTGGTGAGGTCTGCCAGCTTGGCCCCCATGTCTGTCCTTATCCCCCGGATTTCCTCTAGGATCATTTGGATATTATTCTGGATTGCGCCCAGGTCCGGGGGGCAGGCCTCCGGACGCCATCTCGTTCTCACCGGCTTGAAACTGAAATTTGAAGAGGACTTCCTTCCAGCTCATGTAGATCGTATCGAGGTCTGGCGTGTGAGTGGTCCTGTGTCACTCGGGTGATGATGGGTATACCACCAACCCACTCCTATTTCTCCCTCTGCTGGTGTTCCGATGGCTCCAGTGGTTGGGCTATCCCCGCCGTGGTCGGTGGGTCTACGGGGTTATTAGCTCGTGGGGGGGGGCCTTGGTTGCTCGCCTGTCGCCAGTTTCTGGGCCTCCTTCCAGGGATCTCTGGGTTCCCCTGGCCTGCAGCGGTGGTGGTCAGCACGGGCTGCTGGGTCGCTCAAAGTCCATGGGGTGTTAGGACTAGGTGCGTGGGTCCTATCTGAGGTGAGCACCTGGGCCCAAGGCCTCCTGCGGGGCAGATGATAATTCTCTGTGTGGTCCTGTTTCAAGGATGGCAGCGTAGGTGGTGGTCAGCCGTCGGGGCCCCACCCGTGTTTCTCCCACCAGCAGACTAGAAGGGCGCGGTCCCGCGACGGCCCAAGCTGTGGGGGGGCTCTGATGGTGTGGTGCGCCCTATTTGGGGTCACTGCGTGTCTATGGATGGCTCCCTACGGGTCTGGGGTCCATGTTGTGGGCCCCCTAGGCTGGGGACCAATGTCCGGGTGAGTAGGCCTGTAGGGTCTGTCCTTTTGGTGGTGACCGCAGTTCGGTGGTTAGTTGGGCCCCCACGTGTGAGTTGTGGGGGTCCGCAATGTCTGCTCAGGGCCCCCTCCAAACTTCCTCCTCACCTTGTCGCCTGTATCTTTGGGGTGTTGGATCTCTCACCAGCCAGCATTTAGACGCGCTCCTGCATCGGCCCGGGCTGTGGAGGTCCCGATGGTGCTCGTCTCCTCCAAGGCCTGTGGAGTCTTAGGTTGCGCTGGGCGTAGGCGCTTCTCCTTTAGTGGAAGGCCCTCCATCGTGGCACGTTGGGCCCCCCTGTGTAGACTGCAGAGGTCACTGGTGCCAGTGAGGGCCCTTCCCCTGGACAGCTCCTTATATTATTTCTGGGCTCCCCCACCTGGTCACCCCTCCCGCAGACCGTGGAGCGGGTGTACTCCCGCGTGGGTCCGCGAGACAGGCGTTGTTATTGGGCCTAAAGGGCAGGCGGCTGCCGCGAGAGATGGCAGTGGTGCTGCCTCCGGCAGTGTGGCCCCCACCTCCTCCTTGCGGTCTCTCCTGTTTCTTCCGATGGCGTGTGAGGGCTGATGTGCTCCGCTGCTCCCCGCGCTGGTGTGTTACAACGGGGGCGGGGGGAGCACCGCCAGGGCCGCAGCTGCAGATGTAATGAGCCCAACGTGGCACCGGCGGTACGCTTGCTGCTTTTCCCGACTTCTCCCTCCATGGCGCAGTGTGCAGCGCTGGAGGGGGAGGGGCGCCCAAGGCCCTCACAGCGTAACTCGGGCCTGGGAGCGAGTGTTCTATTGGGCTTCAGTTCCGATAGTGTTTTCTTGACTCCTTGAAGGGGCTGGGCTCTAACTCCTCTTTCCCCCCAGGGTTCCCGGGACTTGAGCGGAAACTGTGAGCTCAGGCAGCCATCTTGCCTGCGCCCCCTTGTGGTCTCTGTTTTATCTTTTTTTAAAGGTGATCAGACTAGCGTTGAAAGTGAAGACCCAATTTCCTTTAAGAAAGAAACAATAGTAGCACCCCCGAGATCCCCTTGGGGTACTAGTAGCATTAACCAACATTTTGGGTTTGGTGGCAGCGATGGCCGGTAATAGCTCCAAGTGCTCACAGAGGCCTTTGCTTTGCTCAGACCTACCATGGTCTCAGGCTAGTTGGTCCACACCGCATTAATGCTGCAATATCAATGTGGAAACTGCTGGCCCAGCTGAAATCTTTTCTCCATTCTATCATTATCTCAAGCTGTTATACTATCTTCCGCCCCACTAAATGGTTTACTTGCACAAACTGCTATGATTTCAGAAGAAAAATGTAATGCTCAGATGGGCAACAACTCACAGAAGACCGACAATAATAGAAGGTGGCAAAAAAAATTGCTCAAAATGGTGCCGCTGATTGTAGTATTCCGGGGGCACACCGTTTAGAATTTGCACTAGTCCTACCATTATTATTATTATTATTATTATTATTATTATTATTATTATAAGTAGATCTCATGTGGACGCCAGAGGATTTCCTGGTGCACAGAGATTACTTTTTTATAAAAATAATAAGTATTTCTATGAACGCTATATGTATTCTGTGTTTGCACTTTGCTGTTTCAAACACAACCACAAAAAAGAGAAATAAAATACAAATAATGACATTACAGGCAAAATGCATTTTTAGTTAAAAAGTGTACGATTCTTTAGTAGTGGTTGCATAGCACTCCTGCTAAAAACATGGCTGCTTCAGATCATGTAAAATGTCAAATTCTTTAGGTTTCTGTCACTTCTGTTATTTCTAAAGTCAATTTCCATTATTCTTAAGGAACAAGTTACTTACCTGTAACTGTTGTTCTCCAGCATGGGTCTCGCATGGATTCACATGCTCATGAATATTCCCCGTCGTCAGTCTGGGAATCCTCAGTAAAGAAAAAATCAGTTTCAGTTTTTTTTCTGAACTGTCTTTCTACTAATAACCAATCGCTGGTCTCTGGGTCACACTGCCCCCAGCCAATGACTGCCCTCTACCTAAGCCCCTCCTCTGGCAGCCATCTTCAGATTTGGTGGCACGTGAAGTGGCAGTAGGACCAAGAAAAGAGCCGCAGAGGGGTCGGCGGGAGGGTTTGCATGTGAATCCATGCCAGACCCATGCTGGAGAACAACAGTTACAGGTAAGTAACTTGTTCCTTCTCCAGCATGGGGTCTGGCATGGATTCACATGCTCATGAATACAAGAATACATAGCAGTACACACATACACAACCACGGGAGGTGGCAAGGCTCAACATTAAGCATCTCTTAACTCCTCACCAGGCTCACCTTCAAGCGAACAGGTTGCGCAGCACTGGTTGGCCGACTCTGGACTCCTCCCTGGAATCCCGGTCGATGCAGTAGAATTTCTTGAAGGTGTGCGTCGACTTCCACATAGCAGCCCTGCAGATGTCCAGCAGGGGCACACCAGACAGGAACGCCGTAGTTGCAGCGATCACTCTGGTCGAATGCGCTCTCGGACGGCCAGGCAACAGTCGGTTTGCCAACCGGTGACAGTGTGTGATGCAGCCGGAGAACTATCTGGAAATGGAAGCCTTGGAGAGGGCCCTTCCCTCGGTTCACAGGGCCAAAGTTCACAAACATCTGTGATGTTTTCCGAAAACTCTTTGTGCGGTCCACGTAGAACTTCAGCGCTCTATCCACATCCAGCGAGTGCAGAGTCCTCTCAGCCGGCAACAAAGGCGACTGGAAGAAAACAGGCAACCCCAAGGGCTCGTTGAGATGGAAGTCCAACGGCGCCTTGGGCATGAAGGAGGGTGCGTCCTCAGCACGACCCTCGTCTCGTGGAATGTCGGGTATGGAGGCTTACAGGAGAGGGCCTGGATCTTTCCCACTCGTCGTGTGGAGGTGATGGCCACAAGAAACGCTGTCTTCCAAGATAGGAATTTCAGAGGCGCCGAATTCAAAGGCTCGAATGGCGGACCCATGAGCCTAGTCACCACCACATTGAGCTCCCATGCCAGGGCTGGAGCCTTCACCGGCGGGAAGGAGCGGAAAAGTCCTTTCATGAACTCCTTCACCAGGCGGTGAGACCACAGTGAGGACCGCCCCAGAGTTCTGGTATAAAGCTGGAGATAGCTGCCAGATGAATTTTGATGGCGGCATGCGCCAGCCCCGCCTTGGCCAGCGACAGCAAGTACGGCAGCACTTGAGGGGCCGTAATCCGTAGAGGGTTGATCTTCTGTGCATGGCACCAGACAGAGAACCTCTTCCATTTATGTCCATAGCACTTAAGAGTTGAGGAAGCCCTGGCCTTGGCAAGTACCTCCTTGGAGTCCGCCGGGATATCATAGCCTCCGAACTCTAGTGCTGCAGGAGCCAGGCCTGCAGGTTCAGTGATCCTGGGTCGTGTTGCAGGATCGCGCCTCCTTCCCTGGCGAGAAAATCCGCTTCTGTCGGAAGCTTGACTGGAGGGGACCCTGACATGTCCAGAAGGTCCGGGTACCATATCTGCCTCGGCCACGCCGGTGTGACGAGGATCATCCTGCAACAGGACCGTCTGAGTTGATGGATGAGTCGCAGAAGCAACGGCAATGGTGGGAACGCATAGAGGAACAGGCCATCCCAGGGGAAGGAGAATGCATCCCCCACGCTCCCCAGCTGGGGAAACCTGCGGGCGAACCTCTGGCACTTGGTGTTCGTCGCCGTCACAAACAGATCGATCTGGGGATTGCCCCATCGTCGGAATATGAGATCTACTTGATCTTGCTGAAGCTTCCACTCGTGACAAGAGCGCAGCTCCCTGCTGAGTGAGTCGGCGACGGTGTTCTTCACTCCTACCAGGTGAAAAGGTACCAGGAACATCCCTTGGGCGATGGCCCAGTGCCACAGACCCTGCGCTTCCCTGGAGAGAGCCGGGGATCTGGTGCCCCCGAATGTAGAACATCGTGGTAGTGGTGTCGGTGAAGACCCATACCATCTTGCCCTTGAGGGACGGAAGGAAGAACCCGAGGACCCAGAACACGGGCTGGAGCTCCAGGACGTTGCTGTGCAGCGACCTCTCCTCCGGGAGCCAAAGGCCTCTTGCCTGGAGATGTGTGCGTGCCCCATCCCTCCAAGGAGGCGTTCGTCATCACCGTTTCCTGATGCGCGGGGGTCTGGAAGTCCATGCCCGCCGCGAGATGCGCACGGATGCCACACCACCGGATCGTTCGACGGAAAGTCTTGTTGAGGGCGATCTTGTCTTCGAAGCTTCCCGCCACTTGTATCCAACGGGCGTCGAGGAACTCCTGCAGCAGCCGCATCCGCAACCTGCACAGCCGAACGAGGTAGATGCATAACGACATCATGCCGAGCAGGGACTTGAACCTCACCCTGGCAACTTCCATGGTCAACAGCCATTGTACCTTGCCCAGGATGGCTTTTATCCTCTCCTCCGATGGTGAAGCCAGCCGTGCCACCGTGTTGAGCCTGGCACCCAGAAACAGAGCGTCCTGCGATGGCACCAAGCAGATCTTTGCATAGTTTATCGAGAATCCCAGTCGCATGAGCAGGCGGATGGTCCTCGCTGTGTGATTGACGGCGAGTTCCCTTGACTTCGCTCGGATGAGCCAATGGTCCATATAGGGGTAGACGTGGATCCCCTGCAGGTGCAGCTGCGCTGCCACTCGTGCCAGGCACTTGGTGAAGACCCTTGGTGCCGACTTCAAACCGAAGGGCAGGGCCTTGAACTGATAGTGCCGCCCTTGGACCACGAAGCGCAGAAACTTTCTATGTCCCTTGTGTATGGGGATGTGGAAGTAGGCATCCTCCAGGTCCAGCAACGACAGGAAGTCCCCTTCTTCCAGCTCTCCCAGCATGCGCTAAAGGGTGACCATCCGGAATTTCTGGGATTTTATGTATTTGTTGAGGCGGTGGAGATCTAGGATGGGCCGCCAGCCGCCGGTCTTCTTTTGGATGAGGAAGTATCGTGAGTATACTCCGGAGCCTCTTCGGGACCAGCTCTATCGCATCCTTTTCCAGTATTGCTCGTACCTACAGAAGTAGTTGAGGAATGTGGTTTTCTTTCCTGACCACAGGTGGAAAACAGGGAAACTTCCTTTGGAACTCCAGAGTGTGTCTGTGGGCCAGGGCATCCAGCACCCAAAGGTCAGTGGAGATGGATTTCCACATGCCAACGAAGTTTGCCAGCCGGCTCTCACCGGGGTGCTCGGGTGGGGGCCCGACGTCACGGCCGGTTCAGTCCTGCTTCGCTGAGGCCTTACCACCTTGGGCCCCTTGGCGACAATGACGATATCCACCGGCCTTGCTGCGGCCTCTGTAGGCTTCCTGCGACGAAGAACGGGTTCCGCCTGACGGAATGACGAAGAGCTGCCACCAAATCCTTTGGAGGCACCTTGTGACTTGCCTCTGGAGGCACGGGCCGTCTCAGTGTCCATCTTGATGACCTGCAGTGACTCGCCCACTGCCTTGCCGAACGTCGAAGGGCATGTCCAGTACCCTCGTCTGTATGTCCTGACGGAAGTCGGTGGACCTGAGCCAGCCACGCCGGCAAAGGCAAATGCTGTTGCCCATCTGGTGGAAGCCGGTGTCGGCGATGTCCGTGGCCACCGTGATGGTGTGGTCTGAAGCCACCTCGCCTTCTTGTAAGATTTCAAGGGCCTCTGCCCTCTTGTCGTCTGGGAGGAAGTCCAGGAGGGGGGCGATTTTAAACCACAGCTCCCTATCGTAGCGGGCCACGATAGCGAGAGTGTTGGCTGCCTTAATGGTCGTCACCACCGACGAAATGACCCGACGTCCCATGGTATCCAGATTCTTCCCCTCGCCGTCCGGCGGGGAAGTGGAAGTCGACGCTGTCGTCCCGGCAGATATCTTCTTGGCTGCCGCGGAGACCACTGAGTCCGGGGAGGGCTGCGCTCTGAGGCACATTTGTGCCGAGTCTGGGACCCGGTACATCTTCTCGTACCGGTCTCTCTTCGCCAGTGCCGAGGATGGGTTCTTCAGGAGGGCCAGCCCCTTGTCCCAGATGTCGTCCAACAGTGGGACCAAGAGAATGGTCTTCCTCTTGGCCTCTCATTGCTGATAAAGGAATCCCTCCTTCTGCTCCTCGGGGCATAGCTGAAAAAGCTCTGAGGCATTAGCGATCATGGCGTGAAATTAGCCAATTTCATCGGGGGAGAAGCCCGGGGTCGGGGCGTCGGGAGATCTGCTCTGTCGTCACCGCCGTCGTCCGTCCCCGTCGTCTCGTCCCTTGGAGGAGGGGATGGAGGTGAAGGATGGAAGGGTGAGGGCGGATGGACTCGCCTCTGCTTGGGTGAAGGGCTTCCCGACAGTCCAGGCGTCGCTGGATCATCCGCCAGAACACCCTGTGTTCTTATTTCTGAACACAGGGTGTGCAGGGCTAGCAAGATGTCCTTCGACCTGTCCGTCTGTGGTAGCGACGGGAGCGTCGGCAGCAGCGTGGTGTCCTCCGGTTCCTCGTCGATCTGCCGTTCCTCGTAGGCTCCCCCATCGCTCTCCACGTCAGCCTCGTCGGGGTCCTTCCCGTAGGACCTGACCTCGCCAAATTTCTTGTCCAGGACTAACTTGAGGCCTGATAGCTCATCCTCAGAGAAGATATCCGAGTCCGGTAGGACTATTGCGCCCCCCCCCCTTCTTCTCGGCCAGGGGCTTCAAGGGGGGTCTTCCCGATGGGCAGGAAATACGGTTCCCTCCGGGAGGGCAGGGACACTCTTTGTTTTGAGGTCATCTCCACCGGGGCCTCATCTGTGGGCTTCGCCAGGGACGCTGCCACTTCCTCAATCGAAGCCTTAGCCAGGTGAATCTGGACCTTCACGACCTTTGGTGCGTCTGAGGCCTTCACCGTGGGGGGTCACCGCCTCGCTCCCCCTTGGCTTCGTCGAGCCAGAGCGTTGGCTCGTGGCGCTCCCGGTGCATGCGGACACGCAGTCCTTTGCCTTATATGTTGGGCCCCCATCGCCAGAGAACCCTCAACGGTCTTAGAAGACTGCTCAGACTTCTTCTTGGGCTCACCTGCCGCCGGGCTCTTCGCCTCCAGCCAGTCAGCGAGCCGTTTGCAGCGGTCCTTCATGGTACAAACGGACATGTCCTTGCAGAACGCACAGTTCTCCTCCACGTGCGACTTGTCGGAGTACACGCTGTAGAGGCACTGGGAGTGCTCATCCTCCTTGAAGACATTCTGTAGTCCACATCCTGGGCAGATCCTAAACAGCTTGGATCCAACGGGCGTCGAGTCTCCTTTGTGTTCGGCCATGTCCACGCGTGGTAGGCCTCAAAGATCTCCCGGAATCCTCCAAGAAGTGAAATTCAACGAAATTTCGCCCTTGAGGGGGTAGAGATTTCCGAAACTGGTCCCCGTTAATCGGAAGATGAATCGCTGGAGCTTGAGGCTCGATTGTACCGAAAAAAATAAGAGTAAACTCTTTGAAAAAACGCAATATCTGAAGATGGCTGCCAGAGAAGGGGCTTAGGTAGAGGGCAGTCATTGGCTGCGGGCAGTATGACCCAGATGCCAGTGATTGGTTATTAGTAGAAAGACTGTTCAGAAACGAAACTGAAACTGATTTTTTCTTTACCGAGGATTCCCAGCCTGACGACAGGGAATATTCATGAGCATGTGAATCCATGCCAGACCCCATGCTGGAGAAAGTTTTGTTATTTTAATCTGTTTTTAAACATGGGGCATATCTGCATCATGCTAGTTACAGAGCACCTAGGCTTGTCTGTGGAGTTGACAAACATTGCACCAGCCAGGGGCATCCAGAGCTTGGTATGCTGGAAGAGAAAAAACGAGTGAGGGGGAAGATAAAGGAAAGGGGGAAATAGAAACTACAAACACATGGAAGAAGGGATGCAGAATGTTTTGTGATGGCCTGTGTGTGTGTCACTCCTGTTAGGTTTTCAAAGATTTGGAGAATTGTGAATTAGTGCACAAAGTAATGTTGGATGGATGAGGGGCTCTAGGTTGTGATTGCGCAACCGTGGGAGTTTGGCCTCTTAAATGCCTGGTCATCTGTGTACCGTTGTACCCCAGATAAAACTCCAGAAGGTTAATTCTGTAACTGCCATGCCTTAGCCAAGAGTGGTATAGTCAAGAATAGACTGTATAAAAATGTGAGTAGTTGAACTAGTACGGTAAAATGGAACAGGCTTGGTACCTTCATGTCAAAAAGGTTATTATTTAGAGTCTGTGTCATGTCATGTTACTCAACTTTAGATCATAGTGAGGCAGGATGTTTGGGAGCAGGCTGTCAGAAAGAAAGAAAGTAATCTTTTGTGAGAAAATATAGCCTGGGCTACCTATGCAGGCTGAGTTCACAGGGCTGTGTGAAAGGAGGAGGTGGACAAGCAGGTTAGGCAGAGAGAGAAAGGCCAGATGTCTGTCCTTCTGGGTGCAGCGACAGTCTGGCACCCTTCTGTGATGTCATGTTACTACACCTTGAATGTAACCATAAGGCTATGGCATGCTTTGTTGCTTGACCAGTGGTGCAATAAGGCCACCTTACAGGACTGAGGGGCAAGGCTGGAATATTTAATGTTGCAAGCAAACAATGTGTACACCAGTGCTTCTAAAGAGCAGCACTGAGGTCGTCCCTCAACCAGCCAGCCAAAGTGGAGAGAGTGGCCATGAAACAGAAGTGGATGGGCTGTAAAACGAACTCAAAATGCAAGAGAAATTGTAATCTCTTCAGCTTGTACACCCAGAACCCCTTTTATTAAATCCATTTTGGAGGGGCTGTATGAGAGAAATGCAAACTTGCTACGTTGGCATTTCCCTGAAAAATTAGCCATATTTTAAATTTTTCTTTCCCCTTTATCTTAGAAAGCTTTTATACTACACCAAATCTGCCGAAGCAACACCGTAGAATTGCACATGCAAAAGGTTTAAGGACACTATGCACAGTCTTTGGCTGAGCAGTACTCAGACTTGTTAGCATATCTCAGTACCAGGATGCCATTGTGTGCCTTGTTATGTTTAACCCATGTCCAATAAAACAGAGGGCAAAGCCCTTCTACCTACCCCCTCGGACCAAAGAACATGTTCTAGAGGGAGCAAATATTTAAGGAAATATGTGCACGTTTAATTGATGGTGGGTTTTGAACCATGGGAGCAAAGCCTGAACCATGCTTTATGGAGGTTCTTGAGGCTGGCAGGGAAATGTATGGGATTGGTTATAGGGGTGTGAGAGAAAGGGCTTGGCTGAGCTCTTCTGGGAGTTAATCTGCATAATACAGTCTTTATAAATTCTGTCGACCTAGGGTACAATAACCTTATCTTGTTATTAAATGGCAGCATGAAAATTAATTCAAAACAAGATTGTAAAATCTGTTAAAAAAAGTACATTTCCACGTCTACTTTGGGAGTTAGGGGGCCTTTTTATATACACGGAGTGCCACTTCTGTATTTTATTTATTTGGTTTGGTGAGTGCTACCTGCCACCTAATATCTGCTTCAAAGTACTTGAACATTAGACATTAATACAAAACAACATTATGAAACCTCAAATAATATAACCTATGCAAAACATGACCTTACTGGCTAACAGAACCCGGAATCATGTCCCAAAACATAAAAAGAAGTGGTCACCAAATACATACAAATGAAAAACCTCCTTAAAGGAAATTCAAGAACCAGGAGTTTGCCATAGTCTGCTGTGAAATGGTGTTAATTTTCATGAATTTCAATTCCTTGACATAACGTATAGAGAGACTTCTTTTATCAGAAACAGTGGCTTCAGCAGCACTAACATGTTCAGAATTCAGTTTAGATGGGAACACAGCCATTTTCACCTTAAAGGAAAAATGCCAAAAGATATTAAATACTTTTTTCATGTGTTTTAAGCTTGGACCATCAGAAATGATTGACAGCAGTTGCCTCACCAGCTGTGCAATGTCTGAATGGCCGGTGCTTTTAAATTGCATTGCTTTTATGGGCAGGGTGATTTCCAACAAGTGTATCAATGGAACCAACTAAGTGACAGAGGAGCTGTGGCTTACACAATGTGTGCCTTCATCAAAGGGCCTCAACAGTCAGCAGAAGCTGTGAATAAGCTGCCACTGAGCCAGTGTGAAGGAGGCCCCGTCCAATGCTCAAATATGACTGTAGTTGGCACTACTCTGCTCACACAGGCAGCAGGGTATACAGGCCAGGTTAAATTCCAGTGGGTCTGGACAGACATTCTCAGCTGGTGGTATGGGAGTTTGTATTGTACCTATAAAGCATTTCTGGGACTATATGCCTGACGGAAATGAGAGCAGATCAGGGTTGCAATCGCTGACAAAACATGTCACTGCATGGTGGAGAACATGTGCAAAGCTTGGGACATACATTGTGCTCCTCAGCCGTACCTTGTTGCCATTGGGAGGGATCTATCTGTGATTTCCAATCCATTTCTTGAGCTGGATTGCTCCTAGAATGCACTGTCTTTGTGGTTAAGTCTTTTGTTTGTTTCTGGCCTTTTGCCTTTCCCACTCCCTCTCTCTCTCCAATTCTTAAGCACTGCTCCCAGGGCAGCCTTGCCCGGGTACCCAGCGAAGTGCACAGGCTAAAGGCACAGGTTAAGGGCACCTACCATCCCCGTCTGCCTGTTGGCCCTGATGCCCTGCCAGATGTCACACTTGCCCTCTGCAGCTACTCCCCAATAAGAGACG
The DNA here is from genome assembly GCF_040938575.1 of Ambystoma mexicanum. Taxonomy (NCBI): domain Eukaryota; kingdom Metazoa; phylum Chordata; class Amphibia; order Caudata; family Ambystomatidae; genus Ambystoma; species Ambystoma mexicanum. The sequence goes on along the minus strand of NC_090939.1, from coordinate 225,315,504 downwards.
TTGGCTTTGATGTAGGGTCTGATGTACTGAACCTCGCTACAGTAACTCCAGGTTTGGGTTTGCAGTTTGGAATCTCGCCACTGATGACTAGGTTTCCAGACTTGGATTGCTGCTCTAAATCTTACCACTGTATTTCACCACGTCTGCTTTTTGCCAGACTAACTTTTCCCAGTTCAGACGAACGATGGGAGGATTGTCACTGATTGTGTCCTGAAAGGCTTGTAATTGGCCCGACTAGGCCTGCTAAACTTCATTGTTACTTAGAAGCTCACCACTGTTTGTATTCCGCCACATTCACTTCTGCCCGTCTAGAGCTCCTAATTCGGACTGCTGCTTTGAATCTCACCAATGTTTGTACTTTACCACACTTGCGCTGCCTGAATAGCTTTCCCAGTTAGATTGCCGTTTTTAATCTCCCCACCGTGTGCACTGCAGCACCATTGCTTTTTAACAGACTGTTTCCCAGTTAAGACTGCTGCTTTAAATCCTGCCACTGTTTGCATTTTGCCACATTCACATTTGCCGGAACAGGACTCCTAATTTAGACAGCTGCTTTCGATCTCGCCAATGTTTGTACTATGCCACACCTGCACTGCCTCACTAGGGTTCAGTAGGGGAGGCCTGCTATCCCAAGTATGGCACTGACACAATACGTACAATTTGTAAAACCTTTGTTGAAGTTTCTGAGATTGGAAAAACTCCTACTTTACCCTATAACTAAGATGAGAGTAGTGTCAACCATCAAGCGATAAACAAAACAGTCCATCAATCAAAATGGCCTATGCTAAAAAAAAAACGAATGACTGCCCTATATCTTGTGCAAAAAAGTGCAAAAAGGAGAAATGTATGTAAAGGAAAAATCAGTGTTCAAAAGAATGAAGGTGGCTGAATCAGTTCTCCTCCCTACATTAGACCACACAGAGTAAGGTGGTCACTGTAAGCACGATGACACACTCTGGCTCGGGTTTTCAACACAAAAGAACAGTTCTAAACCATGGATCGAGGACCCCCCCTGGCCTTCCACGTATAAGTCTCTCTTCCCAGACTTTCAAACAATGTTTCAACAAAAGGTTCATATGGGTCCCCCTCTGTCAGTCTCATACCTCTCAAAACAAAGCTCAGCTAGACTTGCAAGGGGGCTCCCTTCCCCAAGCCTTTTACATTTCGAGTCTGCCTCTGTCGGGCTTAGACCGCTTTCGGATGTCGAAGACTTTCGAATGTGCATGGCTTTCTTTACAGACCTCTGCAGGATCACTTCTACTAAAATTTCAAGGTTCAACTTGCTTTATTGTTACAAATAATGCACCATTCACAGAGACCTTCGAGTGGGCTACTTCCTTTTGCGGGACCACTCCATTGCTCAGTATTGCTGACTTCACAGCTGTCCTTACTTCAAGGTTCATTCACAGGTCTGCCTTTCTTTGCATCTCATCCTCACCCGTGCAGCTTTCACTTGCAATGTAATGTTGCCACTTCAAACTTTCTTTTAACACACACTGGTCTCTCAGGTCGCTTGCCAACTCACCGGCTATGTGCATTTCTTTTTTGATGTTCTGATTTCCAATTCACGAATCAAGGTTAGTACCACAGGCTTCGCTTCGCCTCCCCAACTCTCCTGTTAACCCGGGAGGGTCGCTGGTGTCCGTGAAACAAAATGCAGCCTTTTGATGTGGGATCTGGCCTTCTCCATGTGTCTTTCGTGGACTGTCAGATGCAACAACCTCCCATAGGGAACTCTTGGGGTTTTCGACCCACTACTCTCGTCCTTTGGTAATTCGCTCTGCTACAGTATGTTTGCCTTCTCCCCAGAAGTGCTGCTCATGCTTGTGTTTCGCCTTGCTCAGAGTGCGTCTGTAGGTTCTGCCGTTTATCCGTGTGAGGAGAGCTAATTGGTAACTTTGCCTCCCCCAATTAGCGGGACATGTCCGGTATGATGTATGAGAGTTAGTCTGGTTACTCAGTCACTCTCTTCATCGGCCTCATGTTTGTCAGAGAATCCTGAAAAATAGGATGGGTTGGATAACAAAAAAGGGTGGAGTACTGAATCTCACTGTTGGCTGTCTCATCCCCCCTCCCCAAAGACCCCTCACCCAGGCGATGCTCACGCACTGGTCCACCCCCAGGGTCTGGATCCAAAGGCGATGGCTGTGCCCTGGCCACCTGAGAGAGAGATCATGGGAACTAGCGTGTGAGAAACCACCTGGTTTCTCACATACCCTTCCCCTATGCGATGTAGCCGCATCTATTTCACTGGAAAACTGGGAAAGGAAATCAGCGTTCCCCTGTTCTTTACCTTTTCGGTGTTCCACAATGAAACAGTAGGGTTGCAGGACTAGGAACCATTGTACGACTCGAGGGTTAGAGTCCTTTTGTTGACTTATCCACACTAAAGGTGAGTGGTCGATGACCAGTGAGAACTTTCAACCCTCAAAGGTAGTACCATAGATGGAGAGTTGCCCATTTAATATCAAAAGCCTCCAATTCCAAAACAGAGTAGTTCTCCCGTGGGAAGAGTTTACGACTAGTGGATAGGATGGGGTGTTCTTATCCATGAGATATTTGTGATAACACTGCTCCTAACCCTATGAGTGAGGCATCAGTTTTAACACAAATTCTTTTGAAAAATCTACTACTTTGGGTTCTGACACAAGCTTTGTTTTAGGTTGTTGTAACATGCATCATCCTCATCAGTCCAATGAATCGTCTGGGGTTCAGCATTTCTTAGCTTGTCTGTTAATCTGGCTGTTCTATCCGAAAAATGTGGGATAAACCTACAGTAATAAACAAACAATCCTAGGAATGCCCCGAGGTCTTTCTTGGTCTTAGGTGTAGGGGCATCTAGGATGGCTTTCACTTTTTCTTGCTGGGGCTGGACACTGCCATTCCCTAAAAAGAAACCTAGGTATTTCACAGGCGATTGAGCCAGCTTACATTTGGATGGATTTGCAGCTAAGCCGGCCTCTCATAATAGTAGAAAGATGAAAAAGATGGTATTCTCAAGTTTCCCTGTAAACAACTATGCCGTCAATATAGGCCCCACAGAAATCAGAGTAAGGCTGTAGTATCCTGTCCATAGGTCGTTGGAAAGTGGCTGAGGCCCCATGCAGTCAAAAAGGGAGGACTTTGAATTGGAATAGCCCATTGGTGTTGAGAAAGCTGTCTTTTCGTGATCAGGTAATGTATGTTAATGTTAAAGGCTATTTGTAGCGCGCACTATCGCCACCGGAGTGGTTCCCTGGCGCTCTGGCGGCTATGAAAAAAAAGGGAGGTGTGGGGGGGGGGGTTAGTGGGATGAGCTGGAGAAGTGCAAGAGAGCAGTGATGTGCTGTTGGCGGCCTCAGCCCGGAATTCCGATGGCTGGGCTTGGGGTGTTATACTGTCGGAAGACATGTGCTGTTGTGCGGGTCTATGTGTGCTTTGTTTTGTTATTGCAGTGTAGTGAAGTTTGTGCGGATTGTTGTGTTGTAGGTTTGTGGTTGTGTTTGGTTAGAATTTGAGAGGTGTATGCAGAGGGTGAAGTTGTTAGTGGGTTGGTTAATTGGCATTGCTGTCTTGAAGTGAGGTGCTAAAGTTCCATATTTCTAGTTAGGTGGGGTGTGTGGGCGTCTATGTGTCTACGCCCAGATCAGGGGCTGTACGACACTCGCGCTCCCTTTCCTATATGGCATCCGTTCATATGCATAACCTTGCCCAAGTTGGGTACCGGCCCCCTACGTGGCCCCTGTTTGTATGCGGGTCGGGAAGGCGTTTGTGCATCCCTTGCAGTCCAGCCCAGAAAGCATTCCCAATCTAGTTTGGTAGGAGGGCGGCATCGGTAAGCCCAGGTTTATTCCCTCCATGTGTTGGGGCTGCTCAGCATTCATCTTATTCGGTTGCTCGTTCTGTACTGGAATCTGCCAATATCCCTAGGTTAAATCTAGGGTTGACAGGAATGTGGCATATCCAAGTTTATCTATTAACTCATCGATGCGTGGCATAGGATAGGCATCGGAGATGGCGTTAACTTACCTGAAGTGTATGCAAAACCTCCAAGAATGATTTGGTTTAGTTACCAGCACAATAGGGGAGGACTATGGACTTGAAGAGGGCTTGATAATGTTTGCCTTCAGCATTTTCTAAAACTTTTTCAACTATTTGTTTTTGTGCTTCTGGGAGTCTATATGGCTTCAAATGGACGTCTTTTCCCTTTGGAGTGCTGCCATAATGCCACGTACTATATACTCTCCCTGGTTTCTCACAGAATACATCAGGGAATGCCCTAATAAGGTAGTTCAAATCGTCTTGTTCCTGTTTAGATAGTTCTTGGGGAATAAGTTCAGAGTTGTCTGTCTCCTTGGGTACCAAACAAGACAGTACAGAGGAGGTGGCGGAAGGATTTTCTTTCCACTCCTTTAGGAGATTTACGAGGTAGAGGTGGGTATTTTGCTTTCTATCAGGTTGGGCTATTTTATAGGTACAGGTTCCTGTTTGCTCTAGAACCTCATAGGGTCCAAGCCACTTTGAGACATGTTTATTTTCAGAGGTAGATACCTTCTGTCCTACTGAAAAAGGTCTTAAATTCACCTTCTTGTCATAGGTGGACTTCTGTTGGGCTTGAGCTTACTCCATGTGAGTATGGACTAGCCTCCGAACAAGTTTCATGTGTTCTCACAATCGGGTAGCTGTCTGTGAGAGGGGAATAGGTGCCTCTTTGCTCTCCTCCAAGGGTCTCCCGAACCATGTCCAAGACATCTCTTGGTTCTCTACCGCAGAGTAACTCAACAGGGGAGAATCCGGTGGATGTCTCAGGGGTCTTTCGTACTACAAATAGGGCCAATGGGATCATGCGATCCCAGTCCTTCCCATCCTCATCTACCAATCGCCTCAAAATCCTTTTAAGGGTTTTGTTAAATCTTCCTACTAATCCGTCTGTTTGGGGCTGGTAAACTGTGGTTCTTAAGGTGGCAATGTGTAGTAATTACTTGACTTCACCCAAAAGCTTACTCATGAAATTGGTTCCCTGACCTGTCAGAATATCTGTGGGCAAACCAATCCTAGAAAACAATTGCAGTAGGTGTTTTAAAATTTGCTGGGTTGTGTTGTTCGCATGGGGAAGGCTTTTGGGCTGGGTAGCGTAATCAACGATTACGAGAACATATGTACTACTCAGTCTAGAAGTTTCCAATGGTGCAATGATATCCATCCCGATTCGGGAGAAAGGGACTTCTAGTATCGGTAAGGGGTTTAGAGGGACAGTTAAGGCAATATGTGAGCTGGGTTTCTGGCATATTTCACATGTATGAATGAAGTTCATTATATTGGCATGGATACCTGGTAGGTAGAATTTCCCACTGATGTGAGCTTGGGTTTTAGACAGTCCCAAATGTCGCCCTGTCAAATGAGAGCACAATCTTGCAATATGTTTTGGGTATTACTGAGTTTTACTTGGGCCATCATCTCTGGAGGTTTCCTTTCTATATAGCAATCCCTAGTTCATGAAGAAAAAGGGCCTCCCCTTCTCTTGTCCCTCTCCCTCAGGAATCAATTCTAAGAAAGCCTCAGTGAGTAATGGATAAATTTGGTGGGCGACTGCTTGATTGGGAGGGATGGTAGGTTCTTCTTCCCTTTTTGCCTCAGTGATACATGTCTCATCGGGCTCTCCAAAGCCTAAGTTTCCTCTCCGTTTCCTCCGATTCACCTTCTTAGTCAAAACAGGGAAATAAAGCCTTCTCAAGAATTACCTGTTCAATGTTGTCCCCACAGTATACTTCAAATGGGGTTTCGCCATGGTTCTGTAGTAGAACCTTTAGATCTTCCCGAAAGTGTGGATCTATAATGCCTGCTAGGACATCTAGGCCAAACCCATGCCAGGCCAGATTTTGGGGCCAATCTTATATAACACTGTGCAGGGGGTATTAGAACTAAGTATCCGTTTGAGGAGAGCTAATTGGTATCAGGTGTATGCCCTTAAAGTCAAGTGCCTGACTTTGCCTGACCCGATTAATGGGACATGTGCAGTACGATGTATGAGAGTTAGTCTGGTTGATCTCAGTCACCCTCTTCCTCGGCCTAGTGTTTGTGCAAAAAGGTGGATGGGGGTTGGGAACTCAGAGAATCCTGAAAAATAGGATGGGATATCTAACAAAAAAGTGGGGACTACTGCATCTCACCATCGGCTGTCTCACCCCTACTCCCTGAAGACCCCCTCACCCAGGTGACCCTCCCGCACTGGTCCACCCTCCGGGTCTGGATCAAAAGGTGATGGCTTTGCCCTGGCCACCTGAGAGAGATATCCCTGGGGACTAGCTGGTGAGACACCCTTTGGTTTCTTACAGTTCCCCAAATTAGACTGCTGCTTTGGATCTCGACACAGTTTCTATTTCGTCACCTCTGTTTTTACCAGACTAAGATTCCCAGTTTAGATTGCTGATTTAAATCCTGCCACTGTTTTGTATTTCACCACATCCACTTTGCCTGACTAGGGCTTCTAATTGAGACTGCCGTTCTGATTCTCACCAGTGTTTGTACTTTGCCACACTTGCACTGCCCGACTAGGATCCCCAGTTTAAATTACTGCTGGACCTCGCCTGCTTGCATTGCACCACCTTTGCTTTTTGCCAGACTAAGTTTCCCAGTTTAGATTGCTGCTTTAAATCCTGCCACTGTTTGTCCACTTTGCCCGACTAGGGCTTCTAATTTAGACTGCTGGTTTGAATCTCACCAATGTTTGTACTTTCCTCACTTGAGATTACTGCTGAATCTCGCCTGCTTGCATTTTGCCACCTATGCTTTTTGTCAGACTAAGCTTCCCAGTTTAGATTGTTGCTTTGAATCTCGCCATAGTTTGTATTTCGACAAATTTGTCAGACTAACTCACCCAATTTAGATTACTGCTGTGAAAATCCTCACTGATTGTGCCTTGTCACACTTGCATTTGGCCTGACTATGACTCCTAATCTAGGACTGCTCCTTCGAAGCTCACCACTGATGGTATTTTGTCGCACTGGCATTTTGCATGAGCAGGTTTCCCAGTTTAGATTCCTACTTTGAGTCTGGCCAATGTTTATATTTTCAGACGGATATACAACTACCACAGAGAGTCTTTCGCAACTGTGAATCCGATATCACTATAAGGCCCCAACACAGTGAGCCCAAACCATCTGAAAGCTAAAGCCACATTAAGCCATTCACCAATACAAGGCACCATCGTTACAGGGACTTATAACCCGTAAGCCCTAGCACGATAAGCACTCACCACTCGGAGATCCTGCCATTGGGAGATCCCCCACCCCATCACAAGCTCCTAGCACTAAGAGGCCCCCATCACTGGAAACCCACAATAGAAAAAAAATAAAAAAAAATAAAAAAAAGAAACCGCCTTGCCGGGTATCAGCTCCTGCCACCGAGTTAGCTCCCCACGCCTGAGATAGCACCCCACCCTTGGGAGAGATCCCCACCCTTGGAAGAGCTCCCCAGCCCTGGATAGGCCCCACCCCCTCGGATAGGACCCACCCCCCGGGAGGTTCAGTACAACCATTTGCATAGGCCAATTCTGACATGCATCGGTTATCCTAGCTTTAGGCATGTTTATCCCACTCCCGACATAGGCCCACCCTAAGAATAAGGTTTCTGGCCCTGGGATAACGTTTCAGACCAGGCATAAGGCTACAATTTCAGAGAAGGCTCGTCCCTGGGACAAGGTTAACCCTCGGGTTAGGTTTACCCACAGGTTTGACACCTGAATCCGTCCAGCACACTTTGACAGCTCGGCCACTGAGATGGCCCTATAATATCATCCTACTAACGACATCCCGGGACACCTCTGCTCCATGCTGGAAGAGCAAAAACAACCCAAGCGAAGAGAAAAACTGAGGATAAAAAGACAATCCACCAGGAAAAAACCAAAACCACCAGCCGGATTTGGAAAAAAACACAAAAACAAACAAGAAACCCAACCCCCAAGCCCACACTCCAAAATGCAAGGAATCAGGAAAGGCTGACACACAAGAAACAGCCAAAACAGAACAAACCAAATGGAACGGGGCTAACCATCGCAAAACACCACACCGGGAACCAACCAACACCAAGAAATAAAACACCTACCCCCCATCCCCAACAGAAGAGTGACGCTTTGCAGGAACAAGACGAAAATCACTCCACTTATCGCACTACCTATCAACCTACCACCCACTCGCATAACCAACCAACCATAAGCAGATAAGGAGGATGGCCAGAAACAAAACAGACAGACCTGAAATCCACAGAAGCACAACTGATCGAAACAACCCCAACACACCTTTGTCACAAAAAATTGGTGTGACACAAAGAATGATTACAGCAAGCATACAGACGATCTGAAAGGAAACATCAACCAAAAAAGCAAATTCTTCACCTAATCAATGAAGAAACAAACAACATGCACAATCTAAGGGAAAAACAAATCAATTTCACCTCAAATTACCAGCGCCATTGTCAAAAAACAAACAAAACCAAGAAAACAAACAGATATACAACATAGTCAACACCAGATCAATGTCAAAACACACAACAGAAATATACAAACTAATAAGCGAAGGAGGGACAGACATCCTATTCCTCACCGAAACCTGGGTAACTCAAAACGTCAAGGTAATCGCACACAATTCCCTACCCAAAAACTTCAAATTGAAAAAAGGCAACCGAGAAGGAAGTCTTGCTGCTGGAATGCAAGGGCCAGCTAAACAGCACCACCACTAAACATCCCAAATTGGGAAACACTCCTCTTGCACTTAGCCTTAGATCACCAAACCAACCAATCAGTCCGACTTACTGCAATGAATCAGCAACGATTCCCACAGAAAACATGGCCTGTGATCATTCTCATCTGGCGTGGGAAAGGCAGACCCTTTCTGATCGCGACCCTGGGGGTGGTGTTCTGCAGGAGGATCACATGATGGAGGAGGCAGGTCAGGAGGAATGGGAAAGCCCCCTTGTTCAGCTTTCCCTGAAGTCCTACTCTTCTAATGGCTTTTTGGAAAACACCACAAATAAGAAAAACTTCAAGTCCCATAAACCTCTACCTACTGGGTCGAGGAGGATGACTGGAGAGGTGCTGCACTGTAGGAGGGGTCGGTTCACTAATGCAGATTACTGTCACCTGAGGGAGACAGAGGCTTAAAATGCCCTCTCAGGTGCAGGACATGAGGAGTAGTAATGTGAGAGAGGAAGTAGCAGCAGGCAGCAGAAGCAGCATGGTTTATGCAGACTGTCCAAACTGCTGGGAGAGAAGATGCCGGGACCAGTGTGAGGCAGAGAGGAGCTGTTGGTCCAGGCAGAGAGCAGCTTTTGGTCCTGACAGGGTCTGTGTTTCTCAAATCCTACATTGCAGAGGTCACGCTGCAGGAAGCATTCAAGGAGGGAGCTTTCCCTCTGGCGATCAAGTTTGCAGAGGCTGAGCAGCGGGAAGCGAAGATGAGGGAAGTTTTTCCTTCTCAGAGGCCATCTCAGATAGCTGGCATGCACCTGAGGGCCTCAAGGTCTCTGGTGGCTGGCTTCCACGAGACAACCGTGGGAGCAACGAGGGCTCCAGTAGCAGAAGGCGCGTGGGGCGGCGAACAAGAAGAAAAGGTTTGCCGCACCCTGAGAAGTCAAAGGAAGAAGAAACCTGCAAGCGACGAGTGGTCGAGAACAGCACGTCTTACCCAGTGAGTTCACAACCTGTGTGTGATCCTGCAACGCTCCTTCCCTGCTCGCGTAGTGGAGTGTGTGTTTGTGTGAGGAAAGTGTTTGGCGAGTGGGAGACACTTGCATGAGACAAAGTGTTTGGAAAAGTATTTTTGAAACTTGCGCTACTAAACTAAAGCAGAAGCAGCACTTGCAAGCGATAGAGGCTTATGAGGTAGTTTTGAATACCGAAATAATTTTAAAAAGCAGCAAAACCATAATATACAAAAGCCAATAGACTGTAATGTTGTAAATGTGAGTTTATGGAAATACCCACTATATCAAAAGCCGATAGAGCTAAAAGCAATTACCTACAAGCATTGCTGAAGCCAAGAGAGCTAAAACAAGGCAGTTACAAAATAACAGATATTGCCAACCGAGGCAAGGGGCCATTGAATGATTCATAGACAGTGGCAATTGTTGCTCAAAGGTTACATAACCTGCGGTGAGAATTGGTATGAACTCACATTAGCCAAGTCAGAAGAAGTGAATTATGAGATCCTTTGCATCTCAGTCATTGGTAACTTGTGTTTTGGAGAAAGAGGAGTCGCACAAAGGCTGCCGTTCTGGGGAGAGAGATCCAGAGGGAGAGGAGCATGTTCGAGAGAAGAGCGTTAGAAAACACCAATATTAACCTTGTGTTCCCTAAAGCGTTGTTGCAAGTTTTGAAGCTACAATTTGTTGTACAATCTGAAGTCGTGGCGAAACATACATCAAATGTTATTTAACCCCAAATGCCAGTGTGGTTGGGAATTGCTGTTTGTGCAGAGGAGTATACCTGTTCAAGAACTAGGCCTGGTGAGAGTAAACCAGGTGGGAGTTGAAGACATGCTTAGAAGGGGTACTGATGAATACTTTAAGTTGAAGGTGATGCTAAAAACATTTGTGGCAAATAATCATCCTGTACAAGACAATTATTGCTATTGATGAATGCAGAATTGTTCAAGGAAGGAAAGGAGCCTTCTATTTTTCTGAGCTGAAACTTTCTGTTGACATGTTGAAGTTATACCAAGTGGAGTTGGAACTTTCATTAACCAAGTGGAACTTTCTACAACAAACTGAGTTGGAACTTTGTATTGACAAAGTGAAGTGGAAACAAACTGTGGTTGAACAATATTGCAAATCAGGATGTCCTTGTTTTTCTTTTCCTGAACTGTGAAGGAAATAGTCACGTTTAAACATGGGGAAGGGGAATTCACCCAATTTACAAAAGGAGACTGTGGTGACATTACAAAGTCAAGTATTATTTTTTATTGAGAATTGCAATATATATTTCCATGTTTATTTTCTGTATGTTTCAGTGTGAGGGACACTTTGTTAGAGTGTTTCCTTTAGTTTATTTTAGGCAGGGAAATCCTCGTCAGGGTAGGGGATAGTGAGGCGTTCATCCAACCTTAACTTACAATAAAAGGGCCTTTGTTAAGAAATCTTCACAAAGTTGTCTGTCTCACATTTCTGACCCCTCACATTATGTACAGACCACCAACATACAACCCTACTTTTACGTACACAATTGTGGACGCCATCAGCAACATCGGCATAAAACATGATCACCTGATCATTATGGGAGATTTCAGCATCTGCTTTGAAGAAGAAAGCATTGATTGACACAAAATCAGATAGCAACAATGCATCTACAACAATTGGTGAAGGGAGTGACACACACATCAGGCCACACCCTAGATGCAATCATCTGCAACAAAAACCTGGTCACAACCACACCCCTAATGCAAATCCTCTGCAACAACCACCTCATAATACCCTTTGTGATTCACCCACCAACACAAATACTAACTAACCCTCCAACAAATCCTCCAAATCTGAAATGAAACTGGAAAGCCAAGCCACAAACCCACCAATCACCATCTTAGACTCATCCAGCATCGAAGAAAGAACTGAGATAATACAAAAAAGAATCTCAAAAACACTAGATGACATTGCACCTTAAAAACCATTCACCCCTCACCAAAGAAAAACAATGGTGAGATGTTTCCCACCCCACTTCAGAGCACTGAAGACAAATAACAGGAAACTGGAAGAAGAATGGAGGAAAAACTGCAATCAACAGTAAACAAATGACTTACCAAAGACAGATATGACTATATAAAGCGGAAATGCTCAAAGCAAGAAAGATATATTACAATGGACAAATCACAAACTCAAGCACCATCCAGAAAGATGTTTAACATCATCCATCAGCTAAGAAACCCACCAGCATTCAACACACCATCACAAAAAACGATACAATGATCTTGCAAGCCATCCGTAAAACATCCTGCAAGTCATTAAGAGCATGTCTAAAACACCAACAACCGCCCTAACCAGCCAATGTCAAAACCGTCTACAACACTAAACAACTACCCATCACTATCGGCAGAAACATTCAACAGCCTACTGAGCAAAAGTAACAGACGGCTCTCCAGAAGACCCCTGCCCACCAGACATATATAAGACTATACTCGCCCAAAAAACACCTGCAGAATATTTTCTAAACCACTCACTAGCAACAGTGTGAGACAGGCATGGCATCGAGAAGAAATCCAGACAACAAAAAGATAGTTTGAAAACCTTTCTTTTATGGGTCAGGATGGTGTAACGCCCATCTTGCCCAGGAATGTTCCCCATCGGAAAGTCAACTAAGGGAAGTCCAAGTCTGTCAGCCAAAACAAAACACTGTCTGTGTCAAAACATATGCTTGCCCTCACTTCTATAGAATAACAATGGGTAGGAGTTGGTAAACTTAATAGTGTTCAAAGTAAAAATAGTTTGGCAATGGAGTTCTTCTGCAACTCCCTTCCCCAAGTTCAAGGCACTCGGGATCACAACGTTCCACAGGCTTCTCAGGATTCACTTATCAAAAGAGTTCACAGTACATTATTTGGCTTCTCCAAGTTCTTCTCCCCGAACCCAAAGCCCGTTGGTTTACACTCTTCAATGGGTTTCCCAGGCTTCCCTTGCCCAAGCTTAGTCCCTTTTGATTCCAGAGTTCACTTTCAAAATACCAATATTTAACTGGTTAAGTTGTACTTTCTTTAATACAAAAAAGTTCAACTTGCTTAACCCAAAGGTTCCACTTGCAAAACCATGACAGTTCAATGGGTTTCCTTCAGGTTTTCCTTGCCCATTCTCAATATTTCCTCTTTGCTTATTTCACTTTAGTTTGTCAGGCAGTTCACTTGTTCAACAGGGCTCCCTTGGTCGTGGTGCAGTTTTCAGACCGCACGGTCCACCCACTACAGGCTGCGCAACCAGGTGCCTTAGGCTTTAGCTGTTTCCTCTTTTCCTTATGGTGGGGTCTCTACGGCCATCCTGGGTCAATCTTCCGCCTGGTGGCCACCCCAATGCTTATCCATCATGCTTTTCTTCTAATGGCACATACCCATTGTTGCCCAGCCACTAATATAACTTCACTTGCTGCTGGGTTTACTTTGTTGTGGGCTTAAACCTCCTCCTGCTTCTAGGGCGACAGTGAGGGGCAGCTCTGGCATGCTACTAAATGATCACTGTTTCCTGGGAGGCTATTGCTGTGTATGTTGGTCCCATTAATGTGCATGATGATTTTCATATAGCCAAGTATTGATGACATGCTAAGATTGGTCCCTGACGTCCAAGGGGACACTATTTTTGGCACAGTGTGCAGGTGACAAGATGCAGCTCTTGACCCGGAAAAAAATAATTACACACAGATGTTATATACTGTGGGCCCACAGTATTGGCAATAGGCTGCATTGGTTGTTGAGAGGATAGGAGGAGAGAAAACATGACACTCTGCAGGTGAACAGAAGTCACTGGTTGCTCTGTTGGTCTGATTGGTCCCATCATTTCTTGACAATGATCTATCTCACTGAGATTTCAGTTTCTCCAACTTGGAGACATGCTTTGGAGAATATTGGTGCTGTAAACACATGCTGGGGTTGTGCTGGTAAGTGCAGGTTCCGAGTTTGCTTCCTCCTCTATCAGTCCTCAGGCTCACTGCTGGAGCCGAGGTTGGAAAAATGCAGCAGTTTACCAACCTTGACCCAAAGTGGAAGTGTTAGCATGGGATTTTGTGGCACCAAAAAGGCCCTCTTTTCTCCACACCTACCCAGATACAGTCAACTCGGGGAGTCGAGTCAGCAAAAGCCTTGGACTAAGATTTCCAATTCCGTGTGCTGAAGTGCTACCCCAGAGGCCGAAAGAGGCAAGAATTTCAAAACAATTTCTGAGGCCCTACCGTGAGATTGATATGCATAAAAAAAGAAACGTAGCACATCTGTGGCATTTTCAAGCGTAAAAAGGGCAGGTGTGCCACTTATCTGGAGGGCTGCCTCTCCCCATGTCTCTATGTTTCTGTTGCTTTCCTTCTCTTACTCTCCTCCCTAATGCTCCACCCACCATCTGTCATCTCTCTCCTCTATACTTTCCCCTTCTATTCAAACAATGGTCCTCGCTCTACTAGCAACCCCCACCCTCCAGTCTTACTCTATACTACTTTCTCGCTCTTCCTTCTCTACACCAAAACATCTCCCCCTCCCAACTCTCCCCTCTCCACACTACTATTACTACTTTCCCATCTCCACACATCTACTGCTATTCTCCCCTACTACTAACCCCACTACTATTTTCCACCCACACATTCTCTCAAAATCAATCATTCACAGGCCAGTCACTTTCTCATTCACTTCAAACTCTCTCTCATTTACTCTCACTCACTAAGCTTGCATGCACACTGCAACCCAAGTACCACTTTCTCCCGCCAACAACACCTCACCTTTCACCCTCCTTCCACAATTCCCCTCCACACTCCTTGAACCGTTCTTCCTCCGCCTGGTATCTTGGCCCTCCTTCCCCTGCCTTGGTCTCACCCAAACAATGGCCTCACTTCCCTGCATCGGCTACTGAGCTTTTTTTTTTTTTATAAAGCAGAAAAGGGTCAATTACAATGAAGCTTTAAGTATTTAGGATGAGGTACTAATTAATGATTCTTTTTTGGAGAGTGTTGTTGGTGGGTCAGAACTTAATTGATAGTTGGAGAGAAAAAGAGGGCGAGAGCCAGAGAGAAAGGGGAAAAAGAGGGAAAAGATGAGCAATGGGTGGCATGCGAGTATGTAAAAGTCTGGTTACATCAAGTGAATGTCAAGGGTCTGAAGAACTCGACTGGCAAAGGTTAAAAGGGACCAGAAAAATACTGTGAATGAGTTGATGTCCACATCATAACAGCAACTTGTTTTAAATAAATAATACGTAAATGTGTTCATACGATGTCTTCAGAAGAACGTCCCTTCTGAAACAGGCTCGGACTGGCCTAGAGTGCAAAAGGGCAATGCCCGAACCAAAAACACAAAATGCTAGTGTGTGGTGTGCGGCCGATTCATGGTTTAGAAACCGATATTCATCCATGAACCACTGGTGCCCCGGAAGTTGATTCGTCACAGATTCCATATTACCACATGCAGCAATTACCGCAAGAGGTAAAAGGTTTATGTGAGGGACATTTCCAGTTGGTGCTTACCAAGTTTCAATCTGGAATTTGGCAGCGGGGTAAAAGTGGCAGTAATCCTGTTGCCGCCCCCTTTTTACTGCACCACCAAACCCTAATTGAGGCCCAAGGCACCGTGAGGGGCGCGAGATCCTCTGGCTCCACAATGCACACATACTGTTTTATCTGCTGCCCGCACCCTAACTCCTATTCTCCAGTCTATTTGTCCTTACACAAAAGCCCAGATGTTCAACACGACCTTCCAGCATGTGTTCTCATGGACAGCCGACAGGCCAGTAGATTAAAGGACTCCCAGTTCCAAGATTCGTGCTTGCTATCCAGCTGAAGAGGCTCTGTGAAGAGCCGGGCTTGGAGCAGTTGCCATGGCATCTGCAGCCTGAGGTCATATGGTCACTAGTAAGTCGTTTGGACACAGACATCCTGTTCTTCATGGTGCATATAGCCATCAGCGCCTGGACGCGATACGTCCACTTGCAACACAGATGCATAGTGGCAGGAATGGAGAGCATTCAAAGCAATCGCGCAATGTAAAAGGTTGGCGATTGAACCCAGTGAAACTCTTTCTGAAGTCACGAAAGAGGGCGGGCAGCTGGAACCAGGCTTGCACTGGCCTAGCCAATATTCTAGGGTGCGACTGTTTTTTTTAGCCAACGTGGGCCAGTTTGATAAGTTAGTGCACTAGGTTTAAGGAATTTTACTAATCAAATATGCTTTAAAATGCAGTATTTGCAACAAATGTTACCCGCAACTTTGCCTGTGCTAGCACTAGAAAGGTCTCGTGCAATTGGGGTCACTTAAACATTGGTGCCAAGGATGGTTTTATGACACAGTCTGGCCCCGGCAGGAACCACCAAGTAGTCGGGGGCACAAGAGAAAACGGTGCACAAAATGTAGTTTACAAAGATGTCGCAATGAGAACTGCCGTGAAAGGTATTCACTTCTACTGTAGATCAGAAAAGTCACTTGATAACAGTTGGAAGAACTATGCATACGTTGAATTTGCAGTCAGTAAAAAAATAAAGAGTCGCCTGTTCTGCGTTTTGCTTTCTGGGCTCTGTGCTGAAGTGTACATGGAAATGGGATGTATCGAGCAACTTCCGCAAAGAAAAAGTACGACTTCGAGAAGCGTCAACTTGAACTTTCGGTGAAGATGTATTACCTAACTTTGGCAATTATACGTGGCAGACATTGGCTCTCCTGTGCACAATTTAGAACTCACATAATAATGTAATGACATATGAATAATGACCAAACAGTTTGCGGAAGAACAATGGTTCTACCTTGAAACAGCGCAACAAAAACAACGTGGTACAAAACGTCGATTTAAAAAAAAATCGAATTTAGCCTTTTCTTGGGTTAAAATGCGAGCCTCCCCTCCATCCCCTCGCTTCCTCACAACCACTATAATTTCCGATTTAAAAAGGTTGAAATTCGATTAATGAAATTAGTTGTTTTCCGTCTCGTTATTTTGACGCAATACCAGAAAAATGGCTGCTCGACTTCGTTAAATGGACAGAGCTGTGGCTCTGTTCAACAGGCCAGTTATTATATTCATAACAAGGATGGGCCGGTGTCAGCCGCACCCTTTCCTTATAAATCAGACATTTTTGGCATATATTTTGACCACAGTCACCCTCATCTCCCACTTCCCCACAGTTTGCCTACAACCTGAAATGGCTTTTCTTTAGACACCGTGTGGTTCTGGCTGTTGGGAGTGCCATACATTAACCTTAAGCGGCCTCCACTTCACCTTACTACTCCTGCAGATTAATTATATGTGCCACAGGGAGACCACCAAAGAGCACAAAGATGGCCGCCTAACTCTGCTCTCCCAGGAGAAACCTCGGCTATAGATCGCTTCATCTCCATGCGGTAGGGTTAAGGAGAAACAAAAGCGGATAGGCAACCCCCACAAAATCTTTCAAGAGTAGCTGTGGTGCCCTCTAGCAGTAATCATGGGAGGAGGTGTATAAAAATCAGACATACATAGTATCCTTGCTGAAATCAAAGCCCTGAGGTTGGATATCCAGGCATCAATGGTGGAGATCCAGGGCTCACTAGACAAAGTGGAGGATAGGTTAGACTGTCCGGAACATATCCAGTTATCTGTGGATGTCAAGGAATTGTTTAGTAAGGTGGATGATGTCGAGAATGGAGAACTCAGAACTAATTTACCCATTTGGTGGTTCAGCAGCAAGAAGCTGAATCAGAGATCGATCTGGAAAAGCAAGTGAAGAAAATGGCCAGGTCCATCCTGGGATCAGACAGGGATAAGGAAGAGCTTTTTGACTGAATTCACAGAGGAGTCGCCCCTCCGAGAGATCCGGGAACGGTTGTGGATAAATGTCACTACTTTTGGGACAATATGGGAATCCTAGCAAAGGCAAGGAGACAAGACAATATGGATTTAAAGGGGCAAAATAAGAATTTTTCAGGATCTCTCAGCAGTCGTCTGGAAAATGGAAGACTATGTAAGCCCTTGATGGGTTGGCTGAATTCAGGAGGCATTAGATACCGCTGGTAGTCCCCCTTCTCACAAATGTTTGAGTTTAATGAGAGCAATATATAATTAAAGATCCTGATTAGATCTCTTAGTTCTCTAAGGAGCTGTGAGAGGGATCAAAGGATCAACACATTGTACAGCAGAACTTTCAAAGGGCCTTCTCACCAGCTGGAGCGAGGAAGACGGTTGTCTTTTTGAGAACATTAACTCTGTATTGCCAAAAAAGGTTTAAAATAATGAGGATACATGTGACGGGAAAAGCAGAATTTTTTCGGGTTAAGCCAAGGGGTTGGACAGGAATGATGGAGAATAAAAGAGAAAAGTATGAGATGTTAAAAAAGGGGAGAGGGAAGCATATGATGGGGAAGTTTGTCAGAGACTAGAACACTTGTAAAATAACAGTTATTGAGAGACCTTGAGTCTCGAAAGGAGGCATCAGAAGTAATGAAGGTGGGAAGCAGGGGATGCAGAGTTATAAATTGGTGGCCCAGACGATACTGGGCATCTCAATGAAAAAATATTGTTGTTACTTTTGAGTAGTCGTATTGTAATCGTCATTTATAGATGAGTGTGTGCATTTGGCCGAGATTAGGATTTAGGAGGGCTGGTTAGGCTCCAGTAAGCAACCCAAGAGGTCCGGTATGTGGGCGGTTGCTGAGGATGGTCATGATTTGAGTGCTAGTGCAGGAGACTCGATGTGTACCCAGCTAGACCGAATTTGTCATAGGTTGTCACTGTATACTAATGGCAGAGGTGTTGAGGCAAGCCTGGGGTTTCAGTGCGAAAAGTTATGTGACCAGCTACAACAAATTTGTCATAGCCGTAGCTGCATTAGAGTGTGTGGATGGAAAACCGTACCTGCGGTAGATGTCCACAGAAGTGGTGCGTATATACATACCGTAAAATTGGATGGAGTTTCTTCAATGTCGCTGTGACAGATTTTTCTGGTACTATGGGCCGGCTACCCCCAAGTCTCCCAAGGCAATAGGCTGGATGTCCGAGAGCATCCTCTAGTATGTATTGCTACTATGGAAAAGGACCAGGCTAATGAGATTATTTGAGTGCAATAGGCAAATATATTAGACGTAGATACTACAGGTCTTCCACATTATTAAGAAGCTAGCCAAGTAATCTAATAAGCACAATGCCAAGGGATACTTGCAGGTAACCATTGTGCGTTTCAACAGCTAACCTAAGCAGTTATAAGTGAGATGGGGGTTGCTAGCCAGTATCTTGGAGCGTCATGGGTGGGCTGAAACCTTGTAGGCGTAATGCTCCAAGTGGAACCACATGTGTTAATTAGATGCAGTGCCAGGCCACCCACATGTCTAGGCCCAGCCCTACGACATGTCCTGTATTAAGGGTCTCACCTATGACTTGTGATATATTTCCAGCCCCTGAAAACATCTGTCTAAGTGCGTTGTGTTTTATGCCCCCAGAGCCATCTTAGAGCGTCACCATTCCTACCCCCAAATCTAAGTGCATACCATGTCCTAGGCCCAAGTTCGAGTAAGTGCATTCTACCTGCAGGGAACCTATGAATTGAGTGTTCCGAGTGCTTAGGCAAGCCCCCTTGATAATTACATAGGGCAATTCATCTAAGTGAGTAACATGTCCTGACCCCATAATCCAAATAGGGGCACCTCACTTGTTAACTCCAGTGATCCATCTAATTGAGCATTCTGGGTGTTTTGGGCAAGACCCCTTTGGTATTAGATAGTACAGGCTCTGCCAGCGCAGGGACTCTAGGCACTGAGGCAGGAGTTAACAGGAGATACCAGTGCATATTTCAAGGCCTGATCTGCTGTTCAGCCACTTTTCAGTGTTAACGTACAAGCTACTATCAGATTGACAGGTGTTGTTCAATAACCAAAGTGCATCAGTTACAGTTTTGGAAGTCCGGGTGTCAGGATTGAGCGTGACTTTTGGAAGTCTTTGGACGTTGTGCTCCACCTCACTGTAAGAACAAGCCCAACTGACTGACTGACAGCCGGTGTGACTTGGTCCTCCACGCAGGAGTGTTACTGGACACACCCCCCTCTGGAACTAGTAGCACAACAATCGCTGTCTAAATAATGAAATAACTCATAGGACAGAACTAATAGGAGAAACAATCACACACCAGTGTTCCCCAAATTAATTCCATTATCTAACTCTTGAAGATGTTCTAAGCAATGCCCTTTATTGTGTTTATTGATTCATCACTCAAGGCGGAGGTCAATAAGAAAAAACATTATTGACCTATATCATTTGACTCATTATGCTAATGTGATTTCTTTTCTATCATTACTACCCACTTTGGGAACCCCACCCCTTTTTATCTAACCATCGACTATTCTCTCTTTTACTCTATTCACAACTTTAGAGATTCGTTCATAGGTTGATTTGTATGTTTTTAGAAATATTGGTTCATGTATTAATGAATGCTTTGTTTACTTTTTACTTTTACATTCAAAGCATGATACACAAACTACAAACTAATTTACTTAAATAATAACAAATAAATAAGATTTAATTTTACACGTTTGCAGAGTGTATTTGCGACAGATGGTGAGCGGGACAATGAACCTAAAACCCCCACCCCAGGCGAATCTAATCTAAATTATGATCAATCAAATATTCACATTTACCAGTGGTAGACCACCCCTTTTTTGTTGTTAGTCTATGTTGCCCTATCTACCACTTGAGGCCTAGGGTTCCCCACATGCGTTTCAAAAATCATGAGCTACAGAAATGACATACGAGATGACAAATATGAAAGCCTGAAGAACACACAACTGAAAGGTCATATATGTGTGTACTGCAGCAGGTTTTATTACCTTCTTCTTGAAGCTACTGGCAGTAAAGGAACACCTCTGAATGCTCCTGGTGCCTTATAAAACCTAAACCTAAATATTACCTTAATACCTGAGAAGAACTTTATCAGGACATCTGGTTGCACGGGTCCGGTGCAACACAGAATTTCACTGTTGCGAGATGCCAAATTCAGCAATACTGGGTTTCTTTATAGAAACAAAATGTATGTGACAATTAGCGGAAGGACCTCTCGCGTCGTGACATCACGCTGATGTTGCGGCAAGTCACGGGAGACCACAGCGTCTGGGATCCCCAGATGCCATGGCAACCCTTAAGGATACCGGAACAGCAAGTCCAATGCGCTCCATGCAGAGATGGGCGCTGGCATCATCTCACGACCAGTGGTGAGCGGAGCGTCCACCCGGTTCCAGCCAAGTGAGGCAGCAGGCCACGTGGAACGTGGCCATGTTCTAACACCGGGGGAGGAGGGGTTAATGTGTGATCTTGTGCGGGAGTGGAATGGACTGAGTTTAGCCGGGTGGGTCACTGCGAAAGCAGCCGGCATCCGCTATAATGTGAAAACTGTTGATGTTCGGTGAATCTGGGCCGGTGCTTGTGTGCAGGGACAGTCTTGGGAATGCGGAGGGAGTGGATTCAGGAAGAGGAAGGGAATTGCCATGTTTTGAGGGCCTTTCTAAATGAGAGGTGGTTGTCGATGTGATGAATGTGGCGAGGGCGAGAGTTCCTGATGGTGGGAGCTTGGATGGAGAAGGAGGATCCTCCCAATCTGGTGGAGTTACAATGGGGGATAACCAGGAGAAGTGCTGTGCCGGATCTGAAGACTCTGGCGGCGTGTTAGTAGCATATGCGTTTATCCTGAAGCAATTTGGGACCAATGTTGTGGATGGCACGGTGAGTAATGCACATGCCTTCAAAGGTAGTCCAGTGCCCAATAGGTAGCCACTGTACTACTCTGGGTGCGGGCTGATGTGTTCTCTGGTAGGAGACGGGCAGCAGCGCTTTGGATTCTTTGGAGTTTCCTAAATTGGAAAGCCAGTGCGCCTAGATAAAGGAAGTTTGCATAATCTAAGCGGGAGAGGATGATGGTGAGGATGGCAGAGATTCGGCGTGGGGAGGCGAGATACGGGAAGATTCACCTGAGAATGCGTAGATGGAAGAAACAGGTTCTGGAAACAGAATTGATGTGTTGGGAGAGAGATACATTTGAGTCCAGCAGGCATCCAAGATTATTTACAGAGGTGGAAGTTGTCAGAGGGATTGGGGGAAGGTGGGTAAAGAGTGAGGCCAAGGGATAGAGGTTGGGGAAGAAAAGCAGTCTTATTGCGTACTAGGGTTTCTGTTTTTTGAGGGTTGAGGAGGAGGTGGTTGGTCGTCATCCAGTGGTCAATATCAGAGAGGCATGATGAGGCATGGGAGGCATCTGGCAATTTGAGGAGTTTGAGGATGATCGGAGTGTCATCTGCATAGTAACAGATGAGGTTGTGGGAGCAAATGAGTGCAGGGAGGGGGCTAAGATAGATATTGAAGAGGAGGGGAGATAGAGATGCTCCCTGCAGAACCCCTTTCGGCATAAGTCAACAGGTGGAGGTGAAACGGGTGAGGAGAATGATTTGCATGCAATTCGAAATAAAGGAGGAGATCCATGTGAGAGCGGTGCCCTTGATTCCTAAGGGGTGTAGCCTGTCTAGGAGTATGGTGTGATCAATGGTATCGAAAGCGCCCCAGAGGTCAAGAAGGATGAGCACAGAAAATCCTTTTGCGTCCGCTGTTTTTAGGTCATCCCAAACAGACACCAGGGAGGACTCAGTTCTTTGGAGGGCTCTGAAGCCTGATTGGGCTAGGCCAAGAAGGTTGTTGGCCTCTGTGAAGTGGCAGAACTGTATGTATGCTGTGCAATCCAGGAGTTTGGCAATGAAGTGGGTGTTGATGGTTAAAATTCTATATTGTTGGGAAACCCTTGGGGAACAAAAGCGATGGGGTTGTGGGCATTAAGATGATGTTATTAATAGGCATTAACAATAGGCATAGGAAGGGAGAAGCAGCAAATTGAGGGGGAGATTGAGTCACCGTTGAAGGCAGGAAAGGCTAAGGAATCTCAGGGAAGAGATAAACAAGAACACAGTGGCAACCATACACGTAAAAGGTCTGTATTCTCCCCAAAAGAGATCATTATTGGCAAGGGAAGTAAATAGCAATATAGCAGTAAGATTTATATAAGAATCGCATTTTAGAAAATGGGTACTTATATTGTATATATGGAAGGGAAATGAGGCAGAGTTTCGTGACATCCAATTGAGGTTGGGACGAGTTATGGGTATCCATCATGGAAACAGAAAACACACAATATTTTTTTAAAACTTTGATGCCCAAATTAAAGGAGCATTGGAAGGCAAGCTTCTAATGGTGAAAGGAAGATGGAGTGAGACTGTAGTCACACTAGCAACCGTGTATGACTCCAAAGAGGGACAATTTAAATTTGTTGAACAAGCCTTTCCAATGGTGGAGCAATAGGCCAAAATTTAAAAATAAAGGCAGGAGACTTCAATTTAGCTAGGGACCCCGAGTTAGACTGGAAGTCTTGTAATCCTATGGGGGATAAAAAACTGGAAAAGTGAAATATGTCATTTAGTGAATGTTTAGATACATATTTCTGTGATGATGTGTGGGGATATTTACTCCAGGAGTCTGGAGGATACAGCTTGTCATCTTAACCACATCACTCATACACCAGGATTGATGCATTTTATTATAAAGAGTCATTTGGAGGGGGGAGATCTCCCAAATCCTGAAGATAAATGATAATGGGGCAGCACATCTAAAATATGTGTGGGAAGCAGCCAAGTGCACAGTTTGAGGTGTTCTTATAGTGGATGGTCTGAGGAAAAAATGGAGTGGGGCCTACAAGAAATTAAATTGAAAGAAATAAATAGTTGCGCTAGAGTGTAGTCTTACAACCAATGAAGGGCCGGACAAATCAGTGTTGTTATTTATAAGAGAGAAGAGGCAGAACGTACAAGAGCTGTTATTGCAAGAGTTGCATAAGAACATTCAGATATGCAAAGTAGAGATACTATGAGCAAGGGCACAAGGTGGGCATATTGTTGGGAAATAGATTAAAGATGGAGAGATTGGAATGATGTGTAATCAAAGCTCAGGTTGAAGGGGGAAATGCATACTATTCCAGAATAAATAGGGCAGAAGTGTACAAAGTATTATAGCACACTATACCGAAAGGAGGGGAGAGCGGAAATTGAGCGAATGAAAGACTAATTGAGACACTTAGACCTACCTAAATTAATGGAGGATGAAAGACAAAGACTAGGGGATGCCATAATGACAAAGGAAGTACAAGTAGCTATTCGACAGAAGACCACCAGTATATCTCCAGCGAAAGACTGATATACACACAGCAGTTCTTACAAGTGCTTTTTTAAAAGGCATGATCTACCTTTTTGGCAAAAGTGTACAATAGGATTCTCGGAGAGGAGGGTATTCGCCCACTTTTCTCAGGGCTCAAATAGTAGCAATGCCTTAAAAGGGAACAAACATGACCCTACATTCGTCCTATTGACCCATATCATTGCTATATGACGATGCAAAAACATTCACAAGATTACTAGCATCCAGATTAGATGTGATCTTCCCAGGTTGATCCATAAGAGCGGGTAGGCTTTGTCAGGAATAGGCAGGACGCTGATAATGTGAGAAAAATACTGAATCTAATAGCTTACCCTGGATTGCAAAAAGATGGATTGGTCATAATGTCGTTGGATGCTGAAAATGCATATGACCGGGTTGATTGGCTATTTATGAGGCCGGTGCTGGAAAGTACGACCTTTGGCCAGAACTGAATGAACACGGTTGGAGCTCTTTATTCCATGCCAACAGCGGCGGGGGTGTGGTCAATAGCATTGGATTTCCCTCCCTTTTTTTGCAGAGAGGAATAGACAGCAATGCCCTCTCTCACCTTTAATATATGCTCTGGTGATGGAGCCCATTTTAGCAAGTCTCAGGGATAACCCAAATGGGAAACGATTTAAAATATATGGTCTGGAATATAATATAACAGTTATATGTTGCTGAACCGCAGTTATCGATTCCACACATTACACAGGGATTGCAGAAATGTTGAATCAGTTTAGG
Organism: Ambystoma mexicanum; assembly: GCF_040938575.1. NCBI lineage: Eukaryota > Metazoa > Chordata > Amphibia > Caudata > Ambystomatidae > Ambystoma > Ambystoma mexicanum. Next base: position 225,290,881 of record NC_090939.1, on the reverse strand, counting down.
GTTTGGGGTCAATTTAGACAAGTCTATCCAATTTTTCCTATTGGACGATTGACTGAGGGGGAGCAGTGCTGCTTGGAAAACCTTCTGTTTAAGGCCAGAGAAACTGCTATCAAGTACTTGGGTCTGTATGTACTGAAGGTGCTTGGGGATCTATTTAAGAGAAATCATATGGTTCTTTGGAAGGGGATTCTGAAAAAAACTTGGGACGATGGGGGAAAGTGCCCTAGGTTTGGATGGCTAGGTTAAACACTTTAAAAATGATTATCTTATTAAGATTCCTACTCTTGTTTCAGATGTTACCCACAAAAGTGCCAGGCACATTTTCAAGGACTATTTCATCGGCACTGGTGAGATTTCTATGGCAGAGCATACCAAGCATCGCCTATACTCCACTCACCTGTACCGAAGGTAAAAGGCGGAGTACGCTTTCGGGCCTTCCAGATATACCATAAAGCATTGCAAATGTGTATGCTGGTAGAACAAACAGTTGGACCCTGGCACCACAAAATAATGGATACAGTTGTAGAACAGAGTCATGGCACCAGTTTCCTTAGGAGAAGGCTTGAGGTTTCCACAGAAAAGGATATCAAAGAGTTCCATGCCACCTGGTATTGGTAGCATTGTGTAAAGTATGTAGAGAGAACACCAGTACACGATGGCTGACTACTTGGCCATCCCATCACCCCTGAGTTGTAGTTGGACACCCCCTAGAAATATCTGCTTCTAGAAATTATTTGTGAATTACAATCACATTTTCATGAATAGGTATTTGTTATGATGTTCTGCATGATCAATTGTTGTATCTGCACTTAGTCGAGTCAAAGAGGGTGACCATGTTATGGATTCTAGGAGATTGTAGTATGTGCTCCACTACAGGGAATGCAGTGGTTGGCAGGATGCTGCCTTTACAGTTAAAGGGGGGAGTCTTGAATGTAGCCACTTAATGATAGCTGGAAGCATGCAGAATATATCCACCATAATTTATCGAACTCAGATGTTTTTGAATTGTTCTTGAATGTACCAATTCCAGGTTTTCATTTAATTATAACCAATGCATTTTTCCTCTCGCACTCTGTGCTTTTGGAATTAGACAAAGGAGAAGGCACACTCCTGCACGCATCTGCTTTCACATACAACTCGAATGACACTTTGCACAACACTTCTACCATAAGAATGTAGCCCCTTTTCACAACAAGAAATTCAAACTGTAGCCACAAACATAACCAACTATCCTCTTACACACCCGCTCCAGCTTATTTCCCTAGTGTACCTCTCTCCTCCATACACATGCCAATTAGACATGGGTGGCTAGCAGGGAGTCAGCCAAGCCTTCATAACCTTGAATGGCCATTATGCACACACGCATACTAGAACCTCCCAACTTTCCCATACTTCGGACCTTCTGAGGGCTTTCAACCGGCAGATATACAAAAAGGTGCTATACAAATGACAAAATGAAATGAAGAACCACTGAGGTTTCAGAAGTAAATGATATGCCCCATGAAAGGCTTGAACAATTAGTGAATATCGAGGCACTAACTATATTTAAGTATCTGAGGCTTAGGGGAGTCTTGAAGGATGCCAGATGTGTAAATAACTTGCAGCGGGACTAGACTCCCTTTCAACAAGAAGAGGGAGTAGGTGACCAATATCGTGCATGCATGAACAGATCTTGCTGGCAGAACTGTGAGAACCATCGAAGGTGCAAATACTTTGGGGCGAGAACTTTCACAAAACCTGTGGGGCTTGATATGCTGCAGGGCTTACTGGTCCTCTACTGCATCACAATATCAATTGAAAGCAGGGACAGTTCTGCAAATGTGGCTCTATACCCCATTTAGACTTTATAAAATGTTCTCAAGCGTCTGTCCTCTCTGTTGGAGGGGATGTCAAGAGGTAGGAAACTACTGGCATAAGTCGTGGGGATGTAAGCTTATTCAGGTATTTTGGAATGAGGTCCTGTCAGGGATTTGAGAACTAGGTGGGATGAAACACACTAAGACTACACTTGAATTGTTATTAATGCTTTTTGGGATATTGGAACAGAAAGGGGAAACAAAAACAGTGGGGCGTGTAGGACATACTATGGCTCTGGCCACCGGAGAATGTATGGCACTAACTTGGAAGAGAGCAAAACTGCCAACAAGAAAGAATGCTTGATCAAATTAAGAGACTTCATGCTTATGGAGAGATTAACCTGTATCTTGGATATATCCAGGAGGAATATTGAGGACTAGGGGTCACCGGTTCTGAAGGAATATATTACGTAAACAAGAAAGCTTTGATTTATAATACCTGTTGGTTTGATCCCTTGTCAATAAGAAAAGACAACTGAACGAGAATGACTATCAGCTGGTGTTGGGGTGGGTTTACAGTCATGATATATGGAAATCATGAGGTAAAATGATCTAAGAGGTTATATTCGGTTAGATCAAGTTGTGATTAAAAATTAATAACAAAAAGGGGAGTGGAGAAAATGTTGGTTGGATTGCATGTCTATTGCCTTTGTTAATATATAGTAAAGGGGGAATGTCAAAATGTTTTGGTGTTCGAGATTGTTGAAGCCGATGAAATTGATTTATAAAAAGATAATTAATTGTATGTAGCATTTGCTTATCACAAACCATTAGCTACTTTAATCCATAAAAAAGGCCAATTAAAATTAACTTTTCAAATCAATAACAAATTTAAATCACAATCACATTCGATATCATTTCTTTACGTCAATAGCTGTAATGAAGCAGACCCTACCAACATTCCATGATTATATCCAACCTAGATGGTCCCTGAATGCTGTTAGGCGGAATCATATGCAGTACCCTTTAAGAACACCGCACACAATTAAGACTACAAGTGTAAGTACAATTTCACCTTTGGTACAAGCCTGTACTACACAGTAAAGTGGTAGCGATGGCTGAGCAGCCAGACCTATCTCAAGAGTAAAGTGAGCAGTACAAGATGTTACACAAAGGACAGCAATTACTATGGTTCAAACAATCACTGATTCAAGGTTTTTTAGTAAAAGAATATACATTTATTTACACCATCACTTATAAAACAGTTCACTATTATAAAGCAGCAGAAAATCACTGTCTTAATATACTACAATAACACCCAATCAATTCTGGACAAGTTAAGCTCAAAATGAAGTGTGAGCAAAATGGCACTCCAGCAATTTAAAAGGGAGAAAAGACAAGGTTATTCAAAATCAACAACACCAATAAGTTACAGGCAGGGCAATCTAGAAAAGGCTACTACAGCTAGGATTCAAGTCAATAGGGCTGGGCCAATGTTAATAGTTCACAGTCTTTGCAGAGGATCACACAGTTCATAGTAGTTCACAGTTAAGTCTTTGCCAAGAGTTCAAAACGAAGTTGGTCGGAGGAAAAGTTATTTAAAAGCGAAGAGAAGGACAAGCCTTTGGAGAGGCGAAAGATTTCAAGCACTTTCACCGCTGTCAGACGGAAAGAATGACCGGATTTGCACAGTACCTTAAAAGAAGAAGAATGTTGTAACTGAGGCAGTTCCTGGCAGTTCCTGCAGGCTTGCGGTTCCAGAAGCTTCAGTCGTGGGGACAAGAAAGAGGACGGCTGGAGCGTCCTGCACTATCCAGGGAAGAAGCCAGCTACAGAGCAAACCGTTGAATAAAAGGTGCGCTCCTTAAAACCCAAACTGGTTCTCTTCCAGCTGGCTATCCGATCTACTGCAGCGATGCACAGCAAATTCGACCAGGATGAGGACTGGTGTCTGGCATTTGCGAGCTGGTTGTTCCGACGAAGCTCAATGGAAGAAGATTCCTCGCAGATCTCCTCTGTCGTAGGAGTTTCAGGCAATTGGGACCTGCAGCAGGGCTTCATCGGGTGTCCAATAGTTGCAGCAGTCTTCCTTCAGCTCCCCGTTGGTGCTCTCGTTTCAGTGGAGACTCTGCCATCCAGTCCCAGAGACTGGCTTTTTATGCACCAAATCCCCCATTAACCCAGCCTGGCTGTCAATCACACAGCAGGGTGGCTGTCCTGGTAGGACAGCCACCTAGCCAATCAAACAAGAGTGTGACTTGGGTCTCCAAGGAGACCCTTTGCAGGGGGCCTCAAACCCCTCCCTCACATCCTGCCCACTCAGACACTCAGGCGCCTAAGGAGGGCTTCTGTGCAGAAGCCTGCCAAAGGACAGCGAACAAAGGAACCAAACCTGGTTTGGCACGCAGAGTACAACGCTAGAAAGACCTTTACTAAAAGATATGGCAAAAGAACTCAACTGGAACCAAATTAGAATAAACGTGGATTACCAGGTTTTGTTTGACACTACCACCATAGCCACCAACGGTACTGAGGCTATTTTCGTAGTCCACGGTAGAATAAAAATAGTAGATACCACTGCCACCAGCCACATTTTAGAGAAAGGGGTGTAAAATAATGTTCCATGAGAATCAGACAAAAGGGGATAACTATTAACCCCTCCAGTATTCTATTGAAGGATAGGTCTACTGGATCTGTAAATTTAAAAAGACTAATAAAGTCAATGGTAACTTTACATGTTCTGGGAGACAGTAGTCGGTCCCAGAAAATGGAGTTTAAAGTGGGAAGTCGGAAAAGACAACCCTGTGTCACTGCACTAAAGGTGCTGGGTGACACACAGTAAAAAGATGATGCCTATGGAGGGGATGAGACTCCATAGTCCATAAGTATAAAAAGTACAACACACAGCAAAACACATGTAAGAGTGGGAAAAAAGGCTCACACTCTTAGCAGGTAAAAAAAACGAAACTCTTGAAATCCAGCAAAGCTGCTGTGGGACTCAAAAGGTAAGGGAAATTAGCCATTCTGGAGAATTCTCCCCAACACTGAGCAGGGAGCGGCTCTATACCTCCCCGGTGGATGAAGCTGACCTTTCCACCACCGCCCTTAACCCTCCCTCCACCTGTGCAGCTGGCCCCTCCCCGTAACCATAGAGTTCATGATTGCCAGCCCCTCCCCACTTCAACCTTAGTCACATGTTAGCAAACACATTATGTAAATATTGTAAATCCAAAGACTTAATTTACTCACCTGTACTTTTCCCCCATATCGTGCACCATCATTCAGGATGAAGAGTCCGTGTGCCCTTGCTTCTCTTCTTGGGCTGTCTTGGCCTCTTTTGCCATGGGAGGGTCACACGGTCTCTTAAGCCCCTTGATCTGCTGCTCGTTCTCCGAGGGGTAGGTCATGTCTCTCCAGTAAGGGTCTTGGTAATTGGTGCCATTGTGCTCAGGGTAGACCTCCCTCCTTCGGTGGGTGCAGGAGGCTGCCTGCAATTCTCCCACATACGAAACCAGCCAATCCAAACCATGACTAGTGGCAATCATAGCTATTCTTAGCTCATACATATCATACATATCATAATCGACTTGGCCTCCAGGATTCTTACCAACTCACAATCTCTGAAGGCCTGGTCAGCCAACGCAGGGAAACCAAGCTTTATAAAGATTAATGTTTCCATCCATTTCGTCAACCCTCACTTGTACTTTCAGGTTAAAAAAAAATGGTTTGATTTCCTTGGCATGGTTATACCGCTCCCATATCTGCTTACAGCATGCACAGTGCTCCAGACCCTTGCTGCTGTCCCCAAATCCGTGCATGCAGGCCATCGCCTGTTAGACCAAAAGCACCCAAACATCAACATATTTTTCCAAATTATGCACGCACGTCCCCACATTAGGCCATAGCACAGCAATATGCCCAAAGCTCCCAGAGATACCCCCTGGTTCCAGGTGAGCCTGAAGAAGGCGTTTGCATAAACAATCCAGTCACTCGTACTCTGCAGCTAAGCTACCGCAAGAAACCCCTTATCTCTGCTGCCACACTTTGGCACCCATGCCGGACAATTTCTTTGGCCTTTTCATGCCTCCGCTGAGTTGCTTCTGCAAGAACCACCCTGCCGCAGCCGATGCCTCACCCACTGCTGGTGGGTTGCCGGTCTCCTAAATCACCGCCAAGCCTCCACCGAAAGACTTCGTCACTGCTAAAGCAAGCTATTGTCACTGCCGCAGGCGTCCTGAACCAATCACGTTCCACCAATATGGAGACCCTCTTCGCCGTAGGCCAGAGTTCCAAGGCTGTAAATGGGCTGCTGAAGATGTCACTGCTGACCCACACACCACACTCCGATGCTGAATCACTGGAAAGACCTCCACAACCAAAGCTGCCTCAAGACTTCTGGCAGGACCTCGGCCACCGAACCTGCAGCTGCTGCTGAAAGGCGAAGCCGAATGCAGGACTAAAAATGAAGCCACTCATTTAGTTTTCTTTATCCTTTCCCTTCCAAGTCATCTCTCACTGGGAACCCTCGACAGATCGCCGTGCCATATGGCAGAAAAAATCTAAATCTTATTGGCTGTACATTGTTTTCCACGCATTTGATAATGTCTGAACAGAACACGAGCTGAGGGGATCATACCAAAATAAAAGGGTGTACACATTTCGAAGCCCAAAATACCGAATTTTGAGAGTCCAATTTTACCGTAGAAATATGTGGGGGGAGGGAGTTCATTTAACAAAAAAGGTGGAGCGATATTGAGTTGGGAGGGAGTGTGGGGTCTCTCCCGTATCCATATGCAGTAAAAATGGGGAAAAAATATATATATAACATTTGTATTTTGGCTTCAAAATTTCATTTTGGAAATCAGCACATAGAACCGAACTGAGCAGCGTTCTACCACAGCGCAATTACACTTTGCTCTTTTTAAAGAAGCGTCTCATATGACCCTTGCTACAGTGATTGTATTTTGGTCATTCTTTTATTCACATTACTGAAGAATGTTCTTGCTTTCTGTGTGATAGTAAAAGTTGCACCCATGCTCATCACGCAAAACAGTGGTATTTAGGAGGTACAAGCTCATTTTGTGCTTTTCACGTTTATATTAGTCTAGTAATATTGTTCATCTATACATCAAAACGCTTTATTATATAGCTCGTGCTATCCAAGTTATGGCATTTGACTAGAGTGTTAATAACAGATATTAATGTTACCCAAGTTAATGGTACATCTACCAAAGTAAGAAGGGAAACGATTGAGCTAGCCCTTCTCCATTTCGATCTGTCCGCAGCAAGCACATAGCTCACGGAGCTATCACACCCCCTTAAATAATAGATGTAGATATATTATTCAACTTAAATGGTACGTCTCATCACACCACCATCTCAGTTATACCCTGCCCCCCCACATGTCTATATTTGGTCACTTTCAAAATGGGATTTCGTAATCCCATTTCAAAATCAAGACGTTCTGTTCATTTTTTGTTTAACCCCATTCAATTAAACAACATATTCACCTATATCTCTGCCTATGCCGCATGTGATCACCTGGGATTCTTTTGGTCTCGGGAGGATAGCTCGGGGGCAACGTGCTCGCCTTGGAAGTAAAACGACACTGAGCACCAGAGGTTCGAATCCCGGGTCCGCGCTTAGAAATCTCTGGGTATTTAGAGCGTTATAAATAACATATCATATCATATATCATTTATGCTTCTTGGTGTACTGCGTGGGTCTAGCAATACTCATGTTTAAGTCACATGGCACCGCGGATTCCACCAGCAGCCCCTACCAAGGTTCACTAGTACATCGATTTAGCATCCCACAAAGAGCTCAAAAAGCAGCAGCCACACCACTCCCCAAGACTATAATGATGGGAACAAATCACCCAAACGCTCCAATGGCTTCGATCCAGTAAGGCCGCCCTAGTAGCCATTGCAGCCTGAAATAACACTGGTCTCACAACTGTACACTCACAACAGGATACCTCAAGAACGCAGATGAAAACTACACTTTGTATCCAGCCCGTAACCCCAAATAACAAAAATACCCGAGACGACAAACGCACAACTTGGTTGAGCATACATACCCCAAGCAACAGCACTCCAACAAGATGGCAGACTGAATCCACACTGAATGGTGAAGCCAATAATCCACAAACATGGCACTGCCAGAGCACCAACCCTGCAAACAAGACTAGCGTTGGGGCCATTTCAGGTCACTCTTACCAGCATGCGCAGTTAGAAATTGAGATCTGACTCAGGTCAATCTCCCAACACGGTCCTCATTAAACATGGGATTTACCCCACCTCTAAAATCATAATTATGTGAACTGGAACTTTAGAAGTTCAGTTTAGCCATGAATTCCAACAGCATGACTTCCCAAGTGCCTCCCACAAGACCTCTCCTCCTTCTCTCTCCTTCACCTGACACTTGGAAGTGAATGAGGCATTGAAAAAGTGCTCCAATGCAACTTTCCATTTTGCTTTCGATTGCAGGATTTTCAATCATGTGTAAAGTGTTGAAAACGCATTGGCCTTCTCCTCCTATCAATAAATTAAGCCAGATCAGAGGACTACTCCACTGATCAAAAAATAGCACCCTGCATTTGCAGAGATTAGCCAAACGCACATCAATGTTAATTTAAAAAAATGGATTACAAATCCTGATTCTGAAGTCTATTAGCATTGATTTCAGGCAGCAAATAGTTCGGATCAATAGAGAACTAATCTGTAAATTTGATTAATTGAGAAAATCCTGTTTCTGAAAGTACTAGATAAGTAGAATTTACCAATACCGACAGCTATCCATGTAATATCCCTTCTGTTTGGAAAGATGATTTCAACACTTTTACGCTTTGTGTGTTGTGGGCTCAGCAGTGGTTGCAAACATGTTTTCATTGTTTTTATTTTACAATATCTAAACAGCGCAAGTAATGGGAGGTGGGGCTTTGGCGTGTAGCTTAACCATAAAAGCAACAGAGAACGCTATTGTAAATTCTCACATCGCGGAAGGTGGAAAAACGGTGGTTAATGAAAGATTTAATCATCATTTGGGCGTCCAGTGTATTTCAGAGTCTGCAGGAGACCTGTAGTTGATGTAAATATAAAATATGTGCTGAAAGATATGGGTCCACTATAGCGCTCAAACGGAGATGGCCTTGCAGTATACTTTGTAACACACACTGGGTGTTTCTTTCGAGTCCAGCATTCTTTCAACAATGTTTTCTCTACGATATGGACATTCTAAAGACTCCTCCTTTGGCTTCCTTTTCAATGTACCCTCTGGGCGGCAAAATATCTGACCCCCATGTCTCTCGAGATGCGGGGGTTCATGAAAACCTTGGAGAGCAGACTCTGAGGGGAATGGGGCCTCAGAGTTGCAGGTGGGTTGGCGAGTCTGCTCATATTTTGGGATCTGCTTAAAGGTGTTAGGTGCTTGTGGTTGTCCAATGTGAAAAGCCCTCCAAAATGTCAGGGTCATGGTGGGGTGGGCACATGGAATTCTTCAAAGGTCTGTACATTGGTGTATGAATGCTCAGAATTTTTTTTTTGTGCCATTAGTTTGAATGAACGTTAACACATTTATAACAAACAGATGAAAACATAACAAAATCTCCTACACACAGTTAAAAGTACCCAACATAGTTTATCTTCCTACCCTCAATATAAAAATATATATTTGATTTTTAGTTTTTGTAATTTATTTTTACCACAATTAAAAATCATCATTTGTGAGTTATTTGTGCAAATAAACATTTTCTCCAACTAGGCCATGAATACCATTTAAGAGTCTCACTAAGGAGATGATCAATGATGTATCCCGGCCTTCCATCAACTTTTCCCAGAACCATTCACTTTCCAATGTTACATCGTGGGCCACAAATCTTCCAAAATACAATCTCCTCTGTGGCTTAATGGACAGACAACCAGATACACAAGGTTTAAGTGTCTCCAAGAAACCTTTACCACAGAGTCTACATGTCTATTGTGATTCAGGCAAACATTTTACCCAACCACATCTATCGAGGGTTCCAAAGAGGTTAAAACGAAATGTATCATTGGTAAATTTCACAATATAATCTGAAAGACTCAGATAGGATCTATGCTGGTGCGCCAGGTCCCTATGCAGTTTATACCTACAAAACATATCTTGGTCACGACTCCCAGCCCTATAAGGGGAGTATTGGCAACTTTTACTCCCTAAAAATTGGCAAATACTCCCAACAAATACAAATAATGAGTAAAAATACTCCCAACAAAAAATAGGAAAAATATGTACAATCTTGGACCAGTAGCACATGTAGTACCATAGGAAAAAACTATTTTAAATGCCTGATAGTAAGAATTAAACATGTATGGTTTAATGTAGATGAATAACTAGGTGTAAAAAAGTTTATATTACAAAAACATTTCTGTTTTTCATTTAAATCATGTAAAATAAAACGAAAACGTATAAAATGAAATACAACGTATAAAATACTCTTATTGGGAATCAGACTTACATTTTACTCCCTAGAAAATCATTTTACTCCCACTTCCAAATCTTATCTGGAGCACTGACTACTCCATTGATCCAGTATTACCCTTTCAAACACTTTCACAGAATTGTTACTAGTTTTTGCTTCAATCTTATAGTCAGTGAGCGATTAAGTGCCCTGTTCACAATTATAAATTCCTAGTATTTCATTTCGTTGAGTTTTCCCTAATACCATACTCCAACTTTCCTGGATTTTGTTATCTGAAACAGTCATTACTGCTGTTTCCCGATGTTTATAATCAGGGTATTTGCCACCAAATACTGTGCTAGGATATTGTCAAAAAGAAGAATGTCATCAGCAAAAAGGAGATTTGATACCCTCAAGAAGGCAATTTTTGGTGGAAAATTGTGGCAGCCATTCAAACAGTCCACAATGTCAGACATGTACACATTAAAAAGACAGGACGCAGCCCTGTCGAAGGCCCCTGTCGGTTATTACTGAAATGTCAATCTTTCTGTAGTTATCTAATCATACCTGTATGCTTGTGTTGGTCTGTAATTCTACCAAGAATCGCAACAGACCATCCAGAATTGCCCAACCATGGAGCTTGTTCCAGAGTTTGCGGTGATCTACAGTATCAAAGGACTAGCTAGGCCTATGCTGGCCATATATATATATATTTTTTAAATATATTTTTATTTTATTTTAAGGTCAAACAAACACACTACAACTGTTTCAAAACATAGAAAGCGTCTTATTTCAACACATTTTCAAACTCCCCAACAACCCCCTACCCCTTTAAACTAGAGCCAGTTCTCACATATCATTTACGGGAACATCACTGGGTGGCACACTACCTAGACTGCCATCAACCGGGTCCTCTGTTTCGTTGTCACCGTGGTGAGGGTTTGCCAACGAGGCCACCAATTGCCGCCAGGCCAACAAGGGCCCTACTTCTTCTTCGCCCCCCCCCTGGTGACCGCTTCAAACCAGACTACGGATTCAGCTTCCGCCCATCTCAAGAGGTGTGTCCACCACAACTCCACCCTAGGTCTATGGGCCGCCTTCCAGCCCATGGCGATCCTACGTTTGGCCAAGACACAGGCCAGGTCCTTCATCTTGCTTATGTGTTTCAAATGCCAGGGTCTAGGGAATAGTCCAAGCAAGCATGACCAGGCCGATTCCACATCCAGCACCACCCCCCCGCCAGCCAGTTTCATCTTGACCTCGTTCCAAAATCTATGCACCTCCGGGCAAGCCCAAAACATGTGTAGCAGTCCCGCGTTCACCTCCCCACACCTGGGGCATTGCTGTATAGCTGATCCCCCCAAACTTTGCAATCTTCCCGGGGGTTAAATAAGCCCTGTGGGTAACGTACAACTGAAGCTGTTGGAATCTCGCGTTACGGGACACCTTTTTATGGTACCTCTGGGCCCGTTCCCACTGCCCATCCGTCATGGGTCCTCCCAACTCCTCCTCCCAATCTTGTCTCAATTGGAGCAACTCCTTCCCTGCCCTTGCCCGCAGGAGCTCATATATCCTCGATATTTCGTGCCCGCCCTCCGATATATCATACATGGTTTCCAGGGAGGCATCTGGATCCTCCGCGAGCACTGTCTCCGGCCATCTTTCTCTAGTCTTTTTCACCAGCCTAGTGTAGGTTATATATTGGCCACCATGTACTCCCGTCTCTTCCTGCAGCCGCTGAAAGTCCACCGCCTCCCCTTCCTGCCATATGTCCCCGAGGGTGGCTAGGCCTACCTGTTCCCAGTATCTGCGGACCGATTCAAGTAGTTGGGAGTCGCTCCCACACAGAGCTGCCAATGGGGCCTGCTGGGAGTATGGTTCCGAGTCCCCCCCAATCTTCCATGTCCTGTTCCAGACCTCCCAGCCCAACCTCAGTAACCGCCCCTTGCCCACCAGTTTATCTCTGCCCAACCACACCACTTCCATCAGAAAGTATGGGGCTGTATCTTCGCGCAGGAGCCTGGCTTCCACCGAATCTTCTGTCGAGAGCCACCTGGTCACATACTGCAGCTGCCCCGCCAGGTAGTAGAGTTCAAAGTTAGGCAGGCCTATCCCCCCCTGTCACACGGGTTATGGAGCTTCCACAGAGCCACCCTATTCCTAGAGCTGCCCCACACGAAACCCCTACACACGCTGTGAAGTTTCGCGAATAGGCTTCTGGGTATCAGAAACGGGACGTTTGCAAAAAAGTGCAAGAGTCTAGGCAGGACCACCATCTTGAGCAAGGCCGCCCTCCCCATCATGGTCAGGGGCAGTCTGGACCAAAATACCATACTGTTCCTAATCCCCTCTATCGCCTTTTCCGTGTTGTGCTTGTGTTCTATCTCGATCTTGTGGTAAAGGTTTATTCCCAGATACCTAAATGTTACGGGCTGCCATGGTATTGGCAGAACAGGCAGCCTCTGCACCGGGACATTCCTATATCTACCCAAAGGGAACAGGCTGGACTTTCCAGGGTTCACCGATATACCGGAGAGGAAGGCGTACAGTTCTATCACCTCTAGGACGTACTGTGGGTTTTCTTCTGGGTAGCGTAAATAAAGGAGCATATCATCCGCATATAATGATATCAAATGCTCTCCAGTGGCCGTGTTTATGCCCACCTCCCCATATTGTTGACGCAGGCATATTGCCAGCGGCTCCAATGCCAGTATATATAGCATCGGTGACCAGGGACATCCCTGTCTGGTCCCCCTGCCCAGTTGCCAAGAATCTGAGACCGTGGACCCTGTCTTGACCCTCGCCATCGGGGTGCTGTAAAACAACTGTACCCATCTGAGGTATCCGGGTCCCACACCATACCCCTTCAGGATCGCTTTCAGCCAGGGCCATCGTACCGAGTCGAAGGCCTTGTCCGCGTCTAACGACACTATAGCCAGCTCGCCCGTGTCCTCCTCAGTTTGGTCTATGACATGGTGTAGCCTCCGATGGTTATCGGTGATGTTCCTGCCCGGAACATATCCCGTCTGATCTGGGTGTATCAGTTTCTTAATCACCCTCTTCAGTCTATTAGCCAGCACCGCCGTGAGTATCTTGCTGTCCTGGTTGAGCATGGACAACGGTCTGTAAGACCCGCGCTCCACGGCCGGCTTGCCTGGTTTCAAGAGTGGGATGATTACAGCCTCCCAGAGGGACAGCGGGAGTTCTCCCTTCTCATAGGCCTCGTTGAAAGTGGCAAGCAGTGGCTGGAGCAACTCTTGCTGGTATGTTTTGTAGAACTCGCTGGGCAGCCCATCCAAACCCGGCGCCTTGCAGGTGGGCAAGTTCCGAATCACTACCTCCAGCTCATCCGAGGTGACGGGTGCGTCCAACTCAGTGCGTTCTAGATCATCTAAGGTGGGCAGCTCAATGTCCCCCAATGTGTCTAGTATGTCTTGCCCCATATCCTCCCCCGTGTCCTCATACAATTTAAGGAATTCCTCATTTACCTCTTTCTGGGTGTTGCATATGCTACCTCCTTCGCCCTGAATCTCACTAATCACCGAGCGGGGGGTCTCACTCTTGTACAGCCAAGCCAGCAATCTGCCCGGCTTATCACCCCCTGCATGTATCCGCTCTGTATATTTCCTGTAGCTGAGTCTGCACAGTCTATCCCAGAGTGCACTGGGAGCGACTCCCAGAGTGCACTGCAGGACAACTGTAGCTCCTCTACTTTGGTTCTGTTATCATGAGCGGTGCTCACGCAACGCGTGAGCTCCTCTAGCTCCCTTTCCGCCTCCCGGAGCTCCCTTTTGACCCCCCCTGTAGCCCTTTAACTTGGGAAATAGCTACCCCACGCACCACCACCTTAAAGGCTTCCCACAGTGTGCCCACAGAGCTTACGCTTCCCGTGTTTTTATCAAAATATTCTTCAATGGCGTCCTTCAGGCCCTCCCAAAACCCCTCATCCTGCAGAGCCTCGGTCCAAAGTCTCCATGTAGGAATCTGCGGGCGTGGGGGCTGGTGTCTCCAGTCTACCACCAAGGGCGAGTGGTCCGACAGCACTCAGGCCTTGTATTCTGCTCCTTCTATTTCTCTCACTATCCCGGCTGTTACAAACATGTAGTCTTACCTTGTGTACAAATCATGTGGCGCTGTGTAGTGTGAGTACTGTCTATCCATGGGATGCAGCCTCCTCCACGCATCCTCTAGGCCTAGGTCTTTCAGTAGGGTACTCAGCGCTTTAGCCGCCCGTGCCGTTTTTCCTGCCCTATCCTTGGACCTATCCATACTGGGGTCTACGGTACAGTTAAAGTCCCCCCCCCACACTACCGTACCCCCCGCCAGGGGGCCAAGTTTACCGTAGAGGGTCCTAAAGTAAGCCGCTGTATCGTTATTGGGGGCGTACAAATTTATGATGTGTATTTCTCTCTTTTCCAAGAGACCCGTTACCACCACCATTCTACCCTCCGGGTCCACCGTAGAATCAAGCACTCGAAACGGCACGTGGGGCGCCACCCAAGTGACGACCCCTCTGGCATACGCTGAGTACGCCACCCCCACAACGGTGCCCTTCCATTTCCTCCCAACCACCTCCAGCCTTTCCCCTAGTGAGGTGGGTCTCTTGCAGCAGGGCTATGTCTACGCGCATCCTCTTTAAATACATCATCACTTTGTTGCGTTTAAGGTAGCTATTGAGGCCCCGTACATTCCAGGTCACAATTCTGAGATTACCCGATGCCATCTAGTCGGTCTATCTCCGTCCCATCCCTCCCCATAATGTTCCCCATGTAGGGTTGTTTCCTGGCTCCTTCCCTTCTGTTAACGAACCGTGCCCCCCTACCCCCTTCCCCAACCTCACACCACTGCACACACCCCCCCCCCTCCCCACCAACCCCCAACAATAGCCCAGCTCCATCCCTGGATCTCAGGCCTACCCACGTCTGGACCCGTCTCGTAACCAAGAACAAGGACCCTGTGGGGTGTCACCAATCTAACAGTGACCTAACTAAGTGTACTACTATCGGGTGCAGAGGTTGCTCCCCAGGAGCTCCCAGTCATCTATTTAGGAGAAGTGAATTCAACAGGACCCGCCGGCAGATGCCGTGACTTCCCCCACACAAGCACAATATCAAACTATATTCTAGTCCCAATGTCATAGCTATGGCCTCACGGGTGCCTCTGCAGCGTGCTACTTATCTCCATCCGCTTCTGTCTGGGCATCCGATTCCTGTGGTCGACCTTGCATATCCAGCCATTCCATCGCGTCGCTCGGCGTCTCAAAGAAGAGGGATCTGTTCTTATGGATCACCTTTAACCTAGCGGGGTAAAGCAACATGTAGCGGTGGCCTGCCTCTCTGAGCATCCTCTTCACCGTTCCAAAGTTCATTCGACTCTGTTGTACAAGCAGCGTGTAATCCGGATACGCTGTTATATTCGCTGACCCCCTTTCTATCGTGCCCCCTTTCCAGAAAAATTCGAGGATCTTCTCGCGGTGACGATAGTTCAAGATCTTTGCAATCAACGGCCGCGGGAGGGCTCCTGGGGCCGGTCTCCTGGTCAGGGCCCTGCGCGCCCTTTCGACCGCGAACCCCTGGGTCAGCTCTCTGCCTGTAATCTCCTGCAAAAGCATGGTTTCAACGAAATCCGTGGGGTTCGATCCTTCCATTCCCTCCGGTACCCCCACTATGCAAATGTTATTGCGCCTGGCGCGCCCCTCCGCCTGCTCTGCTCTGTCCTCGAAATTGCCCACTCACTGCACGAGAGCATGAAGTTCCTTGGCGTGTGTATTGCACGCCTCCATGGTCGGGGCCAACTCCTGCTCTAGTTCCCCAGTGCGCCTCGCGATCATCCGCACATCCTGGCGCAACAGGTTCACTTCTTCTCGGACCGCTCCTATCTTGAGGTTTAGGCCCTCTTGCAACTCTTTCATGGCCAGGCCCAGCTTCGTCTCCCAGGCCACCTTCAGGTCAACAATTGCTGCCAGCACCTCCTGGATGGTACCAGGTGGGTCCGTCGCTGCCGCAGGGGTTTCTTTGCTCTTGCCCCCTTCCGCGCCCGAGGGCGACCTAGCATAGGTCTCCATCGTAGGCTGCTTGATCCGGGGTCGCACCACCTTGGAAGACATCCTGTTGCGTCGATTGGGCCCACGCGCCCGGCTGTATACTCGCGGGTTCACTCTGCTAGCCCGCCACAACCCATGGCCTCTGCAGTAGGGGCTCGCCCTTATGTTCTTGCTTTCAGCCCGAGGCGCATGCGACCCTTCTATCTGGTTGGGCTCGCCCACGTTCCGACCAACCTTGTCTTCCTCAGCTCGTCGGACCTTTTATGGCCCTTTGTCCACAGGCGCCATCTTGAGTGCTCCCCTTCCTTTGCGCGACCGCCAACTTCTTCGGGGTCTAGTTCTGTGAATATGCAGTCTCGCCGTTGGGGAGGGCACGCACCGTATGACCCCCACTTTCATACGCCTTTAGATGCACCGTGGGCTCGAAAGTCCGCCAAAAACCATCACTTTTTTCCCAGGATCAGGATCGGATCATCGGGAGCTCCTCCAAGGAACGTCCTCTCACGTAGCCATCAAGCCACGTCCCTAGTGCTGGCCATATATAAAGGAGGAGACTCCTTACCAAGTTCTCCTGTTTTCATCAAATGAACTATAAGGCCATTTAATGTGGTAGCAATCTGTTTGTTTTTTTTATTTTTTAATTAAGTTTTATTGATTTTTAAACATAAGGATAGAACATACAAATGGATGTGTGTTATGATCGCAGGGTTACATCAAATTACAATATAATTCCACAGAAATAACATTTTGATAGCAAATAAGGAACAAGTTACTTACCTGTAACTGTTGTTCTCCAGCATGTGTCTGGCATGGATTCACATGCTCATGAATAAAATTCTCTTTTTTCGGTCAAAAGAGCCTCAAGCTCCACCGTTTCTTTATCCGATCAACGGGGACCCGTGTCGGATTCTTCTAAGCCCCTCAAGGGTGAAGATTTCGTCGAGCCACGCTTTTGGAGGATTCCAGAAGTTTCTCAGGCCCATCTCGGACATGGCCCAGGAGAAGGGAAGCTCGACGCCCGGAAAGCTGTTCAGGGTCTGCCCTGGATGCCAGCTTCAGAATGTCTTCAAGGAGGACGAACACTCCCTTTGCCTCTACTGCCTGCATGAGGACACGACGCACGTGGACAAGGACTGTGCGTTTTGCGGGAACATGTCGGAGCGGACCATGAAGGACCGCCATCTGCGTCTCGCCAACTGACTAGAAAGGAAGAGCCCGTCAGGCGAGAAAAAGAAGAAGTCCGAGCGGTCTTCTAAGACCTTTGAGGGCGCCCCGGCGACGGGGGCCCAACAGAAGGCCAAGCACCGCGAGTCCGCTGGCACCGCGCGCGCCGAACGGTCAGGCTCTTCGGTTGCCATGCAGGGCGCAACCTCCCCGCAACCATCAACCACGAGCCAACGCTCTGGCTCGGGTAAGAGGAAGTCCGAGCACCCGGCGAAGCTTCTGGAGAGGCCCCAGTCGAGCTCAAAGGCCCCATCGGAGGGGGAGCGAGGCGGTGACCCTCCCCCCAAGGAGAAGGCGGTGAGCGCACCTAAGGTGGTGAAAGCCTTGATCCACCCTGCCAAGGCCTCTATCGAGACAGTCGCGGCGGCCCTGGCTCAGCCTGTGGAGGCTACACCAGTGGAGGCGACCTCGGGGCCCAGAGTCTCCCTGCCACCGCGGAGGGAGTCCTCTTTCAAGCCCATCGACAGGACCCCTGTGAAACCTCTGACGGAGAAGAAAAAGGGGGGGGCAGGAGGCCGTCGTGGATTCGGCCTCAACGTCTGAAGAGGAGCTGATCGAAGTCTTAAGCCACGGCATTGGCGTGGAAGAAGACCAGCCCATCGGGAGGGACCCCGACGAAGGAGACGACGAGAACGTCGAGGGTGCCGACGAGGTTCCTGACCGCCCGTCGGAACCCCCTCAACCAGTGCCGCAAGACAACTCGGCGGCCATTTTTTGGCTATACAGTCCTTATGCTCGGAGATAAGGACGAGATTGCCGTTACCACCAACGGAGAACCCGCTCCCGACAGGGGACCCGGAGCCAGGCCCTTCTGGGAGCCCTCCTCATAAGAGAAGGATTCATCCTCCACCTCCTTTTCAACCATCCCGCCCTGCTCAGCCCTCCTCCCCGTCCACTACCCGTGGGGATGATACGGGGACGGACACGGCCGTGACAAGTACAGACGACAAAGTTTACGATGAGGATCTTCCGTCGTCACCTCCTCCCCGGGCTTCCCCGCCCGACGAGATTGGACCGTTTCATGCCATGATCGCCAGGGCATCCAAGCTTTTCCAGCTCTGCCCGGAAGAGAAGAAGAAGAAAGGTTTCCTTTATCAACGGCGCGAGACCAAGAGGAAGGCGGTCCTCGCTGTACCTCTACTGGACGATATCTGGGATGAGGGTCTCGCCCTCCTCAAGAACCCATCCACAACGCCTGCGAGAAGGGATCGGTACGAGAAGAAGTACCGGGTCCCGGACGCGGCCCCCTTGTGCCTTCGGGCACAGCCGACCCCGGACTCGGTCGTCTCCGCGGCGGTCAGGAAGAAAGTGGGGGGGGGTGCATCGGCCTCTACGTCAACCTCCACCCCGGACGGCGAGGGAAAGAAATTGGACACGATGGGACGCAGAGTCATCTCATCGGCAGCGACGACTATTAAGGCTGCCAATGCCTTGGCTATCGTAGCACGCTACAACAGGGAGTTGTGGTACAAGATCGCCCCCCTGCTGGACTTCCTACCGGACGACAAGAGGGCGGAGGCCCTAGAGATCTTGCAGGAAGGAGAAGTGGCGTCGGACCACACCATTACGATAGCGACGGACATCGCTGACACTGGATTTCACCAGTTGGGCAAGGGCGTGTGCCTTAGACGACGTGGATGGCTCAAGGCAACGGACTTCCGGCAGGACGTGCAGACCAGAGTTTTGGACATGCCGTTCGACGGGAACAACCTGTTTGGGAAAACAGTGGACGATTCCCTGCAAGCCATCAAGACGGACACAGAGACGGCCCGAGCTCTTGGTGTTCTCCAGCAGCGACGGCCGCCCTTTTGGAGCGCCGGAGGCAAGCAGGGTGCCTCCAAAGGTTCCGGCGGCGGATATTCCACCTACCGTCAAGCGGCCCGTTCGTCGTCACAGGAAGCCTACAGGGGACGAGGCAAGTCGGGCGGACCCCGCCGTCGTCGCCAGGGAGGACAAGGCGGCAAAGCCTCATCGAAGCACGACTGAACCGGCCGTGGAGTCGGAACCCCACCAAAGCACCCCGGTGGAAGGCCGGTTGGCGAACTTCGTCAGCGTGTGGGAGTCCATCTCCACTGACCGTTGGGTGCTGGACGCCCTGGCCCAGGGTCACGCGCTCAAGTTTCTAAAGAAGTGCCCGCGCGTCCCCCCCCCGTGGCCAGGAAGGAACATCACGTCCCTCAACTTCTCTTGGAGGTAAAGGCGATGCTCAAGAAAGGCGCCATCGAGCTCGTCCCAAAGAGGCTTCGGGGCTACGGAGTTTACTCAAGATACTTCCTTGTGAAGAAGAAGACAAGAGGATGGCGTCCCATCCTGGACCTACGACGACTGAACAAATTCATCAAGGCACAGAAGTTCCGGATGGTCACCCTCCAGCACGTCCTGGAGGAGGGCGATTTCCTGTCGTCGTTGGATTTGGAGGATGCTTACTTCCATATCCCCATCCTAAAGGGACACCAAAAGTTTCTCAGATTCGTGGTCCAAGGGCGTCACTACCAGTTCAGAGCCCTTCCCTTTGGATTGAGGTCGGCACCCAGGGTGTTCACCAAGTGCCTCGCACCGGTGGCGGCGCGGCTGCGCCTGGAGGGGATCCACGGCTACCCCTACCTGGACGACTGGCTCATCCGAGCAAAGACAAGGGAGCTCGCCGCGGCGCACACGGCGAGGACCGTCCAACTACTCACGGACCTGGGCTTCTCCATAAACTACGCCAAATCCCACCTGGTGCCTGCGCAAGACGCACTGTTTCTGGGAGCGAAACTCGACACAGTGGCTTCTGGCTTCACTGTCGGTGGAAAGAACGAGGGCCATCTTGGGCAAGGTGCAGCGGATGCTGGTTGCGGACGCGGCCAGGGTGAGGTCCATCAAATCCCTCCTCGGAATGATGTCTTCTTGCATTTATCTCATCCGCCTGTGCAGGCTTCGGATGCGCCCGCTACAGGAGTTCCTGGACGCTCGCTGGATCCAGACGACGGGCAGCTTCGAGGACAGGATCACACTCGACGAGAGTTTCCGACGAGCGATCCGGTGGTGGGGCTCCCGCGCACATCTGACGGCGGGCATGGACTTCCAGACCCCGGGCCACCAGAAGACAGTGACCACGGATGCCTCCCTGGAAGGGTGGGGAGCGCACACCGAAAATCTGCACGCGAGAGGCCTTTGGCTTCCGACGGAGAAGTCCCTCCATATCAACGTCCTGGAGCTCCGTGCAGTGTTTTGGGCCCTCAGGTCCTTTCTTCTGTCCCTCAAGGCAAGGTGGTGAGGATCTTCACCGATAACACCACCACCATGTTCTACATCAGGAAGCAGGGCGGTACCAGATCCCCAGCCCTGTCCAAGGAGGCGCAGGATCTGTGGCATTGGGCCGTCGCCCAAGGGATGTTTCTGGTGCCGTTTCATCTGGCAGGAGTAAAAAAACCATCGCCGACTCTCTCAGCAGAGAGCTGCGCTCGTGCCACGAGTGGGAACTACGACAGGATCTAGTGGACCGCCTCTTCCGACGGTGGGGCACACCCTAGATAGATCTGTTCGCGACGGCGACGAACTCCAAGTGCCGGAGGTTCGCCAGCAGGTTTCCCCAGCCGAGGAGCATGGGCGATGCTTTCTCGTTCCCCTGGGAGGGCCTGTTTCTATACGCGTTCCCTCCATTGCCGTTGCTGATCCGGCTCATCAACCAGCTCAAGAGGTCACGGTGCAGGATGATCCTCGTCGCACCTGCGTGGCCGAGGCAGATATGGTTCCCGGATCTTCTGGACTTGTCAGCGTCCCCGTCAGTCAAGCTACCAGTGGATGCGGATCTTCTCTCCAGGGAAGGAGGCGCCATCTTCCATCACGACCCGAAGTCGCTGAACTTGCAGGCCTGGCTCCTGCAGCACTAGAGTTTGGAGGTTACGACATACCGGCCGACTGCAGAGAGGTTCTTGCAAAGGCCAGGGCGTCCTCAACTCTTAAATGCTACGGACACAAATGGAAGAGGTTCTCTGTCTGGTGCCACGCACAGAAGATTACCCTCTACGGATTACGGCTCCTCAAGTACTGTCGTACCTGCTGACCCTGGCCAAGGCTGGACTGGCGCACGCTTCCATCAAGATTCATCTTGCTGCGTTCTCCCGATACACCAGAACCACGGGACGGACGTCTTTGTGGTCTCATCGTCTGGTGAAAGAATTCATGAAGGGACTGTTCAGATCGTTCCCGCCGGTGAAGGCTCCGGCCCCGGCGTGGGAGCTCAACGTGGTGCTGACCAAGCTCATGGGACCTCCGTTCGAGCCTCTGCACTCAGCTCCGTTGAAGTTCTTGTCGTGGAAAACAGCGTTTCTTGTGGCCATCACCTCCGCACGACGGGTGGGAGAGATCCAGGCCCTTTCCTGCAAGCCCCCGTACTTGTCTTTTCACGACACAAGGGTAGTGCTCAGGACGCACCCCTCCTTCATGCCCAAGGTGCCGTCGGACTTCCACCTCAACGAACCCTTGGTGTTGCCTGTTTTCTTCCCGTCGCCAGCTGAAAGGACTTTGCACTCGCTGGATGTGGCTAGAGTGCTGAAGTTTTACGTGGACCGCACGAAGAGTTTTCGGAAGACGTCACAACTTTTTGTGAACTTTGGACCTGTCAATCAGGGGAAGGCTCTCTCAAAGGCTGCCATTTCCAGCTGGCTCTCCGGCTGTATCATGTAATGTCATCGGTTGGCAAACCGACCGCTGCCCGGCCGTCTGAGAGCCCATTCCACCAGAGCGGTCGCAGCTACCACGGCGTTCCTATCTGGTGTGCCCCTGCTGGATATCTGCAGGGCTGCTCCGTGGAGGTCGACGCACACCTTCACGAAATTCTACTGCGTCGACCGGGATTCCAGGGAGGAGTCCAGGGTCGGCCAGGCAGTGCTGCGCAACCTGTTCGCTTAAGGTGAGCCTGGTGAGGAGGTAAGAGATGCTTAATGTTGAGTTGTTTTATTGCTTAATGTTGAGCCTGTTGCCACCTCCTGTGGCTGCGCATGTGTGTACTGCTATGTATTCTTTTATTGATGAGCATGTGAATCCATGCCAGACCCCATGCTGGAGAAGGAACAAGTTACTTACCTGTAACTATTGTTCTCCAGCATGGGTCTGGCATGGATTCACATGCGAACCCTCCCGCCTACCCCTCTGCGGCTCTTCACTTGGTCATACTGCCACTTCACGTGCTACCAAATCTGAGGATGGCTGCCAGAGGCGGGGCTTAGGGAGAGGGCAGTCATTGGCTGTGGTCAGTATGACGCAGAGATCAGTGATTGGTTACTACTACGAAAGACAGATCAGAAACGAAACTGATACTGATTTTTCTTTACCGAGGATTCCCAGCCTGACGACGGGGAATAATGTCCCATCCTAATGGAAGGTTGGTTTTTGAACCCTCTCCCTCCCCCCTCCCTCCCCATAACAATAAAAGCTCTTCCCGTTTGTTGGCGTGTGTTCTGATTACGTGTAACGGGCGACGTGACGTTTATCACCGATAGTCTGTTTGTGTTTAGAGTTTGTGACAGGCTTGGTTAGCTGGTAACGTGTCAGGTGATGTTCCGTTTGTGTTAGGACGGGGCGTTTCCTAAAGTCCTTGGTGCGTTGGGTCGGTCCCATCTGAGCATGCGATGTAGTGATTGGCAAAGTCGCACCAGGTTTCTTAGTGTTGTGCAGCCTGGTGTGGAGGGCAGCCATAATTTTTTCCATTGTGTAGATGTTTGATGCGATCTTTAACCAATCCTTTTTAAGTGGATGGTGTGGGGATTTCCATTTGATGAGCAGGCCCGCTCTTGCGGCCAATAGCAGAGGGGATGCCAGTCCTTTTATCCTGATCAATTCCTCGTCCTCCTCTTCAAGACCGAAAAGAGCCAGGAGGGGGGGATGGCTCTCGTTCAATGCCGTCTATCTGTTTCATCCATCCTAGGACTACCTGCCAATAAATACGAACTTTGGGGCAGTCCCAGCACATGTGCCAGTAATTGGCGTCCATGCCACATTGTCGCCAGCATCTCGGGCTGGAGGCCTGGAACATTTTGGAAAGCCTGTATGGGTCGTACTGCCATCTGTGGAGTGGCTTTACTGCATGTAGCTTATATTGAGCTGCAATTGATATTTGGGATGGCGTTTCTCAAATTCTGTCCCATGCCTGCTGATCGAATTCTCTGCCAAAATCTTTTTCCCATCTCTCTTTGAGGCAGAGACTCAGAGTTCGTTCCTTACAGATCAAGGCGCTGTACATGCGTGCTATTAAGCCTTTATTTGTGTTGGTCGTGTCCAGGATTGTCTCGAAGGGCGTGAGCTCTCTTTGTGTTTTGGCTTTCCACTCCCTTTTGGATAAGACGCCTTTCAATCGCATGTACAAGAAGATCGGAATCAGATGCAGTTGGAAGGCTTCTTCTAGTTCTGTAATTGTTATGAATTTTCCATCTCTCCACAGCTGGCCGACCCTCTCAAGTCCGGCGTCGAACCAAGCTTGATATCTGGCGTGTTCAGGGATTTCCTCTCTGATCCCGGGCGACCAGAGATAGCTCAGAGGAGAAGGCCATGTGGTGACTCCGGACATTCCTTTCCCTTCCTTCCATATGTTCCATATTGTCCCCAGTATTGGGTGATTGCATAGTCTTCTCGTAAGTTTTGGTCTGGGGACCCATAACCATTCTGCAAGAGTTGCGGGGGTTAGATTGTCATTGTCCAATTGAACCCATTGCAGGTCCTTTCTATCACGTAGGTGTGGAATCAGGATTCTGAGTTGCACCGCCTGGTAGTATCGCTCAATATCCAGAAGGCCCACTCCTCCTTGCTCCTTTGGTAGTATCAGGGTTTCATAAGGTATCCTTGGTTTCTTTCCCTCCCATAAGAATTCAGATATTACCTTCTTCACTTGTTTGAAGAATTGATCCGGGGGACTGTGATAGGCAGGGCCTGAAAGGGGTATAGGAAGCGTGGGAGGCTCACCATCTTGATAGCGTTTAGACGTCCCATCCAGTAGATTGTGAGTGGTTTCCATTTTGTGAGATCCGCTTTAAGGGCGTCGAGGAGTTGGGGAAAGGTTGCTTCATATAGGTGTGCGATATCTCTCGTTAGATTGACCCCCCAAGTATCTTAATGTTGGGCCTCCAATGATTAGTCCCAGGTGCTCAAGGTCTATTTGTTGGTCCGGGGTGGGTTAGTGGAGCGGGAAAAAGGATAGATTTGGTTTTGTTCATTTTGAAGCCTGACAGAGCGCCATATTCTTCTTTAAGGCAGATCACTTGGGGGATCGATGTCATCGGATTCTGAACATGGAGCAGGATGTCGTCTGCATACATAGCCAACTTATACTCCCTGCCATTCACTCGCATCCCCTCCACGCCATCGTTTGTTTTAAGCGTTTGCTCAAGCGGTTCCAGCAATAGCGCAAAAAGTATTGCCGAGAGGGGACAACCTTGTCTTGTCCCTCTACTGAAGGGGAACCAGCGGGAGTACTGGAAGTTCACTACAACTGATGCTCGTGGTTCCGTGTAGACAGCCTTAATTCCTCATCGGAGAGTGGGGCCCAGGCCTATTTTCTTTAGTGTGGCTTCCAGGAAGTGCCATTCAACTCTGTCGAACACCTTCTCGGCATCGATTGAGAATAATGCGGGTGTGTTTGGCATTTTCTTGGCCTCGTGAATGAGGTGATGGGTCTTCCGGGTAGAGTCTGCTCCTTATCTGCCGAGGATGAAGCCCACTTGGTCACTGTGGATTATAGCGGGCATGTGTGACTCGAGCCGCGCGGTGAGGACTCTTGTATACATTTTGGTGTCAGTATTTAGGAGGGAAATTGGGCGGTAGAATGCGCAATGTTTAGGATTCTTGCCTTCCTTGGGTATGACCGTTACAAGCGCTTCTGAAAAGGATTCGGGTGCAACACCGGATTGGAAGATGTTATTGGAAAGCTTGACCATGAATGGGAGGAGGACGTCCTTAAAAATCTTGTAGAACCCTGCTGTGTAGCCATCGTTTCTGGAGGCTTTCCCTGCTGGGAGCCTTTTAATCGCCTCTTCAATTTCCTCTCTTGTGATGGGGGTGTCGATGGCTTGTGCTATGTCCACGGGGAGGCTCGGTAGGGATACCTTGTTCATGTATTCTGTGATCGCCTCTGAGTGTGGGGCGGCATCTGAAGTGTATAGTTTCTCGTAGAAGTTGGCGAAGACTTCCGGGATATTGGGAGGACGGTTTCCGTGAGATACTTCTTCACTCTGTATCGTTGGGACCCATCGCTCTCTGCGTTGTCCCCGGAGTCTTGCGGCAAGTAGGGCACCTGCCTTGTCCCCATGTTCATATTGTTGTTGCTTTAGACATTGGAGTTTGCGCACAATGCTATCCGTTTCTAATCGCCGCAGTTCCTCCCTCTTGTCGTTGGCTTCCTCAATTGTTTGGGTTCTGTCGGGGCTAGAAGATTGGGCGATGAGGTCCAGTTGGGTAATTTTGTTTCGGAGCCTGTTTCCTATGAGTTGGCGTTCTCTTTTCTTTGCTGCCCCCTCTTGAAGGAGTATTCCTCTCCAAGTGGCTTTACCTGCCTCCCATACTGTATTTACGGGAGTTTCACCTGTGTTGTTTTGCTCAAAATATTGGGTGATGTCCTGCTGGAGTTGATCCCGGAAAGTCAGGTCCTTTAAGAGTGTCTCGTTGCATCGCCATTTAGAGCTTCTCTGGGGGAGAGCAATCTGATTGATGGTGGCCGTGACCATGTCATGATCCGACCATGTTACAGGAGATATACTGGATTCAGACATCGCCTCAGTGAGTTTTGAGGTAAGATATATATAATCAATTCTGGTGAACGTGGCTTGCAGTGCCAAGTAGATCGTGAAACCTGTTTGCCTCGGGTGCATGCGTCGCCATGCATCTTGAGGTTGTAGGCGTCCATCATGTCTGCAACCTGTGAGCGTCCGGATCTGGGTGGTGGGGCTGCGAGTGGATTGCCGGCTTGTCTGTCCCGGTCTGGATCCATCCACGAGTTCAGGTCACCTCCCAAGATCACTTCGCCTTCTGCTTCAGTCATGACTTTAGGAACTGTTTGTTGTAGGAACCTAGACTATCCAGTATTGGGTGCATATATGGATGCAAGTGTGATGGTGGTGCTTTGTATTTTGCCGACCAATACGAGTGCTCTGCTGCTTACGTCAGCACAGGTTTTTAGGATTTTGAATCGGATCGCTTTGCTGACCAAGATGCCGACTCCAGCTTTCTTGAGTGGGCCTGAGCTTCAGTATTCAGAGCCTGCTTTGGCATATTAGGACCTTCCTCTCCTCTCCCTTGCTGTATCGGGTTTCCTGTAGGAAAAGTATATCAAGCTTCGCCCTCTTGAACTCTCTGGACATTAGCGACCTTTTGGTGAGGGAGTTAAGTCCCTTGACATTCAGTGTGCCAATTTTGATTGTGCCATGCCTGTCACTTGATCTGTCATATCTGTTGATCAGTGGTGTGTCTTCTTGGTTTGCTCATTAGGTCCAGTCGCCCATCGCTGGATGCAGCCGCAGTAGAAGTAACCTGATAGATGCCCCTAACTGGCTGGGGCTGTGATATTTTCTGCCGCCCTCCCCCCTCCCTCAGTTCGGTTTCTTCATCCTTCCCCTTTTCCATGAGGGTCTGTATCTTGGCTCGGTGGCGTCCGAGTTGGACTGAGTGTGTACAGCTGGTCCACTATCGGACCACCAGTGGGGGCCGTTACCTCACAACCCCTACCACAGCTATTATCATAACATTTTGAGCCCCCACCTTCCCCCAAATACTTTAATATATAACAATAACTTTTACTTTTAAGTGGAAAATGTAGTGATACATGTGGTTTCCCGGTTCATCGTCCATCGACTGCTCCTCCCTGCCCTCCAGGCGGCAGGCCCGGAGTGGGTTACGCCCTGCAGCAGGGGCGTGCCGGGCGCTGGGATGTTGGTAAATATCTATGCAGTAATATCCTGGTAGTCATGGCAGAGGTTTGGAACATTGGTGAACGGTATCATTTGTCACTGTCTGATGTGTCGTTGGGCCTGCTATACTTTCTGGATCCCTTGACTCTTTTCCTCCTCGGACCCAGAAGCTTCCTCTTGCTCCTTCTTTTGGGCCTGTTCTAAGAGGATCCGCGATACACTCTCGAATCTCTTCTTCGGAGCGCAGCTGTATCTTTCTGCTTCTATGCTCAAACGTGAGGGAGAAGGGGTATCCCACCTGTATCTCTTGCCTTGTTCTTTGAGCCATTTCGTTAGGGGACTACAGAGACGTCTGAGGGCCAGGGTAAGCGAGGATAGATCCTGGAAGATGGTGATCTGTGTCCCCCCCCCCGAGGGTGAGGGAGCCCCCAGTCCTGGCTTTCGTGAGTATCCTCGTTCTGTCCTGATATGGGTGGAATCTGACGAGGACTGACCTTGGGCCGCCTGGTGGGCCACCGGCTCCATGTATTCTCTCGGTTTTAGGCTCGTCAATGTCCTCATCTGCTGTCAGGTTTTTAATGATATCAGGATTTTAATGATATCATGTATTGTTTTTTGAGGTCTTCTGTTTACTCCTCGCGCTCCGGTATCCCGAAGAACCATAGGTTGTTCCTTCGTTCTCTATTTTCTAAATCGTCCATCTTAAGGCAAATTTCATCCTCTCTCTTCTTTATGTTACGTATCCTGAGATCCATTTGGGTTTCCAGGGTGTCTATCGAGGCTTGGTTGTTCTCGACACCCTCCAGTCTCTCCTCGATGTTATCCACTCTCTGTGTCATCCTATCAATTTTGCCACCGAGGCTGGCCCCCATGTTTCTAATTTCACTCAGGAGGGCAACGATGTCACCCTTGGTGGCTGCCGCTCCCGTCTTTGAGGTTTCCAGCAACATAGCGGTTCTGGGGTTTGGGAGAAGCGGAATATATCTGGCCAACTTGTTTTTAATGTTCATGTGGCAATTGTTGTGTGCGAGGAGGCACACACCCCAGTTGTGGGGGCCCAACCCTCTGCACTACCGTATTGTATGATGCTTGAAGTATGATCTGGGCCATTGTGCAGGGCCCTCCATAGATCAGGGACCTGTGGGTGGGAGGGGGAACTCGCCCTGTGTCCAGGGGCCCTACCCTCCGTTTGGGTTGGCGTCTGTTGGCAGGCCCAATGTGATTTCAAGGGTGCTTCAGTGTTCAGGCGGTCCTGTGCGTAGGCACTGGTGGGATTGTGTGGGACAGATGTCTTAACTGGGGGCTTTAGCTCAGTTTAAATGTCAGTGGGGGGACACTTGGATGCTCTGTTTCTCTTCGTCGCTGGTCCCCCTGTCCGGTTCAGAGAGGGTCAAACACTGACATTTGCTCAGAGGAGGGCACACATGTGTGGGGGCCCATCCCTCTGCACCGCCTTCGCTGCAGGTGCGAGCCCCTTGCCTTGTTTGCCGTGGCCGTTGGTGGTATAATTAGTGGGGATTATGTTGATAGAGTCCATTGGTCGTTTGTAGTAGGTCCAGGGCTGGCAGTTATGGTGTTTTGGCTGGGTGGGGGAGGTCTGGTGTTGCTATGGGGTGCTCCCGGGGCAAAAAGCTTCACGTGACAGGTGGCAAGGATTTCTTGACTCAGCGCGTACTGCTGCCCTCCTGAGAGTGTTAGATAACTGCTGGCGCTCTTATGGCGGTGCCTGGGGGGAGCAGTGCCTTTGTTGGAGGTGCCAGGTGCATAGGCATATCTGGGTGATGTACTGTACCCCTATGGGTAGTAGGGGAATGTGGCACTAGGTGATCCGTTGACCGCTGATGGTTGGGGGCCGTTTAGTGGCACAAAGTCTTATGGGCTGTTCTCTAGGGCCCGGGTCGACGATGTGCAGGGTACGGGGGGTCGTGGCGGGGCCAGAGGCTCCAGAAGGGTGTTGGATTCTCCCCTTCAGATCTTGGGAGCCATGTTCATTGGGGCCCCTCTGGGCCTTCAGGCTCCGGGGCAAAAACAGGGCCCGGAGCGTGGGTGCCCCACCTCGGGGGCCAGTGCGTCTCGCTGCGTTGTGGGGAGTGGCGAGCCTGGCTAAGGGCCCTCGCGAACCCGCGCGCCGCTGTCCGCAGTGCCCCCAGTCGGGTCCTCAGTTAGGGTGTGGGGCGGGAGGCTTTCTCCCCCCACGACTTGAGTGGTGTTACCTGCACCCGGGCCTTGGGTCGGGGACGTCCTGGAGGGCGACGGGGCCTCGAGCTGGGCAGCACGCCTCTGCGTTTTTCAGGGGGGGGCCTACTCACCCTCCCCATCGCTCCTCGTTGTACAGCGGAGTGTAGGGGCCCGATGTCACACGACCGCCTGCGCAGAGTGTCCGCCTGTCCCACCGGGATTGCGGGACAGGTGATGATGCGGCGACTGATGGGGGAGCTGCAACGCGGCCCGTTCCTTCCACAAGGGCTTGTAATCAGGAGCTGGGTGCCTCGGGTCCCGTTCAGCCATGGCTTGCTTTCCGTCTTCTGTGTACGTCGCGGGGAGGCACAGAAAGACGGTCTTTACTCTGGGAAGGCTCGTCCGTTTTTCCACGGAATTTCACCCAGTGGATGGGGGGCCAATTCGTACTGCTTGGTCAGCTGTTGATATGCACGGGGGGGTCAAAAGTGGGGGCTCAAGCCACTTTTGGGGCCCGTGAGTCTGGAGCTCAAACAGAGGTGTTCCTCATCCGTGCGCCCCCTGGGGCCAACCGCAATCTGTTTGTTTAGTTTGTCGATCATGTTATTAGTCCAAGTTAATCTGAATTTATTAGAGTTCACTTTTTTATTTACTAAACCAGCACTCAAGGCCGCTCTATAGATTCCTACAGAAAGATTTACCGAGATATAAACATGTCGCTTACAGAGCATTGCGTTATATTCAAACATCCCACTCCTTTTAACAGATTTTCTGAAACAAACAATCTGTTGTGGATTTACTTGGGCAAAGCAAAGTGGTGATGGCTGGAAGGTTTGGAATTAATCCTAACCTCTGGCATTGCCATCTGCAACCCTCCAGACCATCGTTCTTCACCTGCCAAGCCATTACAAAAGAGGAAAGACCATATGCAAATCAGGCTTGGTCCCACCCCAAAAGGGGCACTCCAGCCCAAACTGTTGGACCACATCCCTTCTACATGTGACCACAAGCATCCTCAAACATGTTTAGGCCTTGTTGGGCCTCATCAGTGAGGAGGAGGAGTACCTTGGATCTCTAGGCCCAGCAGGTACGGGACCCACGTCTGGGCATACCCGTCCCACTCGGGGTGACTTAGGCAAAACAAAAAACGTAATGGCAGGAAGGTTTGGAAATAATCATAACCTCTGGCTTTTTACTTGGACACCTAATTCCATGTATGTTTACCTTCATAGTCCCCAGGGGTATTCCCATTCAACTTGTGAAGTAGCCAACTCGTCATTGTATATGCCCATCTCCAACCATGTTCCATGGATACAACAGATATTCTTTCGACATTTCCATCTTTCTCCTCCTTTTCAAAACAACCCCCACGCACACATTGCCCCTGCCCCCGGACACATTGGCATATTTCTCCACACAACAATTAAGGTCTCCCATTACAATCATTCGTATCAAACCTCACATACAAAACCGCTCTGATAGTATCTAATTCAAACATGTAAATAGGGATTCCAATAAACATTGAT
Organism: Ambystoma mexicanum; assembly: GCF_040938575.1. NCBI lineage: Eukaryota > Metazoa > Chordata > Amphibia > Caudata > Ambystomatidae > Ambystoma > Ambystoma mexicanum. Next base: position 225,259,799 of record NC_090939.1, on the reverse strand, counting down.
TAACAACAGCTGTTTCATCTCCATGCCTTTTCTCCCAGGCCAAAATAATCTGACAACTAACAGATGTTTAGAAGTCAGACTTATCCTTTCAATATACGGGCAGAGGGGGTTACGAATCCCAGCCATAAGGGCCCCCTCTCGGATCACCAGAGAGTCCCTTGACTGCCTCCTTCAACAAAAACAAAAAAAAAAGAGACTATAACCTTCCAGTTTAGGAGTCTCTAATAACCAGCCCTCCTGTAGTGCTACTGATGCTAAGATGTTTGTCAAGGGGCATCTCTGACGGGATTATAAAACGATTGAATCCTCTGCTATTCCAGGATATTAATTATAATGTTTCAGAGCTATTTTCTAAAGTACATTTTTAGACTCCACCTGCTGTGGAGCAAGAGCTGAGGCCAGCTATGACCAGTCCTCTTGACCTGCCTTGCCCTTGCCACACCACTTGCCGAGCTGCACCGTCCTACCTCCTATGTTGTTTATGGTACATTTAATTAATGAACCACCTGTTCAAACTGTACTCTCCAAATCGAAGGATCACCATTTGACCCCAGGGTTTGTCCTAGTGATTCATTAAAATATATCATATCCCATCCCGAAAAAGGAGCTTTCTTCATTTAGTATCAAATCATAGATCACTTTTCATTGTATATGGAGTAATACGACATCCGTTCACACTGTATAGGCAAACTCAACTTGGTTTATAGCAGCTATTGTAAATCATTCAGTAATCATGCAAAGTTAATCTGATTCCTTTAATTTAGATAACAGCCGACATGTGTGTCAACCCAGAGGTCGTTCTAAAGGCTGCATAATAGATTCCATGTACATTCCAGTATGGACAAATAATGATCTAATGTAATCACAGTAGTATTATAGTTTTAAAGAAAAAGTTGGTGATGCACAATATAGCCCGTATTGACACTGAAGCCAAACAGAATCCACAATGAAATCAATTGTCATAAACAATAAAGAAACAAAATATTAGAAACATTTCAGAAATAGATGAAAAACTGGATAGTAGCTGTGCAGCGCACAAGACATATTTCTCTTTGGTTAAAGAAATAGAAAGCCTCCAAGGACAAGGTGCTAATTAATTAAGACTAATACCGAGAGATAAATAGCTCAAACAAGTCTCGAGTGGACATGGAAGGTAACAGCACCCACAGTAAAACAGCACCCCTGGTAAAAGCAGAGCATAATAATTCAAAATATGGTCTGCTCACACACGATTTAGAGTTGGAGGATTAGGGCTATTCATTAGCTCCAGACATAGAGAAACCAGGATCTTCATTTCCTCCAAATTCTCAGAATAAAAGATGCAAGATAAAACCAAGTTCAAAGCAGAAGTCCTGGGTTGTGGCCTAGGAAATTAGCGATGGTGGGTTATAATTGGGAAAGGGGGCACCTGGATGTCGATCTCCCGGCCATAAAATGTTGCTCATGTGCTGATGACCTGCCAATGAATCAAGGTTGGCAAAGCCAATGCCAACCAATCATTGCTCTCAAATGATGTTGTTTTGCAGCAGTTGCATTAACCAACCAAGTAGTGTAGAGGTGACATGTATTCATCATTATCAATTTAAAGGTGGTCCTAGGTGGAGCCATCAGATGCAGTAAAACCAATCAGAATGTCAACTCGTATAGATTATATACTTATATGATGCAATTAACCCATTCCCACCTTCCCGTAGGTTTTACTTACCCAGATAACGTGGTGAAGTCAGAAGTGACGTATTTATTCCTTTTAAACCATTGTTTTGCATTATGAGATTAGCGTGCTTTGAGACTTGTGTGCGTACTGCTGTCCCTGTTTTACAATTGCTCAATAAAACAGGCCTTTGTCATTTACTCTGACTCTTCCATTTTTGGGCCCAGGATTCCCCGGCTTACCTGGTCAGCGCAGGGCTGTGATTTTCCACCCCTCCTTTACAACGCCAGTATACTCGGCGCAACGTACACTCTTTCAAAATTCACCGTTTTTTTTAATATTGTATTTTTTTTTATTTCTCTTGTCATACATATTGGAGCCTGGATTCTTTTTTGCATTTGCAAGGTAGTTTTGCTGCTATGCTGCATCGTTTTGCACCCCCACTGTGCCATTTTGTCCTCCTGGAGCTCATTTAAGAAATGGCATTGCTAATTTTTCTCTGGGTGTCTTTGCTACTCTGCGTGGAGTGTAAAAACATCCATGTATTATGGTCATACTTAACCCATCTTCTTTAAAGCGATGGTATAAGCACGACTGATCCTGCCATTATTTTGTGAGGCAGACTATATGCACCGACTCAAGCCCAATGAAAGCCCGTCTTTTTAGAAATACGGCTTTATACGAAAGAAATTCCTTCATTGCGGCTCCTATATTCGGATTTGATTCAATTTCAAAAGGTTCTTGATTGGATTAGCCCTAATCAAAATACTGCTTTCCATGATTAAAAAAATCTCAATAGTGAAAAATACAAATGTCATCCTCATACAAAACACTACCTAGTGGCAGTGGTGAAACCCATAGAAGGAAACAGTTGTTTGTGCTACATTACTGCTTCATGATTTTCAAACGTTCAATGAATTAAAGATGTTGGCATTTAGAATGGCGAACAATTATGTTACAAAAACTGCAAGACCCTATTAAAAAGGAAATGTACTTGTGGAACCCAGTACTCTGATTCAACAAACGTTTGCGAAGCTGAAAATTGCAAGTCTTTTTCTAATGACAGATCTACTTCTCAGTTGTGTATACTTGTGGTGACAGGGATCATAAGTGCTTTCAGGCCAAATTATGAACACGGAAATAACAGTAACAATTTGAAAAAATTCATGATAGATTTACATGCAGCACATCATGCCACATTCCTCCTGCTTCGAGCGCTGTAATAATTGATGTTCATTTTACCCAATCTATTGGTATTGGTACCCAATTTATTGAACTTAAAAGGTTTAAGAAACCATGTCAAAAGAAGAACAACTCAATGTCTAGAACTGAGGCGTTGAGTGCAGTGCTATAGCTTCTAATTCCCCCAGCATATAGAAGGGAATCGCTCTGAAGGTCCTTGGAGACCTTAATTAACATTGCGGTGCCACAGAACCTTGTGTCAGGATCATGACTCTGCATGCATGGACACTCCCACACAGAGTGTAATGCATGATCACAAAACAAAGTACCTTGCTCCCCATATACATCAGGTCCACATTTAATCTAGTTAAACCCTGCATATCCCCAATAAGCAATACACATGCTGTTAACACTGCAACCCTCAGCATGATAGAAGCTCCCTATGGCGAGTATGAAATCAAAGATGGCAGAGGGGCTGGATGTAGGCTCAGCCAACCACCTGATCCAAACCTCACTCAATCAGTACTCACAGGCCCTCAGACTTAGGCCCACCCTGGGGGGTGGAGAGAACACAGTATAAACTCAGCCATCTCCGATTGTCCGGTGTGGCCTACAGGGGTAGGATGCTCAACTATGATGGAGGCTGGAAACTTGAGAGTGGCAGGAGTATAGGAGAGGGGAGACACGGAAGAGGATGGAGAGGTGGTAGCAGCAGAGAACGGGAGACAGTGGGAATATTAAGGTTGAAAGTAGAGGACAAAAGGAAGTGCTAGTAGTGAGACAGATCCATGAGTAGATGATATTAGTGGTGGAGAGCAATCAGAAGCAGGTGGTGGTAGTGAGACAGATCCAGCAGAAGTGATAAGATCAGTGCTGGAGAGTGAACAGAAGGAGGAGATGGTAGTGGGACAGATCTAGACGTTAAGAGTTAACATCTAGGGGGGCAAGCAAACAGGAGGAGCTGGTGACAGCAGAAGAGATCAGGGTTGTTACATCAGGGAAGGCGAGCATATGGCAGGAGGTGGCAATAGCAGGAGAGACCTGGAAGATGGCAATAACATTAAGAAGGGAATTTAATTCTGAAGGTGGTGGTAGTAGAAGAAGCACTAGAGGAAATGACATCGGGAGTGGAGACTGGACATAAGAAAGGTGGTGGTAACATCCAGAGCAGAAAGGGGACAGAAAGAGGTGGTGGCAGTGACAGCCCAGAATTTGGAGAGAGTGGCATTCTGGGGCCCCATACAGTGTGTAGGTGATGGAAGAAGTGATGGCGAGAAGTGAGGAGAACCTGGGGACCAGGGATTGGTATGCATCCCCCGGTACATAGAATCAGTCACATCAGTCAGAGTGGCCCAGAGGTGTTTTGCACAAAGTGAAAGACAGCAGAGACAGAGAGAGAGAGAGACACACACACACATGGAGAGAGACTGGTAGACCAGAGTATCGATAGTGAGCTGAGGAATGTTTAGAGACGGGAAAATGCAAGGAGTGTGGAGTGTGATCAACCTGAAGAGACCCGCTTGCGCGCTCTCTAGGCCAGCCACAATGGCCGATTTTCTACTTGCAAGACTTGGTGCCAGAGTTAGCATTGCTGTACATGACCTTGAAAAGAGAGGAAGCAGATAGGTGGAAGAAAAGGGCTTGGAACACCCACAAAGCCAGAGGGGGGAGGTGAGACAAGCTCCCCAGAAATATAACCCAGTCGCTGGCACCAGGGACACAGAGGCCACCCGTCCACTGTAAAGAGGAACTCTTTTGGGAGGAGACCATACTGTCGTTTATCATTACTCACATTCTTATTTCGTTTGCATACAGCCCCCCAATAAACCATACTCTAACCCAACAGCAATAGGTCTGGAGTCCTTCAAGATCCCAGATGTTCTACTTGACATTTCGTGTCAGAAATAGGATTGAAAAGGCTTATACTGGCTAGCCAACCCAAGATTCCAGCATAAAGACAAAATCCTAGGGCAAGGAAGTCACGACTGCCACCTTAAAATAAGGAAAAACATCCTCTCCTCTTGGTAAACTTGGATCTGAAATGAAGCAGTTCCCCACTTTGGGCCGTAACTTACCCAACCTCACTACTAAAGTCAGGGGAGGGATCACGCTTAGCTGATACCCAAATTCGAGGGTCCGCCACCCCAACAGATAGGGTGGGTATCCAAACATCCATCTTGGCAAGACCTTTAGGGGCTTATTTCAGCTCTCCAGTCAGCGATCCACATACCAATTTACTTACCGAAAAGGAATCGGATGACATCTGGAATTCCTGAGGCTGAGGGCACGAGTTGGAGCGGAAGCAGCTTGGTATTCAAATCCAGGTTGGAAGTCAGAAGTTTCCAGTTAGACAGAGAACTGCAACCAGGCTCCCAAATCACCTGTCTGGTGATGTGTGGGTTCTGTAAGGAACTCATGGTGGCAACAGTAAAGACAGACACATGTGATCACAGTTCAAGGGTGTTTATCGAACTTTATAATGGGTGAAATAAACGCCTAATCTAAACCTAAATCTATGATGGGAGCAAGCTACGTCCATCAAATAATAAGGCAGTCCTAGTGGCGTCTGAACAAATAAAAGGGCCTGCAATAAAAAATGTGTGACAATCCAATCTACAAATTGCAATCTTTCCTTTACCGGGTTAGATATTAGTATCTATAATGTAATGTCACACGATGCCAGGTAACTCATACATATCCCTTTCCAAGAGTCCAACACCCAATTACACTCCTTCCCAACATTTGTCCTCAGTAAATCAAAGGGAGGCACATCATCAGATACAATGCATATTTCGTAAAGAAGGAGACAGCCTTCCATGTAGCCGTCGCTTCCAAGGATTGCAAACCCAATTCGTACCTAATAGAGGCAACTGGCAAAGAAATAGGCAACCTCAAACCTCTCTGCCAGGAGTATCCCTCCAGCAGCCCCCAAGTTTTCCAGGACAAATTTAACATAGATTCAGCCCCATATGTCAGAATCGGAACCACCTTTTGGTTGTAAAAGGCCAGGATGGGCAGGGTAGTATAGGTGCCATATTTCCGATGTAGGGCTGCCCCCTGGGATGCTAATCACTTAGCCTTATATCTCAACAGCATGTAGCAGGCCCTTTCATCCAGGTTTTGATTCACCAACACCCTCAAGTACATAATCTCATCAACCATCAGTAGCTTTTCCTTGCCCACTCCCCAGGAAAATTTCCCCTTACGGTTCCTATGCGCCAAAGCCAATGCAAGAATCTGGGACTTTTTATTAATTGGCAATGATTCTCCTTGATGTCTTTGAGAAACTGATCTAAACTGCGCTGAAGTCCCACCGGGGTTTGAGCTAGAAAGATCAAATCATCTGCATATAGGATCCATGGTAGATCAAAACTGCCAATTTTCAGGGGGAAAGCCTGAACCTCTGGCTGTGATTCACTCATGTCCGATAAGGACAAGTTCAATAATATCGGTGCAAAGGGGCAGCTCTGTGTCCATTCTCCTAGAGAGTAAGCCTTTTTCGGTCAACCTCACTTGTACGGAGGTATGGGTGTATAAGGCTCTAAATGGCCTCCACAAGTTCTAAAGGGCAATTCCAACCATGGAGTTTCATCCATAACCTCTCTCTGCACACACTGTTGAATGCTTGTTCAAGATCCACCGAGGCAAGATATATCTTAGCCTTGCCTCTAATAGACCTTAGTTTCAGCAGATTTTAACAGGCAGAGGTTCAAGGAAGTTCCCACACTTTTCACGAATCCTGCTTGACGGGGGTCCAGCCACCCAGATCTCACTGTCCAAGCATTTTGATCATGCAGCAATAAAGATGCAAAAATCTTTCCCAAAGAGTCAAGAAGGGCGATAAATTGTTGGCTCTTCCCCATCGCCCTTCTTGAAAATCGGGACCTCTCTCCATGATATGCGAACCCGCCCATTCTCTATCACCTGAATGAAGAGCCTAACGATAAAATCCGCCCAGGGTCCTGGCGCTTCTTTCCAGATGCAATTAGCGAGGCCATCCGGGCCTGCCGCCCCCGAAAAGCTAAATTTCCCAATTGTCATCTCAATGTTGGCTTCATCAAATATCAATGACCACGTTCCCTCAATAGTTAGACTGGTAGTGTCATTTCCATCCGACTTACCCGAAAACAATTTTGTGAAATGAGCCCTCCATTATTCTTCCGAGACTTGTCCTGTCAACATGGCTGGCTGCAGATTACCTCCATTATGTATAACTTCCCATAGGTTTCTGGTATTGTTCTGACAAATTACTGTCAACATATGTTCAGCATCAGCCTGTGCTCTCAACGCTCCAGTTGCCATAAGTCAATTACGGTATTGCTGTTACCTTTTTTTCACCCGCCTAGTCATGGACCCATCTCCCATCCTACCTAATTTCCTTAAGTCCAATCTTAGGGATCTCTTAGCCTTCACTACCTCCTCCTTATTTTTGAAGCCTGGCTTAAATTGTGGTTTCCCTTTCAGCCCTGGCTCTTCCGTGTAAGCCCTAAACATCCAGGCATAATTCAACCCAGATTTATCATCATTCACATGCTTACCGAACATGGTTATAATCTTCGCAACTTCACTCGGCTTTATCCTTACTTTATTTCTTCCCCAGTTTGTACCATTAGCTCATTTGTCTGCATAGATGGTAAAGCCCAGCCTATTTGTACCAGATTGTGGTCACTGATCTCCATCTCAATTACCCTAAAAAAGTCCAATGAGGTTAGTACATTAGCGGACAAAAAACAGTAATCCAAACATGCCCGCTGGGACCCCCTTGACCAGGTCGAGAAACTCAGTATGTCCCCCTTAGTCTGGGCAATTAGCATATGTAGGCCACGAGCCAAGGATTCCTCCAACCAAGATAAAGCTCTTTTTTCCAACAAGAAATCCTTCAACAAAACTCTTTGGTCATCTATGATCTTCAAATTAAGATCCCCACATACAATGATGTGGGGCTCTAATAGGGTTGTTACTACCCCATCTATCATGCTCATGACTATCAATAAAATCAGTTTGGCCTTTTTGCGCCGTATTCAGATAAATTTCATATCCCTCAAATATTGGTCTCTGTCGTAACCAGGTCTCGGTGACAAATGATGTCGAATCGATCTAGACCCAGGTTTCAATAAGCAAATAAATCAACAAAACCACTTGAGTTCCAAGATCCAACTCTGAGAAACTATTTGAGATCCCCAATGGCGTTAATTACGACAGGGTTCAACCAGGGCAGATGCCAGCAAGGACCAATCTTGTGTTTCCTGCGTCGTTGCATAATTACCAGAATTCCTCAAAGGTATTCAATAGTGATCCAACAATCCATTGAAAGTGATCGTAATCCGTTGAACTTCCTGCCTCGATGGACTTGGCTGCTTGAATTTCTCATTTTTCTGAGGGCTTTTAGTCCATTGGGTCTTAACTTCCCTCATCTGTCGGAGGGGAGACAGACCCTCATTAAATTCCCTTGCTGGGCCGACAGTCTCCCAATTCAAAGCCGAAGGGGAGCAAGTCAGCACTCACTTCGAGCAAGGCAGACTTCACCAAAGCAGATTTCATCCCATCCCGTCTTTTTTCATTAACAGATTGGACCACACCAATGTCCTCCGAGGTAATATACCTCAATTTCGGGACACAGTGGAGCAATTTCATCACATGACACTAATTCAAGATTATATCATCATCTGTGGGTATTAAACGCTCCACCATGACCAGGTTGCCCCCAACGGTATTTTAGGCAAAGTCATGTGCCGCTCTGAGGGGGGCTTAAAAGATATCATCCTCGGATTCAATTTGGCTCCTGTTTGTAAAATCGGTAGGGCTTCACTCTTTTTACCCATAAAGAATTGGGTTGTCTAAGCCAACCTTTTCTCCTCCAATGTTCTAAAACACTGTGAGGCAGGACCACTTTTTCTATGCGCCCCCCTTTGATTTAGACTTGCAGCAGAACTGCAAACTGCTCCGGGAGGCAACCCAACCAAACCAGATGTTTTCATTTCTAAATCCATAGTCATTAGATCTTCCGATGGGTCAACCTCATCCTGGATAGCAATGTTTTCCAATAAGTCACTTAGACAGAGCTCTGAGTATCTCCAGATCTTGATCCCCCACCATTTGCTCCAGGTCTATAATAGATGTTTCCTTTGGCAGGTCCTTTACATTGGAGGAAACGTTGGTAGTACTCTGTACCACTCTCCTCTGCCAAGCAGCTAATTGGATGTGTGATTTAAGTGGCAGAGTTCTCAAGTTTCGCAAAAAAGCCCTAGACCCATTAGACCATGGTTTTGGCCCTACTGGCAAATATTTAGGTTTCTTTATCTGCTGGGCACCTCCCCAGATATTGCGGGTTCCCGGGACTGGCCACCTTCCCCAGATCTTGTGGGTAATTGGGCCAGGAGGTTTTTGTGTTTGAAAGATTGGGAAAGGCTTTCTAGTAGGCCCAATCCCTTCCGCCGCCCCAAGGGCGACTAAAGGAGCCCCCCTCTAATATGGGTTCCGCCAGACTTTGTCCTTCTACAATCTCAAGATTAATGACCCTGCCCAGCAGACAGTTCTCTGCTTTGTCCACCAGGCCCAATCTACTCCATTCACAGGGAGGTAGACTCCCATCTCTCTCCGTTTGACAATGCTTAGAGATGTATTTACCTTTCTTGGTACCAGTATTAGGTCCATTAATCAGAGCTGTAGTATCCCCTCAAGCCACTGGCCCTCGCGACCCAAATTTAGACTGAGTTTGCATCCATTTGCAATCTTCCAATAATGCATCCATCAGTGTATTTCTGTCCATTATCTCATTGCTGGCCACATCACAAAGTCTGTTTTGCCAGTTGGCAGATGTTTCAGCCACTTTGTCCAGTCTAGTGTGGACCTTGGACACAAAACATTCCAGATACACCATTTTAGAATGAGTCATTGCTATCTATTAAAGTTGCCTGGTCTTTAAGTGAGCCATTCAGTGACTCATACTGTTTCATAAAAGGTGCCAATGAGACTGAAACGGCCGCCATTATGTTATGAAATTTAGACATGGTCACTGCTGTTAGATGAATTTCCTGAGGCAGATTCTCTGGACAGAAAACAGATCATTTCTAGACTATTCTTCAAATGAGGAGGATGAGTCGCCCCACAACATCCTGGAGGCTGCAACGAGTTACATCAATGATTCCTCCTATGGGGAAGGACACGAAAGCCGTGGGAATGGATCATCTTCATTGCTCATGATTCTTCTAATAAAGTCATTGCTCCCTGGAGCCCTGCGCTGTTCGGCCTCACTGGGTGTATTGCCCCTACCATCTTTAATACTGAGGCTCTTCTCCCAAGGATCCCCACTCACTCTGGCCAAACTTTTTCTGAGATGCAATTTTTGCAGACATTTCTGCAGCCAGTAGGGACGATTGCAATTGCAGATAAGGCAGTCGTGTAACTGAGGGTGAAATCACAGCGGAATCCTCCGCAAAAAGCTAGTAGCGGGCACAGATTGTAACTTAAAAGGAGTAGAGAATAAATGTTCCATGGAGTGCAAACCTCCAATGTAGATGTAGATGCATTAATCGCCCCATTCGCCCCAGCCCTCATTTCCAAATCAAAGTTCAAACCCAGACAACAATTCTTGCTATGCACAGGCGATGAAGTCAGGTCATTGTTTAAGGCGTTATCCAATACACAAACCAAGGGCACACAGACCTCTTTAGAACCATCCAGCTACGCCCCCTCGGCCCCCCACCGGTTTCCTTCAAGTTTATCCATTTTGTCCCGCAGTTTCTCTATATTTAGGAAGTTTGCAGCCAGTTCACAGCTAGTAATAAGTGAGGGCTTTTGGGAAGAGTTTAAAGGGTCCGTAAACTCCAACAGATCCCTAGCGCTCTTAACCTCAATTCTAGAGGACAAGGTTTCCAATTCACAAACCTGGCCCGCAACAGCCATGATATGGGTCGGAGATGGGGCTGGGGCCGCAGCAGGAGTTTCCATTAGTATCACCTGTTGACGTGTTTGTGCACGCAAAGTCGACATCAGAAGGCACAACGGCTCTTGTGGCTGTTGACTTTCCTTTTCGGGAGACCATTAAAGGGGCAGGGCGTTTCCATTGAGGCCACCAAAGCCACCGCAACACCAGGAACACTCTCATACTCTCCACGATGGCTCTGCGTCCAGAGATTTTGAAGGAGTCGCAGCAGGGTCTGCATAGGAAAGCGAAGCAGGCTTTCTCGCACCAGGCACCAGGAACCTTACTATACAAGATGTTTGCACTGTTTGGTTTGGAAAGGGAAGGAGAGTTTGGTAAGGGGAGATGGGGAGGTCTAATAAGGCAGAGATATACTGCGTTCTCTGGGAAGGGTTGTCCCTAATCGCATAAGGGGCTTTCTCTCCCATATGATCCTCCTCCGGTGCACCACCCCCAGGGGGACTATTGTACTGTGGACGCACCGCCCTGGCCCCATGGGAAAGGTCTCCTCCTAGGTGAGAAAGGACGACATCCACTGATTTTTCATAATTGTAAAAGGCAGCCTGAGATCTGTTAAAAGATTAATGGTGGGTAAGTGTTGCTGTGCTAAGAAAGGATTACAATATGGCTGCCGTTTGATTGTATATTATGCAGCCACTCAATACAGCATTGAGTGCAAACTAAGAAAGGACTACATTTTGTATATATAAATTGAACAAGCAGTCATTGGTCATGTGATCAAGCACCAGGGCGGTGTAAAACGCGTTGCTCAGGCAGCTAGCTTAATTCTTGTTGTAATTAAAATGTTGACCCTATTAAGTCACAACCTCCTATGATATCTTTTTGTGGTTCCAACAGAGTGCGGTGTTGGGCCGGTCTGTCCGTCTCTCCTTCTGTTCAATGTATTTTATTTCACTATATATAATTCACTATCTGTATAAGGTTAAAACCCTTTAGTTAAAACAGTTAAGGTGAACTGATACATTGCAACAAAACCAATGAGCAAATACTTAAGTTACCATGAGGGATCAACAATGAGATGAAAAATGACATCATATGGGACATGAAAAAGGGGACTACGAGTTAAGATTGTTGTCACTTCCCACACCCGTGGAATTTAAGCGGATTTGTTGCCAAGAATCCGGTCATCTTAACTGTCTTCACTCATTTTTTTTCATTGAATTCCAAAGGTTTTGTTATGCTACATCTCCCAAAAAATAGTGTCCCAGTGGCCATGGTCTTCCTCCCTGGCCAGTGGCCCGACCTGTGCCTTTGGCCCATATTTCCTACATAGTTTCAAAAATGAGGCAAAAAGAGTGGCCCCCTGGTCATGGCCAGCTGCCATAGTTTATTGTCTTGGCCCATACACTCTCACTAACAAATAAGATGCAACCAGACACTGGCCACAATGCACCAATTAGTCAAAAAGAGCATCACCCACTGGCCATTTGTCACGGATGGACCCACAAACTGCCAGACTCCAAGGTGTGATTCAATCGTTATTATTGTTATTATTTAATTTTTATAATGCGCTACATGCCTATGGGCCTCAGAACGCACAGAGAAAAGAAACAAATTCTGGGTTTATCAATTAAGGATCATGGGGAGAGGAAGGGATCACTTAATCTGCTGAATTAGAGGCAAGTTTTAATGGCATTCTTGAAGTCGGCCAATGATGGTGATGTCCTTATGAGAAAGGGACAAGCATTCCATTCCTGAGGAGCATGTATGTCAAAGCTTGCAGTGACAAATGTGGCCAGTTTAAAACGTGGTTGAGTCAGCGTGTGGTTGTCATTGGAACATAGTGACCGCGAGGGTTGCTTAACAGTCAGCCGGTGGATCAAGTAATGAGAGGCAGCAATATTCTTGCATTTGTAGGTAAGAGACAGTATCTTATGAGCAATTCTTTGTTTGCTGGGCAACCAGTGTAAGGTCTTTGTGTACGAGATGACATGATCTCACCTGGATAGCACGTAGATTGGCCCGATTGCTAGTTGTTTGTAGACGGTGCAAGTTGGATTGTGATGTACCAGTAAGCAGGCTATTACAGTAGTCAAGCGGCGAGTTTACTAAGGCCGTTGCAAGTAGGGATCTGATTTTAGTGGTCAGGCAGGGTCTGATCTGGCGAGACTTGCTGTTTCATTGATAGTCCAGAATCCAGGAATACACCCAGTGTTTTCACGCATTTGGTGACTGGTATCTGACTACCTAAGATTGAGAAGTGAGAGTAAAAAACATCTAATTTCTTTAGACAGGGACTGGAAGCAATGATGATAAGCTCTGTTTTTTCGTTATTAAAGGCCAGGGAGTTTAATGCCATCCAGGATTGAATTTCCAGATACACCTTCTTCAAGGCCTTAGTATCTTCTGATTGTATCTCAATAGCTACCTCTGATGTTCTAGGCCCCATGAATGACACAATCCATTGGACGGCACTCTCTGAGCAGCTGGTGATACTTTTCAATCTCTCTTGAAGGAATTTATGATCAATGAGATCGAATGCCACAGAGTGGTCTAACATCATCAGGAGTGCTGTGTGACCTTTTTCCACAATGCCCACGATGTTAGATGTATGATCTAATAATACAGTCTCTGTCCCCTGTTTCGTTGTGAATACCGATTGATAGGAGCCCAAGATTTATCATCCTCTATACATCTCTGCATCTTCAGATACACCACTCTGTCAATGATTTTGAGGAGATGCGGGACATTGGTTATTGGCGGATAGTTATTGGCCAATGCTGGATTCAACGTGTTCTTTTTCAGTAGTGGGGTAATCCATGCTTCCTTCAGTGATGGTGGTACAGTGCAATCCCTGAAGGACATGTAGACCATCTTGGTAATCCATGGGATAAGGACGTATAGAGAATCTTTAAAGATGTTAGTGGGACAGGTATCCCCTAGACATGAGGTAAGCTTGAGTTCAAGACCATAGGCCTCATTACGAGTCTGGCGGTAGCCGTACCGGTAAACCCGGCAGGCTGGTCGTTGGACTCACGATTTTTCCGGTGCCTGGCTTCCCGGAATTACCGGGGTATTATGACTCTGGCATTCTGGGAAGTCAGGTGCAGGAAACATTGTATTCCCTATTCCCATTCGAGTCCCATAGGACTCAATGGGCATAAGCCGTCAAAGTCTGCGAGCGGGAGCCGCTCCGCCCACCAGGTCAGACCTGGCGGGTGGGAGGGAATCCAGCCCGCAAACTTTACTCTGCCAGTCCGGTACCAACGGTGCCTGTAAGCCTACCAACACTGTTGTTACCGGACCAGCAGGGTCGTAATGAGACCCTATGTCATGGATTTCAGTTTCTGTGCAAGTTTGGAATTCAAACTCAGGTAATGAGAACTAGGAGTTGGCCGTGGTAAGATTCTTCAGAATCGTTGAGTCCATTTTGGTTTTTAAGCAGGACTGTCGATTGGCAATGGCCTGCTGATGGTTTTATCAGCAAACTCATTTTGTATCTCCTAGCACCAAACAGAGTCTTTGGTAATAGGTGGAAATGGAGAGGTGTTACTCTCAAATTCTTTATGATTTTGAATAGCTCAACGGAGCTTGATCTTGCGCTGTTAATTCGCAGGTTGAAATTTTTAGTTTTAGCTTCAATGATGGTATGTTTAAATGTGTGCACAGATTCTTTATATTTACTTAATGGGAGAGGGCCACGCTTCTTCCGCCACTCCCGCTCTAGTGCGCTTTTCACTTTCCTGGCTTGTAAAATACTATAATAAAATCATGGGTTTTTTATGGTTTCAGTCTTGATTTTCTTAGCTTTTTCTGGCATTAGTGTGTTATTAGTACATGCAATGATATGGGAAAGATGTGACACTAAGTCTGTGGCATTATGTAATTAATTTATTGGATCCAAATTGGAGGTCAGCGATGCTGAAAAATGAGAGGCTGAGATGTTTTTAAGATTCCTGCATTTCCTCCCTATTCTTGTCTCGCTGTCTAGCCTAGGTGGAACTGTCGGCAATCGAATAGTCGTATCGACCATAAAGTGGTCGGACCAAGGACATACCTGCATAGTGGTTGATATGCTGTGTAGATTATGGGTCACAATCCAATCTATCCTGTGACCTCCTTTATGGGTATGGTCTTTAACCAGTTTAGAGTAGCCAGCAGCTTCAAGGGCTCATAGTAAATATGTTGCTTGAGTGTCTGATGCATCTTCTGCCCATAAATTGAAGTCTACTACGATTACTGGTGATTTTGGTTTTGTCATACTGTTCAATGAGGCAAGTACTTGCTCCTCAAACAGGGAAAGGTTTTGTGGCGGTTTGTAATAAAATAAGTATTGCAATGAAGAGTTAGGGTTAGTTTTCATTTTAATAAGCAAACCTTTGCATCCCTCAATAGTTGGGATGCTTATGGGGGCGGGCAATCAAAATGCTCTTTGGCAATGAGTGCCTCTCCTCCTCGTTGTCCAATGTGATCTGTTCTGAATATTTTGTACCCGGGTGGCAGCGGGTAAGATATTGATATCGGAGCCATTTCATGGAGCCACGTTTAAGTCACAGCAAGCATGTCAAGATCATGCACGGTGATATGATCGCCAACCTCAATCCCATGCTGGACTAATGTATGTGTGTCTGCACAACATTAAATTTGGTTCAGGGCCCTGTGCAAGTTGGGGTTTGCTCTATCTTAACATCTTCAGGTGTCGCGGTGAGACTGGTTGCTCCTGCGCGACATACGACTCCTGAGCACTCGGGCTTCGGAGATGTTGCTGGGATGGGTGGTTTCTCCATTCCACTCGCTGCAGTCTCTGACTGTTAGGAACGGGCTTAACACCGGAAGCCATAATCCAAGGAAGTCTCCACAACTGAGACTCAGTACGCTTCCCGATGCCTGGCACCTGAGCCCCAGGATAGTGGATGCAGAGGCAGCGTCTGGCTCGGGGAACACGGAACGCTTCACCGGAAGGGGAAGCAAGGGGTTTCCAGACAGCCTGCTGCAACAAGTCGGAGATTTAGACATCTCAGAGAGGTTCCACTCCTTAGCCCATGCTTTGATTAATCGTGTCAAAGACAGAACTGACTGGCCTTTATTGGTATAGAGCTCTAATATTGAGTACAAGAATAGTAATCCCTTGCCCTTAATCTTACAGACTGGAAAGCTCCGTCTTGTGTTGCCACCGTTTTCCTTTCCAAAGGAATGCATTGTCTGCCAATTGCACCACAAATAGGAAAACGCTTACAAATATAAATGTCTTCTCCATCCCCACTGCCACACTTCACCCGCACCCCTTCTCCGTTCTAGGCCCCCACACCATCGACGGCTGTGTAAATCCCCTCCATCTCCTATCATCCCTTTTCACCGGTCGGTTGGCATGACGCATTTATTTTAAGTGTGCCTTGCGACAATCCCATGGGAATCCCACGGTAAGAAGAAAACTATGCGACTCAAAATTCACTCTCCAGCCCAAAACTCTCAGACTACCCACATTGTCCACTTTCCTCACCTCAACCATGATGGGAAAAAAGCTCTTTCCTGCTTCCAAATATGGTTCTGAGCCCTCGTCTATTTCCTCTTCCGCAGGAATCACTCGCACTGAGCAAAACAAAAGGCATCTTTTCATGTCTAAAAAAGCCAGAGTGCTGCAATGCACTGTGGAAGATATGCACTCTTCTGCATCAATTTAAAA
Organism: Ambystoma mexicanum; assembly: GCF_040938575.1. Classification (NCBI taxonomy): domain Eukaryota; kingdom Metazoa; phylum Chordata; class Amphibia; order Caudata; family Ambystomatidae; genus Ambystoma; species Ambystoma mexicanum. The sequence continues at coordinate 225,243,398 of NC_090939.1, read as the reverse complement.
TTAAAATAAAAAACTATTTTTAAAGTACAGGACAGAATTACACCAAACCAAAAAAAGGAATATGTGCGACGCTCTGTACTCAACTTGTTTTCATTCTGTGCAAATCCGTACAGCGTTATCAATGCTATGGGAGTTTAATAGATACACCTTTTTCTCTATGGGAGAATAAAGTTGGCCGAAAACAGCTATTGTTTTTTCTTAATACCTTTTTGACCATTTAATGACTTTTCTCCAAAATGTCCAGTTTGCAATGCCCTGTGCCGGGAAAAATGATTGGAAAATGTCAGCCAAATCCATCCAGCGAGTCTAAAGTTATTAGCAACACTGTTTTGGAAAAAGTCCAAGCAAATTGATTGTATCTTAACAATAGGACAGTGATCACCGCTCTAAAAATGTAAATACATACAATGATATTTTGCATATGTATACAAATAGATGTATTGTATGAATACGTATCTGTGTACATTTCTACAAACCCACACACACACATATAAAGTTGGCTCTTACTACACTGCCGCTAGTGTGGCAGGAGCGTGCGAGTGTGGCCCATTTCAAGCAGACTGCCAGGTAGACATGCTTCCATTCATGCCAGGAAGAAAAGCATCTGTGCAGAAGCTGCACTCCTAATTGTGCTGCCTTGGTGGGCGTAATCATCCAATAGAGCAGATGTGATGCACTAATAACGCAACATCTGCTGACAATTTCAGAGCAATTGCACATGCAGCAGAGAAGGTCAATAGGGCCATTTAAAGTCTCGGAGCAAATCTACTGCCGAGGGTTTTTTTACAGCTATATCCTGAATGGCTTGATCTTTTGTGAAGAGGAAATGGGACGCTTAGGCAACTTGTGTGAAATTTGAAGGGGATTTTTTTACAATAACACAAATCGGATCCCTGTCCTCGGTAGACATGCTCTTTTCCTTCCGCCTGTCTCTCTCAGCCGACAAACACGTGGTCGCTGGGGTGTGTTAGGATTCAAAAACGTTTAGGGAAGGTGGTGGGCACAAGGCTAGGGCCCAACTGGAGAAAAGGTATCACTGCAGAATGAAGGCAGATGGTGAGAGACTGGATTATTATATTAATAATGTGTAATTTCAAAGTGGCTTCTGCCAAAGCGCTTAAAGGATATTTGCAAACATAAGCATCATAGGTCAAGCAACACTGGTACTCATCTTTACCAATCTCAGCTTTCTGAGCGCTTTAAGGCCAATAAAGAGCAGAACATGGGCATCAAAATCGCCTCGTCCACCTCAGGGTGGGGTGAATACAGACCATGGGTTTACACCAACCTCATAGTCTTCAAAATCGACCAGAACTAGTCCCCAGGGTGGAGTGAAAAATATGGACCATGGGTTTACACCAACCTCATATTCCTCAAAAGGCAGCAAGAATGTAACTTTGCCCGCATTATTTGGAGAAAGTGGGAAAAAGCACAATTGGCAGGGAACAAACATGGCCAATTCGGTCCCTTAATATCAATGTTAATGTTAATGTTAAAGGACATTTGTACCACACACTATCACCACCGGAGTGGTCCCCTGGCGCTCTGGCGGCTCTGAAAGAGGAGGGGAGGTTGGGTTAGTGGGAGGAAGCAGGAAAAGTGCGAGAGCAGTGATGTGCTGTTAGCGGCCTCAGCCCGGTGGGTCCGTTGGCTGGGCCTGGGGTGTTTGCGGCCGGTAGTCGCTGTGTACTGTTGTGCAAGACTATGTGTGTTTTTGTTTCGTTGTTGCAATGTAGTGACGTTTGTGCGGTTTGTTGTGCTATAGGTTTTGGTTGTGTTTGGTTTGGAGTTTGAGAGGTGTATGCAGAAAGGGAAATTGTTAGTAGGCTTGGTTAGTTTGCATCTCTATCCTGAGTTGAGGCACTCGGCTTGCGTATTCTCCCCTGAAGCGGCTCTGTCCTGATCTGGGACCGACTGGTATACAAGGTTCCTTACACCTCTGGCCACCACCTCCAACAAGCTCTCTTATAGCTCCCTTTATTCTCCTTTCATACTCCTGTGGCCAGTGCACCTGCTAATGTCAACCTCTCAGGTAGTGTGGTGATTGCCAATATCTCGACAATTCCACGCTACTGTGGTACCTGGCGGTAACTAAGGGGCAGGCGAAAGTGTTGGTGGGATTGTCTGGGATAGTTAACTCAGTCTCCGTGCGTGCCGCTTGTGTTCCAGTCTATCCGGTGTCACCCGTCCAGGTGCCGTGGGAGCTGTCCTCTCAGGTCGGGGATGTCCGTGTCCTTTCCGGCTTAGTCATCCTTTTTCCGGTTTTGGTTTCCAGATTTAGTCTGTGGTGTTGAAGAGCCAGGTTTTTAGTGATTTCATGAATTTTAGGTGACCTTCAGTGTTTCTGATTTCTTTTGGGATGTTCCAGGTTTTTGCGGATAAGTGGTAGAAGGAGGTGCCTCCAAGTTTTTTCTTAAGGTATGGTTTGAGTTCCAGGTGGATTTTGTTGCTTGATCGGAGGGGTCTCGTTGGTTTGAAGACTTATTTTCTTTTGTAGGAATTCTGCTCCTTGTCCGCTGATTGCCCTGTGCGTTATGCACATTGTTTTGAAGGTGATGCGTTGTTTTACTGGGAGCCAGTGTAGTGTTTTTAGGGCTGGAGTGATGTGGTCTCTTCAGGATAGTTTGAGGAGTAGTCTTGCTGCTGCGTTTTGGATCTGTTGCAGTTGCTTCAGGAGGTATTCAGATATTCCGAGGTAGAGGCTGTTTGCATAGTCGATTTTTGACATGATTAGGGCGACAATAGTGAGTGTTTTGTGCATGAAGGAGAGGAAAGGTAGAATTCTTCTTGCCGTGTGGAGGAGAAAAAAGCATTTCTCCACTGTTGCATTTATTTGTGGTTCCAGGGTTAGGGTGTTGTCCGTTAGGACTCCCAGATTTTTTTACTACCTTCGATGGTGTTGGTGTGTTTCCCATTTCCGTAGGCCTTGAGATGGTGGTTTCGTTCTCTTGGTCTTTGGAAACGATCATGGTTTCTGTCTTTCCTGGGTTGATTTTCAGGTTGTTGGTATCCATCCAGTTGAAGACTTCTTTTAGACAGTCGATTAGGGTTGAATGGTCGGCATCAGTGTCTTTGATTTTGTAGATGATCTGAGTGTCGTCTGCGTTGTTGTAACATGTAATGTTGTATTTTTTGAAGATTCTGATGACCGGAGTCTGATAGATGTTGAAATATAGTGGAGATAGTGAGGATCCTTGTAGCACTCCACAGTCTTTAACTCGTGGAGTGGATTTGAAAGGTTTGATCCATACGGTTTCTGTTCTGTCTGCTAGGAATGATTTCATCCAGCGTAGTGCTGTGTCTGTTATGCCCATGTCTTCTAGTCTTTTGGTCAGGGTGTCGTGGCTAACAGTGTCAAAGGATGCAGAGAGGTCGAGCAGAATAAGGGCTGAGGTAGTGTTTGAGTCTGCGTTAGTTTTGAGGTTGTCCCAGATGGATAGTAGTGCTGTTTCCATTCCTCTCGCTGGTCTGAAACCGATTTGAGCTTGGTCCAGTAGGTGATGTTTTTCTACGTGTTCTTGGGTTAGTTTATATACGTAGGTTTCCAGAAGTTTTGCTGGGTGGGGGATGTTAGAGATCGGCCTGTAGTTGGAAAGCTCATCTACATCACCACTTGTGTTTTTCAAGAGTGGCTTGATGTATGCTGATTTGAAGATCTTCGGTACAGTCCCTGTTGAGAGTGATAGATTTAGAAGGTTTCTGTAGTGGTCTGCTGGCGATCCTTGCGCGAGGATTGATTTGTAGATGTCTGGGGGACAGGGGTCCATGGGTGATCCCGCTTTCTTGCTTCGTTTTACCAGCATTGCGAATGCCTCTGCTGATATTTCAGGAAAACTGTGGAGTTTGTGCTGTGCTTCCGTGTTAGGTTCGTTGGGTTGTATGTTGTGGTTGGTTGGTCGCTTTTGTATGGTTAGTCGGGTGTCATTGTTTTTTTTTTTAAATGGTCCACCAGGTCGTTGCATAGTTTTTCTGATGGGGTTGGTGTGTTATGGCAGCCTGGTGGGTTTCTCATTTCTTCTATGATGCTAAACATTTCTTTTTGTATGTTGGTAGCATTGTTGATTCTGTCGTCGTAATGTCTTCTCTTTGCCTATTGAATTTCCTTCTTGTATGCGCGGATTTGTTTCTGGTACAGTGTTGTTTTCCATGGGTTGTATTCTTTCCTCCATTCCAATTCTATCTTTTTGTTTTCCTTTTCATGGCGCTTAATAGTGGGGTGAACCATTTTGCCATTGCTCCTTTTTTTTCTGGGGCGATCTTATCTATTGTATCTGCGATCCATTTGTGCAGTATCTCTGCTTTCCCGTCTAGGTCAGCTAGCTCCAGTTCAGTAGTTGAGGGTTTCGTTAATTCCAGATGTTCGAATAGTTTGCTTTCTTTGACGTGTTTCCAGTTTCTTTTGGTGGTGGTTGTGAGGTTCGGATGTTGGATGTAGGCATGGGTAGGCAGAGTGATCACGAATGGGATGATGAGATGGTCGCTCCACAGTATTTGTAATGGAGGTGCCGTGGTGATGAGTTTTTCTTTGGTGAAAATTGCGTCTAGGCCGTGTCCTGCCGAGTGCTTTGCTCCTTTGACTAGTTGTCGTAGTTTCATGGTGTTGAGTTGTTCAATTAGTGAGTTTTGGGAGTTGGCGTGGCTGTCTTCAAACCAGATGTTGAAGTCCCCCAGTACGATAAGGTGTTTGTGGTTGATGGCTAAGTTGGTGATGGCTTCTATGAAGTTATCGACGAATGTTGCATCATATGTTGGCGGTCTGTATACCAGGATGAATGTGATGTTGGTTTTTGGGCTCGCTGTTAGGTGTATTACCATGGTTTCGCAGTTGAGGATGTCGAGTGGTTTGCCAGTTTTTATTTTCAGGTATTCTTTGAATGCTATAGCGATGCCTCCGCCTTTTTTATTTTTTTCTGTTTATTTGTATGCATTTGAAGTCGGTCGGAAGGCAGCTTGTCGTCCAGCCATGTTTCTGTGATGAACAGGATGTCAATGCCGTTGTCATCGAGTAGGTCAAAGATCTCTGTTGAGTGTTTTGACATGGATCTTGCGTTTATTAGATTGCAGTGAAGTTTGGAGGTGTTGTTTGGTTTGGGCTTTGTCAAAGTCGTCTTCTGCTCGGTGTTGAGGTTTCCTTCCTAGTCGGTCACTTGTTGGGCTGTGGGGTTTGAGGCGTCAGCGTCTTCGAAGAGTTCTTCTAGGTTTTGTTTGGGTTTTTTGTGTTTTCATCGGTTTCGTCTTCCGGGAGTTGTTGTTGATCGGAAGTTCCTCTTGCTTTGGTGATGTAGGGGGTTATTGCGTCGGTCGTCTGTTTGTTGTTTGTGTTGTTCATCCTTCTTCTACTTGCTTGTGTTAGGTTGTTTGATGTTGCTGCTTCTAATGTTGGTTTGGGTTGCCGTGCTGGCCCGTTGTCTGCGAGGTATGGAGTTAGGTAGAGGGATTTTTCTCTTCTCTGAGAGTTGCTTCGGTTTGTGTTCCTGTCTGTGGGGGTCCAGTCTATGGTTGTTGTTCTAAGTTGCTGTTCTGGAGTTTTTGTTCTTTCATCTCTTCGTCTTTTCCTTGGGATGGGTCGTTTGCGTGGCATTGTAAGATTGAGAGTTGTTTAGTCTTTGTTTGGTGACGTCTAGTTGGTCCTGCTCTGGTTTTGTTGTTTTAAGGTGTAGTGGCGGGTGTTGGGGCGTCCACTACTAGTTTGGGCTCTGTCTGTAGGTGGTGTTCCGGCTGAAATTGGCGACTCGTGCAGTCGCTGTCCTAGGGGAAGTGGGGTGGTAAGGTTATTAAGTTGGGTGTTATCGGTGGCTCTCTATACTGTCCGTTTCCCTGAGCGCGGTTCACTGTGGTGAGCAGGCTATGTGGGTTGGGAAGGGTATCTGCTGGTTGGAGGGTGGCTTGGACGGGCGCAGCTTGGACTTTCGCCTTGTGATGCGAGGGGCCCTTGTCAGAGTGACCCACCGCCGTAATTCACTGGTGGCTTCTGTCTCACTTGAGAGTTAGCTAAATTTTCGAGTGGGCTAGGTTTGAGAGTGAACTAAATTTGAGATGCCTGTATAGTGGGAGAGAGGCTTATCAAATTTGAGACACCTGTACAGTGGGAGAGGGGCCTATCAATGCAGTTTGGAGATCACACAATGCAATTTGGGCACAGTGGCCCTGCTAAGTTTGAGACACCTGTGTAGTGAGAGAGAGGCCTATCAATGCAGTTTGGAGATCAGACAATGCAATTTGGGCACATATCTTAATGTATGAATGTATTTATGAGTTGTGCAAAGCACAACATGTATTCCCGATGCCGCTTCTCTGGCCTTCCTATCGCAGACAAATTCAAACTAAAATTATGATATTACACAGGGCCCGATTTACAAAGTGTTTTTCAATGGGGGGGGGGTCCATTGAAAAACACTTCTGTAAATCAGGCGCACTTTTGTGTGGAGATGTCTTTAAGCTTGTTTTTTTTCTTGATACACAATTATGAATGGTTACTGCATTTCTAAAAAAAATGTAAAAAAGGTTTACGGAAAGCCATTCTGTCCACTTCTTAAACATCAAAATAAACATTTGCGAAACTAGCCGAATCGCAACGGGTTGCAGTGCCTCCGGTTTCACGACCAGTTCCTTTACTTATTTCAAGGAGTTGTTTATCATGAACCTGTCTTGCGAGGGCGCTGGAGCACAGAGAGCAACACCACATGTAAAGAATCGCTCTTTAGTAAACGTAATAAAGAAAACGTATGGCGGGTGGCACTGTGAGGGAATTCTCCTTGCTAATCTCTTGTTTTGCAAGTCAAAAGGGCATTAAAATAAGGCACTTGTGAGGTGCCCTTAAAATCTACAGCACACCTCTTTTTTCATAACCAAGGCATCTCCCAGACCGCACCACCACTGTTATGATTCCCTGAAAGGCCAAAGAAGGTTTCCTAAATCAGAAAAGTGGCGTCTTTTGGGAAATCATCGCTGCACACAGCGATAGATTTAGAACAGCCTTTGCTGCTGGAAAGCATGACATCTCCCCTGCAATCCTTCCACCCACCTCAGAATGGTGGGGCTGGGAAGCGGAGCAGAGAAGGCTGGCTTCCTGCACTACTTGTATCCCTAGCTCCGGATCCGGTCCTCGGGGCTCATGAACAGAGCAACAGCACTGGATTCATGTGGAACTGAAGGCAGGAATGCAGTCTTGAGCATTTCTGGGATCAACCCTAGATCTTGGGGCTAGGAGCACAGTCAGAAAATATCCAGACCATAGCTCTCAACTCACCCGCTTTTGGCGGGTGTCACCCGCCAAAGCATCTACACACCCGCCCACCCGCCAGCTCATCTGTTTCACCCGCCTTGGCAAAGGTGGGAGCTACTTGCCGGGACCCGATTTCGAGATCCCGAAATCGGGTCCCGGCGCGACTCTTCCTGCGCGAATGGAGGCGTGAAAAGCAAGTGTCATGCTTTTCACGCCCCCATTTCCTCCCCCTTCCCCTCCCTGGCGCTCTCCTCCAATGAGAGGATTGTGCCTGGGAGCATTCCTCCCCACCCCCCTCCCGTAAAAGGTCAGCGACATAGAAGTAGGACTGCCGTTTCATGTTTTTACGGCAGTCCTACTTTTATGTTTATGGCCTTTCTGGGTTGTCACCCGCCTTGGTATCAACAAAGGTTGAGAGGTATGTCCAGACAGTCGTAGCTATTTTTCTTTGGTACTCCATTATCTGGACACGCTCTGAACCCGCACCGGCCGCTGCCAGTAATAGCACAGCTCTGTAGAGGAAATGCCAGGTGAAGTGCAGAGGCTGGATTGCCGGGGTTCGAGATGGCAGAATATCCACAGAGCAGAAGGCCAGGGCGCTTCTCCAACAGGACGGTTGGCTTCATGTTCTGCCTCCTGCATAACAGACATTTGGTTATATGGCATTTCATTATCTGGCACCCTTGACTCCCCCATTGGTGCCGGATAATCCAGCTTGTACTGTATCAGGATTGATTTAAAGGAGTTTGAATGGCAGAAAATAAATTTACGTATAGACACAGTCTGTCTGATATTGTCAGATGCTTCAACTAACAGTTTCATAGTCCATTTACGCAACTAACCATAGATATGCATTCAAGTGTTAGTATATGTAATGCTACCAGGATTTGGCGAGGTCCTTGAAATGTCACATTCCTATCATCAAGCGAGCTGCCACATCCACCTGTGCCATTTGGGGCATTAATGAGGACGACTCCAGGTAAACAAAGAATGCCGAAGTTAACTCTTGTTAAACTAGAACCAAGTGGTCCACACTGTAAACCTGAAGAACATGCGAAGCAGATCTGATGATCTAGAAACTCAGCTACTGCAGCACTGAGGCACACGGACGGCAAGAAGGGTTCGACTTCAAAATGGCTGGCCGGCCTTTTCAGGTCTCGGAAGGAACCAATAGCTGCAGGTCATCGCCATTAGCAAAAGCCTATAAAATGCCCGGCATTTAAGAGCAAAGAAAGAGATTAAAGGCGGGAACACAGCATCCGTGGAGGCACGGTGCAAGCTGCAGAGTGAGTTTGGTCCTACATCCCTGCAGGCAGGGCAAGCGGGGTCCTGCATCCATAGAGGCACAGTGCCGGCTGCATAGCCAGCTGGGTACTGTATAGCTGGACGCAAAGCGGGCTGGGCTCTACAACCCTGCGAAGCAGTAGTAAAGAAAGAAGGGTGCTGGGTGCTATAGAAGAGAAGGATAGGCAAGTTAGCTGGGTGCTTGATCCCTGAGCAGAGTACCATCGCCCCTGCACTATTACTTTCCTCAGTTCCTCGCACCTTATGATCAGAACACAGAGAAGAAGTGAAACCCCTATTCGTTTATAGGACACGCCAAAATCCCATACATAATTTACATCACACCATCATGATTCACAATACACAATGTAGAGCCATAACTCTGTTGTCACACGTCTTTGTTGATCACCACACAGTGTCGAATTTCAATTAGTCATCTCATATAGTGTCCTGGCCCAGGATTAGTAAATCAGTCGTGAATGCAATTTCCAGAACGCATCCGGGCAGTCACTGTGAATCTTTCAACACAAAGCGTTAATCGTCACACAAGAAAACGTATGCCCTTCAAGATATTTTCAGAAACCTTTTGGGTCATGGACTATTTTCGTAAAGTATACTTTATGAACATGATTGTATGCTTTATGGTGAAATGCGAAAGGTGGGCGGGACATACAACATAGAAATGAGGTTTGGAACAAGGTGGTGCCCAGCATGCGCCATTCACTGTATTATCAAGCCATCTCTGAGAGGCTTTGCTGCTGAGGTGGGAGGAGCCACAAGCCAAGGAGGTGCAGTTAGTCCAAGGGATACTACTGGTGAGTGCCACTGGAACTGCAGTCAGATCTCAGAAAAGGATGGGGTTGTGACTAGGAAGATGAAGGAGATAGTGGCAGCCTTTGCAACAAGCATACTGGGAAGTGGAGATGTCACAGTGCCCTGCAGATGAAGGTCAGTGGCCAAGGGGAAATATTGTAATCTCTTTGTCCAATGCCCACCTGCACAGGAACATAAGGAGACAGTGAGAGGCTATCTTGAGGTGGTCTATAGACTAGATGTGGAACGTAGCCCTATACTGAAGACCAGTACAGCGGTGAGGAGACAGATATGTGTATGTATGCTGAGCTGGAGCTCACACCGTTGCAATGAGTCCTTCTCAGTTCATCGAGCCTGCTGAAAAAGAAAATGTAAAGTGTCTGCCTGAATTGCTAGTGCAGATTGGAATTAATAAAGGAGGATCCTGTCCCGCTCACCTGGACACTAGCTGCACCGAGACAAGATGGAGGGAGTTACATGAAGTGGTGAGAAATGGTAGTGAGGATTCTTCTGCAGGGTAGGTTGCACAAGGTGCTTTGAATGAGATTTCGGTGCATACAGAGATTACCAATAGAATGACAGGATAGTGTGGCAAACCAGAAGGACTCAAACCACCGGCTGACATATTTACAAAGATCTTTATTTAAAGTAAAAGCCAACTCCTAAATGGCCCTTTTTCTAGGACTGAAGTTCCTTACCTAAAACTACAAACTAATGGTGCTGGTCAAAGAAAACAGTCCTTGGTCTAAAATTATATCCAACTACTCTGGCCCTACTACTTAAGAACTCTGAACTAAAAAGAGAGGCTGGAGCAATCACCTCCTTCTTCGACTTCTACCTGGCCCAATCACTCGGATGCTCTTGCGATAGTTTGTTTTTAACAAACAAAAAAAAAGTTCAAAGTTGTCTTGTACACTTTGTTATTCCAAATAAAAAGTTCCTCCTTGTGGTACCCTCTTCCTCTGCGGGTCCCTTTTGCCACAGTTCTCTATATATCGGTTAATATGCCTCTGGGACTCCCCAAAGTCCCATGGTGTTCTTATATGCTTGTGTTTTCTCAATTCACGCAATTTAGATAGGGCCCTCGCCCACTCAGGATTTGTCAGGCTCTCACAACTTCTTCAGTCTTCCCAACCTTGATTCACAATATTCGTATATCTTTCACTGTGGTTCAGATAAGGTGCTTGCCCGCTCAGGTTTCTCAGGCTCCCATAACCATCCTGGCTCTCCCAAACCTGGATTTGAAGTATTTGTACCTCTTGCGTTCTTAGATGCATGGGCCACTTGACCGCTCAGGTTACCAAAACCTCTTCGGCTCTCCCATCCTGGATTTGCAGTATTTTTATTTATTTCATACTGGGGAACACGCATGAACAACTTAATCCAATTGACCAGAAGCACACACATGTATGATCAGACACTGTGCTCCTTAATGTATCTATGCTTCTGTTACAGTTTCCTTTTGGTTATCTGGTTTAAATAAAGCCACTCTTGTGCTTCATAATGATCTTAGAATTTGCATTACAATTGCATTGCAAAGTCTTAAAGATACCTGAATCCTTCAAAAAGTAGGCTTACCCTACAAAAAGAATTTTGATGGTCCCACCTACAAATGTGCCCTAAGGCTTGAGTTATTTACCAATTTCTTTTATTTGATACTTCCTCAAACCAACAGACTATCCAATGTATTGAACATAATTTGGGAATATAAAAAATAAGGAACAAGGTACTTACCTATAACTCCTGTTCTCCAGCATTGGTATTTTTCATGGATTCACATGCTCATGAACATTCCCCATTGTCAGGCTGGGAATCCTCAGTAATATTAAAGCAGTTTTGCTTTAAGGCTTAAAAACTCCTTGCCACTTATATAGCCTATGCTGTCACTTTGGGTAATACTGCCCCAGCCAATGACATCAGTCCTCCTTAGTTCCACCACTGGTGGTCATCTTTAGATTTGTAAGTGCACGTAACGTGGCAGTAGAAACCAAGAAGAGAGCAAAAAAGAGGGGTAGGAAGGAAGGTTGCATGTGAATCCATGAAGGATGCCAATGCTGGAGAATAGGAGTTACAGGTAAGTAACTTGTTCCTTCTTCAGCCTTGGATCTTTGATAGATTTACATGCTCATGAATATGATTACACAGCAGTACATAAACACAACCAATGGGGGGCAGTACAGTTCTACAGAAGCAATGTAAACTCACCTGTGCAACACTCAACTCAAACAAATGGGTTACGAAGCACTGCATGGCCGACACAACTCCTGCCTGGAATCTCTGTCAATTAAGTATAATATTGTGAAGTTCTGGGTAGACCTCCATGTAGCTGTCCTGTAGATGTCAAGCAGGTGAACACCAGATAGGAACGCCATAGTAGAAGACACTGCTCTGGTGCAATGTGCCCTCAGTATACCTGGCAGAGGCCTGCTTGCAAGCCGATGACCATGCAAGGCGCAGCCAGGTAGCCAACCACCTGGAAATGGAAGCCTTCAAAAGGGCTCTATCTCTTTCAACAGGTCCAAATGTCACAATAAGTTGTAAAGTTCTTCTAAAGTCTTTCGTGTGTGGGATATGAAACTGCAAATCACAGGCAACGAACAGCGGGTGCAAAGTCCTCTCCGCAGGAGAGGTGGGAGAGTCAAAGAATACAGACAGAGCCCGTGGCTCATTTAGTTGAAAAGTTATGACTTTTGTCATGGAGGAAGGATAAGTGCCTAGCTCCACCCTGGACTGGTGAAAAGTCAAGTATGGATGCTTGCAGGGGAGAGTTTCTAGTTCTCAAACACATCTGGCCAATTTAATAGTCACCAGAAAAGCAGTCTTCCATGATAGAAACTTTAACGGAGCCCGGAGGAGGGGCTGAAATTGAGGACCCATTAACTTGGAGAGAACCGCATTAGGCTTCCACACTGGCGCTGGGGCCTTTTCCGGAGGGAATGACCCAAACAGACCCTTGAGGAACTCCTTAACCAGTCTGTGAGACCACAGGGAAGGCTTTCCAGCTGTGAGAGTATAGCGAGAGATAGCCGTAAAATGGACGTTAATGGATGCATATGCAAGCCCTACTTTCGCCATTGACAGAAGATATGGCAGGATTTGATTAGCCTTGATATGAAGAGGGTTGAGCCGTTGCAATGACACCATACAGTAAAGAGCTTTTACTTATGCTTGTAGCAGAATAGAGTAGATAACGCTCTAGCCTTTGCCAGACTCTTTCTGCATTCTAAAGGTAATGCAAACTGTCAGAATTCTAGGGCTGCAGAAGCCAAGACGTCAACTTCAGGGAGGCTGGGGTGTGATGAAGAACAGACCTTTTGTCTCTGGAGAGCAGGTCTGGTAGAGGAGGTCGTTTGACGCAAGGGGCCACCGACAGTTGAAGGAGGCCGGAGTACCAAATCTGACTGGGCCACGACGTACCTTTGAGGATCATCTTGCAGTGACTCCATTTGAGTGTATTTAGCACTCGTAGTAGAAGTGGCATTGGAGGGAATGCATCGAGGAACAGGCCCTCCCAGGGGATCGAGAAGGCATGCCCAAAGCTCTTCGCTTGAGGATACCGGCTGGCTAACTGGGGGTACTTGGTGTTGGCCGCTGTGGCGAACAAGTCTATCTGTGGGTGACCCCACTTAGAAAAGAGAAGAACTTAGCTCTGATGAAGCTCCCATTCGTGGTAGGATTGCAACTCCCTGCTGAGGGAATCCACGATGGTATTGCGGATCCCTGCCAAATGAAACAAAATGAGAAACATGTTCTGTGATATCGCCGAGTTCCACAGCGATTGCACTTCATTGGGCAGTACGGGAGAGCGGGTCCCGCCCTGCTTCCTTATATAGAACATGGGTGTTGTGTTATTGGTGAAAATGCAAACCGCTTTGCCCTGGAATTGGGGTTTGAAGAACTTGAGGGCTAAGAGCGCCAATACATTTCTGTGTAGTGCCCTTTCTTCCAGCTGCCACAGGCTTCTGGTGTGGTATCGGCCTGCGTGGGCTCCTCAACCCTCCAGGAGGGTATTGGTTGTTACCTTTGCCTGGTATGTCAGGAGGCAAAAGGGAGCACCCTGAGTGAGGTGCTTGCAATGATTCTACCAATGCAGAGTTTGGCGGAATGCTGGAGTGAGGGTGATCTTGTCATTCCAGGAGCCCGACACCTGCTGCCAAATGGTGCCCACGAACTCCTGGAGAGGCCTCATTTGTAGTCTGCAGTGAGGCACCAAGGGGATGCAGGAAGACATTATCAGTAACAGACCTGATGATGGAGTGGACTGTCGTTCAGGAGATGTGGATAACGTAGACAGGGGACCAGTGAGAACAATTTATTTATTTATTTCTAATGCGCCAGCAGCCCGCTGGCATCAGGGCGCACACATACACATGAGACAGCATAAAGCAGGACAAACAAGTCATGATTTGAAGATTTCACTAAGAGTGTGGAGTACGCATTACCTGAATAGAACCGTTTTTAGTTCCTTACGAAAGGAAACCAAGTTCTCTACCAATCTTAAATTCGGGGGGAGAGAGTTCCATAACTGGGCAGCCTAATGGGAAAGGATCTTCCCGGACCTCTTGATTTTTTGAAAGCGGGGAATACAACCTGTGCAAAAATGGAGGAGCGCAACGATTTTACTGGTGTATAGCGAGTGACGGCAGCTTTTAGGTAGGATGGAGCATTGTCATAAAGACAACGGTGGACAAGGGTACATACCTTGACATCAATGCAGTCTTGTACTGTCAGTCAATGGAGACCTCGGAGATGAGTTCTTTCCATGGAATGTTCTTAATTATCCGTATAGCGTAATTCTGAACACACTGACATTTCTTTACACAGGAGATATTCGACCCAAGCAACAGGCAGTTACCATAATCCAGTCATGACAGGATAGTGGCTCGGGCAATGGTAGTGAAATTTTCCTCTGTTAGAAAAGGCTGAATGTTCCTTAAAAGGCGATGGTAATGGTTGCATTTTCTGTTAATCTGGTTGGTATGTTCTTTGGTGTTGAGAGAGCGTTCTAAAATAAAACCCAGCGTTTTTACTTTGCGCTGGACTGAGATGATTTTGTCCTTTTGGGACGAACCGAAGATCAAAAGTTCGGTCTTTTCTCCTTTGAGGCACATCCAGTTTTGGGACATCCAGAACAAAGATTATATGCAAGAAGAATCTTCGATCAGTTCCCCTTTTCTATTTCGTTATTAAAGGGGGATTACCTAAGGAAGTTCAGAAAGCGCTCAACAAGATGGTGAGGTTAGAGGTGAAGGGGTGGGCCGAAATTAAGACCATCATTCTACACCATTGCAAAATGATTAAAGAACGAGAAAAGGAAATGGCTCAGAGGTTGCAGGCTGAGGAAGCGAAACTAGTGCAGAAAGAAATTAGCAAAAATATCACATTAAGGGGCTGTAACGCCAAGTACAGAAACTGACTCAGCAGAGCAAGCTGCCACGCGCGCAGGTGTGAGGATAGCAGCGTTTTGGCCAGGCAGAGGAAAGGGGCACTGGGGCAGCAGACCCAAGCATCAGTATCCTGAATGACACCAAGGAGGTCAGCAGCGGGAAGAGATGAGTTCCAAGGGTTTAGAGGGGGCAGAGATGGGTCCCGGGGGGATGGAACCCAGGGGTGTTATGGGGTCATCTCAGTGTTGGAGCTGTGGAAAATGGGGTCATTTGCAAGAGAGTGTAGAAGTAGGCGGGACGGATTCCAAGATGGCGGCCGGCAGAGGAGGACATGTGTAGGTGCGTCTCCCACCGCGCCGCACCAGAAAACAAATACAATAAAGCATCTGTGTGCAGCGAATTCACCCCATAAACATATAGACCAAGGATAGAGACGAGCGACCCCGGCCGTGAGGAGTTGAGGTGTAAGCGGATCATCGGGTTGCGAAATCGGGAAATAGTGAAATGCGGGTGTATGAGGCACGACTCTACACTCGTATCAGGGCGGCAGATATAACCGGCACCTCGGCATAGGAGGCGGTCTCCCCCATAACATACTGCAGCAATGGGGAGGAATAGAGTTGTGTGTTGTGTGCCCGAGGATGAAGCAGCAGAAAAAGCTGTGGGAGTTGCACAACCAAGTAAGGGTTGATGCAGCGATATACAGCCCGCGGCACACATTCTAAGAACCAGGCTACCCAGCCTCCAGCGACAGAGAGAGCACTGCAGACCTTACCAGTAGCATGAGCATGTACAAACTGGAGACCAGCCATGAGGTATGCGCGGCAGTAGCCTTGATTGCGACCCAAGCACAGCAAGTCTGACAGCCTAACACTAACTAGGCTTCTCTGCCTCCAGCTGCAGGGAAAGCGCTGCAACCCTAGCAGCAGCGTGAGCACGGAGAAACTGGGGACCGGTTATATGACATGAGCTGCATGGGCCTCGGCCGCGATCCCAGAGCGACAAGCCTGCTCCCCCAATGCAGTAAACCTTGGAACAAGGGTGTTGACATATCTCAAGAGGGGTTGGGGGTGCATTAGGTGTTATTCACTTGAAACAAGAAAAAGGGGGAGGTAAAACGCCACACAAGAGCCATCTGGAGACTAATCTCCTGTTGCTGGAGGAGGGAGAAATAAAAGACTACACCACTGGCACATTAGTAAAGCAAGAGGCTGTCGCCAGAAACATTGTGTGGCCCAGGTGAACGGAGGGTCGTAGGAGGCTGAGTAGAACAGGCATCAGTGGAATAGCATATATGTCCAAATTCAAGACAAAAGTGGCAGCTCCAATGCAGCAAACCCCCAAGACTAAGCATTCCAAGAGCATCAAACAACTGTGGAGCCAAGATAGCACAATGCCTATCAGCAGTGTGGAGGCCAGTCAAGATCCACCGCCCCAGGAACATCGAGAGGAGTGGGCGGTGGCTATGAGCAAGGAGGACATGCAAGGTTGGTTTAAGGAATTTCAAAATCAATTCCTAACCTCCTCTTAGGAGCAATTCCAAACCTTAAAAGAGGACATGAAACAATGACTTCAGGAAGTAAAATTAGATATTGCGAAGCTGGAGGAGAGGACAGATACCTTGGAAAAAGTAGTCCAACACATGGAAGAAGATACACAAAAGAACAATGAAGTGGTGAAACACATGTCCCGCCTTTCTAGCAACCTAGAAATCCAATGTGAGAACTTGGAAAATCGGTCATGGAGGTTCAACATTCAGATCAAAAACCACCCCGAATCAGTGGCTGTAAAAAACCGCCCCGAATCAGTGGCTGACAAAGACTTAGGCAATACGTTCCAACAACTATTTGCGGAAATACTGGCGGGAGACCCAACGAAGACTACCTAGATGAACAGATTGCACTGAGTGGGCCCGAGGAGAATGACACAACTGGGATCGAGCCTGAGAAATGTACCAGTGGCAGCGACTTCGTATGGACAAATGGAACAGATCTTGAGAATGGCAAGAACAGCAGGGCAGCTACGGATCAATGGGGAGGAACTGCAGCTGTATCAGGACCTTGCACAAACCACACTCCAGAAAAGAAGAAGAATGGCCCCTTTAGTGAAATTCCTAGCGAAGAACCAGGTCAGATACAAATGGATTTTTCCAGTCGGACTTCTGTTTACATGGGAAGGGCGTCAGTATAGAATCACGACGTGTGAGGAAGGTGAACGGATTCTCAACATCCAAAAAGATGAAGAAGACGACAGTGGGGCAACACGACCGGGAGTGAAGGGCCTTGAAAAGTCAGTAGGCTGGAAGGTGGTGGCGAAAAAGGGTAAAGGGGGACTCAAGCCATTACTAAAGGGGGCCACAATGGCCCATAAATATCAGAAGAGTTGGTGGCCAAATCGAGGCATGGAGACAGAGATAAAGCTACCCGAAAAGGGGGGTGAAACTCACACACTATCAAGACAGAATGGGGCCCGAGGGGAAGTGGATGGGGGCAGACTTGGAATCCTAAGTGGGGTTTACAATGCCCCACAAACTTTGTACTGTGGTTGATTGAGGGCCAAGCACAGCAGACAAATTGTCCGAACGGTCCTAGGAACCTGTGCCCTCTTCAGGGTGAAGGGAAGGGAGGGGAGGGGGGACGAGTTGGGATTTTGATGTTTGTTGGGGTATGGGAATAAGGGACAGGAGAGGGATTAGTAGGAGAGGCAGGCGGTGGTGTAGATTGCAGGATTACAGGAAAAAAGACCTAGACTATGGCGAAGGATAGGACGGTATCCCTAAAAGTTCTGACATACAATGTGAGAGGCCTGAACACCCGCATAAAGAGGAAAAGGGTAGAACAGTTGGTACGGGGATGAAGGTGGACATCTTAATTTATCAGGAGACACATATAAGAAAGGCAGATAAAACACAACTGAGAATTAGAGGGTCAACACAAATATACCAAGCAAACGCAAGGGACAAAAAGGCAGGTGTCCTGATAGCTTTACAAGATAGACTTGATGCACAAGTGCAGAACTATAATAGATAAAGAAGGGCACTACCTTTTTTTAAATGGTGCCATTGGGAATAGGAAGCGAACGTTGGCGTCAGTCTATGCTCCCAACAAAGGTCAGGATGGATTCATAAGGGGGATCCACGCAGCCCTAGAAGAATTTGCGACTGGCGAAATTATACTAGCTGGGGACCTAAATATAGCTTGGGATCCCCGGGTAGACAGAAGTTCCAAAGCACAACAGGAGACACAGGCTCCCTCTAAGTTCCTGAAAAAGAAAATAGAGATGCTAGCACTTCACGATGTATGGAGTGCCATAAGAGGTCGAGCACAGGGATTCACATACTACTCACATGTCCACACCTCCCAGTCTAGGACTGATTGTATATGGGTTTGTACGA
This sequence comes from Ambystoma mexicanum, assembly GCF_040938575.1. Taxonomy (NCBI): domain Eukaryota; kingdom Metazoa; phylum Chordata; class Amphibia; order Caudata; family Ambystomatidae; genus Ambystoma; species Ambystoma mexicanum. Next base: position 225,225,295 of record NC_090939.1, on the reverse strand, counting down.
GCTTGGTAAGGAAGGTGAAAGATATTGACCTGGGCTCTATCTCCCTATTGGGTCACGCCCCGATTATGGCAACATTTGATCTGGGACAAGCAGGACTGGGGTTGTGGAACTGGAGATTCCTCACAGATCTTTTGCAGGATCAGGCTATAGCAGACTCCATCAAAGATAAGAGCAATATTTTTCAGACAATGAAACGGGGGACGGCCACAAGATATTGTGTGGGACGCCTTTAAGGCAGTATTGTGGTGAGACCTAATAGCCATGAAAGCAAATCGGGATAAACAAAGATGCAGGTGGGAAGAGAAGCTAGAAGGGTAGCTGAAAGACATCCAAGAAGAAATGTCAAAGAACCCAAATAGGAAATTAAGACTAGCTTTTAGGCATGGGCAAGGACAATTAGATACGCTGTGAAATAGAAAGGTGGGAAAAGCACTCCTACACTTAAAACACTATTACTATATAAGGGCAAATAAAACAGACAAGCTCTTGGCAAGGCAATTGCGGGAAAAAGGGTGCAACAGAACGATTATGAGACTGCGGGATAGTCATGGCCAGGAGAGGACCACAAGGACTATTACCAGACACTATACACATCAGACAACCCTAGGGTGGACTTTAAAAGGAGTATTTCGAGAAGCTTACTCTCCCCCAGATCTCTGAAGAAGATAGAGTGATGCTAGAGGGAGACATACGGGTGGAAGAAGTCAAAGAAGCAATAAAAAACCTTTAGAGGAATAAAGCCCCGGGTCCGGATGGATACCCAGATAGGTTTTATAAACAAGATTGGGATATTCTTGCCTATAGACTAACCAATCTATTTAATTCCTTCAAAGCTAAGGCCAATATCACCAGATCAATGAATGAGGCTAAATTGGTTGTGTTCCCCAAGCAAGGTAAGGACCCATTACTCCCAGGATCGTATACATCAGACTCAGGATTTTTACCAGCCAGGCAAACATCGGACAACATGCGTAAGGTGTGCCACCTAATAGAAAAAGAAGAACTGACTCAGACACCAGCAGTACTCGTGTCATTAGACACAGAGAAAGCTCTTGACAGGGTAGTGTGGTCGCAGCTCTTCAGCACTATGGAACGAATGGGGTTCCGGCTGAGCTTTTGACCAATGATAAAAACCCATTATAATACGCCAATAATGTGGGTTGCCCAAAATGGAATACTTTCGGAAGCAGTGACACTAGGTACGGGTACAAAGCAAGGGTGCCCGCTATCGCCATTGTTGTATGCGATATATTTGAAACCGTTGTTAGCCAGAATCCGGGAGACGGAGCAGGTGAAAGGGTTAGCAATGGCGGGAGGGGAACATAAAACAATGGCCTTTGCGGACGAAATGTTGGTGGCGTTGACCGCCCCGGAACAATCCCTCCCATAGCTGATGCAAGAATTATAACTATTTGGGTCTATCTCGGGTTTGAAAATCAATAGGCAAAAGTCGGAATTACTAAATCTAACGGAAGACCTGGACACAGTAGAGAGACAAACAAACAATGCACCTAAATAAGGCTAAAGGAGGTATTACATACTTAGGGTCATAATGAAATCATCATTGAGTCAAATGTACAGAGCGAACTATCCAAAGCTTCTGGAACAAATTAAAACAGACCTTATAAAATGGAACCCGTTATAGATAACATGGTGGGGGAGAATGGTAGCAATTAAAATGATAGTACTTCAGAAACTTCTTTATTACTTCCAAGCCCTACCTATCAGAATACCAAAAGCATTCTTCAGTTCCCTAAACAAATTAGTAGGGGCTTACATATGGAAACAAAAACCTCAAGAGTATCAATGTCTACGCTGACAGCATTGGGGAGTCAGGGTGGACTGTCACTCCCGCATTTCCGCAGGTATTATGAAGCGGCACAGCTACGAGTGATAAAGGAATGGGTAGCACACTCCCCTCAGCACATATGGACCAGACAAGACAGGGCGGTAGCGGGGTCCCCTCTCTCGGGCTTACTGTGACATCATAGGCATCCAAATATCAAAATAAGTGAGTTGGTGGGAGTGGGGGTCGAGGTGTGGGATAGAGCGATCAAAAAAGGTGCCCCTTAATGACACACCCCTCCCTGTTTTATCCAATGCTTGGGAACCCGGATTTTCAACCAGGGTTGGGGCAAACAACATATAAAAATAATCGGTGGAGGCGGGGTATTGCCCGGTCAGGGATATGTACCAGTGGCAAAACATAATGACATTTCAGGAATGCAAACAGACTCAAGAGATAACGGACAAGGATGAATTTAAGTATAACCAACTGAAGCACTGGGTCTGTACCCCAAAACACTTATACTTAAGAGAAGCAACCACAAGACCATTGACACCCTTTGGAGGTATACATGACAACAGATACAGGTTTGAGGAAACTGATCCCGAACCTTTATAGGTTTCTAAGCGATCCGGGGTAGAGGTCCAATGGAATTATATGAAAAAATGGGAAAAAGACACTGGGGGTAACTATCAAAAGGAAACAGTGGGAATATGTACGGGAATGGTCCGAAAGTTGATACGCTCAGTATAGGTAAGGGAGATGTGGCAAAGGTACTACTTCAACGTCATCATACACCAGAAAGGCTCCATGCAATGTTTCCGCTAACCCTCGACAAATGCTGGAGGGAAGGGGTGCACCATGAAGGGGGACTGGAAGCATATCTGGTGGAGCCGTCCAACTCTGCAACAATTCTGGGGGGAGGTGAGGAATCGGTGTGCAAAATGGTATAAGGAGCAGACCACCTTCAGGAAAGGTTTTGGATGGCTGGGTTGTGGGAGCCAGGCCCGGGAGAAATACACCATACCACAAAAAGGGAATTTATGATCCTGGTAATAGCTGCATGGCTGACGATTGCTCAACAATGGAAGCAGAAATCACTGTCCACGATCTAGGAATGGCTGCAGAAAGCATGGCAATTTATGTCCCTGGAATGGGTAACATATAAACTTTAAGGATCACCAAACACTTTTCAGACAGATTGGGGGAAAATCCTAGCTTATCTACGAAGTTACTATATGATGCAATGGTGTCCACACAACATCAGAGTACTGGACATTTTATAAGACTATTCAGACATTGCAAAGAACAGAACTCTACACCAACGAGAGGGTAGCAGGGGGGAGGAGTAGGGGGATTATTATATGTAGAAATATATGATGCTAGAAAACCAATAAAAACATGTTTGAAAAAAAAGAGAAGTAAGCAGGGTGAGAGGTACAACACATACAACCAACCTACACCCCCACAGCCATGTATGTAACGTCCCAGTCTCGATGTTTACCTCGATACCCTTCAAAATACACCAAGCGTACACCCAGTTACCACCAAATCCCTCTCACATACAGGCACAAGCACCGCCCAATGCACACCCACAAGCAGCTCAGCAGAATACCTTGTACGGAGGCCAAATGGCCACACCCAATGCAGTGCCAAATGGAATGGTAGGACCATACCAAGGGGTCAGGGTCATGGGAGGAAACCCTTTTCGTTCCCAGGTACCAATACCTACTCTGATTAGGACAGCCCACAGAAAGCTCTTGCATGCCCAGTCCTGTCCATGACTACCCACCCTGACTAGGAATCCTTGGTGGGCGTTGAGATAATAATCTATAATCTTATAAAGTAATAAGTGTTAGGAAAGATTCCTCTTTACTGTACATTGCCTTCCTTTTCTATAGACCCCCAAACATGTTGCTTTTATTTTTTTTATCTCACCTGTTCTTTTTACATTGCAGTGAAGCCTTAAGCATCACCACACTGGCTTTTGCTCATCTGTTATGGAAATGCGGACATGTCATTCAGGCCGTCAGTACTGGGAAACATTGTTTACCTTAGTCTTGTTACTTTGTTACTACTTTTAGTAACTTGTTATCACTTGTGGTAACTTTTTATCATTGTACAATGCAGTAAAATGGGGTACACTTTTTGCTTCCCCCAGACCAACACTCAGAGGATTTTTGGTTACTCTAGGTGTGCTAAATGGATAAGCTGGTGGCAGTAGCCACTTTTTACCATTTCTTTTTTTTTGTTTTAGCCTTACTGTGTTTGGCTACCAACTGTGGCTACTGGTCCAACATGGCCATGCCATAAGAGCTTTTGCTTGTCCTTTGGCCATCTTGTCTTTCAGCCTTCTTCCTGGCCTGAGGGGCCAGGAAAACCTTTATATGGACTTCCAGTGCCTGGGAAAGCAGAGGCTTTTGGCGGGCTACTGGAGGGCTATGTGTGTTTGCTACCAGGAAGTGGGTTGGGACTGTCTAGTCTCAATCCACATACTGGTGCCAGTGTGTCTGGATGGAATGAATGAGAATGAGTTTTGCTGCCAGTGGTCTGATTGGACCACTGCTGGGGTGTGTGTATGGGGCATTTCGGTCATTGGCTAGTGGGGGCTGCTGCTCTTACCTGGCTTTTTGGATAAGAAGGTGAGCGCTGCACCCATTCTAGTGAGATCCTGGAAGAAACCCAAGGAGCAAAGACTCCTGTCCAGCTACAAGACTTTCAGGCAGACCATGCAACCAACTTCTGCTGCTGCCCTGGTAAAGCCCTGTCCCGTGGAAAATCTCCAGCAGTCCTGCAAAGTAGCTGCGACCCTTGGAGTGGAGAGAACATCCATTCTCAACACCAGCTCGGAGTCCAACGAAGATGAGCCTTCGGAAGTGCCCCAGGACTGCCCTGTGGCTGACCAGCTGAGAGTTTGAGTTACCCCGCTGCAAACCTGGCCGTTCCTAGTCGAGGCCTGGAACTTGGGAAATCCTCAGCTTGTGCTGCATGCATTGTGCTAGAGTTTTGCTGCATTCCTCCACTGAGAGTCCTTGCACCAGCATCAGACACCGACCAGAGATCTGCTCGAACCTGCAACCCTTGGGGATGATGGGCTGAGGCTGATGGTGGGAAAAGCAATCCCAGACCTTCTCTCACCAACCTGCCAAGTCTCATGAAGAATCGGAGTACGGGGGTGAGTTATAGTTATACCTACCTGCTACCTTAACTCCCTTTAGAATTTTGCAAATTTTCATAAAACCTTTCTAACACTTTGGCTTTGCCATTGCTTGTTCACACAAGTACTCCGAAAGTTGGGAACATGTTTGTTAGCTAGTTTAACTTGTCCCCTGACACTTGAAATTGTTCACTGTTCCCCAGAGACCTTACCTTCATTTCATTTCAGATTCACAAACTGTGTGGAAACTTTGCTGACATGTTGGGACAAAGGCCCCAGAAAACTTAGGTTTGGACTTCTGAAGTTAGGTTTGATTCAAGGGTGGACTTATAGTGCTAATACTAATCAGTACCTTTCTTTTCAGGAGTTTGATATGTATGTTGCCCTACAGCAGTAATTGCATATATGTGTCCAATTTCAGTGTTGTGTGATAATATTACCTGTTTGTAGTTATTTTTTTTACTGTGTTTTGGCCATAAGTAAAGAAGTATTTTTATACCCGACTGTCTAAATGTAATCTTTGACTGCTGCACTTGTGTACTCACTGTGGACCCCTTACAAGCTCACCACATCCTGAGACTTAGCCAAGACCACTCGCCTTGCTACCATGAACTGGTTTGGCTACAGCTCCCCAGAGTTGTCCCTGTCAAAATATAGGTTGGCCTTCTATACATCTGTCCACCAGGATGTATACGTTTTGGCCGTGGCACAATTGTTTGCGGCCGAATTGACTGTGGTCAATTCAGCCGTGAAACCAATTTTGCTGCGGCCAAAACAGCCCTGATTAAAAACCCCCACCATACAACCCCCTACTTACCTTTTTGCAGTCCATATATGTTTTTACCCTGCAGCGTCGGATCCGTCCTTCCTACTTTGGTGGGATCTGACGCCGCATGGTCCGCTTTTCATTATTTTGGCCCCTCGCCTCCAGACCTCCGGAAGCGGGGGGGGGGACACCCCCGCAGCAACCCCTGCTCACCATGTTTGGTAGTGATTACCCCAATTGGTCGTTTCAAAAGTACCAAATGGTACTGGCCGAATCCGACCAGTTGTACCATACGGTCAATTTGAAACAACCAATTTGGGTAATACCGTCCACCTGGCAAGAGTATAGAAAATCAGTCCTAACAATAAGCAATTCATCTTTATGGTTGACACAGGTGCCACTAAATCATGCATCAGTGAGGGGAAACTTCCCGTTATCAGGTGAAACTCTCGACGTGCAAGGATTCCATGGGGCTGTCGCAACGGTGCCCTACACAGAAGATGTAGCAATCAATATAGGAGGAAAAGTGGTGCATGCACCTCTACTGCACTCCGAGTCTTCCCCAATCAATCTGTTGGGCCGGTATTTGTTGAGTAAACTGAACATGAAATTCGCTTTCACGGATCGTGGGGTAGTTTGTGCCACCCCAGGCATGCGCGCCTTTAGGGTGATGGTCATAATACAGGCCCAAAATGGAGAGGTGATGGCTCGCGGTATCCCCGTGGACCTGAACATGTTTGTGTATGTAATAACAGTATTGCTTGACGCAGTGCCCCAGCATGGTAAGGTGTGTAGGTGAGTGCCATCGGATTTCGTCTTCGACCAGTGGTGACCCCAGAGTTTGTGGCATGAACGATACTTTCTCTAGATTTGCAGGGCCTGGTTGTGTCAGCTAAAAGGATTGTTGTGGTGGCACTGATTCTAAAGGGTGCAAGTGGAATACTGTACTGTGCATTGACCCAAAGGTGCCCCCCAAGGAAGTGACAGATACAGAATTGTTTGAAGATAGGGTTGACGATGGGGAGATTGTGTTGGCAATGTGTATCCCCTGTGAGATCATGGAGCATTATCGCAAAGTGCAATGTTCTTTGATGGCCCTCGTAGCCACGCCCCCATCACTGAAGCAGACTTAGAGCAGTTCCCAGAAAGATTATGGACAATCAATGTCCACAATGTTGGGCTTCTGCAGTGGGTGGCACCGGTCCGAACAACACTTAAGCCAGGAGCAGTGTTACCCCGAGCAACACAAGTCTCCTCCATGTATTGCTCCTAAAAGAAACATGTGTAACTGCTGACCCACAGTTGTTTCCCTTTTGGTGTATTTCTGATTTTATTATTATTACGTCCTACAACGAAACTACCTCTGTGACACTTTAAACTGCTGCTAAGCACTGTTTGCACAAAGATCTCTCTCTCGCAATGGAAGTACACAGGTCCAACCACTCCTTTTATAAAAAGCAACACTCTCGTTTTCAGGAAAATTGTCTTAGAACAGTGTTTTCCTCCACGTATATCTGTGTTATGCACTGTGTAGCTGGTATTTTTGCCATTTCTATGTTTGGATTAGGCGTTTATTTAGGATGTACTTTTATATGGGGTGGTCATATAAAAGGGGGGTAATAAGACATGAAAACATCACAAATGGTTCGTTAACTAATAGTTATTTTGGGTCCTTAACACATCACACTGCTGTAAATATATCTTTATTAAACAAAACAAGTAGAGTGAATTATACCGCAGCTGCGGTCCATGAAATACAGCCTAATACATCGTTTAAGAATACATTGGTCAACCACCCATCATAGTCGTCGACAAGGTTGCTGACAAAGCAATCGTGAACGGTGCAACAAAGACGTGGTTGATTTCGGTCTGAGGAGCGCAGCCGACAAGGTCATTGGTGTCGACAACAATTTATGCGTGTGGCTCGTCAACGGAGTGTGGCTCGTTGGCGGAATCATCATCGTGGACATAGACGGGCGTCCGTCATCTCTCTGAAGATTCAGATGAAGAAGGTGGTCTTGTCATGAACCGAGCCATCGTTGAAGTGAACGGAGTGGTTGGTGCTGCCGCTGACAGTGGAGTAGTCAAAGTGTGCAACTTGTGTCCCCTTTTAGGTTTCTTCCCCATGGCAGCTTCCTCATGCAACCTTGACCTCTTGGAAGAGGGTGTTTGTTCTACAGGCTTGCTGACCCAGGCAGAGGCATGACTACAAACCGAGGACGTGTCAGATGTCCTGGCAGCCTGCTCTAGTCAAGTCACCTACTTTCGATGACGATCCTTTCGAGTCTTCAATGAAAAGGACTCGCAAATGGATAGTTGTCCATATCGTGATCCGAGTGCAAGCAATACAAGCATTTCTCATGCTGGTCGTCCACAAAAACACTATTCAGGCAACACGTTCTTGGAGCAGGCCTTGAAGAGGCTTTTCTTTCTGGCATCTGTCATCACAGCGTTTTGAAGGCCTCAAATTCAACAAGAAGGCCTCACACGGAAAGAAGATCCCGAGATGGTTTGGCTCTTCACCAGAAATGGATCCACGTCACCTACAGTCACTAAAATTAGTGAAGATGAATAAACGATGGAAAAAAGTATAGTAAAAATAGGACGTAATTCGATATTTCAAGGAGCAAAACTACGAGGACTCCCAACTTGTTAATGTGTGGAAAACATCTGCAGATGGACATCAGGGGTGCAGCTAAGGAGAACTGATGTCATTGGCTGGGGCAGTATGACCCAAAATGACAGCAATAGGCCATATAAGTGGCAAGCAGTTTAAGCTTTAAAGCAAACCTGCTTTAATATTACGAAGGATTCCCAGCCTGACAACGGGAAATATTCATAAGCATGTGAATCCATGAAAGATCCAATACTGGAGAAGAAAACTACAATGGCTAGCTCAGTGAAATAACATTTTGGCTTTAATTATAGCTGATCTGGTGTCCTACGAACTAATCTATGAATACATTTATTTTATTTATTGGATATTTGTAAGGTGCCTATACAACAAATTGTGTTTCAAGGTGTCACAAGACAAAGGTGGGGCGGGGGGCACAAGGGAGAAAGATAACAATAACGGACCTTTTGACATTTGGATTGAGCAAGTGCAGTAAAAAGAAGTGCGAGGGAGAAGGGGAGGTGGGAAAGCCGGTCTGCGCAAAATACGAAGTGCTAAAGTGGGAAGGGAAGTGCAGGGTAAAGAGGAGAGAGTGCTAGCGAAGGGGGGCTATGAAGGGTGGGAGAGGGCCACAGGGGCTACGGGAGTGCTAAGGGGAGGCCAGGAGGGCAAGTGCCAGGGATTGCCACATGCTAAGTGTGAGGAGAGGGGTGGACTGGACGGGGTGGGGGCTGGTGCCCTGCAGAACAGAGGGAACCAGGCAACCACTCACTGCGGCAGACAGGGGTGTTAGCAGGGGATAGGGAAAGAAGAGGAGAAAAAGAGAGTCTTGACGCGCTTTCTGAACTTAAGGAGATCCGGCTCAAGCCTGCGAGGGCAGGGAGACCATTCCAGAGGGAAGCTCCTGCAGAGGAGATATATCTACCCACCCCTCTTTGCTTAGAGAAGAGTCTGATCTGCAGAGAGTTGGATCTAGAAAACCAAAGGGCTCTAGCATCTAGGTATTTGGAGAGAAAGAGTTGGATGTAGCGGGGTGCCAGGGCCCAGAAAGCCTTGTGTATGATGCAGAGGGTCTTGAACTTGATTTGGGAAATGATTTGGGATGCTTCTTCCAAAAGGCACCCAGCTTCTGTGCACCAGTCAGTGTTGAGAGAGGTATGTGGGCCTGCTCAAATGTGCCCTCAATGCTAAAACTGTTGATCGACTTGATGGGGAATAAAGAAACCGGCATCATTGTTTAAGCCAAAGGCCTGGGATAGTCACCAGCGTTACCAGTGCAATTGCTCCCTACAACTGCTAAAGAAATGCATTTAAAAAACAGATATGGTAAAAACTGAGAAAAAAAGGGCACACAGCTGGCAACAAACATTAATTCAGAAACCAAAGACGAGAAAAGTGGATGTTGTATAGTGTGAACCTTTTAAGAAGACTAAGAAGCCAAGATCCTTGATTATTTGAAAAACCAGTCCAGAATCCATACAAGTTGTTCCCTTCTGTGAGCGTTTCCATATTTCGTAATACCTACGCTGAACATGAACCAACTTAGAATCCTGCAACCCATGTGTTGCACAGCTTTCACTTGGCAAACAATTGATTGCAACCCCACACCCAAACCACTTCTAAGGTGTGGATTACTGAGCAGCGTGTCGAAATGTGCTAATCAATCTTATTTTAGAACTATGCTAATTGATCTTGAAACACTAAATCAGGCCTTTGTTCACATCAAAAAAGACACTACTCTACTTAACACAGTGCAGTGACTAAAGACATACAACGGAGAGGAATCCAGGCTAACGTTTTTCAAAAATATGAAACTATATTTTAAACAAACACAAAAATTCATATAGGCGAGACAATGGTTCAGTCATTTGCAATGCAATATATGTATGTATATCTTATATTTAGGTAGGGTTATTAATTAGATTTGAACACCTTCTTCAGGGGGCTTAGCTCTGAAGCCAAACAGCTAGAGTTCATTTTTCTGTGTCCTTCATTTATCCTTAATACTCCAAAACGCAGCTATACCCGTTTTTGGGCAAAGCCCTATCTACATTGTAGGGTGCAGTTACACAAGTGGCCCCAAGGTTAGGCTTTGGAATCTGAAGCCTATGCCTTGACTCAGCCTGTACCCTCTGACCTGTGCGAGTAAAGCCTCCACCCCGATGTTCCTGCATAAGGATAACGTGTTAATATCCCCGCAAAAATATTGCCATACAAAAATATCGCCGTATTTTTCCCGGCGATATTAAGCCATGGAACCTGCGGGGGACACCCCTGCAACCTCCATAATTGTTTTGATGGAGCGGGGTTCACCCCCCACAACCCATGTCCCAGTAACCCCATAAATAATCCCCACTAATAATTTCGCCTATGATCTTACCCCACTCCCATATATATAGCAATATTATTGGTGGGGCTAATATTACCCAATACCCCCATAAGTACTGTCTGCCAAGGCAAATGAAGGAGGTTGCACTAAGTAGTGCCCCTAATTATGCAGACCTCCCCCTTTACCTCAAGGTCTCAGGTAAATGTATTCAACAGGTAGAGGGTAGAGAAACAGGAGAACATGGTATATCTGCAGACAGGAAGAGGAAGAACACTGCATGCGTGTAGCCTTCCCACTCTTATTACATGTTTTCAATTACCATACCAAAAGTTAGACTGGGAGCTGTAGGGCCAAAGGTTGCAATTTGATGCTGAATGCTTCTGTGGCCAGATGACAGCAGGTCTAAGAAAGAAACACCCTAAGCCAAGACCAGACTCAAAATATCGCCCATGGGGTTGAGCTTTAAATGGAGGCAATTCCATGCTGATTCACCAAATCATCCTCTACTTATACTTTTACATGTCTGCGCAAGTGGCCTTTGATTATAGCCTCAATTAGCGTGAGGAAAGAGTCTGTTATGAGATTGTGGTGAGTAATTCAAAACAAAATTATCAAGGTGCAGAACTTCCCAATCACTGTGTCCGCAGGAAGCTACCCAAACCACCTTTACTATAGGGTAATTGATCAAACATAGTGATGAGGTCCAAATGGCTTCACATTGTGTTTGATTGAATGTGGCAGCCAATGCACATGGAATTCAGCTGATAACATGAAATACAATACGCGGTGTGCATTAACTGCTTCGCTCCATGCTCTTGGGACGCAGTGCTCCACTCTGACTCTAGTGCTTTGCAAATCTCAGGAGTGGGATAGCTCATTAATAAACACTAATGTATGAAAAATGGGTTAATAGAAGAAATGGGATACATAGACAAAACATGCAAGACTCAGGCCCTGATTTTCATCGGAGCCCTGAGCTACAAAAGCAGCACACCTGTTCAGAGCATCACTTGCGCTCCACCAAAATAGTGGTGTTGGTGCAGAAGTGACACGCCAGTTAGTGTGTGCTAGTGTTGCAGAGTCTACAGAAACAGAAAAGGCATCGCAACAACAGATTATTGTGTCACAATGTCTCATCTGGTGTGCAGAACAGTGTGTAAGCTACTGTAGTGCCATGTTGTCATGATGCCCCTTTTTCAAAAATGCAATGCACTGCTGATACCCAAGCACAGGAACCCCTTAGGTCCTGTACTTTTATTGGTGGCAGCAATGTGAGGCTTTACGAGGTGTGACGAGATCAACTGTTTAGAAGCCGTACCAGCGGGGAGCGGGGACCAGTGGTGGCTGGAGGAGCCATAGTTGGTATACATTGGTTCCTCCAGAGCTCTCCCAGACCTTTATGGAAGGTAACCAGGATACCAGAGGGCCATGAAAATGCACATGATCTTGGGTGGAGGGTGTGATGAATCTAGGGAATTCGTCCCTTCTGCCCAGGGGTGGAGAGCCCACTTAGCAAAACCCTCCCTAGGGGTTTGGGAAAGCGAGACCTTACTGGGAGTGACTCCCCTCAATGGGATCAGTTCTCCCATTCCTATCAGGAACTCCCTATAAGAAATACATTGCCTGCCTGTATGGGAGCAAAATGATGTTATGTCCATCAATGCAAATTCGAAACATACTGACACTGTTTCCGTACCTTTGGCTCAAGGTAATACTGCACTCGACAGAAACACAACAGCTGATGGGAAATAAAATTCCCCATGGAAGGATGGTGGCGAAAATAAAGGAACAACCGTTCATGAATGTACAGTGAGAAATCCTATGCAGAGGCGCACCTATGACATGACAACGTCCTGCAGGGGTGGAGCCACACTGCACCGTGGAGCTAGCAGTGGCGTGGAGAGACCAAGATGCAGAACAGAGATGCTGTGAGGCCAGCATTGCGCAGTGCAATATCGCAGAGGCGAAGATCGAAGAAACCCTGTCTTACCTGGTGACGTGAACATGCTGCAGCATGGTGTGCCTGGGGACTTCCAAACAAGCGCTGAGATCAGGGAGCGACGCAGGAATGAATCATCCAATCTCAGTGCGAGAACCAAAGAAAGCACCGAAATGGGGGGAAAAGGGAGCCAAACACTTCCTTGACGGAGATGCTGAAGTGAGCGTTAAACGGCAACGTCCCTGCTGAGATGCCACCTTGTTGGAGCACACCCAAAGGCAGTGACAGTACCAGGGTTGCCAAGGGTGGAGGGAGGCAAGCCGAACAGAGCAGGAAAGGGGGAAAGAAAATCAAGTGGAGTAAAACCACGTATGGGTCAGTCAGACCACGGGAGAGAGAATATCCAAGAGGGTTAAGGAAGCCCTCGAAACCCAAGTATTGGACATTGGCAGGAGGCCAAGAAACAGCCCCACTTCCTTTGTATAAAATCAATAGAAAGAGAGCGACTCAATTGGTGGAGATGGATTCAAAGGTATCATCCCTCCATTTAAGGAACCTGTGAGATGTTGTTTATTTAAACACTTGAATTTTTCCTTGAGGAGCCTAAGACAGACTTGGGAACTTGTCTTTGATAAACTGTTGAGAACAAATATTTGGACTGTGATACAGACTCACGAAGAAACCCTAAAACAGCAGAGTAAGACTGGTCCAAAGAAGTCTGATCAGAGGGCACATTGCTATGGCTTGTTTTTTTAAAGTGGTAGGGCCAGGTAGTAAGTAGGTTTTGGACTGAGGACTATTTTTGTTTGACTAAAGAAGAGCACCTTTAGTTTAGTTTATATAAAGTGAAATGCCTCTTAGCAATAGGGACAGTTAGGCAGTTTTTTTAAGTTAAAATAAACTCCCTTCCACGATAATCTGGGTCAAACCTGTCATTTAATAGAAACGGTGGGAAAGAAAGGGGATTCAGCGGTACTGGTGTCGTTAGACGCCGAAAAGGCATTTGACGGAGTAGAAATTATAAGTTACTCACTGTAGTGACCAACGTACTCTTAGTCCATAAGTCCCCTTTCCTCCATACTGTATGGCTGTCCCTTCCAAGGGACGGGAGACTGACCCTTTTTCACCAGAAAAAACCTTCTTCCCCTTTAAATCTTTAAATTTAGAGGCGCGCGGGGTGCAGCCCAGTGAGCATGGACTGCCCCGACTCCGCCCTCCAGCGCCACACCTCAGTCCCCATTGACACGTCGACAATAGATTTAACATTGCCTAATGACACCAGTATTATTAGGTAGGAGGTTGGTGGGACGTATGTAGTAAAGGGGACTATGGACTAAGAGTATGTTAGTCACTACGGTGAGTAACTTATAATTACTCTTACATCCTGTCCCCTTTCCGCCATACTGTATGGGCGATTACAACTGATTGTAGCCCCAGGGTGGAGAGGAGACCCTCCTTAAGCAAATAGGTTCCTGAGAACTGCCTGTCCAAAGGCTGCATCAGATCTAGAGCCGGCATCCAAACAGTAATGCTTACAGAAAGCCGAGGGAGAGGACCAAGTGGCCCCTCTGCTTATGACTTGCCAAGGGACATGGCGCTGGAATGCGATGGCCGTTGCCTTGGCCCTGACTGCGTGGGCATGCATGTTGGCCGGAAGCGGCTTGTGCTGGCCCTCGTACGCTTCTTTGATGGCAGAGACCATCCATCGGGATATGGAAGCCTTAGAGGCCTGATCTTGATCCTCCAAAAGTGACAAACCGGGCGTCCGATTTGGTCCTCTCCAAGTAGAATTTCAGGGCACGTCTGACATCCAGGCAGTGCAGCACTCTCTGTGCTTCGTCCTTAGGATCGGGAAAATACGTAGGAAGGACTATTTCCTCGTTCAGGTGGAAAGCAGGTGGAACCTTGGGCAGAAATGCCGGGTGCGCCTGCATGACTACCTTGTCCTTGTGAAAGGTGGCATATGGCTCTGAGGCGACCAGCGCCTGGATCTCGTTGACTCTATGAGCCGAGGTAAGGCCGACTAGTAAGGCCGTTTTGATGGTGACCAGCCCGATGTCCACGGACACCATTGGCTCGAATGGTTTGTGCACAAGTGCGCCCAAGACTATGTTAAGGTCCCACACAGGGTGCGGTCTCTTGACGGGCGGGTAGAGCCTAGCGAGACCGTCAGATGTTTCTTGACGATAGGGTTGGAGGAGGAGAAAATGCCTTCCTCCGAGTTCCTGTAACCCCTGATGGCTGAAAGGTATGTACGGCAGGTGTCTACCTGTACGACTGAATGAGCGAGGTGCGCTAAAAAGGAGAGCACGTCGTCCAAGCCAAGGGGTACATTCCCTTGGAGTCTGCCCAGTGGCAGAATATGGTCTATTTGCTTTTGTATTAGGCCCTGGTAGCTCTGCTCCTGGCGTCTTGCTCCTGGCATCCTCACAGGCCAATCTACAGATTGGCCTGTGAGAGGCTAAAGTGCCGAAGCGTTACCTGCTCAGGTACCACGCTGTGAGGGCTAGTTTCCCTGGCACAGGGTGGATGACTCGGCCCCCTTGTTGTGCCAGAAAATGTGCTGGGCCCATCGGAAGATGAATGGGGGGCATCTCTGAGAGGCTGAGCAGCTCCGAAAACCATGGCCTGGCCGGCCACCATGGAGCTATCAGAATGATGAGCAGTCGGCGAGACTCCTCAATTTTGCAAATTACCCTGTATATCAGGGGAGTGGGCGGAAAGGCGTAGGCTTTCATGGCGGTCCACTGGAGGTGAAATGCGTCATCCAGAGAGCCGGGGCCCTGACCTTGCCAGGATGCGAACTGGGGACACTTCTTGTTGTGCCGGGTGGCAAAAAGATCCACGTGGGGGTGACCCCACCTGTTGCAGATCTCCTGAATAACGAGGTTGTTTAGCTGCCACTCGTAATTGTCCGCTCCCAGCCTGCTGAGCCTGTCCGCTTTCAGGTTGGATTCCACCAGGAGGTGGACTGCCGTGAGTTAAATGTAATTTTCTAGGGCCCACGCCCACATGCTGATCACCAGTCTGCACAGAGGAGGGGTTCTGGTGCCTCCCTGTTTGTTGACGTAGTACATGCAAGGTCGAGTTGTCTGTCTGAATGAGGACAACCTTGCCCCTGGGAAGTGGTAGGAATGCTCTGAGCGCCAGCCAGATGGCGTTCAGCTCCAACCAATTGATGTGGTATTCCTGCTCCTGTCGAGTCCAGGTGCCATGGACCGGGGGATCGTCCAGGGTGGCTCCCCAGCCCTCGTGCGAGGAGTCTGTGGTGATGGTGGGCGGCCGAAAGGGCTTGCCCATCCGTAGGTTGCAGTCCATGGACCACCATGTTAGGTCCGGGTGGAGAGATGGAGGAACGTTGATCATCTCGGATTGCGAGCCCCTCTCCTGATTCCACGAGGCCGCAAAGGGCAGCTGAATCCTCCTCATCCTTAGTCTTGTGTGCGGCACAGCTAATAGGACCGCTTCCAGTAGACCCAGGAGATGTTAGTACCACCAAGCCAAGGTCACTTCTCTGCTGAGGTAGTGGGCCGTGGCCCTCTTGATGGCCGAGATTTTGTCCTCTGACGGGAAGACCTTCTCGGAGCACGTGTCCCAGATGAAGCCCAGGAATGTCAGAGTCTGCGTAGGCTGCAGCTGTGACTTCTTGAGATTGAGCGAGAAGCCCAGATCGTGCAGTGTGTTCATAAGGGCATGGGAAGAGTGGCGCATCGCTTCCGGAGATGTAGCCTTGACGAGCCAGTCGAGGTATGGGTCTGCGCTCTGAGGAGGGCCACCACTGCCTTCATGAGACTGGTAAAGACTCTGGGGGCCGAGTTGAAGAAAAATGGAACGACTTTGTATTGAAAATGGTAGCCCACGATCCTGAACCTGTAGAAAGAACGATGGGGCTGTCAAATCTGGCCGTGTAGGTACGCGTCCTTCAGGTGGAGGGAGCACATCCAGTCTCCCTTGTCCAATGTCTCCGCTATAAAAGCTGGTGTAACCATCTTTTTGCAGGGGTAGGGAGAGGTTGAGGGTGGAAAGGTCCAGCACAACTCTCAGGCCCGCCTGGTTCTTCTTCTGAATGGCAAAAATCCTAGAGTAAAAGCCAAAGCCTCGCTGGGAGGCTGGGACTTCCTCCACTGCCTGGCTCTCTACGAGCGACCGGATCTCCGGCAAAAGAGTAGCTGTCCCAACCTGTGCGAGTCGAGGAGGGAGGAGAGGGTGGCATTGGAAGGCGGTACCCCGTGGATACTACGGAGAGGATCCAGGGGTCTGCAAAATTCTGGCACCAGAAATGTGCATGGAGAGCAATCCTGCCCCCCACCGGAGACACGTGGACCCGAAGGGGCGTGTCATGCCTTCTTTCCCTCGGAGGCTGTCGCTGAGGAGGGGGGACTGGAAAAAGCCCTTACTCTCTCCTTTTTGTTGTTTGCGCCGGCTCTGAGACGGGGAGCGGGCCGGCTGCCTGGCTATGCGTTCCTGGAAGCTGCGTAACCCTCCATATGTACGACTCCTTTCTGAGATTGGGTGTACGATTTGGGCGTGGTATTTGTAAGAATGGATAAAGACTTTGGCGTTTGTGAGCTGTTTTTCTTTTTGTCCAGCTCCTCGGAAGAGGCCCCCTCGCCCCATCGAACGGTAGATCTAGAATGCGCTCCTGGACATCCAGGTTGAAATTTGTTGCCCGAAGCCAGGCTGTCCTTCTCATGTCCGTGGCAATACAGATGGCACGGCCTGAGGTATCGATATGAGCCACTGAAGATTAGATGAGGTTATGCGCCACCAGCTTAGCTTCAGCTAGCCCCGCCTTAAAACGTGATTGGCTCTGGGTGGGGAGTTCCGGGAGGAAGTCTGCAATTTCCCGCCATAATCTCTGGTTGGTGGCAGCCAGCATGGCATCAGCGTTGGCTTGACATAAATGTAAAGAGGCGCTGATTTCTTGCCATATGATCTACTCCTCATTGCCTAGCAGCGCCGCAGAGGAAGAGGCTGAGGCCAAGGACGACTGGGGCTTGGAGTATAGTGAGGAGTATAGTGATGCCACAGCAATCAACTAAGAGTGTGGCTGAGGATGGGCTGACAGCAAGAGTGTATCCCCCTCCACCTGCCTGTACTTGGCGTCCAGGCGTCGATTGACCGGCTGGGCCGAGTGGGGTTTGAGCCAGCCCTTCTTGGCCAGGGAGACTACATTGGTCTGCATAGGAATCCCCAATTTGGCAGAGGGGCGTCTCGTGAGGACTTCCGCCAGAACCCCCATCTGAGATGACTTCATGAGACCGAGGAATTTCTCGAAGAGCACCTCCTCACTGGCCAAAGAGGTGGCAGGGGGTGCCGACAGGGTAGCGGGGAGCTGCTGGAGCCGCTGCGTACCCTGTCCATATGGACGCAAAGGAATGCTGCCCTGCGCAAATGAGGGGTAGAGAGTAGGCCACGTACCGGGTTGAGGCCAGTCCCACCTCGACACTCATTCTTCGCCGAATTCCTGGAATGGCATCGGACGGGTACCCCTTTCTGGCACGGAGGCCATTTTGTCGAGCTGCCTGCCACGTGCCTGCCCCGTGTTGTTCGGCCCGCTGGGCCCGCGCTCCTCCAAGACTCTTGCGTGTGGATCACAATGCCTACCCTGCTCCTCGGGCCTAGGCCTGGTAGGTGTGGCACCCTCGGCCTGTAGGTCGGTAGAGCTGCGTTTAGGCACCCCCACGGACGTATTGCTGGTATCAGGGCGTAGCCCCTTGGCCATGCTGCTGGTAAAAGGGCAGAGCCCCTCGGCTGTGAACCCGGTAAAAGAACTTTCCGTCCCTCAACACTGCGTCCCTGAGCATCCGAGAATCCCTCGACCCGAAGGCCGGTAGCTGAAGCAGCCTTGGTGCACGTGCTGGTCGAAGGACCTGGCCGGTCCCTCCCGCGCGGGAGAGTCCCTGGAAAGGAGTCTCCCTTGCGGGGTGCGATGGAAAATATCAGGCCTGGTTGGATGCTTCACGAAGTTCTTGAGATCCTCTGGAGGCGAACTCTGGAAGAGCTCACTCTAGCTGGCTAGTCTGTTCTTCAGCGCCTTCGAGGACAGTGAGTCACATGCCGAACATGATTGCCAAACCGTGGTCTAGGCCAAGGCAATGTAGGCAGAGGGCGTGGGGGTCTGAAGGTGGGAAGAGCCTGTTGCAGGATGGACACCTGCTGAACTCTGTAGAAGTCGACATGCGCCGGGGAGGAGCGTGATGCCCGAGGACCGAATGATAGATAAGACGAAGAGAAGAAGTATCCGCACGTGGAATTACCTGGCCGAAGCCAAACCCAGGAGCGCTAGTGAATTTGGCCCGTTCCCGTCGACGCGGAAAAGGGGACTGAGGTGTGGCGCCGGAGGGCTGAGTCGGTGCAGCGCATGCACCCTGGGCTGCATCCCTGCGCGCCTCTATATTTAAAGGGGAAGGTTTTTTCTGGTGAAAAAGGTTCCGTCTCCTGTCCCTTGGAAGGGACGTGCATACAGTATGGAGGAAAGGGGACGGGACGTAAGAGTATGGTCCTTTCTTTTTAGCACCTTACTTACCATGGGTTTTGGTTCAAAACACTTAAAGATTATCATGGCTAACTATGTGTGTCCCTCCGCTAGACTTTTACTTCACAGCAAATTGTCTTCTAAGGTGTCTTTATCCCGTGGTACGAAACAGGGCTGTCCTCTCTCACCGTTTTTATATGCGCTACACTGTGAACCTTTATTGGCACAACTTAGACAATCACAACAGATAGAAGGTATACCATTTGGGGGAGAGACACACAAGCTGATGGCATATACAGATGATATGCTTTTAACAACCGTGCAGTTCATAAACTGTGGCATTAGCACAATTAGAAAAGTTTGGCAGAGTTGCAGGCCTCAATAATAATATTACCAATTCCAAAATCCTGAACGTAGGTTTAAAACAAGAAGAGTTAACTCAAGCAATGAGGGAGACACAGCCTCGTTGGATGCCACAAACTATCCGGGTTTTAGGTGTGAACATACCCTGTTCGCTTCAAGACATATATTCTGCAATCTTTCGGCCCCCGTTAGATGATATTCAGAGGCTGTTTCAGGCATGGAGCCCTTTAACTGTGTCATGGTTGGAGCAAATTAACTCGATCAAAATGCTTCTTTTACCCAAGGTATTATATTTGTTTCAAGCTCTCCGGATTCGAATCCCGGCCTCATGTTTCCGAACCTTACATAAAACTATTTCAAAATATATATGGAAAAATAAACCCCCTACAATAGCACTGAGCACATTAATGCTTCCTCCACATAGAGGAGTGGTGGGCCTTCCTATCTTCAGGGTGTATTATTGTGCAGTTCAACTCCGGCTTATCAAGAAGTGTTTTGGTGAGGACACAGGAAAAAGATGGATGCGCATCTAAAGAGCAATAGTGGTCCTAGGTTGGGGAGAAACGGGGGTTACCTAGACGAGACAGACCCCAAAATATACACCATAGTATAATTACAGTGGTATTGGAGGACTCTGTGGACCAAGCGGTACGCCAGCACAGAATCACATCATTTCCCTCCCCGTTTACCCCAAACTCGCAATTTACCCCGGGATCACATGTTAGTTTGTTTTCTGAATGGAAAAAGGCGGGATGCATAAAGTTTTGGGATAGGTTTTTAGATCAGCAATTAAGTCTTTTAGGTTATGTAAGGAGGAGTTGGCTCTTCACGAGGAGCATCGCTACCAGTATTTTCAAGGTTGCCACTGGCTGTTGGCCCCACCCAACAGGTCAGCAGCGACAAGACCCTTCACACCTTTTGAGATGTTTGTATCATCTAGCTCTGGGGAGCGGCACATGATTTCAAGAGTTTATAAACTCTTAATTGACAAATCCCCACTAATAATCCCCACATTTCAGATAACTTGGGCAAAAACTCTGGGATACACGCTATCAGAGGAAGCATGGTCCCGCTTATGGTCAGATGTTATGAAAATGACAAGAACCATACATATTAGGGAATTTAGGGTAAAAATTATTTATCAGTGGCATTATACCCCATAAAGATTGCATAAGATTGCTCCTAAGGTCTCGGTATTATGTTGGAGGGGATGTGGTGATAGAGGGGATTGGGTGCATATATAGCGATGTTGCCCTAAATTGTCACATAATAAAGCTGATGTTTGGGTTTGGGGAGGGAAAACCCCTCGGAGAAATTCACTTGGGCTTGGCGCATCAGGACAACGTACAATGGCTAAAGTCTCGGAGTAAAGCATCTTATCTTCTCCATCTGGCTGCTCTACTGGTCATAGCCCAAAAATGGAAGACGGTGGTCCCTCCACATATAAACGATTGGTACTATAAATTGTGGAATTTTGTCTCACTAGAGTGGATCACATACACAATCAAACGGGAACAAGCTAAGTTCCCGACGGAATGGGCACCGATCTCGAACTTTTTGCATGGAGACTATATGGAACAGCACTGCCCGCAGAATTTGCGAATTTTGGATATTCTTTGATCTGTAAATCTTATGCAATGTAATACTCTGTATACATGGGGAACTGAGGTTGGGGGGGTGAAGAGGGGTCAGGGGAAAGTAGGTTTCCTGAAGTTGGTTATGCTTCTTTTGATTTCTCCTGCTGTATAATTGAAAACTCCAAAAAAAAAGAACTCCCTTGAAGTGATATCCTGGAGTCGGATTCCTTCTTCTGGTTCGCCACAAGGGACAGAGGGAATCCCATTCAAACAGGCTAATAGGTGGTAAGGGAGGTATCCCACAAATTGGCATAACATTAACCCAAAGGGAAGCCTTACAGAAAAGGCTCCGGAAGCTCATGTTTTCATACGCCCCCAGACCCCACAAGGGTGCTTGCTCCACAAAGACTCCTTGCAAACCTGTGAAAAAAAGCGGAAGCTTGATATGAGCAGATGAGAGAGATGCCAACACCTGCCAGGACTTTTAAATGGGTATCTACGACATTCAGGCAATGCACTCAGGGGCTGAGGGTGTGGAGTGCTTGTGCAAGCCACGCACCGCAGACACAGTGAACTCTTGCTGGAAAGAATCTGGGAAGTCTCAAGAGCTGGATATGCAAGACGCCGTTACTCCATTACCTTACTCCAAAATGGCAACTAGAGTATTTTTCAACTAGTTCTACAGGGAGCGGCTAGTGGGTCGATCCGGAATAGTGAATTAATGACAACCTCTGCGAGGAGGTGGACCTGTGTTGCAAGGGGCAAGCAGGAGACACGATTTAAGCAGGGAAATTGATCCACAAATCTTCCAATATAGCCACAAATAAAAAGAAGCAGAGAACTCATACAGAGGGTGTTCAGATAGGATGGTGTTCCTGGAGGTGAGCAGAAGCAAAGAGTGCAGAGAGAGAACAGTAAAGCCAGAACTGTGCTACAGTCAGGTAAGGATGGTACAGATCAAGGGTCATGTGAAGAAGGTAAAATTAAGAATCAGTGTGAGAGAAAGGAGAAGCCATACCTATTGAGCCATAGCAGGGGGAGATCTAGGACTAGAGTGCAGGCATGTTGCAAAAGCAGTGGTCCACAGCTCAGGGACCCATGCAGAATAGTTCAGGGTAAGGAATCGGGTAAATCGGTGGGAAGTTGAAACTCCAGCAGTGAATTTGGGAAGGCTATGAATCTTCCCGACCCTGGCAGTTCCTGGATTAGCTTCTTGCATGCTACAGGCATCTGAGGCCCTCCAGGTTTCGTGATTCGTCCAACGTGATCGATAGGCATCTCTCGTCTCTTCGGTTCTTTGTTTGGTCCCTCTCCAGGCTATGGGCTCTTCTAGCCCTGCCAGATTCTTGGCTTGTCCCTCATGGGCAACTAGTTTGCCACGCTCCTGCTGTACTTTGGTTGGACTTTCTCGGGCTACATTCTCCTCTGGCCCTGTTAGGTCTTTGGTATGCACGTCCTGAGCTTCAGCCTGGCTTAGCTTCTCTGTGTGGGAATTGGCAGCTTCAGCATCTCCAGATGCAGTTTGCCTTAGTTGAAGGTGAGGACAGCGCTCTCTGCCTCAGCAGTCCCGTGGTGCTAGGGGACTCATTGGAGCTCCAACGTTCCATTCCCACCTCGCCAATGGTCTTGTGCAGCAAATCTTTACTTGCATGGCGCCACTCGGCTGAGCTTCGTCCTGCTCGGCTGATGTTCTCCTCCTCTTTGACTCTGTAGCTGATTTTAAGTTCCTCTGTGGATTGGGAGAAACAACCCGTTGGTCCCTGTGTTCAGCAAAAGGCGACACTAAATCCAGGTCAGAAACCCAGCTTCTTACCTTAAAGGGACCCTGTACCTAATGGTCCTCTGTCGGACTGTAAAGAAAGGGGTTAGGGATATTGCTGTCCTTAGGACATTTCTTGTCCTCAGAGGGGGGTGTCACCCCCAGTGAAATCCCGCTTGCCCTGTTCCCTCTACAGGGTGTTGTGTAGTGGGCTCAACTCCCTAATCCCAAAGTGTGGCTCCCCCCTTGGGGAGACGGGACCAACTCTGTGGATTTGTCACACTATTCAGTTCTGAATTTGTTGAAGAACAAATGTGAAGTTGGTATGGTCATCCTTGTTTTTTTTGCAAATGGAGGAGCAGTTGGGAGTCATTGGTATACCATTGAAAACGGGTTGTGAATGACAGATACAAAGATGGCTGCCAGGTCTTTTGGGTAGACATTAAAAAGTCATGGATATAGGGATGTTCCTTGAGCCGCTCCACCTGGCATAGTGCGCAGAATGTAGGTGGCACAGTGACGCAAAGCACCACCTGCCTTTAACAATTTAGGTCAGGTATTAAGTGGCTGGCCTAAAGATTCCTTTTGTGAGTTCCAGTCATTGAAGGAGTGACATGATTGACTGTATGATATGCCACTGTGAGAGCTAGAAAAATCAATAAAGGCATGTTGATTGCAGTCTAGTGATTTGAGGATTTTATCTCAGATACTGATAAGAGTGGCTTCAATTCCTCTGCATGGTCTGAAGCCGGACTGGTCGTCATGTAGGAGGTTGTTGCCCATGATGTGTGTCTGGAGTGTGTTTCAAAACAATTTACCATAGGGTGCTGATCACAAAAGTACAATAAATTAAAGAAGAAGAAATTAAAAGAAAAAAATACATGTATATTTCATAAAACAACATCTATTATCAAAACGTGGCCACTGGACAGAGGAATTATATTCAACAGTATATACTGTAAGTTACTCAATACATTTTCAAAGGGAATAACAAGATAGACATGGAAGAAAATAGTGACTGATGAGGTACAAAATCAAGATTAATGTTTAAAAAAATAAAGAAAAATTACAAATACAATCAAGACATAATACAAATAACAATCGCCAAATATTTTAGAACAATCACAGAACTTTTCTTCTTGAAAGAACAACAATAAAGAATGATTGGCGTATTAGTGCAATACAATTTTAACAAATAATTATAGATATTTGAAAAGCACAACTGAGGTTTGCATAATGTTTCCTGTTTTGAGCCTAAAAAAGCTCACAGAAATGTTCAACTTGAGCGTCGGCTAGCAAAGGACCTTCGTAAAGTTGGGTGTAGCGTTCTTCAGGGGCAGATGTTTATTTAGTTCTATGTCTTAACTCTGAAGTATAAATCATGATGAGCGTAGAGGAATTTCAAGCATTAACCTGTGTGTTACACTCTATTGAGAAATGCTTTAAAAAAATATATATATTTAGGAATATTTTACATAGATGGCAGAGTCTATGAAGTAAATCACAGTAAATGTGTGGTAATGTAAATTAAGTCTTCCAGCACAGTAGCTTCAACACTTGTCCATCCTAGGATTGTGCCTCCAAGCTGTAACAGTATTGCAATAGTAAACTCCATATTCTTTGGAGTGTAGTATGGATTGTTTCCATCACAAGGAGTGGTAAATATTTTAAAAAGTGCATACAAATAGAGTAACTCCACACACAGTGATAGTTCAAGGGACAGGAGTCATCCCATGGTATGTCAACATTATTGGTGGGCCAAGATCGTTGCAAGAGACACTTCAAGACATGGGCAAAGAAGCTGGAAAAAAACAATGTTGAAGAGGTTTTTTCTTTTTTTTTTTCTTTTTTTTTTTTTTTTTTAGAGTTTACACCTAAACTCTGCGCATGTCTCGATCTGTTAAAATATTGTTAAAAAGCGGGAAGATCCCAGACAGGACATGATATACTGGATAGTATACAAGGTCATGGGCTCACCTAATCTGTAGTCTGAAAAGCAGTCTTGGTAATAGGAATTACATCAGTTACTTACCCAGACAGAAAAATGTCATCTTCTCCTGCTGCCATTGTCACAGAAGGTACAATGTGATGTTGACATGTCAATGTATCATGGGGCAACAGGCCACCTAAGCGCTATTTTAGGCCTGCTAGAATTAACTTTAGACTAACCAGATCAGGAAAGCTTCTGCCAATAAGTTTATTGATGAGACTTAGCATGCAGTTCATAGTCAGGTCAGTGGGAACTATTTTGTTTCAATCGGAAAACTGTAGATGTGCGAGACTGTCCCACTGAGAGTAAGAATGAAAGCAAGAACAATGCAGTAGGGTGTTACGTCAGTACTCATTTGGTACAGAGTTGTATACATGATACCATCATGGTGTTTAATCAGATGGTTTATATAGGCTATTTTTTTTCTGTGCAGAGATGCCTCAAATTCCAGCTTTGCATGTAAGGGTTTGAGCCAAATTTTGAATTGTTGTCGCATTTTTTTTTACCCTCGCCAGACCAGCATGATATCTCCTAGATAGCTTTACCTCTTCGGTTCTTTTGCCATCTGCGTCTCTCTGTCTCTCTCTGTCTCTCTCTCCAGTAGACTTGGCTGCTCCAACTTCAGTGACCATGGCTCTCGAGACCTCCCATCTCCTTGCACACGCCGCTGTATCCGCTTCCTCACCTCTCTGCACACAACCCAAGCCACAGCCTGGGAGATTAAGGTCTCTCCTGCTCCTTCTTCCACCTCCATCACCTCTTTGCAGCTGTGGTACACTTGCAGGTATAAATGTCCCGCTAGGGTGCTTTGCCTCCTAACAACTAGAATGCACATTTTCTTCAGTGGCACTTTTGATCCTCATTAACTCCTGGTCCTTCTTCCTTGTCCTAGTACCACAGGCATTATGGATCTTGCAGTCCGTAGTGAAATTGATTCTTTTAGGTGTATTCATTTATTTCTGTGCGTTTGTTGAATTTAATGTTATTAAAGTTAGATGTTATATGAGAGTTGTGTGACTTATTAGGGCGAAGATTTCAACCCAAGACAAAATCATGGCCAGTAAAAGATGTCAAATCTAATTCAGAAAATCCCAAAGTATATAACGGATTCTGTCTAGATGACGCTTCACAGAAAGTTCCTTGGGTTTCTTCATGAGAGGGACTTTTACAATGACAGCGTGCTATTAGAGATCGGAGAATTAGAGGATTCTCATCCTCACAAGAAGATGAATACTGCGCATCTCCCATAGGAGTCACCACTTCCCCCTGAAATCCATCTCCTACCATGTGATCCTCCCTCATAGTATCAACCCCAGGGTTAGGATCAGGTAGCGATTGCCTTCCTCCTGGCCCCATGGGCGAAGATCTTAGGCTGGGGTTCAGTGATGACTCAGCAGGATTCATCCCATTTGCCTACCTATCCTCCAAGCCGACCACAAAAAGATTAAGCAGGCTGGGCCAGTGTCTGTTCCAGTCACTTGCCAAATAAAAAGTCGTTTTTGTAAGCAAATAAACGTTTAGAGAGCAGTTCTGAGGAGACTGATAAGAGAGTCTGTAGGCATTCCACAGAGAGTTAGACTTGTATGAAGTGCCATCATTATCGAGTTCATTGGCTCTTTTGGATTAATGTTTGTGTAGCATGATATTAAATTAAATGCTGGATTTCTCCAGCGGGATCAAAAGGCCTGCTCTCTATCACATTACTATGATTCCCTTGAATCCTTTCAATATGACGCAGCAGCAATGACCACTGGTTGGAGGGATTTGTACTCATGTTTCTCCTCTGCCGATAGGCATGATTGACATAGTGATAGTATGGGTCTGTCTGGGGTGGTGGTGGGGATCCTGGACCCCTATGTATTTGGGAGAGTATGTGCAAGCAGGGACATTTGGTATTAGCTGGGTAGAGAAACTAAATTATTGTGTACTGATTAGCTCTGCTTCAGTGATACACCTGATTTCCTCACTTAGATCAGATGTTGGCTTATGGCTCAGAATTGCATAATTGTTGGAACTGATGAGCAGGGCCATTCCTGTATGTTATAGTTGGAGCTGTTTGCAGGACTATTTCTCCACTCTTACTGGCAGGCACCCTTAATCCTGACATGTGGGTTGTTTTGTAATAATGTGAGAGCCCCCCTTTTTTCAAGAGGTAAATCATTAGAAGTGTGGGGTGGGTTTTGAAACTTCACCTTAATGTCCTCCAGTACTTGTTTCTCAAACTAAAAGTTTAGGTTGTTGTTGAAATTTGCATCAGCCCCTCCCACTGCTTCGCCCGAAAAAAGGTTTCTTATTACTATCTGTGCAATCGGATTGATCTTCGCCTTCACTGTTACTGCTCGAGGTATCTGAAAATGAGACCCACTACTTATCCGTAGCTTTAGGGTCACCGTTTTATTTTCAATATGGCCATCACTCTTGCTTTCTGGTACGGGGAGGGAGCCCATGGTTTTAAATGTGCCCCTTCACAAATTCCGCTGGGTAGTGTTTTTCAGTGTTTTTCCTTTTTTTTGGTAACTTTTGCAAGGATGTCCTCCAATACTGAGGCAAAATATATAAAGAAACCCATCAAGTTCACCATGTTATGGCTTTGAGTCTTCAATAGGTGATAGGTGATAGGAACACATTTCCGTTTTTATTGCATTGATTTTATTATCGGAATTAGCTGCTACACCCTCCACTGGTTTCACAGATGCATCTACATAGTTTAGAATTAGGGGTAGCTTGTAACCGCTTAGTAAACCCTGAACATTTCTGTTGACATGGTGCAGGAATGCGCTTCCCAGCTGTGATGAGCTGTCCTCTTGCAACAGATTGCTTTTGGTAGCTCTTAACAAGCATGTTACAAGCTAATGTGTTTGTTACTGAGTAGGATTGACACCACATTTTCTGCAAGTTCCTCCAACACTTTTTCAAGTCAGCCAGCTCTTCGTGGAGCCATGTGGTGCACCCCTTTGTAAAAGGGAGGCTACGTTGCACAATGAAGGAGTCATTGCGGCCTTGGTGTACTGTATGCCCGGTGGAGAATAAGGGTACTGGGAGATGCGATCCATCTCAGATGTGGAGAATAGTGTTGCTACATACTTTGTGCCCATAGTCAAAAGGTGTGTGGTGCGGTCCTGGGCTGCCTGGTAGTAACACAGGGCAGTTGTAACAAAGTGGAGTGTTTTCCCTCCCGCCACTTGTGCAAATCCTTTTGCGGCGCGGGGGCTCAGTTCACAAAGACAGTAGAGTGCCTGCCCTGGAGGATGAACGGGCACTTATCAGTATGATCAGGGAGCGATAGGAAGGGAGCAGGTGGTGCGTAGTAAGAGTTTTGTGACGTTTCCTCTGAGCATGCGTGGCAGGACTATGCACGCCGGATTGGTTACCAGACAGCCTCATACTAACAAAGCCTTATGCCAGCCGGGTTGCAGACAGGTAAATAAACAGATGAAATGACATAAATATCGTACATGTATATGTATAGATTACAAACATAAATATATATTTTGAAAAAAGAAGCGCATGCCAGAGTTTCAAGCTGACAAACGAAGAATGATTATGTACTGTGCCTGAAAACAGGCACAGCGCGCTGATACTCCCCATTACCCCTCTGAATTCTGAGGTCTATCAGAAGCATGAAAATAGGCAGAATGCATACTGTAGACCCCTGTCCTCATCCTCTCTCAACCCACCCACCCTACATAGCACCAACCCATTATCAGAATATGTGCCTCAATCTTCAATGTGTGAAGCCGACTAAATAATAGTCATGAAGTGTATTAACCTCTTGTGTGCACGAGGGATCCTCCAAATCAGGGTCCCTACACAATGCTTTTCCTATGTGGAAACCCTAAAATAATTTGCGCTGTTTTTTTGTGTTCTTTAACGATTAACAATTGAAATCCCATTTCATAGTACGTTTTTGGACACATAATCAGAGAAACTCTTATTAGGACTGAGAACCATAATGGTGATATGCCAGCAGACTCAAATGCAATACAAATGTGGATGCTTGCAATGGAAGAAAGAGCCCCCAAGGGTCAGGATATCAGTGTGAATGTAATGCATGCATGTTTTTAGTTGGTGAGGATAAGAGGGCAGGATTGGCATGCTGACATTTATTGTGGGTTCAGCGTCATGAAAATGATTTGCGGTGATGGGAAAGATTACCAAAAGCCTCATTAACATGATTTACATTGACCATTACTGGCATCAATTGATTGTGGGCACAGCTTCATGAAAACGTTGTAAAATGCTCTTGTGTACTTATGGTCATTGTGATGCTGGAAATGCATCAGAGGGACAGGGCCTCCATATCCTTGTCCTTTACTGCCTTTTATCATGTGTTCTGTTGTGTTTTACGCGCAGGAGTTCATGTGGGACTCCTGGCGGTGCAGCTCTCTCTTTTGGTTTTGGTGAATACCTTTATGGCACCCAAGGGTGGGGGTACAACCCTGTTCCCCTAGCGTATGTTTTTGGGCACCGGTGTGTGGCCCACAGAGCAGGGTATGGGCTGGTGGCAGCTCCATGCTGAATTTGACAGGGGCTCGGAGTATCCTCCATTTTGGGATACCCAGGTCCTGCCATTGGAATCAGTTGATTCCTGATAGGAAACAAGATGGCCACTGTGGCCTCTTGCTTTCTATTGCCCGTTACTTTGTTTTCCCAAAGTCCTGGGAAGCCCTGACTCTGTCCTTCCCCCTGACCGGCTGTTGGGTGGAAGTTCCATATAAGGTGTTGTTGTGAAGTCCAGGCCAGACTGGCTGGAGCCTTCCCAGTGACTATGTTGTGGGTACACCCTGTGGGTGGGACCTGGGTGAATGGAGTGTGTGATGAATACGCATCCTTGTTGAGGATGTCTGGTTTCTGGTGTTTGACACAATGACTGAGACCGCCCTGCCCGAAAATGGTATGAATGCAGTGTGGAGTGTTGAATGGCTGGGTACTTGTCCCAATACACATAACTTGTTGTGAGTGTCTGGAGAGAAGTGAATGGCCTGAATGCACTATGCACCTGATTGGCTGCATGCCTGCATGAATGAATGCCCTTCTGATCGATTGGTTGCCCGAGTGTAACTAGTATATCTAGGGGCCTCTCACTGCTAGAGTTCGTGTTCAGAAGCTGAAGAGAAACTGAAGTTGAAACTGAAGCTTAACCTTGAAGCCCTGCTGGAATAGAAGTCTTGCTGTTGCTCTACTTCATTATTCTGAAAGCTACTGTGTCTCCAAGGACTGACCCAAAGAGGACCTGGTAAGGCGCCCTCTTCCCAAGCTACGAGGGACCATCGTGCACCAGCAGATATTTGCGAAAAGCTCCCTGGTAGACAGACCTACGACAGGCTTCCGACCGGAGATGGGGACTGCCGCAGAATCCCAAAGAGAAGCGCCCGGACTGTTGTCCATCGCCGTCTATGACCGCCGTCGCTGACCGGAGCCGCAGCGCTCCCGTTTGACTAAGAACTTGATTTGATCCAAGGACATTCTCGTCCGCACCGTGGACCACTTTTTCCCACCGGAGAGTTGAGGCTGTCGACACGCAGAGGAACATCCACCGGTGGGTTTCCCGCCACTCGACGACCACAGAGACGCTGATGACTCGATGCCCTTGCTGGACCACAGTTCTTCAAACTCTTTGCGGTCCAGAACTATTGTCACAGAGGTGCCCCGCACTTCTCTTCCTTGCCGTACGCCTACGCTCCGTCGTCTATGAGCACTGCCAGGAACAAATTTGCCACTTCCCTGCCGTAGTTCACCCTTCCTCTCGCCGGATGTTCGACGACCCGTGGCTCCTGGCTTAAAGGGAGTGCACTCAAGAATGGACGTCGATTTCCCGACGAGGAACTCGACAAAACCAGGTACTTTGTGGTTGCTGAACTATTGGAAAGACTCTTGTAAACAATATATAGACTGGGCTTGTAGTATATCTTTATTCTACAGGTAGCCCGGGTGGGGGGGGATCTCCACACAGAACTGTGTCTAGTGGTAGGGGCCAGTATTCTGCCTATTGTTTTAACAAACTGTTTTCCTCTTATATCTATTGTTGGTTACTTTTATTCCTTGATCTGTGTAACATTTGACCAGAGTATAGTTGATGCACTTTAATGAGATCTGATAAGTGTGGTACCACTTTAGAACTGTATATATTTTACATTGTAGATTTTCTGAGCACAAAGTGAGTTATTGTGATAGTGTACATAACCTTGAATATTAATTATATAAAGACTGTGTTTTAACTAATACAGTGTGTGGACATTCCTTTGTGGGTCTTGGGGGACTACATTGTACCTAAGAACCAGCCTGCATCACCTCCTGAGAAGCTAGTCCTTGATTGCTCGACCACGTCCCAATAGAGAATCCTGGCTGGGGTCCTCTGTACCTCTCCTCTACCATATAGAGAGCAGAAGTACAGACCCCTCCCTCCAGTCTTTACAGTCATGTGGCATTTATTGCACATTTTCAAGATTTTCCCTTGGTGAGCTAAACGTAAATTGATGGCTTTTTAACCCATTTAAAAAAAAAAACGGATGTACAATCAACCATTTCAATACATTATTTTTAACATTTTCTCGATGGGTGGGGGTGGAACCCACAAACACTCCTACGTTATTCTGGCATAGATAGATTGTGGCTAAGCTGCATGTGCAAGTGACCATTACTGGTATAGCGTGATTGTTGCTCTAGCATCAAGCAAGAGATCGATATTGGCTGCAGCTTCATACAAGCTGCGGCCAATATCACTCGCATTAAATTGCAGCCACAAATTACAATCTATACAAGTCAGTCCCTGCAAATCAATTTCATAACGAGCATAGACAGATTGTGGCTGCAGCGTCATGCAAGTGATTTACAATAACCAAGCAGCTTCTTGAAAATGTTGGAAAAGCACCCGTGTACAGTTGGCGACATGAAATGTATTGCATTTTCCATGTGTTACCCTACAGAGTCAGTTGTAAAATGTATACATTTTTATTCTATTTTGTAACAAATGTGGTTAAAAGGCACTATTTCAACACATTATCTTAAACATTTTCTTGGGGGTTAGGGCAAGGAGAATCTCTCTGAACCCCTTACATTATTTTAGGCTCCTTCGCTACATTTGGTCGCTCATGCGAATTTAGGGAAATTTATGCACCTCCACTGAAAATATTCAGCACCTGATGCCCACTCAGGAACTGTTTGTTGCCCCCAGACTCCCTCTGCCGGCTACATAATCTGCCTCCAGCACTGCTTCTTGCACACCTATCAGGAAGTACTACGTCCACCTACCTTCTAACATGTTCCTACTATAAAGTATTTCCTCCCACTTGCCAGGTTTTTTGTCAAGATTTGTTATTACCTCCAGCCAGGGGTTGCTCGCCTAAACCTGCGGTTCCACTCACTAATAGCACTAGTCCAATGTTCTCATTGGTTGGCAAACTCCAGCTCCTGGAACAATTATGCAGTTTCTTCCTGGTATATTTCTCCTGTCTGTGGTCAACTCCTCATGCAGCCTCAGTCTAAAGAGGCCAAAGTGCCTGAACTTAGCTTTCGAAGCAGCAACACTCCCGTCAGCAACTGCTTTTCTTTACTCCTTTGCTCCAGCTCATTGTCCTTCCCTCTCCCTTATGTAAGCCAGTGTGTGACCACTACTACTGTAGAGCCTTGAGCTGACTTACTCTGTATGTCTTTGATGGTACGACATCCTTTCATTGCGGGATGTTTTATCGCTGGTTTTTTTACTGCACATTTTTTTACAAAAAAAAGTATCTGATTTTAGAAAATTAGAAAATTATATTTTTGGGGTGTGGATGTTTGGGAATACATACAAAATTAAATGGAATGGGGGGTTGGGAACGGCAGCCCCCAAAATATGTATGTTTTTTAAACTCTGGGTTTTTTCGTGAAAAAAACAAATCACCGTAAAAAAACCCACAAAAAAACATCCCGCGATGAAATGACATGGAACCGTGTTTGATTACCTAATAATGTCTGGAAGTGGTTATTTGCAGGTGGCTCCCTTCCTGGAGCATGATTGGTCATTTCCCTTTTCAGCCCGTTCCTTTTCCATGTTTAGCAAGTGTTATCAACGGAGGCCATTCATTGTATCATTGTTGGCAATTTGACCTAATGAAAGCTGGTGCTGCAGCAGGCAAGGGCTTAAAAGATGTGCATACATGGCAACATTCTGTGACCAAAAATCTGTAGAAATCTTAAAGGTTCAAAAATAGTAATTAGCATAATGATGACATCACAGTAAATGATGTCACATCAATTTGACCCAATGAAATGATAGGGCATGCCATCACAGGAAATGTGACGTGAACTTTTACCTTATGACATCACATCACATGGTTCTTTTCTCATGCTATGTGAATGGGGGCTCGAGGGAAGCACACGTGATGAAGGGGAAGGGGACCCATTACACCCCGGCCTCTCCATAGAGACAGCATTGGCAAGAACAAAGACGTCGGTCCCTGACTCAAAAAACAGCATTAGCTGCTGCGGTGAGTACACAGCACTGACCAGTCCCTTGTTGACTGAACCACGAGCAATGAGATGTGTGAGTCCAGGCGAGGATGGGTCCATGATTAGTGTGATGCAGGGGCTGCTGTGCTGGACGAGACATTTCTGGCTTGCTGGGGTGCCAGGAGGTGGGCACACATTTTCAGAGTGTAATTATGGCACAGACCTTACTGCTGTGTCCGATTGTGAGGGCTGACTTTTTTTTTTCCAGGGTGAACCCTGGCCATACTGTGGCCTTACGGGACAGACTTCTTCGCCAGACACACACGTCAAGTGACAACATAGTCTCAGCATAACACGCCAAGTATATACACAATAGAAATATACACAAACACTTAAAAACTAAATCCAGACCCATGGGAAAATAAACAACAAACTCTAGCATATGTAAATGCACGGGATACAATCACACACATGCACAAACACATACACAAATACGCACCATAAACCAAAATAAACCCGAATGCACACACAAAACAACGTGAACGTTGAAATACACGCATGCAGAGAAGAACAAACACGCCAGCACACACTAAGCAATCCAAGCCCGAAAAACTCAAACGCACACTATAACAACCCTACAATGTGAATGCATTAATCTAAACACAAATGGAAAAGGATGAAAGACAAAACCCCCATTCAAAATGAGGTTGAAACCACAAATAACCAACGATGCACAAATTCAAAGCATACAAAGCATATACAGATTAACATCCAAAACATGGACACACACAAATTTAAAAGTAGTTACCTTATGACAACCAGCATTTCGCAGAGCAGCTAGCAAGCTCAGTATGTTCTGCAGCAGAGCTCAGCTGAATTCGGAAGAATTAGAAGCTGCTCACTCTCCCCGAGAGTGGCGTCGTACAAGACATTTGGCTGGCAGCTAGCTGAGAGGCAGGGGATCTCACAGCAGGCTCTGACACTAGACTGCCTGGACCAGGGGTGCACAGGGCAGAGCCAGAATGTCTGTTTCACGCAGGTCTGGCCGCCTGTCATCAATTAAAATGATGACATGGGCTAGTAAAACACACCCTGTGGATGCTGCAGTGCTCTGTTCTATGGGCCTCAGGCAGACAGGCCTGTCAAATCCGTAGTGCTGACAAAAAAGTCGGTAGCTGATAGGACTGCTTAAAAAGCTGTATCCTTTCACCTAAATCGGTAGGGTTGGCAATTGGACCTTTCTTCCCATCAGATCTTCTGAACTATCTCTGCTGTGAACTTTTCCTTTTGTGGTCCCATGCCAGTTTGTTGAACAGGTAATTATTTCTTTTGGTACACTTGGATACTATAGTACCCGTTTGAGGTTTTATTATTTTCTTTCTTGGAGTCACACCTATGGGATGGTTGATGGTCATGGATGCAATTGTTTTTGATTTTCACTAAATCATTATGACTACATAAATATGGACTGCTTAGTTCATCGCATTATTTGTTTTACAATTACATTCTGAATATTTCTTGTTCTGATTTCTCAAGCTTTATGTATATTGTAAATATGAAATCGAGCTGTTTATACGGATGATTTTCTTAATGTATACAATTTCAGATTATTTTTGCTCCCGAAGAAGGGGGTGTTCCTCGAAACGCGTAGAGCTCCTCAGTACATCGCAAGAATAGTGTTCTTGGTTATTTTTGCTTTATTCTAATAATGTTTCAGTTCTGTTTTGAAGATTATTTTTTCCCATGATGGCATTGAGTGTTTGGATGTTTACAAACTAATGCCAACCAGAAGTGTTTGGTTATGCAAATGCTTGAATTCAAATTATATAAGGGGTCGAAAAAATGCCTCACTAGCCCTATTTCTAGGAGGGGTTTCCCTGCCTCAACTAAACAAACTAATGAGACAGTCCTTGTTAAGATGTCCAAAACCTAAACTCATCCTCACACACGAAGTTCTACAAAACATTCAACCAGGGAAAAATAAATCTCTTTGCTAGTCTTTGACAGAGTAGGCTTTATACTTCTAAAGTAAGCAAGTCCATTGTGTTTTCAGCCAACAATACAGTTTTCAGCTTTACTGACAACAAAGGTGATGCAAAATAAGATTTCAAATTAATCAAGTTCCCCAGATTAGGATTTGTACTCCAAGGGGAAACCCTTTCCACCCCTGAAGTAAGTCTGAGAGATGTGAAGGGGGACAATCACCTTCCCCTAGTCTTTCCTCTTGTTTGGTTGTCTTGAACAACTATTTAGTTGTTGCTCTTCTCTTTTCCTCTGGCAGACTTGGTTTGCTTTCTTACCAAGTTGCAGTTTTTCACTTTTCCAACTGACACGAGGAAGAGCAGGATTCTCCTCATTTACTTTTCTCCCTGCCTGGGTTTACTCTCCTGCCCAGGGCTATTAGATATCGTTAGCATCGCATAGTCCCAGGTGAGCTAGAGATATTTATTCGATTGACTGCTGCGTTTACACTTATCCCAGTTTTGTTACATCTTTCTTTAGCACGGTTTGCATTTTAAAATTTACCAGCTTGATGCATAGACCATACTGCTCGCGCTGGTCTTTTTGGATCACCAGGTCTCCTCTGGTTGTATTTGCAAGGTGTCTGGGGTGTGAGAAACCCGAGGGTATTCTCACTTCTACTCCCTTTGGATCCTCTATGCATGTGGCCAGGAAAAGGCCATTGCTATTGGATCCTGCCCCTGGGGGTAGCAAGTGTGGGAGGATCACCTGGACAGAAGGTCCTTGGGGATGGGAAGTGGGGTGCCCTTAGATGAGATGCAGTAGTCCATATCTTCCTTTCCAAAAGGAACCCCTACACAAGAGAAGGTTTTTGGGATATTGGTCATCCAGTCCTATGACCTCTGAGAAGAGTAGGAACCAGTATTGCATTAGACAGGTCAAACAAAGGAAGAGCAAGGGTAAAAATAAGATTATGGTACCCCTATTATCCTCAGGATAGCCAACCTGATCTTCCCCCGACCTTCATGGGTCATTATAAATGTGTTCCACTTCTCTCCACCTTCGAAATGCATGAAAGTACTGAGACAAGGAAGAGACAACTAGGAGCCATGATGCTAACCTCCCATTCAAATACTGGTATGAAGAAGAGTTCCGAAGGTCAGTGTTACACTTCGGGCTTCCGCGCGGGCCTCCTTGCAAAATACAACTTCTTTACAAGCTCCTCTGTGGACCAGATACAGGTTGCCATGGCGCATGTACAGACTACGACGGACTCTGGGTCAGCTGACACGTCCTGTACGTGGCCGACGTACGGCAAGACACGCCCCCTTACAGCTATAAAACCACCGTCTTTCAAGGGGCTCGTTGCTGCTAATTAGCGTTACAAGCTACAAGCGCTTATGTCTGTTACTCCTTTGTGTCTTCTCCACACGATTCCTCATCTGATTTCCTGGTTTTGACCCTTGCCTGACTACTGGATTGGCTTGCCTCCTCCTTTATTCCTGTCGTGCTCGTCTGGTTTTTTGACTCAGAACGTTATTGGATCCGGCTCCCTTCTGTCTCTTGCGGTACTTCATTCCAGGTTGCCGCTTCTGCAAACGTAACCAAAGCAGAGGACTTGCTGTCAACTATGCAGAACTTTTCTACACCTACTCTGGATGCATGTGTGCTCAGGTACATACTTAATTGGCAAATCCCGTCTCTGCTACCATTTTCTCTCCACGACTTTGTTTGGATATTTGTCTTCTGTTGGATTCTGGGACATTGAGTGACTATCTTGTGAACTTGTCTTCAAGTGCATATAAACGCTCTGCTGAAACTGCACCAACCGGGCACTAGTGCGACCCTCGTGCCGTACGGGGCTACTTCCCTATACTAACATTCCTGTTTGTTATTTTCTCCTTTCGTTTTCATCTGTTTCCTGGATTCCTTTCCTCAAAATATCCTTATTCAGGTTAGTTGTTACCAGTTAGATATATATAAGTTGGGACTGATACTTTAAAAGGCTCTTTAGAATATTCCCACTCATTGTGTTATATTTCTTGTAGATCCAACCCGGGGAAGCTCCACTCCAATACTTACCTAGGTAGTTTCCCATTAAATTCAACTGTTCTCCTTACTTGCTTTAACTTCAACACTGTCTAATATCTTTGTATTCCTTTGCAGCATTGGTATTGGCGGTGTGTGTTCTCCCCGCTCTTTTATTCAATTGACACCTCTGTCTGTCCCAACTGAAAGAGCAGAGAGGTACATTGTAGAAAAGAGCTCCTCTTTGAGGAAGCCTGAGTCTTGTACTCAGGGGGGCTGGGATGGAAGGCTGAATATCGATTCTTGTACCACCATCATCTCCAAGGTCACTCCTCCACATCTTCGGCCTATTTCGGAGTGGTGAGTAACAGTCAGGCACGTCTCCTTAATTGGTTTAATTATGGCCAGGCAAGTCAGAGAAGGCAAGCCCTTCACTTACACCTGCAGCCTATTAGTAAAGTTCAAGTGCATTAAAAGGGAAACTGCACACAAGCCTCAGAATGCAGGCAGAAGCCACAGCAGATGGACCAGAGTGGAAGCCATCAGAATTCCTGGGAATCCCATCGGAAGGTGTATGCTGATCAGTGGTTCCCCAGTTGGGCAGACGAGCAGCAGGAGCTGCAGGAGCTGCAGACAGGCAAAGGCGAAGCTCTGCAGAACCGCCGGCGAGTCTTTGTGAAGCAACCAGCTATTTGGCTGTCCCTTGGAAAACGAAAGCAGAACCAAGGAGCTGCCAAGACAGGGTAAGTGTCTGGGACAATCGCAGCACCCATGGTGCTCTAAGAGGACCAAAAATAAAATACTGGTCAAATCAATGAAACTAAGCACATTACATATACCAAATCCCGAGCTGAATGAAATAAATGCTAGTAACATAATATATGCAACAAAGTGAAATACATTACTTAGATTGAATGCTGAACTAAATGAAACTAATGAAAGTAACTTCACGCATTGAATGAAATGGACAATGCTACTTATATGAAACGAACAACATTTCACAGAACTGAATGAAACAAGTGAAAGTAACATACCGTACTAAATTAAATGAACCAAGTTGCTTCAATTGAATATTACATTGATGGAAAGCAGTGAAGAAACTTAAGTTGAATATCAGATTGAACTAATGGTCAAAAGCCACCTTTAATAGAAGCAAAGACATATTGAATTACATAAAAGCAAACCTGATAACCAGATGAACTATTTCTTTTAATACAATAATATAAGCTGAACACCATTGAAGAACAATGAATTGAGATTTAATAAAGAACTAAACTGAAGGCTTTAAGAAACCAAGGTGAAGCTGCGGTTTAAGAAACTGGTTGGTGAATCACTTCATGAACTCCGAAAGAAGCCTGGAACCTTCTGGTTGCGTGACCTGTAATGGGTGGACCGTGTGGTATGGAACTGTGACTTGACCAAATAACATATATATGTAAACAAG
This sequence comes from Ambystoma mexicanum, assembly GCF_040938575.1. Taxonomy (NCBI): domain Eukaryota; kingdom Metazoa; phylum Chordata; class Amphibia; order Caudata; family Ambystomatidae; genus Ambystoma; species Ambystoma mexicanum. The sequence continues at coordinate 225,186,673 of NC_090939.1, read as the reverse complement.
GAAGCTTGCAGTGGTGAAATTAAGAATGCCAATGATGATAAACCTCAGACTCGGGGAAGGGACCCTTAATTATACAAGTTCATCTGAAAGACAAAAGCCTTAAGGGTACATTATGTTTTTAATTAACATTGAGCTTAGGGAAGGGAACCCTAAGTTTTGGTGTCCTGTAATGGGGTTACCCTGGAACTGTGCTGAACTTGGGGAAAGGCACCTTAACCTTTATAAACTGTATTTCATCTGATGCTAACAGCAAGATAAATTGTACTTTGTGATGAACCTATTGACATTTAGGAGATAAAGCTGACAAATAAGTCAGAGCTTGAAGTAGCTCAGAACTTTATGTTTGGAAGACACATTTTTATAGTTGATGTCCCTACACATTATTTGGTGTTAGTTATGGGAGCAAGTATAGGATTTGGACGGACAGATTTTTATGTTGAATTTGCTGACATTGACGTTCCCTAGTTTCTTTAGGTAGGAAAATCCCACCTCGGGCAAGTTAGGCCTTAATTAATCCTGACAATTTCTTTAATAAAAGTGTGTTCAACTTTGAATCTGTTGTCTGTGTCTCCTTCCATGATGCTAACCTCACAGGGGGTGTGCTTCTCCTGCACCTCTTGTTGCCGATGGGCTCACCAGGTGGCGAAGTTCCTCGGACAAAGACCTTCCTTCTCCCTGCCTTTCGTCCACATGTGTCCGCTCTCTAGTGTTCTTGAGACTTACTCTGCAATTGAATTTCAATATTTCGGCACCCGTCAGGCTTTGATGTCTTGCCTCGGGTTGTCGACGCCACATATGAGAGAAGTCTCTTGGGGAGCTCCTTTTGTATTACGCCAGTGGTCCTCTGCTTTGTTCCATGACTGGGGTGGAGGGTGCGTGTGTGTGTGTGTCTTTACTCTTTATCCCCTGAACTCTTTCATGGATTATAGGACAACTAGAATGTGAGAGATGGTTCTCATGTTTGTGTCCTTCATCTTGATTGAGCTTCCTCATCCTAGTACTACCTATATGTACAATTGGCTTAACTTTACCGCAGCATTTTAGTTTGACTGGAATTAAAGGAGTTAAGGTTACAGTACCCCTTTTGTCGTTCCCTGGTTTCACTAAAGGGTTCCTTAGAAAGGGAACAAGGGTGATATCGCCAAAATTGTCACAGTATGTTCAATTGTAAAAAATGTATAACATAAGTCAGCATCAAAAGGAGTGTTTTGCTCGTCAAAAGGAATGCTGAAGTAGGTGGCAGCAGCCACAGTTCCCCAATAGTATTCATTACAAGGAGGTGGAAATCAAGTTAGGTGTTTGGGAGAAGGGTGTGTGATGAATTGCCATTTGGCAAGGCTATAGAAGCCCAGGCTTTTCTTTTTCATTGTTATTCATTAATACAATTCTATCTCATAAGCTCCATGCCAATTACATAGTGACACCCTGTTGCATCAGTCTCCTGTACTGCAGCACCTGCTCTACATTGGCAGGGAGCAGGTTCAGAGGTCACAGGTGCCCTTTTGACTGCTGCTGATACAGCCAAGTCACTTCAGCACAGAGCCTGCATTTAAAGTCTGCACCTATGTTCCCAAACCACAGTCATGAAGAATTACTATTTTGGTGGGTTTTTAATGTTTACACATAAAGCCATAACCTACAAAAAAGGTAGCAGGCGCCCCTCTCTCGAAAGAACACGGCATGATAACCTGTTCAGTGGTTATTAATCACTTTGAGAGTTCGCAGCCATATGCTTTTTGCTCACTGTACCTTTCAAAGATGGGAAATATCCATTTGCATATCAGTCTTTGTCCCTCCCACATGGGCCGTCCAGCACCGAAATGCTATGGCAAATCCTTTCTGAACAAGAGTACCAACAGCAACTCCCTACACGTGTTTCAGCCTTGTTGGGCTCATCATTGAGGTGGAGCTGTGCCTCTCTGAGCACAGCGAGCAGGGAGTCCACCAATAAAATAAAATAAATGGTTTCACTGGTGAGGATGGGAAGAAACGTCTGTTTGATGGTGTGATTCAAAAGAGGAAAAAGGGAATTAAGAAGGCAGTTGCAAAGTCTTAGGAAGAGTACTAACCTCCTGTGAAATTGGAAAGAAATGAAGGATCTGAGATAAGACTTTGAAAGTTGGATGAGAGGCCAAAAAGAACAAATGCATCAGTTAGAACGGGAAAAGATGTTGAAACTTCTTAGTAGCCGGGACTCTAGGGGCTTCTGGAAGATGATTAATGAACATCCAAGTGCACAAGAATATAGACAGATAAATCCTATTTCTGAATCAGTGTGGTTAGATTATTTGCAAACTATGTACAAGGCTGTTGAAAATGATAAGAGTTGTTTTGTGCATGTCTTGAACGATTGCAAATCCCTCCAGGGCAGCGATCCCAGATGGACTGTCTAATCATTTAATGAAAGCTAACCCGGAATCCTGGGTGCAAATCTTCTAGATTTTATTTTGGAAACATTCTCACAACTAAGAGTAGTTCAGAGTCTTGGAGAAATACTATTCTGACACCAATTTTTAAAAAGGGAGATCGGATGTGCCCTAATGTCTATCGTCCTATAGCTCTATCAGATGTAAGCAGTAACATATTTATGTCCTTTGTTGATCGGTCTTCAGCATTTGATAGGGTAAATAGGACTACCCTCTGGAGGAAATGGGAAATTCCAGATACTCTTTTGGAGATCCTAATAGCCATCCACACAGATCCCAAGGTTAATGTGCGGATGGATGGGAAAGGCAACTTTCCTAAGCGGTTGAACACGGACAGAGGGATGTGCCAGAGATGCGTGTTGGCTCCTGCCCTTTTTTATTCTTTACCTGTTGGATTTGGGAGCTAGCCTTGGCAAGCGAATGCCTAACCTCACGCCTGGGGTTCATACCATTACATTATTTAGCCTACGTGGATGATTTGATCATTTTTGACCAATCTTCGATAGGCCTTCAACACTCGCTGGATTCCCTGAGCCGATTTATGGAATGTCATGACTTCGTGATAATTATACAGAAAACCAATATCATGATCTGTGTGAAGGGAAAGAGGAAATGGCCTTATGTTTATTATGTTTAGAAAATTAATGGAAATAAACTTGATTTATTAGAACTATGTGTACCTGAATTTTACAGTATACAACTACCTGAAGAAAAAGCAACATCTTGATTGTCTGAAAAGGAAATGTGTGATTTATATAGCTCAAATGAAAAGGCAATATTTTACGTATGGCAGATTCTCTGTGCTACCTTTGATTAACTATTATAGGGCACAAATTATTCCTGCCCTATTATTTGATACATTTTATTCTCCTATCAGGACAATGACTGCCAAGTTCTCAATGGCTTAATGTGGCGTAGGGTTCGGGGTCTACCAAATTGTGTTACTGCTTCTATTATTCGCCACCAATTGGGTCTGCATGCAGCACAGATTCAGTTATAATCGTTGGCCTTTTATCGCAAAATCAGAATGCCTCCCGAAAAGTCGCTGTTTGGTAACTTAAATGTTATAATGGAAAACAACAGTTCCCCTTGCTTTTCAAGTTGCGTGAAGAAGTGTAAGTCTATATTGAGCCACGGGGAATGGGGAGGTCGGATGCACCAGCACCATTCGTGAATGGTGTCAGTGCATCCGACATTCTCTGCTCGCGGGTGCCGGTACGCTCGTCAGGTCAGGCCTTGCAGGCGGGAAGGCACCCGTGAGCAGAACTCGTAGTTTGCCTGTCCAGTAACAACGGTAACAGTAGCTTACAGGTAAAGTTGTTACCGGACTGGTAAACTTATAATGAGGCCCATTGTTATGTAAATATAGGCTGTATAGTCAAGAACATTTTTGGAATCAGATTTTAAATGGAAGCCAGGTTTCTCTGATTTTGGCAACTTTAAGATGCATCAATGATATTTTTACTCTAAATGACTTCTTAGGATAAGGTTTTGTTATGAATTTGAAGGGAGAATTAATGGAATAGATAGCTTTTACTATATTTGTTAACATTAATTTGTAATTGAATGTTTGGATTTATTGAAATGGCGGCTTTATGATTGGGCTCACTCTTTTGTAGAAGTGTGAGGGCTGAGTAGGCGGTTTAGCAACTACTTGTCCTTGTACGCCTACAGGCCAGAAGTAATTTCGTCACAGTGTTAACTTTCCATAATAGATAGAGGTGTAAGTGGAAGGCTTGAAAAAACATCAACTTTCAGTGGCAGGCAACAAGAGGGACTTGGACCTGAGGAGGTGCTACGGTGTATCCCCCTCTTTCCCTCCTCCAGGTGACACTCGGCTTTGCAGGTAGACAACCCTGCCCTCCAAACGTCGTTAAGGTCAAAATGCAGGTTGTCTGATGTGACTGTCACTGTGATTCACATTAGACAGAGAGAGTGTGAAGCATGGCACTAGTGCCTCTCTCCTCTGCTGGGCCCTTTTCTCAGACTACTTATGTCTTAGTGTGGCATGGGCGGAGGGGGGGAAACACTCTACAGGCAGGGCCTTCAATGGATAGGCTATTGAAGTTGGACTAAGAAAAAACATAAAAGCCGGTCTCCAAGAAAAGCACCACAATGATAGGAAAGTGGGTTGGTATTTCTGTGGGTGTATAAAGGGTTGACGTATGCAATTAAGACACATATACAATAAAAACAGTGCATTGTTCACTGCATCGTTCAACCCCCATGCCACATAGCATTAGTTGTGGCCCCTCTTCTGGGGACCTTAAGATTAAACACCACCCAGGAGCCAACAACTGAACGGAAATATGAAGTAAAATAGTAAAGGGGATTTGGCCAATGGTTGAGTCCAAGGCTTTGGCTGTTTTCTATTTGCATGTTTGCAAGTGAGAGTAGTGGAAGTGTAATGTCAAGGTTCTGCTGCAGGGAACCTTGTGTGAATGTGGTCTCCTTTCCACAGCTGGCAGTTCATGAATCATTGGAGGCTACCTACTTTTATTCTTGACTTATGAACTAAACCGTGAAATAAAGAGTAAAGCGCCAGGATCTTTTCTACATGAGTCCAAGTATGCGACTTGAAAATGGCAGAACATAACTGGCTGCTAAAATAGATAGCAAATATATCAGCAAGCCTTAAGCAATAAGCTGTAAGCCACCTGAATGGCTAATGGGTCTTAACCACCTTGAACCTTTCACCATTCCTTCCCACACTACCTTCTAAACATGGAGGCATGCCATGTGAGGAACAGGCATTTCCTATTCACCCCAGGAGGCGGCCAGTTGCCTTTGGGTGGGGACCAGATCTTAGATAGATTTTGCATGGGCCCTGTGCCAGTTATTGGTGTTGTGCTGGTTGCTGCTCAGGGCAGCAGGGGCTACCCACCTATCCTCAAACGTTCTGCAGGATAAGAGTGTCCAGTAGCAGCCAGACTTTGGATATGATGGAGAAAAGTGGAGAAAGGGCAGAAAGCCCCGGACTAGAGCAGCCTGTCACCAGGAGTCTGCAGATATCGTTTACCAGGGGAGTGCTCTAACCAGATCAGGCACCAATTCTCTACCTTATACTGATACCTGCCTCTTCACAATCACTATAGTTCCCTGAAGCGAACTGGTCCCTTGATAACCAGCCTATCCCATAATAATCCAACATAAGAGAAACCACCAGAACTCTAGCACATACACAAAGAGTATAGTGAAAAGTTGACCCCATGCTTTGCCACCAATCCTAAATTGGGGCACACCCTCACTTTTCAAGGATAAGAGATCACAGAATATAAACTTTCTATGCGACTAAGTGGCTCCTTTGAGCGTGTACTCTGCCCAAGAGACTTTCTGTACGTGCAACATGTGTTCAGCAAGACGGTGCCTTATCTGAGCACCACTCTTGTGAGTATACGGACACACATCCACACTGATAACCATCATTTCCCCCTGCCTCACTCCCTTCCTGAGTCTGAAACATCGTTCCCTCCCTCCACTTTACTCCTTCTCTTGTTCTCCTTCTATAGATTTCTAGAATAGCTACTCACATGGAGATGCTGTGTTTTATGTCTTGCTCTACATCTCAGAAGACTAAAGTCTGGCTTCCTCGGGCAGGGGCTCACAACGCCACAGACAAGGATACCCCTTTGACACTACTACTTTGATGATTCGGCACATTATAAAAGCACATTAGCATAACATACTACTCCCACTTTATCAAAATTGATTCCAGTGGAGCTCAAAGTCCACACTAATACGCTCAGAGCCATACTGCGCTACACCAGATGCATATTCATGATGCTTGATCCTAGGGCACACAGTGGGCTTGCTCTCTGGGAAGCAAGACATGTTTCGCAATGTGAGCGGGTGTCTTTAAGGCAACGCAGGATACACTGTCAGTGTGTTGTAAACATTTATTTTCTTCTCATTCCTTTACAGCTTGTACTTCTTTCACCGATTTGCCTATTTATATGTTCTACGTCACAAGGGCCATGTGTGTTTTTATTTATTTTACAGGTATCCTACTCAGGCCCTATTCCATCACATAATGTGATAAACCTCAATCCCTAACACACCAGGGGACACTATTCACTCATCTTAAACAGCTACAGAACTCGGATCAACTATTCCCTCTCATGGTAAGAAATCTTAATCCCAAACACACCACGGAGGCACCATTCACTAATTTCACACAGCTACAGAACGGAGGTCGCTTATCACTCTTTGGAACCCAAACCATTAGAGATGTCAGCTATGGTCTGTTTTCATGCTAAGGGCCAAGACACAAAATGGGAGTACACAAAGTCCCCTGCTGCAAAGAGGAATCGGTGCGAGTAGGACAGGAAATGGATACTCGTTGGATCTGTCCCTTCCAACTGATCTGATGATGTTTGTCAGCAGAGGCAGATCTAATGAGTTAGTGAGTGAAGAGTGACTACTCACAGGTTGTGTGTTCTCGAATTTGGGAGCTTGGAGTAAAATATTGAAATCATGATTGGACATAGGGAGCCACCGAAATGTGAGGGGAGCAAAGTGAAGAGCAAGATGTTAAAGAGGAGGGAGCGGTATGATCTCACAGAGTGGGAAATGCATTTGAACACCAAAATAAGTTAATGGTTAACCAACTAATATCGGGGTGTGAAACAGGGGTAATGGTGGAATGCACTGGGTCTCCAAAGAGGTGAAAACTGTAGATGGAGAAATTGCGTCCAAGGCACAATTGAAAGAGATGAACAGAGAAGGAGATGATCATAATTGTAAAGTTTTGCAGATACTTCCTGTGAATTACCACATGGTAATTGCGAGAATGCAGTACATTATGAGAAATCTGCCCGTACAGTGGTAATAAAGCCAGATTTTCAGAAATGCTGTATTTTTGAAATCGGAATGCCCTATTAATCCATGTTCACCCTCGTTTTAAGGATGGAAGTACATTGTGTACAGTAGCAGATCATACTGCCACCGTACAAGATTTAATAATGCACAGAAATTCGGTAGTGCCCCAACTCTGCATCACATCACAAATAGGCTGAAAATGTGGGCATCTGGGGTGCCCACATCCCCCGCCCCCCCCCTCTCATGCAGGGTGCCATGGAGATTATTGCCACGAAGTTGAAGACTGGCACTAGCGCATCCTTTCACTTCAGGTGGGAACAAATCTGCATACCTTAAATAGTGCCTGGATCATTATTAGGCATGTGGTAAAAACAGGCAGTATTTGCAAATGATGCCTGTTACTACAATTATAGCCACGCATATAATGGCGGACTAGGTGGAGTTTGTGAATACTGTGCCAGCTAAGGCAGAGAAATAGTTTGACTAGATGGGCCTGGGTGTACTTATTTACTGTTAGTCTACCAAGACAATAATCATTCAAGGCCTCTGGAAAATGAACACTCTTTGGAGAGCCGGGACAAAGAGATACAGATAGTTTGTACTGCAAATAGGGAGGAAGATGTTGGTTACAGATGGACTAGATCTTTAAACAGTTTATGTGAGAAGTTAAATAAATGGCCTCTTAGGGGACAGTGGTTCAATACTGGCCCAGATCAATGATAATCAGAAGCTATACATTGGTGGTTATTTGGGGGTTCATGTTAAAAGAGCTTGGCGCAAGTGCCCACCCAATCACAATTCAGCCCAGGGGCATTGAGGCGCTGTTACTTGCAATAACTTAGTTACATGGTACATATGATAGCGATTGTTGACACATTATGAATAGTACAGGAAATCATACTGTTGTTACAAATATTGCATTTGGTCGTATATTACAAACATATATGATAAGTATTCGTGCTGATGTGTCGGTCCTTATGTGAAGAGGGTAGTTTTCAGTGTTTTGCGGAAGGTGGTGAGGGAGTCCTCGCCACGGATAGTGGGAGGTAGGGCATTCCAGTGGGTGGGCGCGAGATAGGGGAAGCTGGATCCACCCGCTTTTACTCTTTTTACTAGTGGCACAGAGAGCATGTTGGTGTACGGGGATCTGGTTGGCCTGGTAGTGGAGACAGGGTGGATCCTTTGAGAAAGGTAAGCAGGAGCAGTGAAGTGAATGCACTTGTGGGTCAGTGTCAGGGCTTTGAATACGATCCTATCCTTTATTGGGAGCCAGTGGGCTAGTTTTCAGGCTTCAGAGATGTGTTCTCTTTTAGCAATGCCTTGGGTTGCCCGGAGAGCATTGTTCTGTATTACTTGTAGTCTCTCTAAGTTTTTGTTGGAGGTTCCTAGAAAGTATAGGTTTAGTATATGTTTTGCCAGAATCTACTTTAAGCACAAAGGTCTAATTTGGTGAACAGCAGTAAATTGAGTTAGGACTCACTGAAAAAGCAGAAACAGGTGCCCATACTGTATCTCTGTGAATGGACCTAGTCATTGGATTATGCTTGAAAGGAGTGTACGCAACTAAGGCTATAGGTAGACTGTACACAACGGAGACTATTGGGAGAGCGTATTCAACAAAGTCTATAAGGACAGTCTATGCAACAAAGTCAATGGGGAGAGTGCAATCATTGAAGGATATTGGGAGCGCATATCATAAAGGATATAGGGAGAGTCAAAGCAACTAATGCGATGGAGAGAGTAGAGTGTATGAAGCAAAGGCCAAGTGGAGAGTGTACGCAACGAAGGCTATGGAAGAGGATGCAACAAACTCTATGGGGAGAGTATGCAACAGTCTACGGGGGAGTATGCAACCAAGTCTATGGGGTGAGTGTGCACAACAAAGTCTATGAGGAAGTCTACGCCACGACGATATGGGGAGAGTCTATGCAATTAACACACTGCAGAGATTACAGTATAAGCATCAAAAGCCAAGTGAATAGTGTGTACAATGAAGGGGAGAGTTTAAAAAACAAAGGCATATGGGTAAGATGCTGCATTCCTATGTTGACACTCACCGCTGAAAAGCATACAATCCAAATATGGTTTGTCAAATTATGCCTAGATCCGCCTAGCAGCCTTTCTTTACCAACAATATCAAGTTAAATATCAAATATTTTTACAAAGTATAGTTTATTCCTGGATCTTTATTCATGTACAGAGGGTGAGAAGCCTGTAAATGAAATCACTGTATAATGACATTTGGAGCAAACATGAGCATCACCATTCGACATTGCAGGCTGCATTTAGATTCGCTGCGCAGAGCAATCCCCGAAACCTGGCAGTTTCCTGATTTCAGCCCTTGCTGTTCAAAGCGTTGTTTGTGAAGATTATATGGACAACCACCACGGGCTCCAAATTCTCCTATTCTTCCTCATTAGCATAAAGCAAATCCGTCTTTCTGTGAACGGATGAAGTCATCCTTTTAGAGTTGGCCCGCCTTCTCCCTCTCCTCTTTCAATGAGGTCAGAGGCATGTCTCGGTGTGACTCTTATCTCAAGTCGTGCCGCTGAAGTTAGCTGGGCTCCCTTTTCTGCCGCAGCCCGCCTGTTACACAGAAGAGGTGCCCTACACATCAGGCAGAAATAAATCATGCAGCTGCGAAGTGCTGCAGCTTTAATACCACAGAACAGCTGGTGAACATCGACAGTGTCAGCTGCTGTCCACACGAAGCCTCAAGTACACGATGCCCATAGACTACCGCCCGCCGCCCGCCGAGGCACAGAACGGAGTCTTTCAATTTCTATGACCTAATACGTTCAGTAACCTTTTAGCCCATTCTGTCGGAGCCACAATCTAAGTCCAGCATTGCTCTTTTGGGCAAGCTACAGGATGTCCGCGTGACATGTTGACGTGTGTATTACCCACTCGCAGACACAGCGAAAGTAATGGTCTGATGTAAAACATTTTAATTATTTTAAATAGTAAACATTCTGAAATGAAACGGCTTCATTTAAAAATTAACCATCGTCACACGGGCAAGTATCCGAAACCAACGTCTGGTAACTTAATTTTTATTGGGGGTGGGAGGGGGGTTGTTTAACACAGGACAGGAAAATAGCAAAATGGGCTCCCATACTGCCAAAGTGTCCCGAAATTCGGTTTAATGTTTTGTTTCTCCATTTAATCTGTTCTCACTAGAAGGTCTTGTTGGCTGACTGGGAGTCGGGCTTTAGGGTTCCTGCATCCTGCTTCTTTCTTCGAGTGGCAGGCTTCAAGGTTCTGTCTGTCTTCAGCACTCTCTTTCTCAGTCTGGGGCTTTATGGTTTCCAGCACCCTTTTTGTCTCTTCCAGTCTCACGGGATTTACTATGCTCTTTCTTCTCTCGACCTAGTCTTAGACCTAGGGGTTTCTCCCCTACACACGTTCTTTCTTCTCTCTAAAAGCCCCTAGCTTTAATTCCTGGTTTGGTCTTCGGTGTTCAAGTATTTGTGTAAGCGAGAAGGTGTTGCCTTTAAAATCCATGGAATTTGAAAGAACTTCCTGAGTGAGGAGTGTTGGGTGGAGCCGAGAAGCCTAAACTAGCCGCACCTTTCCCAGTGACCCCTTAAAATGTTCTCTGACTTCCCAGTGTTAGGGAATACCTGGATGTTTCTCGTGTTCCTGGCCCTCCTCAATGCTGCCCCACACTCTTGTGTCTCCTCCCACTGTGGGGTTTGAACCCTTCAGATGCAAGTCTTTTCACTAATGCCTTCCTTAGGCCCAACTGGCTCTTGAATCTTCCTTTGCTGCCTGTCTACTCGGTCCCTCTATTCACAAACATTCTCTCCTTATCCTTCACAAACCTTCTCCTTATTGCCTCCTGCCACCGTCATCTGAAGTTCACCCAACTCTTTGACTTCCTCTACCACTTCCTATCAATCTTCAACAACCTCCTCCTTACTTCCTTCACCCACCTCCATCCTTCGTTCATCAACCTACTTCTTGCTTTTCCAACTCCTCCTAATTTCTACCACTTCCTTCTTAAGTTGACTAAAATCCCACAACTTTCTCTCTTCCACTGCCACCTGAGTTTCAGCAACCACCTCTTTATTATTCTCTACCATCTCCTTCTGAGGTGCAATAACCTCCTCATTTCCTTCTACCATCCCCTCCTGATGTTGCCTAAACTTCCACTAATTTGCTTTCCAAAACCTCCTAGTCAATTCCACGTCCTTCTGATGAACCCAACCACCAACTTTGGATATAGACAAAGCTTCTCAATACCTCCCTCCAACTCCTTCCCCCCTCTAAAGCTATTCCTTATTATACACATAAAATTCCCTCTAAATATTTTAGAACTAATGTTGTACTCTCACTTCACCAAAGCATCAAAATTCTATTCCATTCTGAATCAGCCCACTGATACTACAGTTAAACTCTATAACCTGTGAAAAGCTGATTGGAACTTAAAAATAACTCTGCTACAATGCTTTTGCTGTTGCAGAAAATCTCACTCACTCGCACTACTTCATATTACATAGAGTCTAGCTTACGCCACAACGGGTTGCCAAAATGTCTAACTCCATTTTTGACTGTAATTTAGTTTTTACATTTTGGACTCGTATATGAAAATGTTTACAAAACATTTTTTCGTTGCAGGAGCCTCTCAAATTCTATAATGTCATGATTGGAGCCATAGCAAATCCCTATATGTCACATATTACTTGTCTGATTTATTTAATTTTCTGGTATACATTGCCTTGCATATCATTGTGTCTAATTGTAAAAATGCTTGAAAATATACTTATACATTTTTTAAATGTATGTCTGATCAATAAAAACTAAGTCTCATAACAAATGGAATGGCTTTAATGATTATTTAACATAAAATGCTTATTTTATTGCCTTTATTGCTCTTTCCTCTCCCTATTCTTCTCTTAACGTGTTGTGTCTGTCCTCCCCTCTTTGTCTCGAACCATGCTATGGGTTTACTTAATATTATGACGTTTATTAGATGTAATATTGTATGCAGTTAACTACAGCATCATCACTTATTATAACTATGGTGTACCTCACTTTTCATGCATCTTTCTGTAATGTCTACTTAGTCTTAACTTTCATTAAAAACCAATTAACTTCAAAAGAAAAGATACAGTACTCATCATTGATGGATGAGATAGTTAAGATGCCAGAATCTTTAATGGCTTGTTGTAAGAATCCTCTCGTAAAGGTATCCAACATATTGGTAAAGGAAGACATCATAGTCAGTATAAGGATCAGAGCATCGATACCCTCCCTTCTGAAAAGTATAATCTTTCTTCTAAGTTAAACTGTGAAAACAAGAAACAAATCTTAATATCTTCCATTCCATTATCTAAAGATATATTTTTTGTAGACAAAGTGAGTTAACTAAAACTGAAAAACATGAGGAAATGAAAAATATGAATGTTGAGACTCCATTCCCATAATACCAGAGGTAGTGGGACAGGGAAGAGGAACTGGAGGTACAGAACTGCAATGCGCAGTCTAGTGTCCCAAACAATCCACACCGGAGTGGGAATTGGGATTATTTAAATCCCCCTTAGGTGCAGATGCGAGGAAGTAGAAGTAGTAGCAGCAGAAGGAGTTATTCGTAGCCGTGTATGCAGCAGGGGCAGAGCGAAGACGCCAGGATCACAGTAGTGCCTTTGGTGGCTAATGGTGTTGAGAGTCGTAAGCCGTAGAAGCTGGAACTGCAGTGGTTGAGCAGCGGGAAACACTGTGGTTGCAGATTGCCTTGTGGGAGAGAGGAGCTCTCAGCACACTGTGTCTGTCTCTGGTGGCTGGAGAACACCAAGAAACGACAGGAACACAGATCATGTCGAGGAAGGCGCGAGGCGCAGAGCAGCAATGGAGCTGTCTGGCGAAGAAAGAAGAAGTGGAGGCAGTGGGACACAGAGACGCAGTAAGAGATCGGTGAGCTGGCCTTGCATAGGTAACCCCGGGACACTCAGTTGTGAACTGCCAATAGCAAATATTCCTTTTGAATACCATACTAATGCTAGAAAGCAATTTTGGCCTAATGCATATGCTAAGCGAAACCGAAACCAGAAAGTTTACAACTATCGTTAAGTAAAGGAAGAGTGATATTTAACGAAGGCTGTAACTATCAGTGCCCACGGCAAGAGGGGGCTACATTAAACCCAAAGAATGACCACCATTGGCAAAGTAAAGAGAATGCAGTATTCAAACAAAACTGTAACCAGCATTGCCAAAGCAAACAGGAGGCAATAAGTAAGTCAAATAACTAGCACACTATGAGGGCTAGTTTCTGTGGCACTGGATGAATGACCCTGCACCCCTGCTGTGCCAGAAGATGAGCTGGGCCCGCTGGAAGGCGAATGGGAGGTCTCTTCCGAGAGGCTGAGCAGCTCCGAGAACATGGTCTGGCTGGCCACCATGGAGCTATCAGAATGACGCCGAGTGGTGAGACTCCTTGATCTTGCATAACACCCTGTGTATCAGCGGCATGGGCAGGAAGGCGTATGCTGTCATGTCGTTCCACTGAATTTGAAATGCTTCACCCAGGGAGCCGGGGCCCTGCCCCTGTCAAGAGGAAAAAGAGGTCCGCCTTGGGGAGTCCCCATCTGCTGAAGATCTCCTGCAGTACGAGGCCATTTAGCCGCCACTCGTAATTGTCCGCTCCCAGCCTGCTGAGCCTGCCCGCCTCCAGGTTGGATTACGCTGGAAGGTGGCCGGCCATGCGGTAATGTTTTCAATGGACCATTGCCACATGCTGATTGCCAGTCTGCACAGTGAAGGAGACCTGGTACCCACCTGCTTGTTGACATAGAACATGCTGGTCTAGTGGTCTGTCTGAATGAGGGCGACCTTGCCCTCGATAACCGGAAGAAAGGCTCCGAGTGCTAGCCTGAGCCTTCAGATCCAATCAATTGATGTGGTACTCCTGCTTCAGCCAGGAACAGGTGCCCTTGGACACAGTGGTTGTCCATGGAGGCCCCCCATCCTGAGAGAGAGGAGTCCATAGTGATGATGATCTATGAGGTGGGTTGCCGGAAGGGCTTGACCGTCTGCAGTTTGCAGTCCGTGGACCACTATGCGAGGTCCGGGTGAAGAGAAGGAGGAACGATGATCATCTCCGCCTGAGAACCCCGTTCCTGGTTACCTGATGCTGCGAAGTGCAGCTGTGTCCTCCTCATCCTGAGTCTCGTGTGGGGGACGGCTAATAAGACTGCAGCCAGGAGACCCATTAGGTGTTGGTACCACCAGGCCAATGACACTTCTCTGCTGAGGAAGTGCGCAGTAGCCCTCTTGTGACCTCCGAAGGAAAAACTCTCTCGGAGCCTGCCCAGATGAGCCCCAAAAAGGTCAGTCTGCGTAGGCTACAGCTGCAACTTCTTGAGAATGAGTGAAAAGCCCAGATCATTGAGTATGTTCATAGGGCGTGAGAGGCGTAGCTCACCTGATGGCCACAATCTTGTGTTCCGAGGGAAAAACTCCTACAGAGCTCGTGTCTCAGACGAGGCCCAAAAAGGTCCAGCTCTGCATGGGCTGCAGCCGAGACTTCTTGAGATTAATAGTGAACCCCTGGTAGTGGAGTGTGTACATTAGTGTGGAGGTCTTTGCGGCCGAAGGGCAGCCCCTTGTATTGGAAATGGAAGCCTGTGATTCTGAAGCATAGTAAGGAACACAGTGTCTGCCAAATCGGGACGTGCAGGTAAACGTCCTTCAGATCCAGGGAGCACATCTAGTCTCCCCTGACCTGTGTTACCGCAAAACTTGCTGGCGTAACCCTCTTAAATGTTTGCAGAGGGAGCGAAAGATTGAGGGTGGAAAGGTCCAGCCCCACTCTCCTGCCGGCCTGGTTCTTCTGCTATATGGCGAAAATCCTGGCATAAAAGCCCAAGCCTTGCTGGGAAGTTGGGACTTCCAACATCCTGGCTCTAGACGAGCGCTCGAAACTCCACCAGCAGAGTTGCTGTCCCGCCTGTGGGAGAGGAAGGTACTGGTAGGAGGTATCCTGTGCAGCCTATGAAGAGGATCCAGGGGTCCGAATAATTGCACATGAAAGGCAAGGATGTGCCCCACTGGGGTCACGTGGACCCAAAGGGGCGTGTCATGCCCTCCCCCGTTTTTCATTTTGATGGAGTAGGAGGATTGGAAGAAACCTCTTGCCCCCGTCCCCTCTGTTCTCTCTTCCGATACTGACTCGGAGAAATGTAAGGTTGTCTGGACCTCTGCCCAGGAACCCTCGGAACCCGCCAAGCACCCGCCCCAGTCGGCTGTGACTGGATGAGGTCTTGGGCGTGGCCTTCCTAAGAAGAGATAAAGCCCTCGCGGTGTGCGAGCTGTTTCACCTTTTATCTAATTCCACATCCGTGGAGGAGTGGAAAAGGTTGCCTCCCTCGAAGGGAAGATCCAATATACGTTTCCTGGACCCCGGGATTAACTTGGTAGCCCGGGGCCAGGCCATCCTTCTCATGTCCAGGGCAATGCAGATGGCCCGGGCAGAGGCATCCATGTGGGCCCTGGAGGACTTCATAATCTCCTGCGCTGCCAGCCTGGATTCTCCTAGTCCCACCTTGAGGCGCGCTGGCTCCGTAGAGCGCTGAAAGCAAGAGTGTGTTCCCCTCCATGTGCCATTACCTGGCGTCAAGGTGTTGAGCGACAGGCTGGGCCGAGAGCAGCACAAGCCAGTCCCTGTTGGCCAGGGCAACTACCTCGCTCTGCATCAGGATCCCTGTTTCTGCTAGGGGGCCTTAGGGTGAGAGCTTCTACTAAGCCCCCTCCTGGGGCTGCTCTACTTGGGGCCGACGAAGGCCCAAACACTCTGCCAAACCTGAGTGGTGTTTGTGGAAGTCCCCGGCTGAATATGGCGTGCAAGGTGGTACTCCTCGTCCGTGTCCACTGGGCTCGGGGTGTTCGGAGCTGGAGGAGAAGTGCTATGTGCTGTGGGCTGCGGCGTGGAGACCGGAGCCAGTGGCTGCTGCGGAGGCTGGTGTTGAGCCGTCTGTACTGTGGGAGGCGAGGAAGCCGCATCGGAAGAGCCAGCTGGGGCAGCAGCGTCTGCGCTGTGGCCCCTGGCACCGGAGCCATCGGAGGAATGACTATGGGTGCAGGAGGATGTCCTCTGGTGAGTTCCTCAGAGGCTGTAGACGCGGCAAGTGATATCAGCGGAGTGGCCCAGAGCAGCTAGGGCCAGGGCACACCTTACCTGGGGTGTGCCGTTGATGGATAGACTGTAGGCCACCCACCTGGTTGACGCCAGCCTCCCCTTGTCACTCTTGCCTCCAACCGCTCCGCAAGAGGGGGTATCGGACGAGTGGCCATCTTGTCTGGTGCAGCAGCCATTTTGTCGGGCTGCGTGCCGAAGGCGTGGTGCCAGGGTCTCTGGACCCAGCCCCGCCCAAGACGCTTGGTGTTGAAACAAAAGGCCTATCCGCACCTCAGGCCGTGACCTGGAAGGCATATTGCCCTTGGCAGTGCTGCCGGTAGTGCTGCGTGAAGGCTCCCCCTTGGACCGGATGCCGGTACTGGGGCGTTGCCCCTCAGGAGTAACCCCAGTAAAAGAACCTTGCGGTCCCTCGTCATAGATACCGGAAGGACCCGGAGACCCCGCAGCCATGAGGCCTTTAGGTGGACTAGCCTCGGTACGTGTGCTGGTACTAGAACCCAACAGGTTCCGGAAATAAGAACCTTCCAGGCCCTCAGCGGAAGGATCTGCTGTCCCCTCGGCCTGTCTGCCGGTAGTTGACTTAGACTTGTTAATCATGCTGGTATGAGAACCTGAGCGGTCTCTCCCGCTCGGGCAAGTGCCTGGAAGGAGTCTCCTTTGCAAGGTGTGCTGGAAAAGAGTGGCCCTACCTTGGGCATAGGTCAATGATTGACAAAGTCCTTCAGGTCCTCCGGAGGCGATCACTGGAAGAGCTCCCCCCTGGCTAGTCTGTTCTTCAGAGAGCTCGAGGACCGCAAGTTGCACGCGGTGCAAGCTCGCCAGCCATGGTCGGGGCCAAGGCAACATAGGCAGAGGGTGTGGTGGTCAAAAGTTGGAGAGAATCTGTCGCAGGATGGACACCTGCTGACCCCTGTAGAAGTCGGAATACGCCAGGGAGGAGTGCGACGCTAGAGGACCGAGTACCTGAATGATAAAAAGACAGCAGGGAAGTTATCAGGGAAGGAATTGGGCTGGAAAAAGACAGAGGTAGGCTCCAGCAAAAACTCTCTTACCAGAGCGCCATTCCGTGTAGACCCGAGGTTCAAACTGACAAAGCTCTCTGCCTCGACTGCCGTAAGTCTTCTGAACGCTACATCAAAGACACAGTGTTCAGTAAACCTCTGCGAGTCTTGTTGTGTCTAAGAACCAGCTGTTGGGAAACGTCAGCAAGTCCCTTGACCTCTGAGTCTCAGACACAGCATTCAGGAGACTCACGGCAGTCAGACAGAGAGACCTTCCACAACTTGGGGGCCGGGGGGGATTGATTATTGCGCTCGTGGCATATGACTGCTCAGCTGCATGCATAGAGACGTAGTGTTTCAATGCGTGCAGCTGAGCGGCGATATGCAACGACTTCACAACAGACTGCAACAGCCCAAACTCAAACATTGAAATGGTCCAAAGCTATACACATGTCTCATGATTTGCACACATTTTACTATCATGGTGACTATTCTGACAGATGAAATGAGCATCATACCAACTGTGAATTGCATGCTCAGAAGGAATGCACATATGAATTGCTAAAACAGACATGTTTGATAAATTGGTGGTCATTCTTATGCTCCCGAAATGCACTTTTTTATGCAAAGTAGCCAGAATCTGAAATTCAGGGCACCCACATTATCGACCACTTAGCTCAGCCCCTCACTCCTGCCCACACCACTGACAATCCAGCCCCACCCCATGAAAAGAAGGTGTGGGTAGGAATTCCTCCAGTAAATGTTGACAATTTCCTGCACTGCGTGTGATGTTATTTCATATGATGTCATCAGGCTCAAAGGTCACATGGAATCATTTCCTGTGTTGTCATCGGATGTGTAATGTCACTTCCTCTACCCCTGGCATTTTAGTGAATTGATGTCCCTGTCCCAACACCAAGAGGAAGTCACTCAATGGTGTACAACTTCCCCTATCAGCAAAACGTGGTTAAATCCTTTTGATAATCTCCCTGTCACAGACATACACATGCTTTGTACAGATCTGGGTTCTTGAATAGTTGGGGAGGAGTTGCCTGCTGAAATCCTGTAGTCGCTGCCCAGTAAAATAAAATATTCAGATTCATGAGTTACCATACAAATAATGTCTCCAACCAATGAGGTTTTGCCACACTGCCAAAACAACGCACTTACTGAGCAACAACTGTTCTACTCTTGTGTAAAACTGAACCCGTGTAAGAAAATCCAGGCTGCGCAAAAGGCTGTGTAATAAAGCCCAGTTCTGAAAATGCGCACAATATCCATACCAATAATCACCTGGTTAAGAAACCCAGCAGCCGGGGATCGTATTGCTCCGAGTCAAGTAATGAGGTGGGTATGAGCCAGTGCATGAGACGGCCGGGTACTTAATGTACTGTGAAACCTAAATGCCAGAACACAGCACTGCACATTTACTAGGGTCCATAAAAAAGGCACACACAGCAGTGAGCAAATACCGCTCACCCCAACTCATTACACCAACGGCATTCACATCACTCTCTTAAAAGAGAATAACTAACAAAGACCCCATAGAAACTGCAGGGTCGACCATAAAAGAGGAAGCGCGCAAAGACCCCAGAAGAGGCTACCCCCTGTTAACCTCCCCGATTTGCACATTGCTTCAATGTATTATTAATGCCAGTGTTTATCTTCCCCTGTATACGAACGCAGCAGGAAACGCACCATTTTGGATTAACTGGGAGGTGAAAAAAAGCCCGCGCAGAAATGGAGGAATTGCTTCTTTTAAGGACCCACCAAGATCTAGGGGATTATTTCGTTTTACTGGCCATGTCCAATCCGTGCACGCCACAGCTGGTAGAACAGATACAGCGAAGGAGCAGGAGAACGTTTCGAGTGATAAATACCTTCCCGAATAAAAATAAACGCCTGAACACCTCACACTTTCTTCAGGGCGAGAGGCACTTGTTCGCCCCGTGCCCAGTCGCTTTACACATTAGCACCCCGTTAAGCAGCAGACACAATCGGTCACTTCTTTAACAGGGGACCACCAGAAAGGCTGCGCCATTTCAGAAGCGGTCTTATTGTCAACAATCTGGCCTGTGTTTGGGGCTTCGCGATGCCAGAAAGCAGGCATGCGATTGGCTCAGAGTCAATGACAGCTTCGGGTTCGCATTTAAGGACTGGGCCTGGTGTACCCAGTGTTTATGATGGGAAACGAAATTGAGGAGGGCCCTTAACAAGTCACAAAACGATATTAGAGGGTGAGGCTTAAAAACTTTGTAGTGCGTCATAAGAGTAGCAAGTACGAACTTATGTAACAACAACACTAACCTAAAAGAACCTGTATAGTTGCCGAACCGGGTAAAAAAGGGACAACAATATATTTCAAAATATGTCTTAAATAGAATATAATTAGTCCGATGTAAAAGAAAATAGACTAAAATAAAACATTTCAAATATACAACAACATCAAATCAAAATAGGCCAATGCAGGTTCCAGTACCACAACTCTTTTGAAGGAAATCCAGGATTCTTATGTATTCTCAGAACCAAAACAAATTTCACTACTTGCAAGGGTAAGCAATGAAAAATAATCACAACACACAATTTTCAGACAACACAAGAAAAATTGTGATGCAAAAATCTTAGGTACCAAATATATGCCAGGGAAAGTATAAACCGGACACTGACGAAGGCAATAGTTTGGCTCTTGTGTGGTGAAAAAATCTTCTGAGTTCATGCACACAGACACATTTAGGCTGAGAGGAAATATTATGGGGAAAGCAGAGGAGTGTAAAGAGGGTGGATGAATGAATACGAATGTGAGGATTGATGAATGAGCGGGGTTGGTTAATGAATAGGAATAGGAATAGGAGCATATGCCATTAGTGGGATATGGATGAATGGATTATTGAATGAGCATGTAGGTAAGCATAAATATGTTAGACTGGGCGAATCAGTGAGGGTGGTGAATAAGTGAATATGAAAACAACAGGGCAAAGCTGAAAATAAGGCCACTTCACGTGACCCCACTGTTAACTATGTAGCACCAAGGATGTTTTGAGCATGCAGAGCGAACAAGGGTACAACAGTGATAGTGCATACTCTACTGGGATTGTCCAAATCCAGGCCCAGAGGGCTGAAACATGTCAGATTTTCAGGAGACTCCTCATGAATACTCATGAGACACATTTGCATACAATGATTCTAGATGTATGCACATTTTTCTCATGAATATTAAATGAAGGATATCCTGAAAACTTGTCAGTATTCTGGCCCTCAAGGCCTGGAGTTCGACAACCCACATTTAACTTAACAAAAGATTGGACGATGAGAGAATGTGTGAAAGTCTTTCCGCAGCAGCCCAACGCCCCGTCTCCACAGTATGAACGTATTTATTGTCGGGAGAATGATGGGTGCACTTCAGCTGCTCCTTATACCAGCAGGTCTGTCGTAGGATGTATGCGCTTGACACTATTGTGTCACACCCATGTAGTGGCTTAGGCAGCTTTTGAGGGCAGGGGGTGTGTGGCTAATGTATTCAAGGTCATTCAAGGTCAGCAGCTGCTAGCAAACATTTTCAGTGGTGGGTAATTCATATTTCCTCCAAATTGGCAAAATGGACCGATCGACCCCCAAGTAACGTAGAGGGTAACTGAGGGATTCAGCAAGAATGGTAGGGTGGGCACTACCAGTCTTACTAGAGGTTGAAACCCATTTAGGTCGGAACAGCTAGACTTGAGTATAGTGGGAGAGAGGCCTACAGCTAACAATGCAAATTGAATATCAGACAGTGCATTTTAAAAATAGGGCACAGATAGATTTGAGAGTCCTGTATAGTGGGAGATAGGCCTACCACTAACAATGCAAATTGAATATCAGACAATGTAGTTTGAAAATAGGGCACAGCTAGATTTGACAGTCCTGTGATGTGGCAGAAGGTGGAATTAATCCCAGTATTGTACCTGTGTAGATAAGTTTGAAGGGGGACAGGCTTCTAGGCCATGCCTACTGTACTGGTCCTAGTCGTTGCTGGTTGACGGCTGGCCACTGGCTTCCCCTGCTGGCAGGAATAAGTTACCTGTAACTGTTGTTCTCCAGCATGGGTCTGGCATGGATTCACATGCTCATGAATATTCCCTGTCGTCAGGCTGGGAATCCTCGGTAAAGAAAAAAATAAGTTTCAGTTTCGTTTCTGAACTGTCTTTCTCCTAATAACCAGACACTGGTCTCTGGGTCATACTGCCCCCAGCCAATGATTGCCCTCTACCTAAGCCCCTCCTCAGGCAGCCATCTTCCGATTTGGTAGCACGTAAAGTGGCAGTAGGACCAAGAGAAGAGCCGCGGAGGGGTAGGCGGGAGGGTTCACATGTGAATCCATGCCAGACCCATGCTGGAGAACAACAGTTACAGGTAAGTAACTTGTTCCTTCTCCAGCATGGGGTCTGGCATGGATTCACATTCTCATGAATACAAGAATACATAGCAGTACACACATGCACAGCCGTGGGAGGTGGCAAGGCTCAACATTAAGCATTTCAACAACTCAACATTAAGCATCTCTTACCTCCTCACCAGGCTCACCTTCAAGCGAACAGGTTACGCAGCACTGCTTGGCCGACTCTGGACTCCTTCCTGGAATCCCAGTCGACGCAGTAGAATTTTGTGAAGGTGTGCGTCGACGTCCACGTAGCAGCCCTGCAGATGTCCAGCAGGGGCACATCAGACAGGAACTCCGTATTTGAAGCGATCGCGCTGGTTGAATTGGCGCTCGGACAGCCAGGCAACAGTCGGTTTGCCAAACCGGTGACAATGGGTGATGCAGCCGGAGAGCCACCTGGAAATGAAAGCCTTGGAGAGGGCCTTCCCTTGGGCCTTTCCCACAGGGCCAAAGTTCACAAAGAGCTGTGATGTCTTCCGAAAACCCTTTGTTCGGTCCACGTAGAACTTCAGCACTCTAGCCACATCCAGCGAGTGCAAAGTCCTCTCAGCCGGCGACGAAGGTGATGGGATGAAAAGAGGTAACACCAAGGGCTCATTGAGGTGGAAGTACGACGGCACCTAGGGCATGAAGGAGGGGTGCATCCTCAGCACAACCTTTGTCTCGTGGAATGTCAGATACGGAGGCTTACAGGAGAGGGCCTGGATCTCTCCCACTCGTCGTGCGGAGGTGATGGCAACAAGAAACGCCGCCTTCCACGACAGGAATTTCAGGGGCGCCGAATGCAAAGGCTCGAATGGCGGACTCATGAGCCTAGTCAGCACCACATTGAGATCCCACGCCGGGGCCGCAGCCCTCACCAGCGGGAACAAGCGGAAAAGTCCTTTCATGAATTCCTTCACCAGGCGATAAGACCACAGCGACGACTGCCCCGAAGTTCTGATATAGCAGGAGATAGCTGCCAGATGAATTTTGATGGAGGTGTGCGCCTGCCCCGCCATGGCCAGCGAAAGCAAGTACGGCAGCACCTGAGGGGCCTTCATTCGTAGAGGGTTTATCTTCTGTTCACGGCACCAGACGGTGAACCTCTTCCATTTATGTCCATAACACTTAAGAGTCGAGGAAGCCCTGGCTTTGGCAAGTACCTCATTGCAGTCCGCCGGGATCTCATAGCCTCTGAACTCTACTGCTGCAGGAGCCAGGCCTGCAGGTTCAGCGACCCTGCGTCGTGGTGCAGGATCGTGCCTCCTTCCCTGGTGAGAAGATCTGCGTCTGCCGGAAGCTTGACGCTGACATGTCCAGAAGGTCCGGGTACCATATCTGTCTCAGCAACACCGGTGCGACGAGGATCATCCTGCACCAGGACGGTCTGAGTTGACTGATGAATCGCAGAAGCAACGGTGGGAACGCATAGAGGAACAGGCTGTCCCAGAGGAAGGAGAATGCATCCCCCATGCTTCTCGGCTGGGGAAACCTGCCATTCCTCGTCAGCTCCCTCGTCGCTCTCCATGTTCACTTCGTCTGGGTACTTCCCGTAGGACCTGACCTCGACAAACCTTTTGTCAAGAACTGACTTGAGGCCCAAAAGCTCGTCCTCAGAGGAGATATCCGAGTCCGGTAGGACTATCGTGCCCCCCTCTTCTTCTCAACCCGGGGCTTCACGGGGTCTTATCGATGGGCAGGAAACACGATTCCCTCTGGGTGGGCACAGAAACTCTTGGCTTGGGGGCCATCTCCACTGGGGCTGCCTCTGCAGTTTTCGCCACGGACGCTACCATTCCCTCAATTGAAGCCTTAGCTTGGTGAGTCTGGGCCATCACGACTGATGGCGCGTCTGTGGCCTGCACCATGGGGGGGGGGGTCAACGCCTCACTCTCCCTTGGCTTTCTCTGTCTGAGCCAACCGGGCCTTCTCAAGAACCTTATCCGGGTTGTCCGACTTCTTTTTCGTTGAGCCAGAGCATTGGCTCATAGTCGACAGCGTCGGCGATGCTGCGCTCGGCCAGGCAGCCACAGAGCCCGTACCGACGGCGCTCCCGGTGCCCGCGGACTCATGGTTCTTTGCCTTATATGTTGGGCCCCCCATCGTGGGAGCGCCCTCAACGGTCTTAGAAGACCGCTCAGATTTTCTCTTGGGAGAAGTACGTTGCCGGGGCTCACCTGCCGCCAGGGTCTTTGTCTCCAGCCAGTCGGCGAGTCGCTTGTGACGGTCCTTCATGGTACGGGAGGACATGTCCATGCACAATGCACAGGCCTCTTCCACGTGCCATTTGTCTGAATGCAGGCAGTACAGGCACTGGGAGTGCCCATCCTCCTTGAAGATGTTCTGTAGTCCACATCCTGGGCAGATCCTAAACAGAGGCATCGAGTCTCCTTTGTCTTCGGCCATGTCCACGAGGGGTAGGCCTCAAAGATCTTCTGGAATCATCCAAAAAGTGAAATTTGACAAAAATTCAACCTTGAGGGGCGTAGAGATTTCCGAAACGGGTCCCCGTTAATCGGAAGAACAATCGGTGGAGCTTGAGGCTCAATTTGACAGAAAAAATGCGAGTAAACTCTTTGAAAAAACACAATACGCAGTAAAAGCTCGAGAGCTATGCCCGAGGACTCCCAACACTTGAACGTGTGGTAAAAATCTGAATATGGCTGCCTGAGGAGGGGCTTAGGTAGAGGGCAGTCATTGGCTGGGGGCAGTATGACCAAGAGACCAGTGATTGGTTATTAGGAGAAAGACAGTTCAGAAACTAAACTGAAACTGATTTCTTTCTTTACCGAGTATTCCCAGCCTGACGATGGGGAATATTCATGAGCATGTGAATCCATGCCAGACCCCATGCTGGAGAAATCTGCAGACACGATCTAGAGCCGCCTCAGTAGGAGCTGCCCTTTGCCTTGGGGCCATTAGCCGCAGGGGCTGCTGGGCAGAGGGCTGCCCTGGAGTGGGTGGTTAAAGGCACCAAAGCAGCGAATCAGGGGTGGTGGGCGGGCCGGGAGGTACGCAGGTTGGAAGAAATTGAAGTGCAGGAGGGAGAGCGCTGCACACAGGGCACCAAATCTGCAAAGTAGAGGCTCTGGAGTTCTCTGGGCAGTCCGGCTTACCTGGCTGTAGGCAGGAAGTCAATGCGGGCACGCAGATGTGCGTGTTTGCCCAAGTTTACTGTTGTTAGCAAGGAAAGGCCAGTCAGGGTGGTGGGCGGGCCGGGAGGCAGGAGGGACGCAGGTTGGAAGAAATGGAAGTGCCGGAGGGAGAGCACTGCACACGGGGCTCGGGGGCACCACATTTACAAAATAGAGACTCTGGAGGTCTCTGGGTAGTCCGGCTTACCTGGCTGTAAGCAAGCACAGTAAAGGTCCCTGGTCCAAGGATCCCTAGAAATATGTGATATATACCCAGAGTCTCCCTGAGTATTGCATGCTCCTGACCTAGGTCAAGCTTAGCCATATGTTCTAGTATGCATCAAATGTTTTTATCTCATTTACGGAGATATATCCTGAGTGACATAAGCACTTTTACAATATGGATGATTCAAAGGTTTTAATGCAAGTGAACATAAAAAAGCTAGGAGAACAGATATTATAAAGACAATGCATGTCGGACAAAGTATCTGTTAAACAGTAAACAAATCAACAACGCCTAGGCAATAGGTAAGCCAAGCAATAGTGAACTATTATGATCATTCCTCTAGCAACTCTCATTGGGTGCTGGGAACTGGTGGATTCCCAATAAAACTTTTTAAAAATAATGCGTGGAAATGCAATATTGAGAAAAATGGGGTGAAAAAACATACAATTTAAAATCGGTTTAGTAGGGCAACACATGAAAAAATCCAATGAATTCCAGGTCCCCAATACTACACAGGAGCATTTTGTAACTTTCGCAATGCCTGTGCCCACAATATATACCAGCATTGCCACTGTAAAAGACAGTCACAATGTCGCGTTCACTATATATGCTGTTGTTCCCGATGCAGAATTCGCAATGTTGCACCCACAATAAATGTTAGCATTCCCACTGCAAAACGTTCATGATGCAGCGCTCACGACATGCCCACTGTAAAGCACTTTAGTAATGTCTGTGCTCACAATGTATGCCAGAAGTCCAACTGTAACACTTGATTGACGCTTGTGTCCACTGTATAAGTCCTCATTGCCAATGTAAAACTTTTGTGATGCTGCAGCTGTTATGCTAATATATGTCAGCATTATAAAATGTTCTGAGAGTTGCATTAAAGTTTTCTTAGTGTTCAAAAGGGTAACAGAAGCATTTTCCTTCAGTACAGTAACAAGAAATGTTTCTTACGTACATTGGAAGGGGTGCGAAAGTGGCCATCTCTAATTCCAACTCTCCCACCACCTTTCATATGTAGTGCATACATGGGTTAGAAATGACACTTCTGTGCACTGAACATTTCTTTTTGCATTCATGGTATGGGGCGCTCCGTTACACTACCCATTACCACCATCCATCCATAAGAGCCCTGGAAGTTGTGATGCTGCAGGACAGCCCGCTCTGTTTAATGAGCAAACTATCTACTCGACCCCTTTCACTGAACCACCCACAGCCTTACAATTCAAGCCACCGCCTTTACCCTAGCCCTGCACTAGGGGTAATTGGGGGATATTTGCTCCACAAATGGATTCAAGTTGAACAGCATCCCAAACAGACAGCAATCCAGCACATGGCTATATTTTCTGAAGCCCATATGTGCTACAAAATAGACCGAACTGGCCACTCTGATTACTTGGCATAATAGTGTACTTTCTTTTCCAAGTATGGGACTGGGAGGGGGAGATGAGGCCAGAAGAAGTGTTATGAATTGAGTGACTGGAGTATTCGTCCAATTCTCTTCTTCCTGGCACTGTTATGTTGAGGACAGACAGACCTGATTGGTTGAATGCTCTGCGGGAAGAAAACAGCAAACAGAAGTAGCATATGTCTTTACACATATCTGAAGGCCCACATTAAGCAGTGGAAATATTTTGGTCAAGTCGACTTTGCCAACTTATGACCCAAACAAAAAATATTTTTTAAACCTCTCCCACCCCCCTGAAAGAGCTGAAAATATCTTTACAGAAAGGGGTTCCACAAATGGGGACCTAATGTGGGCCAGGCCTGAATGAAATCTGCATTAGGACCCTGGAACAAACGATGGAATCATGAGGGCCAATCAGGATCCAGGTCTTCCAAGCATTTGTCTCTTATGTGGCCAAGGATCCTGATTACTCTCAGGATTCCACTTGGCGTTCTCCGTTCTGCCAGATCATCTCCCTACCTCTCACCTTCACCTGGTCAACTCTGCTCATCTACTCTCTACCCATCAGCCTGGTCATCCCTCCTCGCCCATGATGGAATTATTTTATTTGTTTATTTTTTTAAACTGGGTCTTCGCCTAGAAATTGGCCCTTTGACCGGGTGCCAACAGCCTTATTGCCTGCAGTCATGGGCAATATAAGCAGATTTGCGCCCTGCGCCCTAGCTTTGCTCTAGCCCATGAATCTATTTCCTGGCACATACTACCTGTATTGGTCCTGGCTGCAGGCAATACTATTTGTGTGTCTAATGTAAGAGTATCCAGCCTGTGAAGTCATTTCCTCCTGGTAGCCTTGGACTACTTAGCTTTTCCACCAGGTAAGATGCTTTGGCGAGGACACGTGCCTTGAAAGTTGCTTAACACCATTGCAACTGAACTCGAAAAGTATAAAGAAAATCAGCCAAGTGAAAATGAACCTGGCTAATTCAATTCA
Source organism: Ambystoma mexicanum (assembly GCF_040938575.1). Taxonomy (NCBI): domain Eukaryota; kingdom Metazoa; phylum Chordata; class Amphibia; order Caudata; family Ambystomatidae; genus Ambystoma; species Ambystoma mexicanum. The sequence goes on along the minus strand of NC_090939.1, from coordinate 225,159,131 downwards.
GTGTACATCCCCCAGACATACTGCAGAAGGCCAACATTGAGTGGTGCAAGTGTTGAAGCAGCAGGACAATCCAACCCAGAATTACATTACAGCCATCAATTATCAGACAGTAAAGTCCAATGGAAGGCAGTAGCTCTTGATTTTTCCAAACACCGATTGATCTCGTTTAGAAATATGGCTGGGAAAGCTCAGAGGGGAGTCAATAATGAAATCCCAAGAACGAATGGATGAAGCAGGGTTAGGATTAAAACAGAAAGAAAATAAGGATAAGATCCCAGATGGAAATTAAAATCTAAAATTAGATAAAAGAAATCTAAATGTATGCGACAGTCATACAAGTCTGGTTTGAGAAGTAACAACTCCTCCGCCAAGTGAAATGGCGTGTTGTGACAGTGGACATTTTAGAAAATATTTGATTAGTGATTTATAGATTTTGTTTATGGTAGTGATGAAAGCATAACAAAATACAAGTTGCCCCCCCCAAACTCCCTTGATGCAGACAATTCTGTTCACGATATCTAATTACCGCTCTCACAACATGTCATAAAAAAGGTTGCCCCTATATTGCAAAAGTCTCAATGAGAATGTAGGCTTTCCACGTACTTACAGCAACATGCTTTAAATAATAGTTTTAAGCTCAAATACATATTTCAGAGTGTGGTACTTCTGCTAACAGCGAACAAAGAAAAACGAGTCCTACAAGGAGGAGAACCTACAGGTGTTCGATTATTAGACAGCTAATACTTTATTAATCTGGGTCACCTCAATCAACCAATTATTTAACAATACCAGCAAGGGACTCATGGGTGGATAATGATCCAGGCAAGGTCAGAGGATCCTGAGGCAATGGTGAGGTTCTTACGCCATCCAGGAAAACAACACCTGTCGGTATCATCAACTGCTGGCCAGTAGTGGATTGGTCAACATGCTTCTCCCTCAAGTTGTAGGGAGGAAGGAGCCAATGTTTTAACGCTGTTCTGCTGCAAGCACTGTAAAAGATTTGAAACTATGCTACTAACTCTGCACTCTCAGCCAGCCTTGGCAGAAGCAGCGACTACTTGGGTTCTAGGACCCATTGGAAACTCTCCTTTTTAGCTTCTTGTTGGAAATCCGGGGTTCCATAAGCCATGAGGAACCTTGCTTTGGGCATGTTGCCACTGTGTTATGTGGAGGAAAAGGGACTCCCTGAATAAGCTACAAGGAAAACTCATTATGCTGCATTTTGATAAAGCGAGCTGAGCTTTGTCGAAATGCTTTAGGATTTCCAGTGGAACTTAAAGTAATTTCAAATCATTTGACATGCACCACATTATGCTTTAAGATACAGCATTTCAAATTTCCACAGTGGTCTGACAGCTGAAGCTCAGTATCATTCCCATTCAGGCTCCGCTCAGGCACAGATGGGTTAACATCTAGACACCGAGTTGCATGGGCTAAATTTGATGTGAGATTTGCAAGGACTAGAATCAGATGCAGATATGCATTCGCTGAAGGCAACATTCAGATGCTTGCCTTTTCCCATTGCTCAAGTAGTTGTGTTAAGAGCCACTATAACCACTGGCGAAAAAAACCTTGCTGGGTCCCTCTACTTCACTTAATTATTATTTCATAACATGCTTAATACCGGAAACCAGTGTCTACTCGCAGGACCAGGATTCGAACCTGTGTTGCTCTGTGATGTCTTGCTTCCAAGACAAGCGCGCTCCCCCTGAACTATCCTGCCTCCTTCATTGCACAACACAATAAACAAAAGGTACTCAATCTAGAAAGACTCTTGCCACAGAGTTGCGTATTTCTAGCAACCCCAGTAAATCTGCCCCAGTCCCATAACCATGTCCACCCATGTTGCTAATTCACAACCAACCCTTGAGTGCCCTGGAGGGAAAATGCAGCACTCGCAGTGAGGGCTGCCAGTACAACACCAGGAGTAATGAGCCCGATCTTGCCACTCTGCCCACCCAGACAGACACAGAAATCACAATCAATGCAATGCCAGCAAACCTGACCCTCGGGTCTCGAACATGGCCAGACACAGTCCAACCAATGAGCACAGGATCAGCCAGAGAATCACTCTACCATTCGTAAATTACTATTGATGCAACATCCTTGTGAAAATCACAACCATTTATTTCAGCAGAGTATATGACTTAAACAGAAATAAACCAAGTGTAGCATTAATCCAATAGTCTTAAAAACAGCAGTTTGTAGCCCCACCTTTAAAAAAAAAAAAAGAAAACAGATGCTTGTATTGCTGACCTCTTCTGCACTCCGTCCCCTCAAGAAGTAATCTCTAAGCATTGATCATTGCTGCTAACATGATATGGTCTGCAGAGTTCAAATTGTTCCCAATCACATGCATTCAATATGACATCAACTACCACACAGGATTTTAATACACGCGAAGCAGGTGGCCAACAGCCATTTTGCTTATAGATCTGACATCTGGTATTATACTCGGTGTAAGGTGCCAGGCGGATTTCTTTTTTTAAAATAGGAGCAAGGTCTGTGCTAGTAAAAAGTCAAGTGGAGTGTGTACTTTCTTTTCATAAAACTGCTGTATCCAATTTCCAGTTTTGAATGGAACCATCAAAATTATTGTAAAATAATATTTGGCTGATCCTCCAAGCTCTTGTTTAACAAAAACGAAAACGTTTCCTTCTCTTGCTATTTAAACAGCTGCTACGCACTCTCAACGAAACCCTTGTTTGCCAAGAGACATAAAACCAAAAGAGGGCAATCGTATTCCCCAAAATGCTAAAACTTTTGTTAGCCTGTTTTCTACACCACCACTGCAAACACATTCTATGGCGTGTTTACGGGAGGGCAGCATTGCTGCTCTTTTAATACACCTGAATATTTATACGCCCACCACAACGGATTGGTTCAAATAGACTAAGAATATTCTATTTTTATGTCCAATGAAGGACGAGCCGAGGAGGGAGTGAGGCTCCAGGGGTGAGGCGATAAGGGGTGCTGGGAACGCAGATGAGGGAGAAGCTGGGTTTTTCCACTTCTATCTGGATTTTTCCACTGTGTGCTCCCAATGCTTGCTGACTGCTCTTCGGCCAAGGGCAGATGCAACCATGAGGCGGAGGGGATTTATCCCAATAAAGAGCGGAGATATTGCTCAGAGAGGGGAGGTAGAACTGGACCGTGAGTGATGAAGTCTCGCTGAGAGGGAGGATGCTCCGCTACAGATCCCGTTAGCACGAGTGAGGTCTACCTGCTTTTGGGACTAAGACGCGTTGAGGAGGCTGAGATGAAGGTGTCTTCTGCAACCACTCCTACAGTGATGTTCTTTATTCCTCTATATATCTAATTCTGTATATGTTTTAGGTGTTAGTTATATGTATGTTCTTTGGGTGTGAATAAAGGGCCTATAACGAGCCCTTTATTTTATCTTTCTAACCAGCAGTCTATGTGTGCTTCATTGCCTCCCCAAGTCCAAATTTACTGCTTCTGGTCGGGGTAAGAGGGTGCAGAAATCCAAGGCCCATGCATGTGCCTCGAAAAGCAAAAATGCAGAGCCATAGACTGGCCCACGAAAACAGATGAATGAAGGCAAAATCGCAGTTGGGCAAGCACTGCTGAAAATATGTTAATGAGAGTGGGAGCCTACAAATCTAACTTAGAAGCCAACTAGGTTTCAACACTATTAGTCACTGACTGGAACATTACAGTTAAATAAACTCATGGCAAAAATGTATTTTCATGAACAGAAAACGAACTGTATAAAACAATACACCTCCAAACAGTCTCTTTTGTCAAATTAGGACATGCCTGAATTTTAATACATGACCTGGTGATTTGGGGGAGGACAATACACCTGGCAACAATACCCCCCACCTTTTTTTACATCTCCACGTGCATGTCTTGACCTGGGCATAAAGTGATATCTACACTCTGTCCGCCAAATACTTATGGACTAGAGCCATCCCTCAGTTACAATTTGAAGATAAATGTACTCCCCGCACTTTGCAAGGGCTCAACAGACCAACCTGCTTTCATTCCATCCATTTCAATGGCACACAATAATCAAAAAGTCTTCCAAAGTTCCATATTACCTTTTGCACTTGTTAACTATCTTAAAGTGCACTCACTTGCTGACCCCCTCCAATCCGGATTCTGGTCTAAACACTCAAAGGAGATTGCACTCATCCACGTTACCAATTCTCTTACCACTGACCACGACTCTCACTGATCAATCCTTCTACATCTTGTGTGACTCCAGCACCTCATCACTGACACCCTTCCTGTGTTCCTGTGGATGTTCCTTAGGGATCAGTCATAGGCCTGTTTCTCCTACACTATTCACCACCTCCCCCTGGAGACCCATTTCCTCCTTTGGCTATCATCTCTACGCTCTATATACCGAGGTGCTTCTCCTACTTCACCCATGCAACCTCAGAGCGCATAACCAGCTGCCCAATTGTACTCTTTAGCTGGATTGTTGTATGCGGCGGTGGCCAGTCAAAAAGTCGAAAAAATAAAGTCGAATAACGAAAATGTCGAAAACAAAATGTCGGAAAAAAAAGTTGAATGTTTTTTTTGGGTTTCGTTAATAAAAAAAGGGGTAAAAAAAAGGGGGCTGAGGGGGAACCCCCCCATTTTGACCAAAAAACATACAAAAATAGATATTCGATTTTTTTTGTCGACTTTTTGTTTTCGACATTATGACTTTCGACTTTTTGACTATAAACCGTTTGCGGCTTCATGCAAAACTCTTCAAAGACAGATGTATTTCGCCCTACCTTCAACACCAACACCACTCTTCCTTGTCGCACCTCTTCCCCCAAACTTTGACCCCTGGGCCCCTGGGCCATGTTTTGCAAAGTAGGGTTCTCTTTGACAGTGACCTGAAACTCTACAATTTTTTCACTGCCACCACACAGCCAAACTCAACCTCCGGAACATTAGAAGAATCTACCACATCTCATTCATCACTTAACCAAAACCCTTAGCTCTACTTTGGTGCTCAACAAACTGGACTACTATTGGTCTTTAACTTTGCAAAATGCATCCTTTTAAACCTACCTAGATTCTGCCCCACATCTACCTACCTTCACCCAGCTGGATGGCTATTCATGCCAAATGATGCCCTCTTTAAATTCCTGCTACTCATTTATAAATCCATTGCCAAACTGATTGCATCCCACTGTAATCTACCTCTCTAAATCTCTCTGCTATTTGTCTCTTTGCAATCTACCAACCCCTGTAAAACTCAGTGCCGCCTCCTGCTTTGGCTCCTTTTCTCTAATTGCCACACTCCACAGAAATGCTTTGCCCATGACAATCAACGTTGTGTCTTCATGGGAAAATGAGGTTCAAACTATCTGCCAGCAATGGAAATACCACGCCACCCACCTTCCCATCAAAACATAACTGCCAAACACACCTCTCCTGCATTCTGCTCTTAAGACTACTCTGTGCAGTTTAAAAGTATGTAAATCCTAGCCTATGGCTCCCAACGTTCAAAATATTGTTATATCCTCCGATCCCCAACCATGGTTTTTGTTCCTACCCTGACCTCTTCACCACCACCTAGAACATGTTATTCAATCCAAAAATGCTCTTATCTAAAGGCGCACTAATCTAGGACTGGCTCTGGTCACTTTCACTGACTTCCTCGTCAGTTCTTCATACCCCCCCACTCTCCTATGAGAGCAAGGAAGATTGACAAACAAAAAACCCAGGCCAACATTAAATATCGCCCCTATTAAGGACAGATCATTGCCTAAGCATGTCACCAACATCTACAAAACGATAATGAAATATTGTATAAACATATGAATCTTGCATTTAGGGTAGTGTGGGAGGATGCATTTCTTCCATAAAGGATAATATGCCTTCTCTGTATTAGCACAACTGCTTTGAGATTCTGCTATGTATCTTTGCTGTTGCAACAAACCACAAATTTTGACGTAAACTTAAGTCTTTTCTCTGCCTTTCAATGTTCGTCTTAATTCAGTATCAAATCTCAGGGCACCAGTGCCAAGGAAACTATGTAGCGCATGTGCCCTTTATTAATAGACATAGCTATAGCGGCAACAGAAACATGTTCCAAGAACTACGACTGAAGGGTGATGGCATGAAGGTTTTGAATTAATCATAAGAGGCATTGCTTTGGGCAACCCTCTACACCATCGTTTTTCAGCCTTCCAAGTCATTACATAAAAAGAAAGACCATATGCAACGCGGGCTTGCCCCCACACCAAAAAAGGTAGCCCAGCCTGAACTACTAGGTCATGTCCCTTCAGTTCAATGTCCTTTAGACATCCTGAAAGCATTACCATGACTTCACCTGTCTTTATTTGGTTACTACAGTCAATTTAAAACAAAAGAACAAGTTACTTTCTTACCTGTTAACGTTCTTTCGATGGGATGTTCCGACGACGTATTCCACATCTATGACAGCTAATCACCACAGCTGTGTTGCTTCGGAAAATTTTCAGCATCTGCGTCCTGCATCAATGACGTCGATACGCTGTCCTCGAGGGCCTCTGTCGAGCCGACGTCACCGGATGTTATAAGCAGAGCGCACGATGCCCGTAGCCTCAGTTGTAGTTTATTCCCAGAACGTGTGGCACCAATCGTCTGCCAGAATGACTACAGAAAGCCTTGCGGAAACGTAAGCTGCAATCGCATAAGAAATTCTGTAGAGGGGCAGGTTGGGAGGGTTCAATGTGGAATACGTCGTCGGAACATCCCATCGAAAGAACGTTACCAGGTAAGAAAGTAACTTGTTCTTCGAGGGGATTGGTTCCTCTGACGTATTCCTCATCTATGACAGACTCCCAAAGCAGTACCAACGTATGGAGGTGGGAAAATAATTGAGAATATTAGAATGCCTAATCAAATTGCAGAATAGTGGACTGCCTTACCAAAGGCCAAATCTTGCTCATGGATAGAATCCAGGGAGTAGTGTTTGACAAAAGTATGGACAGAGGCCCATGTGGCTGCTTCACAAATGTTACGAATGGGAACACCCCTCTGCAGAGCAGTAGAGGCAGCCACACCCCTAGGAGAATCGACCCGTAAGTCTACCGGAGGGTCCTTACCCACCAAACGGTAACATTCAGAGATAGTCAAGATAATCCATCTAGACAAAGTCTGCTTAATAACAGCTTGGCCAAAACGCCTTGCAGCGTATCCTACAAAGAGCTGATCGTCCACTCTGACCCGGGACATGCGTGAGATGTAGAAACTTAAAGCTCTCCTAGGATCCAAACTATGGAACCTTTCCTCTTCCTTATCAGGATGTGGAGGAGGATAAAATGCCGGAAGAATGGCCTTCTGGCTCAAATAAAATTCCGACACAACCTTCGGAAGAAAAGAAGGACGTACACTAAGGACAACCCTGTCCATATGTAACACCGTGAAAGGTGGTTTAGCGGATAGTGCCTGCAACTCACTCACACTGCGAGCGGAAGTAACCACAACTAAAAATACAGTTCTAAAGGTCAACAGTCTCAAAGGACAAGAATGTAAAGGCTCAAACGGAGCTCCCATTAGGAATTTTAGAACCAGGTTCATACCCCAACCCGGCACCTGGAAAGGTGACGGTGGGAACACATTAGTGAGCCCTTTCAGAAACTGAGAAATCAAAGGAATCTTAAAATAACAACACTCCTCAGACGAGCGCTTAAATATGGACAGCGCCGCCAGGTAACCTTTAATGGTACCCACTTGCAGGCCCTTGTGGGCTAACGAAAGCAAAAAAGACAGAACCACAGGAATGGCACATGAAAAAGGATCCACATTCCTAACCCTGCACCAGTCTTAGAACTTTCTCCAACTGCAACGGTACAGGGACTTTGTTGCGGGCCTTCTGGCCGAAAGCAACACCTCCATCACGTCTTCAGGGAGGTCCCAATCCTTATACATCAACCTTTCAGAAGCCAAGCATGAAGGTTGAGAGACTCGACCTCTGGATGGAGAACCTGACTCCTCTCCCATGAGAGCAAATTGTCTCGGTAGGGAAGACGGCGTGGAGGGCAGATGGACATGTCGAGAAGGTCTGGGTACCACGTTCTCCTGGCCCATGCTGGAGCACTGAGGATCATTCGGGAACCAAACCTCTGTAACCTCCGCAGCAATTGCGGAATGACAGGGACTGGAGGAAACGAGTACAGCAGTGGGAAGGACCACTCCACTACGAACGTGTCCCATAAGGCTCCTCTTGGAGGACATTCCCGCAAGCAGAATCTTTCGCTCTTCCGGTTGACACTGGTGGCGAAGAGATCCACCTGTGGGGTCCCCCAAAGGGCGACTATCTCCAGGAGAATCTTCTGAGCCAGCTCCCACTCGTGAGAGACTGTGCTCTGCCTGCTCAGAGTGTCCGCTGCCTCGTTTACGTCTCCGGCCAGATGAACTGCTGAGATCAAAATTTCCTGCTAGATGGCCCAGAACCAGAGCTGCATCGCCTCTCTGCACAGAGGGAGAGACCCTGTCCCCCACTTTTTGTTGAGGTAGTGCATGGTCACTGTATTGTCCGTCAGAATCAGGAGATTCTTCCCCCGCACAGACGGCAGAAAAGCCTTCAGGGCTAGCCTGACGGCCCTCAGCTCCAACAGATTGATATGGAGTCTGGACTCTGACGGAGACCAACGACCGCTGACTGTCAACTCGTTAGCATGAGCTCCCCATCCCGTGAGGGATGCGTCCGTCACGATCGTCACCTCCGGCCAGGGTAGCCATAATGGAGCCCCCTTCATCAGATTGCCCTCGATGCCCCACCACAGAAGATCCTGGGCGACCAAGGGCGGCACCTGAACGTGATCCGACATCCTGCTGGAGGACTGTGACCGCTGCATCTTGAGAGCCCACTGCAGAGATCTCATCCGCAGCCTGGTCTCTGGCACCAGGAGAATGCAGGATGCCATGAGGCCTAGTAACCTCAAGAACTCGAACTCTGGGAGATTCTGGGCACGTTGAAACTTGTCCACCATATGCAGAATGTGATGAGCCCTCACCTGGGGAGGCAAACACTGCCCCAGAGATGTGTTGAGCACTGCTCAGATGTACTGGAGCCACCAAGTAGGTGCCAAGTGGGACTTCTTTAAGTTGCGGGAGAAGCCCAGACTGTGAAGGGAGTGGCAGGTGACTGACAGATGTTGCATCATAGCGTGTTGTCTGCTTCCTCTAAGGGATGGATGCACAGTGGGGTTATGCCAGATATCTAGCTAATCAGCTCTGAAACAGGAAAAGCTGGGCATGTGACATGAGATGCTTCTACCTCAAACATCTACCAAATCACTGCGCAATGTCTGATTTGTCGACGGTGGCAACTTGATGCCAAAATGTTTTACAGGAGTAAACACTCTTCTTGGAGGTAATCTTTCTTCAGGCACCCTTTTAAATGAATCAATATCTATTCGTATTAAGGCGCAGACATAAAATACAGTGTATTACATTACACTGTGGTTACAGTGAACTCAATCCCCCACCTTTAACCAGAATACCTTTTCATGTGGGAAATACAATGTCAGTAGATAACATAATCCAGTATTCACAGGCAACAATGGGGTTTGCCGACGCCCAGGCAGTGTCACAATGCATCACTTCTTGGACAGGGTTTGGGAGCTGCTGAAGCACTACGGTGGTGATGGGCATAGTAGAAATATTGCATAACATATATGCATAACAACCTAGATGCCTTATGGAGATCGGAGGCCAGGAGGGTCTAGAGGCAGGTGCAGTGGGACCAGAGACCTGGTGGACCTGGACAAATGAACAAGTAAGGTGTGCTGTACCAGTGCTGCTGAGTCAGAGTAAGAGATCTGCTCTATATTTACTCATTATTCTATGTGCAACTACATTGTATGCAGCACTGCGCCCCACAGCTGAGTCACACAAAAAATTAGGTCCACCTGTCACAAAGTCTCTACCAAATGCATGTACACTTCATATAAAGAACAGCAGATCCCACAACCGTAGACAGTTGCTCTAGAGATTCAGACACTTCTAATTGCCACAACATTCCTCTAATAGGGCTACGCCCCATATCATACAACAGAGTCCCACGAAAAAATGTGGTCCAGCTGTCACAATGTCTATCATCTTCAATAAATTCTTTGCCTCTTCCCCATCTGCTCTTCAGCTTCCAAGGATTGCACACTAAATGTCCCTGCTTTCCGGCAGTGCCTAGAGTAACATTTCTGCTGCATGCACTGCAATCACCCTCTCTCTCATCTTTCAGACCACAGTCTATGGAATTCTGAGGGCCTTGCTTCCTACATCACTTCGACGCCATTACCTGTGGCAGGAAGTGCTATACAGTAAGATTTCACATATATTGGGTGCAGCCGGCATACAAATGGGTTTTTACAGTGGCAGCTTGGCACATATGCTGACATATTGGGCAGAGGCATATGTCAGAGAGACAGATAACATTGTTTTAGTTTTTTTCAGAAAAGTCGGCATGGAAATGTGCTGCAAAATGCTCCCAAGTACTCTTAGTGACCTGCCATACATTGGGGGTTTTCATGGGCTCCCCTACAGAACCCTTCATAAAAAGCCACAGTTATACTCCTTTTGCACAGCACAACATGTTTCTATAACAAGCCATGTTTTCTCAAACGGGTTTATTATGTCCTCTCTAAAGAGAAATTTATTATCTAGATATGCAGTCCAATGCTTAAATCATAGACCTGGATAAAATCCTGACACCACCACTTAACCAACATGTGTGATCCTGGGCAACCATTTAATCTCATTGTGCAATATCTGACACAATTGGGAGCTGCTAGAAGGGATTGAATTTGCAGTGTGCGCTATTCAATAATAGCCTAAAGTGTACTGTAGCTAAAGACAAACATTATGACTTGTGAACAGTGAAAATATTTTCTTTGTTGAAACCTATTCACCATACACTGAAATATTAGCTGTTACCAGATGAAAGGCTTGCATTGAGGATCTGGGCTACTGTTGCTATTGCTGAGAGCCGAGTTTCAGCAAACTAAACTAAATATAAGGCTATACTCTGTTATACTTTTAACTGAGAGCAAAATGATCGGAAAAAAAGATAACGCATGCACAATAAACACTTTTGCAGCTGCAAAATCTGGGAGTCTGCAATTTGGACAATGAGATAATGAAAATGATTTATTTTTGTAATACTGTCTACTTTGCTGTGGCTTCTGTGAGGGGTCAGAAGTGTGAGGCGGACAACTTTGTGAAGGTTTTTCATAAATTGCCATTTTATTAACTTATGAGGGTTTGATAAACGCCTCACTTTCCCTATCCTAAGGAGTATTTTCTTGCCTACTAAAGGAAACAATAACAAAAAGGATCTGTCCCTCGCACTTGTATATACAACAAACATGAAGGGAATGTATGGCAATTCAAAATATAACAAAACCACAGTTATGTCAAACAAACCTAGTAACCGTCTCTCTTTGTGATCGGGGTAATATTCCCTTCCTCAGATTCAAAGCAGGAATTTCTAACATTTCAAGAATAGGAAAGTTCTGGTTTTCAACAAGGTTCTTCTTGCTCCAAAAGTCTAGGGAGTTTCTCCAACAGTTCAAAAGAAATAACATATTCTTGGTTCTTCACTGGTAACAAATAGTTTAACACACCTTTCTTTGAAGAATCAAAATTTATCAGGATGATTTCACAATGATCCACAACATCAGATAATGGTCTTGCCACCACTTCTTCTCCACAGTCTTTAACCACGCTGCAATATTTCAACTTTGCATACCTGGTCCACTCACCTGCCAGGCCTAACACTACAAGGTCCCTTGCCGTGGTATACTCGCCTGCCAGGAATAAAAGCTTCTAACTCTACTGCCAGTATATCTGTGGTAAAGTTCACTTAGTAACAATTTAGCAAAGTCTTTTGACTTTCAACAGCTTCAGTAATTGACACTTTGTCTAGTAAGATATGAAACACATTGGTGCTTTTGATGCCACATAAAATGCAGATTATGCCCCTCTCCTCCTGAATACTGGCTATCAGGAGGGCAGCTCTTAGGCCATATTTGTTTCCCCTTCGTACACCAACGAAATGCTGATAATGGCTTTTTATCATACTTGTTCCTCAGTGGCTTAGACAATGCTTGTTGGGGTCTTTATACACTACTGCTACTTCCTCTCTGTGACAATAGGGTGCCTCATTGGTCTGCTTCTTAATTGCCATCTTTATGTTTTGGAAAAATTGGTTGTTAGTAATGTCTTTAATATTGCCCTCTTTTGGCAATGGCGGTTTTTGTTGCCTTCAAAATTACCATTGACCCCCAATGTTCTTATTCTGCCACTTTAACTGGCAAGCCTTAGATTGGTATGCAAAATTACTCTTGGTTTGCCATTTTTGCTTCTCTACATTAGTTTGGCATTCAAAAGTATCAAGACAGGCCAGCGGGAGATTACGGAGCATTCCGGGGTTACATACAACTAGTGACTCACCGGGAGCTGCATATGCGTCTGCTCGCTTAGCTGCTTTCGTGTCTTCGGCTTCCTCCACTTCCCATCTCCACGTAAGAGACTGCCTTCTCATTCCCGCAGCCCACGCCGGTCAGGAGCACACATTGCTTGGGGGAAAGCTTTTAAAACAAATGCTTACTGCCGTGCAACATCTGCATACAAAGCCCTCAGGGGAAAGGTTCCCAAGACAACGTTTCCTGCTGTTCAGCTGCTGCATAATGGGTCTAGAAGGACAGAGACCCTCACAAAGCCTGCATCCGCTTCACCCACAGCAGTGGCTCCAGAGTCTTGACCTTCCTGCAACTTTTACTGCCACTGCAATGTGGAGTGTCGACCACTACTCCACCTTCTGCTTCTCACAATGGCCTGCACCTGAGGGGGTCTTTTACACTCACCAGACCCTCTCACGAGTGGGCCATTTGAGTGGGCACCTTGCAGTCCTGTGTCTCCAAATTTTTCTTCCATGTCCCAGTCCTTAGGTCATTGTGGGACTTGATGTCCCCAATGTTCAAATGACCTGTTGTATTCTGAACACTTCAACTTTACTCACTTCACTCTTACAATTAATTACATCTTTAAAAAAGGGTTTTAAAAGGGCTCACTGATTGGTTCTAATTTACAGGAGTTAGCTTCATCAGAAATGAATATATTAATGTTCTTATGTTCGCATCTATCATTCTCCTGTTAATTACAAGAGCTTTCACTACCATACACGCGGGCAACTTTATGAAAGCAAGTTTTACTCTTGATAAATGATTGATTCAGATTTAAAGGAGAATCACATTCATAAGAACCAGAGTATTAATGTTTGGTTTGCTATGTTGATTATAAGAGTTTTCAAAACCAACAAGATGGATAGCTTTGGGAAGGGAAACCTCAATCTGACAACAAGCCATTACACATTCTGGTATCACAGAAATCTATCCCTCTGAGGAAGACAAATACCGCGTCCCTCCCAACGGGATCCTCCTGTTCTCTGGGGGCCGCCTTCTCCCAGGGGATCTACCGACTAATACCACCCACAGGGTCAGGATCCTTCCCCTTGCCACCTGGGAGGAGTTTTTTGGCAGGGACTTTTGAGGATTCAGCAGGATTCATCACTAGCCTCTGATGTTAAACTGCCAGAGGTGGGCCATCAAATTGCATTAGGCTCGTTTCTGCTGGGCTTTTACAAGCTCTCCAATGAGAGTCATTCAGGCTTGGGTCTTATCGAGCCTGATGGTCTGGACTTTTCCAGCTCTCTTTACAACATGTCTAATATATTTCGGAGCTCAGGCCCATGAGCTACCAGCAAGCGTTGGATGCCTGTGAAGCTTTGCAGTGTTTCCCTCACAGTGAATAATGGTTCTATGTGATTAGACCTCTTCATAAAGGTCTTAAGAGAAAAAGACCGATTTACATTGACCGATTTTCTTTTGATCGGAAAACCGGCATTGTAAAGGTCTTTTTCTTTTGAGACCTTTAAAATGCTGTTTCCACTTTTTAAAATATACAGGGGGTTTCACCCGCACCACCCAGATCCCTCATTGTTCCTCTCTCGCCTCCCACCCCTACTGCCCCCAATCCCCAAACCAAAACACATGCATAGATACACATAAAACACACACACACCCCCCCATCTCTCAGCCCCCTCTCCCTCCACTCCCCCAAACCAAAACACATACATACAACACACACACCAACACACTTGTCCGTTCTCCTGGTCCTGCGCTTCCAGGTCCCGACCTGCCTGTCAGCCCTTGCATGCACTCCTGTGCGGCAGGAGAGTGACAGTTGGATTTAGAAAGACCGCTCCGTGTGGTCACCAAGTGGTCTTTCTAAATCGGTCTTTAAGTTAAAAGATCTTTTTAAAAAGATCTTTTCACTTAGGACCCAAATAATACCCAGGGAATTGGGACATCCCAGTTTCAACCGTCTTCATCTTGTAGTTTCACCAAGGTGGATTTGAGTGTCTTATTAATCCTTGGTGCCAACCCTTCTAAGGTGTCATTCCCAACAGTTCTTTCATTTCGTTCATAAATATGGGCATAAAGGTACTGCCATAATCTGTCAGGATTTCTTCAAGGAAGCCAACCCGAATTTTGTTATATATTTCAAAATGTACTGAGTGGTATTAGCTATCTAGAGGAATGCATCAGGGGTACCAGGTGCCATATACTAACAACGGTAAGGATAGGCAACACAAAGTAGGTTTTCTCCAGGTGTTCCACCGATGAATGTCCAAATAATAAAGTTCTTAACTTAATAATAGGAATTTGTGTCCCTTCAAGTACATCCTAATCAATAAAGAAATGGTGAACAAAAATTGCCAACAGAAAGTTCAGAATCCTTAACAGTAACTAGTACCTGGCCGCCTGGCTACCCTAAGCTATAACACAAATCTAAGAAACAAACATTATAAGAGTTCCCAAATACTGCTCTGAAATGTCCAGTCCTACAATAACACAGCAAAACAAAGGTTCTCCCAGAAAGGCTCTTCCATGGAATACTCACAGTCTGGACCCTTCTTTAATCTTCCTACTTTCACACCATCTCTGCACACCTCCCCACTTTTTTCAGGTTGGTATTTATTGTTAATTCTAAAGCGCTTTCACCAAAAGGGCAGTACACAAATCAGATGCAGAAATGGTACAAAAATAGAAGTCATGCTGGCAATAAGACAGATCGCAAATGAATGATCATATTTAGGTAGCGGAGAGAAGCAAGCGAGGGTGAGTTTTTAAAAGAGTACAGAAAATATGAAGAGAGGAGGAGGAACAGATGGTAAGAAGTATGGAGTTCCAATGTTTGAGAGCGAGCAGGGCAAAGGAACGAAAGCCGGGGGAAGCGTGAGGCGGTTTGGAAACAGAAAGGAGAAAGATTGATTGAGAACGGAGAGCACAGGGGAGAATAAAAGTAAAGAAGAGAGGAAAGATAAGTGGGCACAAGGCCATGTAGACATTTAAAGACAGTGTGGAAGAGAAGACAAGAGTCGAATGGTAGAAAAGAGACAGATATCAGAAACAAACAGATGGAGGAATGGGCAGATAGAAGAAAGAGTAGGCAGATAGCAGAGTTTAAGATGAAGCAAAGGGGGTTAAGATGGGAGAAAGGAAGACCAAGCAGGAGACGAGAGCAGTAGTGAAGACGGGAAAACATCAGAGGAGAGATAAGAAGTTTAGTAGCCTGAAAGGAAAGGAAAGAGCAGGCAAGGTGTAGATTATAAAAACGGAAATGGCAGATATGAGCTGTGTTGGTGATGTGAAGGGGAAAAGATAGTGAGGCTTGAAAGAAGACATTGAGAATACGAGCGGAAGAAGAGAAAGGAAGAAGAGAGAGGGAAATAGACAAGAAGGGAAGAGAGAGGACAAGAGAAAGACCAGCATTTTGGTTTTACAGTGTTTGAGGTGATGAATGCATGAGTACATGCAGGATTGGATGGCAAAGAGACAGGATGAAATGGTAGAGTGGACGGAGCTTCACCTCAGCCTTGTAAAACCTTTGTAGATCTCTCCCAGGCCTTGGATTTCTCAGAATTCAATTCAGTATCATTGGCTATCACCCCCACCTCATTGAGGGCCAATTTCAGGCAGACAATAGTATGTTGCCTTGCAGGGTCTTTCCTTTGGTAAATCTTTAAGAAGCCTTTTGCTCTCTGGCTTCCTTCTCCTCTCATGGATTGACAATGGGACCCTACCCTTGGTTCATTCCTGCCATCAGACTATGCTTTCATGGGTCAAGGTTATCATACTCCAGAGCAGCAGTTGCAAGGTCATCAGGGAGTGTACTACCTCTTCCCGAGTAGTGGTTTTCCATGCATCTAGATTCCGATAGGTGCCTGGACATTTAAAAGCCTGGCATCGCAAAGAAGGAGATCGAGGGGAAGAGGATTCACTTTGCCTGACGCAGATCGGGAAGTGACAGCCAGAGAAGGAAGCAGGCCGGGGGCTGTCAGCACCATTGTGAGAAACTTGGAACAAGGTATGCGGCCCAGGAGCCTGCAGCTGGAGAGGCTGGGAGAAAGAGGCCATGGCAGAGCAAGTACCACAAAGCAGACAGGACATCAGCAGCGAGACAAAGTTCCCAAGCGAGGAATGGTTTTTTTTTTTTTTTTTTTATTCATTTATTTACAATATATACAAAATACATATAATATACATAAATATATAACCGATCAATAATCAAAACTGTAGAAAGAATGCGTGAAAGGAAACACAACTAAAAGAAATCATTAAACACATTCCAGATCTTCTCATATGAGAACAATTTACCTTTCAGTTTGTATATCAACTTTTCTGTCCTTGACAGGCAATGCATCTCCTGAATCCACTCCTCGAAGGAAGGAGGGACCCGGCCTTTCCACCCACGAAGAATCAGCCTCTTGGCCACAATAAATGCACGAAAAATCCACTTTTTGTGTGCAGAACTGACATCGTCCAACCCAGAATCATCACCCAGAATCACCGTCCTAAAATCCAGGACAGGCCCCCCTCCAACAATCCTGACACACACATCACACACCTCACACCAGAAATCTCTGACCCGAACACAGCTCCACAACATGTGTTCCAATGACCCCACTGCCTGAACGCAACCCCAACATCCAGCACTGTCTGACATGCCTCTCTTATGAAGTGTTTCTGGACACCAGTATACACGATTCAGGATCTTGATTTGCCGAGACCGTTCACCCAGATTCAGTGAACACATAGAGACATTACCACACATGTTCCGCCAGGCATCTAAGTCAATGTCAGACCCAATCCTTTCACTCCAAATTCCCCGTAAATTGTCATTACTCCGATAATGCGAAACAATTAACTTGTACAGTCTACTGGCCAAACCACCTCCCTTCACATCGGATTCAGTCAGGAAAGCCTTCACATCCCAAGAGTCTGACCAGTCCACCTCACCTACTGCCTTCTTCAGGCGTCTATAAGCCGAGTCAGAAATACCATCAAAATGCCATCGCTCTTTCAGCTCAGCAGCCGTCAACCATCGTTCTTGATTCCCTAAATCAGAAACCATCTTAATATTCATCAAAAACCATTCAGGCCAGAAAATTGTCCTAGAATTATCCCTAATCCTCGGATTCAACCAGATAGAGGCACTCCTGCACTTGAATGCATCACGACCTAACAATGACCAGACTTCAATCCATGACTTGCGCAAGAATGACGTTGTCAACAGACTGCCACCAGGAATCTTTGTATTAGTTGTCATCAAGGCTTCCGGGCCCAACGGCCCGTAGGCACTCGACTCCGCCACCGCCCAGCTGTCCAAATCATCCGACAAAAACGGTACAAAAGAATGAGCGGAAAAGGCCAAATGGTAGGCCCTAAAATTCGGAACACCTAAACCACCCAAATGGACTGGAAGCTGCAACTTCCACAGACGAAGTCTCGGAGGTTTTCGGTCCCATAAAAATTCCTGAACTAGACGATCCAGATCACTCCAGTAACAGTTATTAATTTTCAACGGAAGCATGCTAGATACAAAGTTAATTCTAGGTGTCAAATTCATTTTCAGGGTATTTACCTTACCCCACAGGGAAAGATTAAGTAGTGACCATCTTTCCAAATCCGTTTTACAATCCCGAATAACAGTACTCATGTTTTCATCTACCATACGGGAGATCGGGTACGTTAACCACACCCCCAAATAGCGCAACCTCACATCACACCAGGTGAAACCTAGTCCCGTAACCAGAGTTTTATCACACCGGTTGGACAGGGGCAACACTTCGGACTTCAAGCGGTTAATCTTGTATCCTGAACAATCGTGATAATCCGACAAAATCCTCATCAGACAGGGCAGGGATTCTCCCAAATTCTGCAACACCAACAAGAGATCATCCGCATAAAGCCAAGCCTTCTGTACAACACCCCAACATTTAACACCATGTAACGCCGGTTCATTTTTGATGCAAACTGCAAGAGGCTCAATCGCCAAAATGAATAATAAAGGAGAAAAAGGACAACCCTGACGCGTGCCTCGGTGCAAACAAAAAGGTTCCGACACCACCCCATTAGTCTTAACAGCAGCCGTTGGATTGGCATATAAGAGAGCAACCCAAGAAACAAAATCCTCACCCAGATTCATTCTCCTCAGTACTGAAAACAAGAAATCCCAACTAACCCTGTCGAAGGCCTTCTCCGCATCAAGGGAAAGGACAGCGGCTTCACAGTCCATCCTGTCCGCCATTTCCATGGTAATCAGCAATTTCCTGATATTACTTGACGTACTCCGATTTTTCATAAATCCTGACTGCTCCCCACCAATTAAAACAGGCAGAAACTGCCCCAGGCGCATAGCAAGAACCTTGGCGAGAATCTTATTGTCGGTATTAATAAGGCTGATTGGACGATAATTAGCCGGATGATTACAGTCCTTGCCTTTTTTCAAAAAGACTGAAATAGACGCATGGTTAGTACTTTTGGGCAACGTCCCAGTCAATTTGCTGGAAACAAACATATCTCTCAAGAGCTCTAAGGCCGAGTTCGGGAGGATCCGATAAAACTCACAAGGGAGGCCATCAGGGCCCGGCGATTTACCCACATTCAGTTCTGAAATAGCACTTTTGATCTCATCCACCGTTATCATATCACCAAGAAGATCACGTTCAGCATCCTGAATCTTAGGCAAGTTTAAACTACCAAAAAAGTCCTCCCCCCTACCAGTAACACCCACCTCACTGCTATATAGATTCTCATAGAAGTCTCGAAAGATTGAGTTAATCTTGATGGGATCGAATGTAATCCTACCCTCCTGGTCAAGCATAGAAGCAATTGCTGACTCCGAAATCTTTTTCTTCAACCGGTATGCCAGCCATCTGTCACAACGTTCACCCTTTTCAAAGTATGCACACTTGGAATAGAACAAGCCACGTTCTGCCCTCAGCGACAAAAATTCTTCCATTTCTTTTTTAAGTTTTTTCAAAGAGGCCAATTTCACTGAATCAGTCGCATCTAGCATCAGATCCCTAGAGATCTCCCCAATACGCAGGTCAAGATCCTGTCTCTTTCTCTCCTCCCTCTTACGTTTACCACTAGACAGCCCTAAACAGACACCACGCATACAACATTTAAATGTTTCCCATGTGTTCGCCACACTGACCTCTTCTGAGCGATTCTCCACAACAAAATAGTTAGCTTCCGAGACAATCCGCTCCAATATATCATCATCCAATAAGATTGAGGTATTCAGTTTCCAAGAGAAAGTCCGTACACTCCGAAATTTAAGTTTCATATGTATCACCACAGGGGCATGATCACTCAACAAAATATTACCAATATCACTAGAGACAATATTTTCCGAAACATTACCACCCGCAAAAAACATGTCTAGCCTAGAAAACACACTATGTGCATTAGAATAGAAACTATATTGACGTCTGTCCAAGTTCCTCAGGCGCCAAGAATCTTTCAAATTATGTTCCTCCAAGAGTGATCTAAGCGCCCGATGATGATGATCACAACGTAGCACTCGCCTGACCTGACTCCTATCAAGTATAGGATCAACCACAGTATTAAAGTCACCCCCGAGTAGAATATTAGGATTATTCAATTCTAATAGGGTCTGCGCCACCATTCTAAAAAAAGAGCCATCGTCCACTGTCGGAGCATACACATTGCAGAGCGTCAACAGTTCCCCCTGAATTTCCACCAACAAGGCAATCATCCTACCATCCCTGCCTGCACACTCTCTTAAAACTTTAATGGGCAGTTTCTTCCGAAACAGAATGGCAACTCCCCTGGACCTTGACGAAAATGAAGAACTAAAAGCTGAACCAACCCATTCCTTTTCTAGCTTAGAGATTTCATCCGCCAAAATATGAGTTTCTTGCAAAAAACAGATATCAGCATGCATATCCTGCAACATGTGAAAGACTTTCTTCTTCTTAAGCAAGTTATTGATCCCATTCACATTCCAAGAGACCATACAGAGATCATTGCCCGCCCCGCCAGCACACAAAGCCATCTTCACACCCTGTATGACTAAAACATCATATGCAAAAACAGTACATAAAAAACCTGAAAAAGGCCCTACACTTAAACATAGAGAAAAAACAAAAAGTATAAAACTAAAAGAACAGTTAAGACTGCGAAGTCTATTCAGCCTAAAAAACAATTTGAACAACATTCCAAACCCTCCCCAGGACCTCTCCCAAAGGAACCCAGAGTCCATCAATTGTATAACACAAGTAATAATTTTCTAAAAACCGTATCAAAAACCCATTACGAAGATTGCACTCACACCCAAACCCTCCACCCCCCCCTTGACCCAACAAACAATAGGAACCTTTAAAGCAGAAACCGGTATCAAACTGAACCCACAAAGTAATGGAAAGATATTTAAGCATAGGAACATTGGACGCACAACACCCAAGTCATCCTTGCTCCTGAAAACGAAAACTGCCCGCATTCTGATCCCTTTTACATCCACAAACCTTCAGTAACATTCTAGTTCCCACCATGATGCTGAGATTGACAACGCCACTACTTGCACCTGTCCATGTGGTGGCCAGAGGGACATGTCACTCTAGAAACTCCTCCAAGCGAGGAATGTGAATGCTGCAGATAACGCAGAAGCAGCCGCAGGAGACCATTGAGCCCAGGCAAGGAAAGTGGGACACCGGGGCACATCACAGCATCGACTGTGCAGCATGCACAAGCAATACAAATGCAAACCGGAGCAAGAGAACAGGAACACTGAAAGTATTACGAAGGGAAATCAGTGAAAAGGGATTGAAGATGCTATGGTTAAATAAGGAAAACAGACATATATTAAAGAGGTCCTGGCAGGTGAGCATGGCAGACAACGTGCAGCGAGTCTGGGGCCGCACCCAAAAGTGTATGTTGTGAAAGCCCTGGCAGGAGAGTACACCAGGCAACAAGATTTCAAGTCTGGGGCCTGCATGCACCCAAAGTGAACACTGGAAGCCCTGGCAGGAGAGCATGCTAGGCATGGGCGAAGTGTAAAAGCAAAAGGGAAGACGCATACCCCTTTGGTGCAAGTGTACAAGGAAGCCCTGGCAGTAGAGTATAAGAGGCATGAGAATGGGTGAAAGTACAAAGTGAAACGATTTGACTGGCACATTGTCGGACAAGCTTTCTCTGTAGGTAATCTGTGGTACATTATGTTGCAGATACATTCCAGGTAACAAACAGTCAGTGCTCTCACAAATAGGTGCATGAGAGTTTTGTAAAGGGGGTTCTGGAGACTCTCCAACGTTATCATGCAGACTGGCTTTCGGTAAGGAATCTGAAATACCCCTTGGGATATGATACCATGACTTGGTGGCGTAACGGGCCTGAGGGATACCTCTCATTCCACCCTCTAGGAGGCACATCAGGTATAAGCTGGCCTAACCCAGCACGTTGTGGCTTGTAGAAAGAGAATATCAGAGACAGACCTATTCTGCTATTCTTCAAGAAAGCCATATTGACCTTCCACTTTGAATCACAGAGGTGGATGGCACCTGCAAAATCTCTCCATGAATACTCCTACCCCACCCAAACAATCCCTATCAGTCACTGCTGCTGTGTGAAGTGTACAGTGTGTGCGCTATAAGTATTACAAACATATTTTGGTGCAGAGTGCTAACGGTATGTTCATCATAGGCGTAGACAGGGTAGGGCCTGAGCTGGCAAGGCCCACCACAAATGTGTAAATGACCACTCAACAGCACTGTGTGTGCATTTACAGATGTGAATGTCACTGCTGTGGGCCCCGACTACATTAGCTTGAGTCCCCACTTGTTAGACAATCCTAGCTACGCATCTGATGTTCATATTCCCTTCGTGTTTACTTTTCAATGGAAAAACCAAAAAAAAGTAAAAGGATGCTAATTTGCACTGATTTGAGACCAAAATTTTGTTTTGAATTTAGGGATCCTAGTTTCATCATTATTAAATGGATCACACAATCCTAGATCACTTGCAAAGGGACAAAATGTGAACTTGTGATTGTCCTGTAAGGTAGCAGGATGTTAAGAGCACATGAAAGCCTAATTGTGAGATCTATGGCACCATTCTATAGATTACTTATGCTCCTTTCACCAAAACTGCAAGTAGCCGATTCCTCGGAAAAGAACCTTAGTAAACTTTCAACAGGAAAAGTGATTTTCCCTCCTAATTGAAGCCTATATGTTGTAGCTTAAAAGCCTGTTTAGGTTTCCCCACTAATCCTCCTTTTTCCCAAGCCAATAAATTGCACTCCTAAGCTACAAATGGGGCTTGCTAGTTATGGCAAGAATCATCTTCTGGGACCTGTGCATAAAGAAACAATCAGACTAAGCCTCATCAGTTTAAAAGAAAATGGCATTCTATCAGATGCATTGTTGGAGCAAGTAAAACACAAGGTGTCAAGCACTTTGAACCCACAGAAGATAAACGTAAAACAAATATAGATGCTTTAAGTATGGTCTCTAGAGAATATTCATAGAGGTTCCTTGTCTCTTATCCAAGCTTGATTCTAACGTCTGAAGTTCCAAACAGTCAGGCTCAGTGTGTTTGAAATGATAGTGTGTGTTTCAGTTTGAACTTACTGTGAGAAGGCTCAGAATATTTACTTGGTGCGAGTTTGCAGCAACCATGAGTGCAGATCCTTACTTGGTCCCTTGTGCCTCTACGATGAACAGGCTCACATGTGTACTTTGTTCTTTTGTGATATTGCGAGAGAATCAGATCGTATTCTAATGCAGTGTGTGTTTGTGGTATGATCAGTGGTGAACATAATTCTGTGTATGTTTATGGTGACCAAGCTGAGATCCATACTTGCCCATTTCTGGGTTTACAGTGAGTGAGTTTTTACAACAACTGTCAGATCTTACCCCATGGGTAAGTGCGCACAGTGAACTTGTATGTGCACACGTAACTCCCCTTACTATGTGCACACAACAGTATGCAGCGACAGTGAATAGAACTGTCACAGAGACTCCATTGCACTATTACAACTGTTAGCAACGAAGGGGTACAAGGTAGGCAAGCCAAGCTCCAGTATTGGCAATGGGATGGGTACTTGAGGAAATGTATCTTTGCAGATGGGAAGAGAATAATCCCTGACAGGGCAGCAACTGAGCGTGCCACTCCCAAGCCGCTCACAGTGAAAGACATGCACACATGTTTAGGGTTATGCAATTACTGTAGAGCATGGATTCTTGACTACGCAGCATACACAAGGCCACTCCCACAGGGCCTCAAGGAAGCATTAAAAGATAAAAGTATGATAGAATGGACTGCAGCTAGGATTATGAATTTCAATAATCTACAGCTAGGATTAAGAGTTTCAATGATCTAAAGTGATTTCCACAGCCCCCGGCCCTGCCACTCCAGATTACACGCAGGAGTTTTACATATTCTCACGCTCAATGGCACAATCACGACAGCGGTATTGACGCAAAAAAAAACAATGAGCCCCAAGCGAATGGCCTACTACAGCGGCACACTAGACACTATTATGCAGGGACAGTTTGCATGCAAACAGGCTTTCACTGCTGCAGCCTTTGCAATGGAAAGAAGTTCCACAATTGTGATGGGGTGCTTGCTGTTGATGGGTGAGCGACCATGGACCAGAATACAGGACAGAGACATGTTGGGGCAGCAGTGGTTTGCCTAGAGGGGGACGACTATGAGACACTAGTAAAGAAAAGGTTACCCATGCATTATTCAGCCCAAGCAACAGCACTTGTAGCCCTTACTGTGGCCCTTCGGGCATCTCAGGGGTGTTATGCCACCATTTTTTCAGACTCTGCGTACGTCATCACTACAGTGCATGCAGGTCTTTCATGCTGGAGAAGGAGGGGCTTTAGACGAGCAGACGTCTCACCAGCGCAACATGCCACCCTGCTTAATATACATTAGTTTCCACCCTTGCAGAACCAACTGAAGTGGCGGTCGTTAAATGCGCGGCACACACCAACAACACTGAAGAAATCTCGATGGGGAAAGCAGCCGCTAATGCTGCTGCAAAAGCTGCAGCATATCTCTAAGTGCCAACGCATGCTGAGTATGTCTGCATAGCCATGGTTACGCGGCCAGAGATAGACCCATACATGCCCATGCCCATCGCACAGATAATTGAGCTCCAGCGCACAGCCCCACAGGAGGAGCCATAAATGTGCCAAGTGTTTAGTACAGGGATGACACTCAGAACATCGCAAGGCACCCTGCCCGCCCCATCGGACCTGTCCGCAAGCTGCATATTGACTATGCAGATAAGGGGGAGAGATGCAATGGAGCTCAATACCTTATTGTAGTGGTGTGTCCATTCTCGAGGTTGGTTGAGGCCAGTCTATGTGCCCACCGAGATGAAAAATGGGCTGCAAAATTCATTGTACGTGAGGTCTTCCCACGGTGGGGGGTATGTGACGTTCAGAGATCTGACAACGGCACCCATTTTTTCAAAGAGATCAAAGCTCTATTGGGTATCAAACACTGCATGTGTCCGGTTGTATTTATTTATTTATTTAGCATTTGTAGCACGCGCCAAACTCGTAGGTATCTGGGCGCTGGAAAGCAGGTAATACACATTACAGGGTTAGCACAGGCAACCACTGAAAACAATCGTTTGGCATAAATAATATTACACATATTTACAGACATAAGATATTTACATATACATTTTTTTGTTTGTACATAATCAGTAATATTTACATGTGCAACCTTATTAACATAAGTAATAAGCAAATGATATAGCGTAGATATATTCACATGAACAGATTGTGTAGGATGAAACTGTGATCATTAAGTCACAAAGACTACACATGTCTTGATGTTTTGGGTTGGAGTTAACAGGTTGGTAAGATATTTAGGAGCTATGTTAATGAGGCATTTGTGGGTGGTTTCCATTGTTTTGAATTTGATCCGGAAGCCAGCACACTTTGCGTCTGATTTCAGAGATATGTTCTCTTCTTGGTATGTTTAGTGCTGCTCGTAGGGCGTTGCGTTTTGAGTGACCTGTAGTTTTTTAATGCTGGTAGTCGCAGTGCCGGCCAGGAGGATATTACAATAGTCGAGTTTTAACAGAATGAGGGCTCTTGCTATCTGCAGATAAGTAGGGTCTGCAGTCATTAATGAGTTTGGCTGTGTATACTGCTGAAGAGATCATGGAATTGACTTGTCTTGAGAAGGTTAAGGAGCAATCCACGTACAC
Organism: Ambystoma mexicanum; assembly: GCF_040938575.1. Classification (NCBI taxonomy): domain Eukaryota; kingdom Metazoa; phylum Chordata; class Amphibia; order Caudata; family Ambystomatidae; genus Ambystoma; species Ambystoma mexicanum. The sequence goes on along the minus strand of NC_090939.1, from coordinate 225,133,571 downwards.
ACCCAGCATTTTAACTTCTTTCAAGATGGTAATGGTATTTCCATCTATTATGAAGTGTTTGTATTTGGGGTCAAGTTTTTTGAGGTGTGTTTGGGTGCCTACCAGGAGGAGCTCTGTTTTTTGTCGTCATTGAGACAAGGTTCATGTTGGGCCATCCAGGATTGGATCATCCGTTAAATGTCATTGAGGATGATGCAGTCAGTGTTGTAGTCTCCAGTTAGGTGAACTAGAATTTGCGTATCGTCCGCATAGTTTGTATAGGACACTCCATGTTCATCAATGCGGTCGAATAGCAGCTTGATGAATATGTTGTAAAGCGTTGGTGATATGCAAGATCCTTGAGGAACCCCACAGGGAAGGCGTGCAGGGGTGGCGTTAGCTAGGTTTGAGAAAACCCATGGTACGCTCGGGGAGGAATGATCTTATCCAGGCAATGACATTGAGTAAGAAGTTTGCAGCACTGTCCAGGTGGTGGCATAGTATTTTATGATTTACTAAGTCAAATGCCGCAGAGAGGTCTAGGAGGAGTAGTATGACTAGGTTTATGTTGTCAATTATGGTGTCCATTTGTTTTCTTAGGTCAAGGAGTGTAGTTTCAGTCCCGTGTTTATGTCGGAAACCTAATTGGCGTAGGCCCAGGTGATTGTTATTTTCCAGGTGTTCCTGAATCTGGAGGTAGGCGGCGCGGTCAAGGAATTTCAAGAGGAAGGGGACCATTGTGATGGGACAGTTTGTAGGGATGCAGGGGTCAAGGGATAGTTTTTATTTTTTTTTAGAAGCTGGAGGAACCAAGCTTCTTTCAGATTCTTAAGGACTGTAGCTTGTGGGAAAGAATTATTGATGAGAGGTGTTGAATGGGGCGAGTTCTGTAACAGTCTTTTATGAAAGGGGCAGCGCATATGTCGCCTTGACACCTTGACGGTGTTAGGCTAGAGATGATTTTGATGACCTCAGTGGTGGAGACAGGCCTAAATTCAAAAGGAGGGGGTGATGGCTCTCACATGATTGGTGGGTAAGTGGTAATGGCTGGCTTTGTTAACTTTTTGTTTGCGATTTTGTTTTGGAGCATAGCTATTTGTCAAGGAGTGCATGCTGTATGTTGGCACAACATGTTTCATCGATCTGACAGGTATCGGGTGGGCTAGTGGGAGACTCAAGTTTCCTCAGGATTGTGAATAATTCCTTACTGCTGGATTTGGCATTTGTTATGCGGTCATTGTATGTAGTGTTTTTAGCTAGCAGTATTGCTCGTTTATATTTTTATCGGAGGAGATGAATAGATCCCTGTTGTTTTGTGATGATGAGGCTTTCCAGGTTGATTCAGCTCTGCGTTTATTTGACCTAAGATTCTTGAGGTCAGGTGTGAACCGGGAGTTCAGGTGAGCTGTCTGTTTTGGTTTGCAGAGTTTAATTGGGGCAATTTTGTCAATGGCTTGGAGGATGGTGGGGTTGTAGAGATCTACCATGGTTGACAGTTTGGCACGGGAGTAGGTACCTTCAGTGATGGGGCCTAATAGAGGGAGAAGGTTAGTGCATTTGATGCTGCGTGTGTTTCTTGCAAGGGTAGCTGGGGTTAAGTGTGGAACAGTTTTGTGTTGGGTTTGTCTGGGGATGGTGAATGTGATGTTTTGGTCTGACAAAGGGCAAGGGGAATTAGCTGTAATGCTGGTTTATCCATTTAGATCAGTAAGCCAGTCTAGGAAGCAACCTTTGACATGGGTACGTTGAGTAAGTCCAAGAGCAGCCACTGTGTTTTGAATGGTTGTGGCAATGGGATCTAGACTGTCAGAGGCCAAGATTAAAGTCTCATAAGATGAGGATTCGGGTAGATGGTTTAGTGTTTTATGAGAGTAGCAGAGTTATATCCTCGTCAAAGGTTTGTAATGGTCCTGGTGGTCGGTATCTGATATGCAAGGTGGTAGTTGCAGTATTGGGATAGGATAGTTTGATAGAGAGAAGTTCTCTAGATGAGAAAGCTTGGTCATGTCATTCTCTGATCGAAAGGTCATATTTAGCAATCAGGGCAACTCCACCTCCTTTTGTGATGGCTCAATCTTTTCTGTAGATGGTGAACCCTTCTAGTATGGCTAGTGAGAGTACAGGGCCTGCTGCAGGGTGCAGGCAAGTTTCGGCGACCGCTAGGAGGTCACGATGGTTGGTAGTTAAGAGGTCAGATATGTCAAGGACATGTGCCAGGAGTGATCTAGCGTTGAGGAGACGCTGACATTGGTAGTCTGAGTACAATTTGGGGTATTGTGTGATGGGGATTATGTGGTGTGGCTCAGTACATCATTAGGTACAATGGGTTTGCTAAGCACTCTGGAGTGAGGTTAGTAAGGTCGGGTAACCATTTTGGCTCAGTGGCCTTAGTAGTAGATTGCGCAACCTAAACCCAGCAGATGGGACCAACAATCAGTTTTGGGCTAGGCAAGGTCAGTTCAAGGCTGGGCCCAATCAATTTAGAGCTAGGCATGATCAATTTAGTGCTAGGCGCAAGCAAATCAGGGCTGGGCACTCTCAATTTAGGGCTAGGCACAATCGATCCTGAGCTAGGCACATTTAGCTCTGGGCTCGGCACAATCGCTGTAGGGCTAAGCACAATCGATTCAAGGCTAGGCCCATTAAGTTCAGGGCTAGGCACAATCACTGTAGGGCTAGGCACAATCAATTAAGGGATGGGAACAATAAATTTAGGGCGGGGCACAATCAATTCAGGGATAGGCACAATTCAGGGATAGGCTGGGTCCTTTCAATTTAGGGCTAGGCGAAAGTAAATGAAGGCTAGGCACAATGAAAATAGGGCTAGGCACAACCAATTCAGGGCTAGGCACAAGTAAATCAGGGCTTGGCACAATCAATGTAGGGCTAGGCACAATTAATGTAGGGCTAGGCACAATCAGTTCAGGGCTAGGCACAATCAGTTCAGGGCTAGGCACAATCAGTTCAGGGCTAGACATTATCAATTTAGGGCTAGGTGTTAGGGAGAATTCTCATTTATGGCTAATTTCCCTGATAGTCCCTCAGCAGCTTTGCTGGATTTCTGGGCTTTATTTTTTCCACCTGGTAAGAGTGTAAGCCTTCTTCCCACTCTTACAGTGTATGTGTGTGTGTGTGTTGTACTTTTTGTGCTCATGGGCTATGGAGTGTCACCAACTCCCTAGGCATCATCTTTTTACTTGTGTGTCACACAGACCTTTAGCGCAGTGGCACAGGGATGTTTTTTAGGCTTCCCTTGTGAACTCCATTTCTGGGGATAGGATATGATATATGATATGATATTGCATTTGTATCGCGCTCGTACACAAGTGTTTTAGAGCGCGACTAGGCAGTGGAGGGGAACAAGGGAGAACACAGCACAACATAAAAATGATCTTACTAGGCCCAGTGACATTGAGAACGTGCAAGTGCATGGGAAAGGGAAAAAGTCATGGAAGGGGGAGAGTGGAAAGTGCAGAAGCCGAGGAGCGCAGATAAATAAAATAAATAGAAAATTGAGGCAAACTGTGGTAGTGCAGCCAGCAAGCGGCAAGTGCTGTGTATAAGGCAGCAGACTGGGTAAGTCTGAATAAGTGCAGAAAAAGAAGAAAAATGGGGGGGGGTCTGTGGTTACAGATACAGTCCCCAGTGCAAGGGGTGGCCAGGAGGAAGTGCAGGAAGGTGGCAGGGTGAGCAGATACCTGGGCCCAGGAGACAGAGGGTGGCCAGGTGCACAGTGCCAAGAGAACAGATCAGCAGGTGAGAAGGGGAGCGAAGGCAAAAGCAAAGAGGAAGGTTTTGAGGTGCTTCCGGAACCGGAGATGGTTCTCCTCAAGTTTAAGAGTGGCAGGGAGGCTGTACCAGAGGGAGGCCCCAGCCGAAGATGGAAATCTACCCCCAGCTCGTTTCTTTGAAAAACGACTGACCCCGAGGGAGTTAGAGGTAGAGGAGCGAAGAGCTCGAGAGGGGAGGTATTTGCAGAGGGTTGGCTGAAGGTATTTTGGACCTAGGCACCAGAAAGCCTTGTGGACAATACAGAGGGTTTTGAATTTAATCCTTGCATCCACTGGGAGCCAATGGAGAGATTTCAAAGCTGGAGAGATACGATCCCAGGGCTTGAGGCCAAGGACAAGTCTTACAGTCCTGTTCTGGATAAGTTGTAGAGGGCGCAGAGTAGAGGCAGGTAGATTTAGAAAGAGGCTGTTACAAAAGTCCAACCGAGAGAGAACCAGTGCTTGGGAGACAGTGAGCTTCTGAGGGAAGGAGAGGAAAGGAAGAATACCTCCGAGTTCCAGTGCCTACTGATGACTACTGTCCCCCAAAAACATGTAATGTCACAATTGGCTTTACTAGTCCTTTTAAATACAGATCCAGTACAAACCATCTTACAATGGAGTACTGGAGGGGAATATCTTTCCCCTGTCCTTCTGTACCTCAAGAGGCACTTTCTGTCCCCCTTCCTGACTCGACATGGCTGGTGGCAGTGGTAACTATCATTTTTACACAGATTCCCGTGTTAGTGTTCTGGCTGTGGTGACAGAAGACGTGAACATAAAACCTGCTACCCCGCATCATTTTTGGTTTTGGGTCCTAGCATGGTTTTTTGCCATTTCGTGTTGGAAAGGTCTTTCTTATTGTTTGCTTTTCGCGCGAAACCAGGTTTGGTTTCCTTGTTCTCCGTCCTTTGGTGGGCTTCTGCGAACAATCCCTCCTTTGGCGTCTTGGTGTCTAGGTGGGCTGAATGTGAGGGAGGGGTTTAGTAACCCCCTGAACAGGGTCCCCCTGGAGACCCAAGTCGCACTTTGTGTCCATTGGCTGGGGTGGTTGTCCGGCTGGACAACACCCTTGCTGTGTGATTGACAGCCAGGCTGTGTGAATGGGGGCGTTTAGCATAAAAGGCAGGACTCCTGGGCTGAAAGTCAGAGTCGCCACTGGAACTACAATAACCGAAGAGAAGTGGAGAAGAAGACAGCTGCTGCAACTCTTGGATCCCGGTGAAGCCCTGCTGCAGAGTCCTGAGCTATCTACCCTTCAACAACAGAAGATCTAGTCCAGAGTCTTCTTCCCTTGAGCCTGGTGGGATCAACCAGCTCACCTTCTACAGCCAGAGAATCCTCTTCTGGGTCGAAATCACTGCACTGAGCTGTAGTGGCCTGGATAGCCATCAGAAAAGCCCTCTCTTGTTTTTAAGGAACGCACCTTTTATTCATCGTTGCTTTGCTGTTGCTGGCCTCATCCCGGGGTAGTGCAGATCGCTCCAGACGTCGTCCTTCTTGTCCCCACGACTGAAGCTTCAGGAACCGTGAGTCTGCAGGAACTACCAGGAACAACTGCTGTAGCACCAACTTTCTTCATCCGAATAAGGTACTGTGTGCATTTGGTCCTTCTCTCCATCCGACCTTGAGGAATCGGGGTGAACCCTTTTCCTTTCCGAAGGCTTGTCCTTTCTTTCTTCCCTCTTATAACTTTTGCTTCCCTTTGACAATATCCAGTACTCCTGGCAACGTTAATCTTGAGCTGTTCTCACCGTGTGCTTCTCGACAACAGAGCCCCTGCTCCATTTGACACTGGCGCAGGCCTATTCACTCTTATCTGCCTCTTAGAACACGTCCTCTGATTCTATTGCCTTGACAAAAGTATTGCCTATGATTTTTATCCACTATTCCCTTGTCTTAATTGTATGTGCCAAGTGTGTTTGATTACGGTTACATTTCTTCCCGCGGGTAAGCTTTTCTTTCGTAAGACCGAACTGTCATTACTGTCAAAAAAGTGATTACGTATTAACCCACAGTAACTTCTTTGTTTCGCAACACCGGTCTGTCAAATCCTAATATACTTACCTTGAATTGACCTGTACAAATGGAATTGGTTGTGTGTAGTATATTTAGAGTGTGGTTTTATCTAATAGAAGTGAAGTGTTTTGTGAACAGATGGTTTAAAAATACATGTACTTATGTATTTTAACCAGAAACCTTGAGTCAGTGTTTGCTTGAGTCACAGTAATTGTAGTCCTTTGTGTAATCCCTACTACTGCTGATTTGCTCTTGAGATAAGTCTGGCTGCTCAGCCATCGCTACCACTTTACTGTGTAGTACAGGCTTGTACCAAAGGTGAAATTGTACTATCACTTGTAGTCTTAATTGTCTGTAGTGTTCCCTAAGGGTACTGCAGATGATTCTGCCTAACACTAGGCACAATCAATTTAGTGCTAGGCATAATCAATTCAGGGCTAGGTGCAAGCAAATCAGGGCTAGGCGCAATCAATTCAGGGTGAGGCACAATCAATTCAGTTCAGGGCTAGGTAATCTCCCTTTAGGGGTAGGTGCAAGTAAATCAGGCCTGGGCACAATCAATGTAGGGCTAGGCGCATTCAATTCAGGGCTAGGCACATTCAGTTCAGGGCCGGGCACATTCAGTTCAGGGCCTGGCACATTCAGCTCAGGGCCTGGCGCATTCAGCTCAGGGCCTGGCGCATTCAGCTCAGGGCCTGGCGCATTCAGCTCAGGGCCTGGCGCATTCAGCTCAGGGCCTGGCGCATTCAGCTCAGGGCTAGGCACAAACAAATCAGGGCTAGGCACATTTAGATCAGGGCTAGGAACAATCACTGTAGGGTTAGACAACACATTTAGGGCTAGGCACAATCGATTTAGGGTTAGGCACATTCAGTTCAGGGCTAGGCACATTCAGTTCAGGGCTAGGCGCAATCATATAGGGCTGGGCACATTCCGTTCAGGGCTGGGCACATTCCGTTCAGGGCTGGGCACATTCCGTTCAGGGCTGGGCACATTCCGTTCAGGGCTAGACCCAATCGATTCAGGGCCAGGCACAATCGATTCAGGGCCAGGCACAATCGATTCAGGGCCAGGAACAATCACTGTAGGGCTAGGCACAATCAATTTAGAGCTAGGCGCAATCAATTTAAGGCTAGGCACAAGTAAACAGGGCCGGGCGCATTCAGTTCAGGGCCGGGCGCTTTCAGTTCAGGGCCGGGCGCATTCAGTTCAGGGCCGGGCGCAGTCAGTTCAGGGCCGGGCGCAGTCAGTTCAGGGCCGGGCGCAGTCAGTTCAGGGCCGGGCGCAGTCAGTTCAGGGCCGGGCGCAGTCAGTTCAGGGCCGGGCGCAGTCAGTTCAGGGCCGGGCGCAGTCAGTTCAGGGCCGGGCGCAGTCAGTTCAGGGCCGGGCGCAGTCAGTTCAGGGCCGGGCGCAGTCAGTTCAGGGCCGGGCGCAGTCAGTTCAGGGCCGGGCGCATTCAGTTCAGGGCCGGGCGCATTCAGTTCAGGGCCGGGCGCATTCAGTTCAGGGCCGGGCGCATTCAGTTCAGGGCTAGGTGCAAGTAAATCAGGGCTAGGCACAAACAATTTAGGGATAGGTACAAAAAAATCAGGGCTAGGCACAAACAATTTAGGGCTAGGCACAATCATTTGAGGGCTTGATGCAGGCAAATCATGGCTAGGCACATTCAGTTCAGGGCTAGACACAATCGATTCAGGGCTAGGCAAAATTGATTCATGGTTAGGCACAAGCAAATCAGGGCTAGGCACATTTAGATCAGGGCTAGGAACAATCACTGTAGGGCTAGACACAATAAATTTAGGGCTAAGCACAATTGATTCAAGGCTAGGCACATTTAGTTAAGGGCTAGGCACAATCAATTAAGGGCTGGGCACATTCAGTTCATGGCTGGGCACAATCAATTCAGGGCTTGGCACAATACATTCAGGGCTTGGCACAATACATTCAGGAATGGGTACTCTCAATTTAGGCCTAGGCACAAGCAAATCAGGGAAAGGCACATTTAGCTCAGGGCTAGGAACAATCACTGTAGGGCTAGGCACAATCAATTTAGAGCTAGGCACAATCAATTTAGAGCTAGGCACAATCAATTTAGGGCGAGGTGTAAGTAAATCAGGGCTAGGCGTAAGTAAATCAGGGCCGGGCGCAATCAGTTTGGGGCCGGGCGCAATCAGTTTGGGGCCGGGCGCAATCAGTTTGGGGCCGGGCGCAATCAGTTTGGGGCCGGGCGCAATCAGTTTGGGGCCGGGCGCAATCAGTTTGGGGCCGGGCGCAATCAGTTCGGGGCCGGGCGCAATTTAGGGTTAGGTGCAAATAAATCTGGGCTAGGCACAAACAATTTAGGGCTAGGCACAATCATTTGAGGGCTAGATGCAGGCAAATCAGGGATAGGCACAATCAATTCCGGGCTAGGCATAATCAATTCAGGGCTAGGCACAATCAATTCAGGGCTAGGCACAATCAATTCAGGGCTAGGCAATCTCACTTTAGGGCTAGGTGCAAGTAAATCAGGGCTAGCACAATTAGTTTGGGGTTAGGTGCATGTAAATCAGGGCTAGCCAGAATCAATTCAGGGCTAGGCACATTCAGTTCAGGGCTGGGCACATTCAGTTCAGGGCTGGGCACATTCAGTTCAGGGCTGGGCACATTCAGTTCAGGGCTGGGCACATTCAGTTCAGGGCTAGGTGCACATAAATCAGGGCTAGGCAAAATCACTTTAGAGCTAGGCAAAATCACTTTATGGCTAGGCACAATTGATTCAGGGCTAGGCACAATTGATTCAGGGCTGGGCACAATTGATTCAGGGCTGGGCACATTCAGGGCTGGGCTGGGCACATTCAGGGCTGGGCTGGGAACATTCCGTTCAGGGCTAGGCACATTCCGTTCAGGGCTGGGCACAAGTAAATCAGGACTGGGCACAAGTAAATCAGGGCTGGGCACAAGTAAATCAGGGCTGGGCACAATCACTTTAGGGCTAGGCACAATAAATGTAGGGCTCAGCACAATCGATTCAAGGCTGGGCACATTTAGTTCAGGGATAGGCACTATCAATTCAGGGCTTGGCACAATCGATTCAGGGCTTGGCACAATCAATTCAAGGCTGGGTACTCTGAATTTGGGTCTAGACGAAAGTAAATCAGGGCTAGGCACAATTGATTCAGGGCTAGGCACAATTAATTCAGGGCTGGGCACATTCAGTTCAGGGCTGGGCACATTCAGTTCAGGGCTGGGCACATGCAGTTCAGGGCTGGGCACATGCAGTTCAGGGCTGGGCACATGCAGTTCAGGGCTGGGCACATGCAGTTCAGGGCTAGGTGCAAATAAATCAGGGGTAGGCACAATCACTTTAGGGCTAGGCACATTCCATTCAGGGCTGGGCACATTCCATTCAGGGCTGGGCACATTCCATTCAGGGCTGGGCACATTCCATTCAGGGCTGGGTACAAGTAAATCAGGGCTGGGCACAAGTAAATCAGGGCTGGGCACAAGTAAATCAGGGCTGGGCACAAGTAAATCAGGGCTGGGCACATTCGGTTCAGGGCTGGGCACATTCAGTTCAGGGCTAGGTGCAAATAAATCAGGGCTAGGCACAATCACTTTAGGGCTAGGCACGTTCAGGGCTGGGCACATTCAGTTCAGGGCACAAGTAAATCAGGGCTAGGCACAAGTAAATCAGGGCTAGGCGCAATCAATTCAGGGCTAGGCGCAATCAATTCAGGGCTAGGCGCAATCAATTCAGGGCTAGGCGCAATCAATGTAGGGCTGGGCGCAATCAATGTAGGGCTGGGCGCAATCAATGTAGGGCTGGGCGCAATCAATGTAGGGCTAGGTGCAATCAATGTAGGGCTGGGCACATTCCGTTCAGGGCTGTGAACATTCAGTTCAGGGCTGGGAACATTCAGTTTAGGGCTGGGAACATTATGTTCAGGGCTGGGCACATTCTGTTCAGGGCTAGGTGCAAATAGATCAGGGCTAGGCACAATCACTTTAGGGTTAGGCACATTTAGTTCAGGGCTGGGCACATTCCGTTCAGGGCTGGGCACATTCCGTTCAGGGCTGGGCACAAGTAAATCAGGGCTGGGCACAAGTAAATCAGGGCTGGGCACAATCACTTTAGGGCTAGGCACAATAAATGTAGGGCTCAGCACAATCGATTCAAGGCTGGGCACATTTAGTTCAGGGATAGGCACTATCAATTCAGGGCTTGGCACAATCGATTCAGGGCTTGGCACAATCAATTCAAGGCTGGGTACTCTGAATTTGGGTCTAGACGAAAGTAAATCAGGGCTAGGCACAATTGATTCAGGGCTAGGCACAATTAATTCAGGGCTGAGCACATGCAGTTCAGGGCTGGGCACATTCAGGGCTGGGCACATTCAGTTCAGGGCTGGGCACATTCAGTTCAGGGCTGGGCACATTCAGTTCAGGGCTGGGCACATTCAGTTCAGGGCTAGGTGCAAATAAATCAGGGGTAGGCACAATCACTTTAGGGCTAGGCACATTCCATTCAGGGCTGGGCACATTCCATTCAGGGCTGGGCACATTCCATTCAGGGCTGGGCACAAGTAAATCAGGGCTGGGCACAAGTAAATCAGGGCTGGGCACAAGTAAATCAGGGCTGGGCACAAGTAAATCAGGGCTGGGCACATTCAGTTCAGGGCTGGGCACATTCAGTTCAGGGCTAGGTGCAAATAAATCAGGGCTAGGCACAATCACTTTAGGGCTAGGCACGTTCAGGGCTGGGCACATTCAGTTCAGGGCTGGGCACAAGTAAATCAGGGCTAGGCACAAGTAAATCAGGGCTAGGCACAAGTAAATCAGGGCTAGGCGCAATCAATTCAGGGCTAGGCGCAATCAATTCAGGGCTAGGCGCAATCAATGTAGGGCTGGGCGCAATCAATGTAGGGCTGGGTGCAATCAATGTAGGGCTGGGCACATTCCGTTCAGGGCTGGGAACATTCAGTTCAGGGCTGGGAACATTCAGTTTAGGGCTGGGAACATTATGTTCAGGGCTGGGCACATTCTGTTCAGGGCTAGGTGCAAATAAATCAGGGCTAGGCACAATCACTTTAGGGTTAGGCACATTTAGTTCAGGGCTGGGCACATTCCGTTCAGGGCTGGGCACAAGTAAATCAGGGCTAGGCACAATCAATTGAGTGCTAGGTGCAAATAAATCAAGGCTAGGCACAATCAATTTAGGGCTAGGCACAATCGATTCAGGGCTAGGCACAAGCAAATCAGGGCTAAGCACATTTAGCTCAGGGCTAGGAACAATCACTGTAGGGCTAGACACAAAAAATTTAGGGTGAAGCACAATCGATTCAAGACTAGGCACATTTAGTCCAGGGCTAGGCACATTCAATCCAGGGCTAGGCACATTCAGTTCAGGGCTAGGCACACTCAGTTCGGGGCTAGGCGCCAGTAAATCAGGGCTAGGCGCAAGGAAATCAGGGCTGGGCGCAAGTAAATCAGGGCCAGGCGCAAGTAAATCAGGGCGGGCGCAACCAGTTCAGGGCCGGGCGCAACCAGTTCAGGGCTGGGCGCAACCAGTTCAGGGCTAGGTGCAAGTAAATCAGGGCTAGGCACAAAAATGTAGGGCTAGGCACAATCATCTGAAGGCTAGATGCAGGCAAATCAGGGCTATGCACAATCGATTCAGGGCTAGGCACAATCAATTTAGGGCTAGGCACAAGCAAATCAGGACTAGGCACAAGCAAATCAGGGCTAGGCAGATTTAGCTCACGGCTAGGAACAATCACTGTAGGGCTAGACACAATAAATGTAGGGCTAAGCACAATCGATTCAAGGCTAGGCACATTTAGTTCAGGGATAGGCACAATCAATTCAGGGCTGGGCACATTCAGTTCAGGGCTAGGCACCATCAATTCAGGGCTAGGCACCATCAATTCAGGGCTAGACACAATCAATTCAGGGCTAGACACAATCAATTCAGGGCTAGACACAATCAATTCAGGGCTAGACACAATCAATTCAGGGCTAGGCACAATCAATTCAGGGCTAGGCACAATCAATTCAGGGCTAGGCACAATCAATTCAAGGCTAGGCACAATCAATTCAGGGCTAGGCACAATCAATTCAGGGCTAGGCAATCTCACTTTAGGGCTAGGTGCAAGTAAAGCAGGGCTAGGCACAATTAGTTTAGGGGTACGTGCATGTAAATCAGGGGTAGGCAGAATCAATGTAGGGCTAGGCGCAATCAGTTCACGGCTAGGCACATTCAGTTCAGGGCTGGGCACATTCAGTTCAGGGCTGGGCCCATTCAGTTCAGGGCTGGGCCCATTCAGTTCAGGGCTGGGCACATTCAGTTCAGGGCTGGGCACATTCAGTTCAGGGCTGGGTGCAAATAAATCACAGCTAGGCACAATCACTTTAGGGCTAGGCACAATTGATTCAGGGCTAGGCACAATTGATTCAGGGCTAGGCACCTTCCGTTCAGGGCTGGGCACAAGTAAATCAGGGCTAGGCACAATCAATTTAGGGCTAGGTGAAAGTAAATGAGGGCTAGGTGCAAGTAAATGAGGGCTGGACACATTCAGTTCAGGGCTGGGCACCTTCCGTTCAGGGCTGGGCACCTTCTGTTCAGGGCTGGGCACCTTCCGTTCAGGGCTGGGCACCTTCCGTTCAGGGCTGGGCACAATCAATTTAGGGCTAGGTGAAAGTAAATGAGGGCTAGGTGCAAGTAAATGAGGGCTAGGCACAATCAATTCAGGGCTGGACACATTCAGTTCAGCGCTGGACACATTCAGTTCAGGGCTGGACACATTCAGTTCAGGGCTGGACACATTCAGTTCAGGGCTGGGCACATTCAGTTCAGGGCTAGGTGCAAATAAATCACGGCTAGGCACAATCTCTTTAGGGCTAGGCACATTTAGTTCAGGGCTAGGCACAATTGATTCAGGGCTAGGCACATTCCATTCAGGGCTGGGCACAAGTAAATCAGGGCTGGGCACAAGTAAATCAGGGCTGGGCACAAGTAAATCAGGGCTAGGCACAAGTAAATCAGGGCTAGGCACAATCAATTCAGAGCTAGGCACAATCAATTTAGAGCTAGGCACAATCAGTTCAGGGCTGGGCACATTCAGTTCAGGGCTGGGCACATTCAGTTCAGGGCTGGGCACATTCAGTTCAGGGCTAGGTGGAAACAAATCAGGGCTAGGCACAATCACTATAGGGCTAGGCACATTTAGATCAGGGCTAGGCACATTCCGTTCAGGGCTGGGCACACGTAAATCAGGGCTAGGCACACGTAAATCAGGGCTAGGCACACGTAAATCAGGGCTAGGCACAATCAATTTAGAGCTAGGTGCAAGTAAATCAGGGCTAGGCACAATCAATTTAGAGCTAGGCACATTCAGTTCAGGGCTGGGCACATTCAGTTCAGGGCTAGGTGCAAACAAATCAGGGCTAGGCACACTCACTATAGGGCTAGGCACATTTAGATCAGGGCTAGGCACAATTGATCCATGGCTAGGCACAATTGATCCTGGGCTGGGCACAATTGATCCTGGGCTGGGCACAATTGATCCTGGGTTGGGCACAATTGATCCTGGGCTGGGCACATTCCGTTCAGGGCTGGGCACATTCCGTTCAGGGCTGGGCACAAGTAAATCAGGGCTAGGCACAATCAATTTAGGGCTAGGCACAAGTAATTCGGGGCTAGGCACAATCAATTTAGGGTTAGGAACATTCCATTCAGGGCTGGGCACAAGTAAATCAGGGCTAGGCACAAGTAAATCAGGGTTAGGCACAATCAATTTAGGGCTAGGTGCAAGTAAATCAGGGCTAGGTGCAAGTAAATCAGGGCTAGGTGCAATCAGTTCAGGGCTAGGCGCAATCAGTTCAGGGCTAGGTGCAATCAGTTCAGGGCTAGGCGCAATCAATTCAGGGCTAGGCACATACAGTCCAGGGCTAGGCACATACAGTCCAGGGCTAGACTATCAATTTAGGGCTAGGCGCATTCAGTTCAAGGCTAGGCACATTCAGTTCAGGTCTAGGCACAATCAATTCAGGTCTAGGCACATACAGTTCAGGGCTAGGCACATACAGTTCAGGGCTAGGCACATACAGTTCAGGGCTAGGCACATACAGTTCAGGGCTAAGCACATACATTTCAGGGCTAAGCACATACATTTCAGGGCTAAGCACATACATTTCAGGGCTAAGCACATACATTTCAGGGCTAGACTATTAATTTGGGCTAGGCGCATTCAGTTCAGGGCTAGGCGCAATCAATTCAGGGCTAGGCACATACAGTCCAGGGCTAGACTATCAATTTAGGGCTAGGCGCATTCAGTTCAGGGCTAGGCACAATCAATTCAGGGCTAGGCGCATTCAATTCAGGTCTAGGCACAATCAATTCAGGTCTAGGCACAATCAATTCAGGTCTAGGCACAATCAATTCAGGTCTTAGCGCAATCAATTCAGGTCTTAGCGCAATCAATTCAGGTCTTAGCGCAATCAATTCAGGGCTAAGCACATACAGTTCAGGGCTAAGCACATACATTTCAGGGCTAAGCACATACATTTCAGGGCTAGACTATTAATTTGGGCTTGGCGCATTCAGTTCAGGGCTAGGCGCATTCAGTTCAGGGCTAGGCACAATCAATTTAGGGCTAGGCACAATCAATTTAGGGCTAGGCACATTCAGTTCAGGGAGTCTCTTCATGAGGTGAACGCTGGGCAAAACAAGTATAGGGCTAGATGCATTACAGTCTGGGGTAGGTGTAATCAGCTCATTGGGAGAAATCTTGGACTGCATAGGCAATGGTGTAAAGCAGTCTGTGTGTGTTGTAAAAACGTTGTTTCTGGTGAGTAATAGCTTGGAGTGAGGCATGCTGGGCTGGTTGCATTCATGGGAACATTGGCTGGTTGATATTTCTGGAGGCGTTGCGCACATTGCAGAGTAGGAAGGATACATCAGACTGAAGCGAGGAAATGTCGCTCTGCATTGTGGGTGCGTCTGTGAGCTGTGTGGAAAGTTCAACGACTGTGGCGGCTTTCTGTGATGTCTTGGGGCATGAAGTTACTTTCGGCTTTGCAGTGTTCACGAGGAACATGCGACTCGCTCGCCTGCTTAAGATCAGCTGGGGCGCCCGCAAAACAGCTGACATTGCTTGTACTTGGAGAGAGCGGCTTCACATCAAAGGCATCGTTATTTTGAATGGAAAGAGCGGATTTACCACCCACAAGCAAATGGGGTTGTAGAACGGATCAATGGCCTCCTCAAAAGCAGGCTGTCAAAACTATGTACCACCCTGAAAAAGAAATGGGTATACTGCCTACCCCTGGCACTGTTCAATTTAAGCACTGAGCTCAGCAAGGACCACCACCTCTCCGCCCATGAAATAGTAACTGGCAGACGCATGGAAACGGCCATCTCCCCATCAGGAGGGCATCAGATGTCCATAGAGCTGCTACAATTCTGGGAAAGGAATTCAAGCAATATTTGACACACCTAACACATGCGATCAAGTGCGTGTCACAACAAATGGCACCTCCGCACCCAGATGACGTACAAAGTGCGACAGCCCATCGCCTGACCCAGCACCCGACCAACCATTATTTCCGAGGGAGCTGGTGTATGTCAGACATTTTGTAAGAAGATGGAACAATCCCAGTTCCATGGGCCCTATGAGGTTGTCTTTTCCACCCCTCTCGCAGTAAAAGTGAAAGGGCTCTGATATTGGATACACCTCTCATTCGCAGGTCCCCACCCGATTTGACACCAGCTACGGGAAGATAACACAAGTCTACCTAATCTCATGTAGCCTAATGCTGACTATATAAGTGCATGTCCAAAAGCTATACAAACATGCATTGCTACTAAAAGCATAAGCTGCTCAAAATTAAATCTCTCTCTCTTTTTTTTCAATTGCTCTCTATGCTTCCTTCTTCCCCTCCTCAGCATTTACCTTCTTTACCCCATCCCCCTACCCTCCTATTCCTTTGTTTTAACCGTTCTTGTTTCCACTACAGGTGTTGGAAAAATGAAGACTTCGACTTCAAATTGTTCATTACCTAACAATAGACATGTGATCTGTAGCACTAGAAGGTATTCTCATCAGTGTGGCCTCCACTTTACGGCCATTTTGTTTACATTTCTCATGTTTTTTGTTAGGAATATATTGGGGAACATCTTTTATCTGGCCAGGTCATCTAAAAGAAGGGGGATGAAACACAGAGAACTGGAATTTAAATGAAAGTACACCCTTTAACTATACTGAATTGAACCCAAGCCTGAAACTGAATGAAAGCATGACTGAAAGCACATCCTCTGATTTAACTGGACAGGAGAATATAACAGCAAATATGTATAATATGACCCCCACAAATGACAGCAATACCTGCAGGACTGTGTGTACAAGTAAAATGTTTGAAGTATTACTTCCAAATGTAAAAAATCTTGTGTAGTACAAATAGTGTAAATATTATGAACAGTAAAAGCAGATTGACAAAAAGACATGTATCATGATATAACAGAATAAAAAGACAAACATGTAAACCTAAATATGATGCATACCACGGCCTAGGCCTAGATGTAGTTTAAGATATCATCCCAACTCCAACAGTTGGTATTCCGACATGAGTGCAGTGGGAAGGCGACCAACTAATAATAGCAGTTGCTATGTGTGCTCCTTAATACCACACGCATCTTGGGCACCCAAAGTTCTAGTACCACAAGTACCACCAATAACAGAGGCACAATTCACAGCGAGTAGAGCACTCGCTTTGGCATTAGTTCAGATCCTGCTAGCACAGGTTTGAATCCCGGCAGGACCAAACTCAGCCTTTCATCCTTCCGAGTCGATAAATGAGCACCACACACCGTGGGTAAAAAGCAGCGCTGAGATACCTGAGGGTTCGTAACGCTATATAAATGCAAAATTATTATTATTAATTATCTTGCGCTATGTAGGCGCAGAGGCACTTTTCAGACAAGTAACATCCACCCTGAACATGTAGATTCGGACACCTAAAAATGCCCGACGATGCACCCACAGTGCCCCCAACCATCGCAGAACAGCGCACGCTGCCGCCACCAGACATTTGCATCCTCCCTGAGAAATAATCTTATGGCCAACTGTGAAGGAGAAAGAGAGCATCAAATTGCTTGTCAAAAGACTCATCAGAACTGTTTGCACAAATACCTGATGAGTGCAAGTTGTTCACTTCAGCAAAGACATTTTTTGCATCCTTAATACTACCCAGTGTGTAAACGCGAGCCAATGCCAAATGGCTCCACATAATGTGTTGGGAGTTGATCCAGTTGGCCAATGACACCGAGCAAGGATTCAACATTATAAGGGTTGAGCTGCGTTCCCTCAGGTTGATAGCGATGCAGAACTGCTATGTGCTTGATCTGCTGACAGCAATGGAAGGCAGTGTTTGCAAAAAGATTGTGAGTTCATGTTGCACATTCATACCGTCTGAAGATGCTGAGAATGGGACATTGTCAAACATTGTTGCAGTGCATGACCTAGGGGCTTAGATGAAAAGGGAAGCTGGCGTCCAAGAAAAAGATTGTTTTTCACTCGCAATTAATTGTTTGTCCTGGTTGTCTTTTGCAGGTGTCAGTCGGATCTCCGATGTTGTGCCAAATCAGTGCCTAATAGCGCAATGATGATGGCCTCTATTGGCGCCCCAAAGGTATCTGGTGATACAAAGGAAGTATAAGTGCAGACCTATCATCCCATTCCTCACATGGTCACTATCCCCTATGGAAATGCAGTTGACAAACTGTACCACACAACCATTGTCTCTCCCCCTGGCCCCGGACATTACAAGGAAGCGTGGGTTGACCTAGCAGGGAATGGGGGCTGCATTTATATGACATGTACACCAAAGGAGTATGCGCGAGCAGGAAAAAGCCTACGATGTGATGTGTGTAGGGCCTGGATGCCGATAAAAGCAACACCCCCCCTATGGGGATGCAGTGAGAAGAGAAAATGAGCACAAATATGGGGACGAATTTGTTACCGTAGAACAAAAGGGGGAATGTTGGGATGGAAATGAGCCTATCCCACCCCTCCTAGGCGCTTTAAAGTGAGGCAAATCCCATACAAAGCCGTTTAATGTGCAAGAGGGGGTGAGGACAGTGACATGAAACTCGGCACAAACATAATATAGAGAGAACGATAGAAGCATAGTGCGCATAGAGAAAGGCACGCCATTTTGTACTTATGGTAGATGCATAGTGGTGCCTGACCGCACGGTACAACTTTAGCTCCATGGAAGAACTCCGCTAGGCCCAGATCATTAAGACGGGGAGAGCCTGCACAGCCAGTTCTCACTGAAGCTCCCCCTTGTCCCTTTACTGTTGTAATTGGTTATTTATAATGCGCTTAATACCCAGAGGTTTCTAAGCGCAGACCTAGGAATCGAACCTGTGTTGCTCCGCATCGTCTTGCTTCTAAGGGGAGCGCGTTGCCCCTAAGCTATCCTCCCAAGACAGTTGCAATTACTTTGTATCACCAGAAGGAATGTACCCTGCAAGGCCGTGAGAACACCAGGCTCCTCGACATGCCCATTCATCCCAGCCAAACTGCCAGTAGGCCCACCCAGCCTACCCAGAGCCATGGGCCACACCACTGACCCTTATCCACAGACCCCTGCATTCTATGCTGAGTGACCCCAGCCTCAACACTAAAACAAATGACCATCAAAGACTGGAGAATTCACGGCCGTTTCACCTCTCCACATGAATACATCCTTTGTAGTGCGAGGCACAGGGAGGGATACATTATAGACCTAAACAAGGGTGGAGGCCTTGGGTGCGAGGGGTGCGATATCAACAAAGCACAGAATGTGTGGATCAGTGTGACTGTATTTCTTCCTTCCTTCCCCCTGGCAGCATTTCCTGAGCCTCCCAGGTTCATGTCACAGTGATATAGTAGTAGGCTCAGTGTATCATAGCAGCTCTGATATTGTAATTTATGAGGAACCTGACCTTCACTCCTCAGAGAGATGAGCCTAGCTGACCCACGTGGGGACTGACAGATGGTGGAAATATGAACCAATCGTAGCCTGGCATCCCTGTGGAGAAGGCCCATGTATATGGTCTCACCAATCAGTGGCGCTAGTTTTTACTTTATGTTGACGCAACATTGTCTTTTAAGCTTCTGCTTATACTAAGTAAAAGCAGAATGTTCTCGAGCAGCAGAATTTTCTGCCGATATCTTTGTATTCTGTACAATTAAACCTTATTATCCTTGCAAGCAATCTCTATGCCTTTTTTCCCTAGAGGGTTGTATTCTTTCAAGCGTGAGCATAAATAGGAACTTGCCTTCAATATCCTATGGGGAGCGATAGTCCAGACCATCAGTGACTACCAGAAGTAGTAGTATTGGTAGCCTGCTGAGTGCAAAAGCCCAGACCCTCATAAGCGCTATGGAGCCCACGGGAACGGAATAAAGCTGTATCACAGAAGAGTGACCTTTGGCTGGTGGGAGAATAACTTCAGTCTGTCAAGCAGCAAGGAAAGGAGGGAGAAATTCCTGCTGGTAGTAGACTTAATTATTCCATTTAAGTCAAGGGGGAAGAATGCATTATTGTTGGTCAACATATATTGCAGCCATATTCCCAGGACTGCAGGGTGACCCCAGCCTAAGGACATCAATAGATGGACTTATGAGCGATCCGAAAGGAAGCACAGGGGTATATGGAAGCTTCATTTCAGGGATCGTTTTAAGACTAGGAATGTGGGGTACATTTACCAGCCCAACAGAAATCCTTGCCTCACAAAACTGCATTTTAGCAGTTACCGAAATAATGGCTGCACTGTGGCGGCTGAGCAGATATTCCTTTGCATCAAAACTGTGTTTTCAGCAGTTACAGAAATCATGTCTGCGCTGTGTCTGCTGTGCACATATGGGGCAAGATGAAGCACATACATTCCGAGAATGACTGTACTTATTTTCATCATGGGAATCCAAAAAGAGGAACTCAAAGGAAGCCTGGCTGAGCGCTGCAGTGCTGGGATTTGCAAGAACTTCAAACTGCCGAAGAAAATGTGCATTGTAAAATGACTTTGCACTGGGGCTATCTGCATTTTTTAACATCACCCAGCTTGGGTTTTAGTAAAACACAGCCATGTTCATCTATATCCAGGTTGTACACCAGCAAATGTGAACATTCCTCAATGAATGGCATGTTGTGTCAAGCAAAATCTATGAAGAGCAGAGAAAATGCATTTCAGCCAGTACTGCTGGCATTTACTGTGAAAACAAAGTAACACATGCAAAACATGACAAGAGAAGCTCTCTCTCTCTCTCTCCTGTGACTGGTGTCAATTTCAAAGAACCCATTTCTCAAACACATTCCTGTGTGTAAGAAATTGCCCAGAGCAAGGCATTTGGCTGGGGGTGGGGTGTTGGAAAGACTTTCCACTTTTGGGACCAAAGCCAGCCTACTTGATTTAAAAGACTTGTTATATTAAGACATTTCAGTAATCTGAAAACACAGTAATGTGAAATTAGGATGGTTTTAATGTAATTTTTGCACAATTAAAATGAGACGATGTGGGTTATCCTAGCATTGTGGGGAACGCGAACGGCATTAAAGTGGCATTTCTGGGAAAAGCATACATGACACAGTTATGAAAGTTAAATGGAAATATGCCCAACATTAATAGGCTTAGGTGTATCCATTTTTAGAATTTTAGGGGAAATATTTTCCATAGAAATTGTGAAAAAGTGCCAGAAGGGCAGAGCAGCATCATACAGACTTGGCGGTTGAGTCAGTATACTCCATGTGAAATATGGTATTTGCCTAACTAATTTGTATAAGGGTGACGTTTATAAATAGAAGGATTATGTTTCATAACTGATTTTGGCAAAAGTAACTGTGGTTAAACAAAGCACTTCATAAAACCACCCCGGCCAGGGGTAGCTGATCCAGATCCAGCCAATACCTCCTACCCAGGTAGAACCACCATCCAGAACTAAACCCTACAAAAATCCCAATAATTCCGGGAGAAAGGGGGAAAGGTTGCTGACCCAGAGGGAAAATCTGTGACCAAACTTGGCCTTGCCCTGCTGATGCACCCCGCTGCCCATTGAGACCAGACCCTGGTTGCCTCGCTGTGTCCCTAGAGGAGACCCTCTGCTGTGCAGCGACCAGACCCTTGCCCCGCTGTCCAGAGACCTGGTTAGCTGTCCAAACTACCCACAATGGTGGCATGGCGACTGGCAAAGACTTTTATTGTGGTATACAAGTAAAGAAAAGAATGTCCTATTTCTCAGAGGGGTTTCTCTGCCTCAACTAAAAGTACTACGCCATCTGTCCGTTTAAAGAAAGTAAAGAGTCCACCGTCCTGTATCAAAAACCTATTTCCTTCCCTTATGCTTTGAATGAAACTAAATAACTGATGGGGTTTCAATAATTCCAAACTGAGACAGTGCTTTGAGGAAATGCCTTGCTTCCCTAGTTTACAGTCTTGTTCTGAAGCAAAATAAAGTTCTAGGTTCTTAAAGTACAATCCACAAGAAATGTCTCTTGCTGGTCTTGCTCAGGCTTTCAGTCAACTCAATACTGGTGGGGTGCATGTCTCCCTTCCCCTGACATTACTCAGGGTTCTAGGCAGTTCGCAGTGTCATGGTGAATGACTTCTTACCCTGGTCCTTCTCAGATTTCGTTTGACACAGTCAACCTGGTTCACTACCCTGCCAGGTACTGTGACTATGATGTTCCTTCTTCCTCTTATGTTTGCGGATCCCGGACTCGCCTTTCTTGCTTGGCTTGCCTCTGAGATAGACTTGGTTCACTCTGCTGCTGCCAAGTACCATCGTGCGACCCAAGGTAACACTAAAAGTCTCTCTCCCTTGGTCAGGTTCCCAGTCCCTGTAGTCTCTGCTTCCTTCTCCCCGTTGGGCTTTCCACCACCTCCTCAGGCCCCGGCAATGTGTGTACCTTTTCTTGCGGTCTGGGTCTTCCTTGACGCATGCGACCGGCCGTGGGGCTTTCCAGACTCTCGCAATCTTCTTTAGGTCTGCGGTGGCTCTACAGTTGCAATCTACAGTCGTGCAGCGCAGTTCTCTGTTTTGGCGCTTCCTATGTTTTAGGAATGCCTGGAGCTTCTCTCTCTGGGGTTGTTGAATAATTTTCCCAGTCTGGACCAGCCCTGGACCTTACTGCTCCCTTCACGGCGTCCCGATCTTCATTCCTCCTTGCTGTACCGTGCTGGCTCTCGCAGTTCCTCCAAGGGAGGATCAGACAACTTGTGCAGTCTTTCTTCTCTTTTTAATATCCTCAGAGTGTTTGTATTGACTGGAACGCGTACCTTGGTTCCACGGGGTGTTCCACATTCCTCCCCAGTTCTTGATCCCAGAATCGACATGATTACTCAATACTGTGTTAGGTGGATTCTTCCTCGTCTCAGTTTTCTCAAGCATTCCATATGGGAAGTCCCCACTCTTCCTCGTGTCAGTATGTCACACGAGGATGGGGTCTTCTATTTTGCAATAACAGATGGAAGTGTTTGTAACTACAGAGGTTTGTGTAGGGTAGGAGAATGAGGGAGGTAGGGGTGGAGTATGTAGATAGCACGTTCTCCCATAATAGTAGTCACTGGCCCCAATGGGGGTTACCCTCCCTATGAGATCCTCCCACTGAGTACCACTCCCAGGGGCAATATTGGGTAGCAGCCTCAGATCCCCGACCTCATGGGAAGGGGCTCCCCCCATGGAAGCTGTGACAATACCCTGGGTTTTGTCATCCTAAACACAAATTTGCACCTCCACCCATTAGGCAAAAGTCTGCTACCATGCACAATCCGTTTCCATTATCCAAATGGAGTGGAAATAGTCTACAAATAAAAATAAAAGCACACAGAATTTCAAAAATACCACATAGTATTTCTGCTATCACCAATCTGGAGGATATCTAATAATTAGATTCCAAGAATTACAGCATACAGTTATTCTTGGAAGGAATCCAAACCCATAACGACCAAAGTTAAAATTACCACTGATAATTTCATTGCATACATTATATCTGTATCAATGGTCATCACATTTAGACTTTAAAAGGACAGCCGCCCCCACCCCCCCTCTGCATCCGACCACTGATTTTTGCGGCATCCACAAAATAAATCTCTACATTGGTACAATTGCAGCAAAAAGACACTGCGGATCTACCATTAGGAACCCCATAATCTCCAAGTAAGGGCGTCGGCCGGATCAAGATCATCCTCAGCTGACCACAGTGCACTACGGATTCTATGCTCGCCACAAAAAAACAATCTAAAGAACATACTGAACGTCTGAAGTTACTAGTATAACTTGCCAGCTGGCGCTCGTACGTTGCCAGCACTATACCTTGTTTATACATTGTCTATAGAGATGCCTACACCCATTGCAAGCAGGAGGTCATACCCAATATATAACCAACTATTACTCTCTGCTCAGCTGATTTTTAGGTTGAAAGTAGGTAATTTGCATTATCGCATCCACGCGCAATGCATCCTTTCTGCTTTCCCAACACAGCCCCAATGATGGACTTTAAATGTTACAACACTTTGATAATCACTGTAGTGGATGGTTTCAAAAGGAGGGAATTTGAATGCTTGTACATAAATTAACATGAGCAATCCTTGGAAATCTTAAACCAGACACATAATTCTTTACTGCCGAGAGTAGGACCCCATAATCATGGGCTTTGGAACCTAAATTATTTGGCCTTCGTTCAAACATACAAGACTTTGGTATAACTAACTGTGGTTACACTCTCTCGTCCTTAAATAATGCTTAAGACTCCTTTGACCTGCAGTTTCCTGTTCTTTTTGTCATGCTTTCACTCTCTCGGTCTCTCTACTCCTATCGTTATCCTCTTCCTCGTTTTCCTGTGACCTTCAGCTCCTTCTGTATTCATTCCCTGTTTGACCCTAGTCTCCAACTGTTGTCCTATCACCCTAGCCATAGTTTCTCCCCCTAAGTGTGTCCGTCTTTCCATCCTTGATTCTCTGTTCGAATCTATGTGTTCGCTGGGCCGATGAAAATGTCAACGCCAATTACGGCGTGGCGCAGTGATCAGATAGATCACTTTTTCCCCCGCTATCCTCCAACCCCCACCCCACTTACCTTTACCGTGGCACACTATGTGCGCTGCCGACACCCTTGCGCCCCTGCAGCGTCAGTTCCTGCCACTTACGTGGGGCGGTGCCGACGCAGCTGGGTCCTTTTTTTTCTTTTTCCTGTCACCCACTTACTGTAATGGTAAGCGGGTGACACCACCGCAAACCCAGACTCCCATTACTGCGACCAAGGAGAGGAGGGGACACCCCCGGAACACTCGCTCTGTTTGAGCGCAGTAATGGGGGATGGTATTTTTGAAGTGCGCAAAGGCATAGTTTTCATACCGGGCGACATTGTAGAGTTGCAGTAATAGTACGATTCCCTCTGTTCTCGTCCCTCATTTATCTCCTCCTTTCTCTCTTCCTTTAACCCTCAGTTATTCTTACATTCCTCCTTGAACCACCTACTTCTCTCCCTTTCTCGCACTCTGTTCATGTCTCTCTTTAGCCCCTGCCACTTCTACACATTTCATTTCTTCCCTTAGGTCATGGCTATGCCCATATGACTCACTCTCTCCTCTGTTGATTCTGCACCACTCCCCTGACCTCTCTTTCTCTCCATTTCCTCTGAACTCTACCCCATCTGTCTCTTGCCATTGTGCCCCACATCCCTCTCCCTCTTCCCTGACAGTCTCTACCATGTATATGTATTCAACTCTCTTCTTGCTTGCTCTCATCTCCATGTTCTCTCTTACCCTTACTCCTTCTCTAGTCTGCCTCTCTCGCCTCATTCTCTTTATCCTCACTGCCCTCCTCTATCCCTCTCATTCATATCTATCTCTATTTCGCCCCTTCTCCATCTCTGCCTACCTTCTCTCCCGCTCTGCTCCACTTCCTCAGACTCTACCCTCTTGCTACCTCTTCCTTCATTCCACTTCCATGTAACTTCCTCTCCACGTGTCGGCCCTCTTCCATGCTCTGTCTCCCATCTCTCTTCTCTGCCCCCCCCCCTCCGCCTCTATCTTTCCGCTCCCTGATTCCGAGTAAAGGTTTGCAGAGAGCGTTCAGCAAGTCTGTCATTTAAATGATTTTGGTATCCATGAAGCTTTCAAGCAAATTGAGGGCCGATTTTGTCCTACCAGAACCAGGCGTGCCACTCACAGCTACTCTAAAGGGATGCATTTAGCAATGGGGGGAAAGAAATCGCGATTGCATATTTGCTGTGCAAGAACCACAACAGACTGCTTCACGGTGATCCTGGGGCCCACAAATGCACGCAACGGGAAACCCTATGTTCCCCGAGCGGGTAAAAAGACACCCGAGGCTAAAGGATACGAGGTGTTATGACTGAAAATGTCATGTGAATACAAAATCAGATTGTTAAAATATTTTCACTCGCCGTATAATTGGAGTGAAATTAGACCAGTGGGACTTGTGGCGAACAGGGGTAAAGGATTCAGAATTTCCAAATTGCGTTACTTTAGGTCAATGTCACATAATCCTTGAAGGGTGCAGACTTTTGAGACAATCATCTGATTATTTCAAAACAAAATTAACCTCTAGCCCTTGACGTTGGCAGGCGAAGAGTTGACGTCCCCGACCCCACCTCCGGCACCAACGTCAGGCGAAGAGTCGACGTCCCCGATCCCACCTCCGGCACCGTTCAGCTCAACTGAGTTACTGACTGTTTAAAACATGGCGACCCTGCTTCCCAGAGGTTAGCGCTACTTTGTGCGTGTAGAGCGCGGCTGCAGATTTCTTGTAAAAACTTTAGGCATAAAATAATATTTGGCATGGGATCAGCTCCCTTCCTCATAGTTTCAGGGCTATTTCTTTATCGTGAATTAGGTGATCATGAGAGTTAATGGAGTGACAGAAGTAGGAAGCTAAATTAGTTACAACAAGCCCCACAGCAGTGTGGGGGATCACGGGCTATTGCACTCTTGCGGTTTGCTGCCTGACTAGTTCAAGGCTGGCTAAAGGCAAAGGCTGACGCACACCAGTTCAAGGTATCACATTAGACGAAACGTTATCTAAACACGATCAATACATTCTTGTGGTTTCTTTTAAACACTTTGTTGCCAAGGACTTGGCCTTCACCTTAGCTCTGTGGAAAGGGGTCTGCAACCTTTGGCTCTCCATATGTTTTAGAATACAACATCCACTAGCTCCATGCAATATTGTCAATAGTGATGGATCATGGGAGCTGTAGTCCAAAGCATCTGGAGAGCCACAGGTTGTAGAACCCTGGTCTGTGGGTTGCCCGTGGCGCACCACATGCTGCGTTAGGTCAATGGGTTGGCTAGAAAGTGGACGGCCACGTCATTGCTGCACACACCATAATTATTGGTACAACACTAAAAAAAAAATACGATGGGAAGAAATTGGTCATGGCAATATATCTGGAACTCCACCCAATGTTTATTTAAATCACAATTTTTCCACTAGAAAACACATTTTTTTTGGATAAAATATTTTTTATTATTTTATAGGTACAAACAAACAAAACAGAGACTAATTATCACTTAGTCAATACATTTAAACACACAGGTATACACTTCTTCTTGGTGCTTGGCTTCTTTCCCCTTATACTGTAGATCTGTTACGCCCAATGAGTTTTAGGGTCACCTCGATCGCCTGCATGAGTTCTTTTTCGGCAGTTCAGCGGATTTTAGGCTCCTTTCTACTTGCCTTCAGTTGTCCTCCCATCTTTGCCATAGCTTGGCCACTTTCTCTGGGCACCCCCTTGTGGTATACACTCTCGTTTCCATTGGCACACACATGTCTACATCCGTTACCCATTTCTCATACTGTGGGGGTGAGGCCGAGCCCCATAATTGAGCTAAATTCCTCTTTGCAAGTCCTGTGGATGTTGCGAACATGAGTTTTTCGAATCGAGATAGATCTACATCTGCATCTATCCCCAGTATTAGAAGTTTGGGGTCCATCGGTATCTCGCGGCCAACCACTTTTGATAGTCTGTCGCAGCATTTGTGCCAGAAGTCTTGTATTTGTGGACATTCCCATAGGATATGGAAGAAGGTCCCTCTCGTTTGGTGGCATCGTAGACAGTTGGGATCTGTCGCCCTTCCCCATTGATGCAAGTCCTCCCTGGGATAATGTATCCTGTGTAGGATTTTTAGTTGGATCAGCCTGATTCTGGATGAGATTGCTGTCTCCCTGGGGTACGTGAGGGCAGTAGTCCAGACCTCTGATTGAATTGGGCGCACATCTCTCTCCCATTTCTCTTTAAGTTCTATGAGTTCCATTGTAGCAAATGAGTTGATTGCATTGTACATTGTAGATGTTGTTTTGTGGTCGATTCGCTCCATTACTATGTTTCTCTCGATCGGGGTGCACTCTGGTACATTAGGGAGGTCTATCTCACTTGTGGTAAGTACGTGTCTCATTTGCCTATAGTGGAAGTGTTCTGTGGCAGGGAGATTGAATTTGTCCTTTAGGGCTTGGAAAGACTATTTCTCCATCCCTTAACATGTCTTCTAGTCTTTTTATCCCAGCCTCTCCCCAGGCCGACCGCTTTGGGATTCCTCTAAGTTCTGGAAGATGCTTGTTGTGCCATAGGGGTTGTCTCAGTGTGACCTTTCCTTCCCATCCCAGGTGCTTATGTGCGTCCCTCCAGATCTGTGTTCTCTGAGCGGCCATTGTGGATGTGATTTGACATGTTCTCTTTTGATAGAGGTTTTCTATCGGGGTGATCCCCTGCTCCGCCTGTGTCTGCTCTGTTGTGTGGTAGCATCGGGTCGTTATGTAGGATGTCATGCACAACTGACATTTGGGCTGCCCAATAGTACGTTTGTAGGTGTGGAAGTCCAATTCCTCCCTGCCATACTGAGCGCTGTAGGGTTTTCAGTGCGATTCGAGGATGCCCTCCTCCCCACAGCAGTTTCCTAAGCGTCTCATCTATTTTGCGAAATTCTAATTTTGGTATATATAGTGGTGCGTTCTGCAGGATGTATAAAAACCGGGGAAGGGCCAACATCTTGAATAGGGCAGCTCTTCACAGCAGTGTGAGCGGGAGAGTCATCCAGTGCCTCACATCGTTCACATACCTATCTCTTATTGGAGGTAGGTTTTTCTCTGTATATTGTGTTAGATCTGTCGTGATCTGTATCCCGAGGTATCTGAACTACTCTTTTTCAGTTTTGTATGGGCAGTTGTTTAGAGTCGCCGAGTCAAGTGCCTTGATCGGGAATAACAAGGATTTATCATAGTTTACCTTTAGGCCACTAAAGATCCCATAGGTGTTTAGTATATTCGTGACAATGGGGTAAGAGAGTGCTGGGTCACTTAGATTAGAAGGTCGTCCGCATATAGGGACACTTTGTCCTCCCAGTGCTGTGCCCAGTGGAACCCCCTCCAATCCCGGTACTCTCTCAACATTATCACTAGTGGTTCAATTGCCAGTGCGAATAACATCGCAGAGAGGGGGCATCCCTGTCTAGTACCTTTCCCAAGCTCTATGCTGCGTGAGGACCAGCCATTTACTCTAATTTCTGCTGTTGGGGCATTGTATAGTAGTTTGACCCAGCTTGTGAATTGAGCTCCGAATCCCATTTTACCCATTGTGAGCCACAGGGCCTCCCAGTGGACCGAATCAAAGGCTTTCTCAAAGTCTATGGTGAGAAGTGCCAGTGTGTCTGTAGAGCCGGTGATCTTTCGATGGCAGTTTGAAGTCTGTGAATGTTCATTCGCGTGGATCTCTGTGGCATGAAGCCGCATTGGTCCGGGTGGACCAAACAGGTTATCACTGTCTGTAGCCTATTGGCTAGTATTTTTCCCAGTATTTTGGCCTCAGTGTTTATGAGGGAGATTGGTCGGTAGGAGCTGCATGCATCTGGAGGTTTGCCTTCCTTGTGTATTACCACTATACTGGCCTTTCTTAGATCCGGCGGGAAGATTCCTTTTTCCTTTGCATGCAAGAACATTTTAAGCATATGTGGTGCCACTTCTGCGGTGCCAATTTTCTTCCATATTTCCACTGGAAAGCCATTGGGCCGCGGGGTTTTCCCATTTTGGAGCTGGGAGATGGCGGTTGTCAGTTCTTCCTCCGTTATTTCGGCTTTGAGTTCCAGCCTCTGTGTTTCATTTAGTGCTGGAATAGTTAGCGTATCCAGTATGCTGGGAGCCGCAGGGGTCATCGGCGGGCATATAGCTTTTCATAGTAGGTTGCAAAGGCCTCTGCAATATCTGAGTCCGTTGAGGCCCATTCAGTGTTTGTGGTTTTTATCCGGAGCACTTGGAGGTGGCCCTCTTCTCTCCTTTCCAACCATGCAAACATCTTGCTGGCTTTGTCTCCCATTTCGTATAGTCTGGCACGTATGGTTCTGTGCGCTTGTTTTGCGCACGTCAGCGCCACATTATGTAACTTCTTTTGTGCCACTTTTAAGGTTGTGTTGTCTTCCACCGCTCCCGTGCTTATGAAATTCGCCTCAGCACGTTTCACCTCTGCTTCTGCGTCCTCCACGTCGTGCTGATGCGCTTTTTTGTGTGCTGTTGTCCAGCTCAGAATTTCGCCTCTCAGAGTTGCCCTGTATGCTTCCCATACTATCCCCGCATCATCCACTGAGTCGTGGTTTAGTTCGAAGTATGTTGCGGTTGCTTCCTCAATTTTCTCTGTTAGTTCCGGGAACTCTAGGTAGTATGCATTCAATCGCCACTTCGGTGGAGGCTGGGGTCTCTCTGTCTCAAGCAGCATTGGAAAGTTGCACTTAGAGGTGTGCCCAATAAGCTCGCTGTAAATTTAGTAGTGTCCCCAATAACCACTCTGTGAAAGTTGCACTTAGAAGGGTGCCCAATAGCCCCTCTGGTAAATTGAATTTAGAAATGTTCCCAATAGCCTCGCTGGAAAACTGATTTTAAAAGTGCGCCCAATAGCCTCTCTGTGGAAAATTGAATTTAGATATAGGCCCAATATCCTCTGTGAAAGCTGCATTTAGAAGTATGCCCTATAGCCACGCTGTGAAAGTTGCATTTAGAAGTGCTACCAATTGCATCTGTGAAAGTTGATTATAGAAGTGTATCCAATAGACACTCTGAAAAGTTGCATTTAGAATTTTGGCCAGTAGCCTCTCTGGAAACTTGAATTTAGAAGTGTGCCCAGTAGACGCTCTGTGAAAATTGCATTTAGAAGTGTACCCAATAGCCTCTGTGAGAGTTACATTTAGAAGTGTGCCAAATAGCCTCTCTGATAAATTGAATTTAGAAGTGTACCCAATAGCCTCTGTGTGGAAAATTGTACTTAGAAGTTCGCCCAGTAGCCTCTCTGGGAAAGTTGCATTTATAAGTTTGCACATTGAAAAGCATATAACCCATCATATCTCACCACCACGCTTACTCTCTCCTTTACATCACCACTCAACTAGAACACAGAGATACTATGACACCATTCGGTATAACTGTTCTCATACGAACATCCGCCGCTTACTCCACATCATTCTATGTAAACACTGCTGGTCTCACACCCCCAGCCAGGCGTTTTCCTCAGGCCTAACGCAGCCACATCCGTTCCGGATAAATCCTGCCAGAACTAACACATTCTCCTGATCTCTCAACCACCACACCTACCGATAAGAAGCAGCTATTACACGAGTACCGCACGAGCTGCACACATATCTGGTGCTCACACGCACCTTTTGACTCTCCCTACTCTCTCTACTGACCTGAACTTCAGTTCCCAAGGGCGTTCAACCTACCAGCGCCTTCAGACCATACCAATGGTATATAAGGCCCTATATAAGTGCAAAATAACATAACAAAATAACATAACATTGTGAGTGGGGAGTGATCTGAAATCCCTCGGGGGTGTAGAGTCACCTCTATTACTTTGTGTATATTTTCGCCGGGGAGGAAAAAGTAATCCAGCCTGGACATAGACGCGTGTGCGCCCGAGTGAAACAAGAATTGCCTCTCCGCTGGATGAAGGTCTCTCCATGCGTCCTTCAGGCCCAGTGCTGACGTAAAGGTAGCAAGCTTGGTTGGTAGTGCCGGATTTCTCCCTCTTGTATGTGTGTGATGTTCATCACCTCATTGAAGTCTCCGCCCATTACCAATGTATCTGTCGGGTTGTTTACTATTATCGGTGTAATCGCCTCAATTAAGGCTGCCATGAGTGCTGGGGGCGAATAGACTGCCAATATGGCTATGGTTTGGTTCCATAGTGTGCCTTTCATGAAAACAAATCTGCCTCCAGGGTCTTGGGTTACTTTAGTTATGTCGATCGGGGTTCTTTTGTTTATCAGTATTAGTACTCCCCTCGAGCCCATGGAGAAGCCTGCGTGAATTTCCGTCCTATACTTGGTTCTCTTTAAGAATTGGCAGTTTGTGCCTGTCAGATGCGTTTCGGTGAGCATCACTATATCTGGGTCGTGCCGATTTATATATTGAATTACTAGTCTTTGCTTTATGCTGTTTCCCAGACCATTCACATTCCATGTCATGAAGGCTGTTTTTTTTGCATTATTTCCTGTTGTGGCCATTACTCCTTGGGTACGGTGCTATTTGCGGCTGGTCTTCCCTTGCGATCTTCATGTTTGCTATGATTGCTGTAGCCCTGCTGAGCCAAGTGTCAGTTGAATACCTGCGTTACACCCAACTCCCCCTCCCCATACTCCATCCCCAACTGAAGCATCTGTCGCCCATGGAACAAAACATTTAACCAATCAAACTAATTTTAAGTGCGTAGGTCTCTTTGGTATTGGGAATACCTCGGTGTGCACTTGCTACTGTGGGGGGGTTGTGTTGTGCTGGTCTGTGGGCCGCCAGCATTCATTTTCCGGTTGCAATATGTGTCAAACAAAGTCCGTTTTTGGTTTCATGCCGTGTATGTTTTCATCATTCATCCGCCTTTGCATTCATTCGTCTTCTCTCTGTGGTATTGCATCTATTTCCTGGTGGGGTGGTCTCTCTGGTGGTTCGTTTAGCTGTGGCTCGTTTCTTCTTGGTTCTTGTCGTTTGCGTGGATTCCAGTCTCCTTTCAGATTTCTCTCTGCCCAGGTCCATGCCTCTTTGGGGTCAGTGAAGTGTACTGTTGTGCCATTATGGTAAATCTTGAGTTGAGCTTGGAACAGGAGACCATATTTCACGTTTAGTGTCCGAAGGCGCTTTTTGAGGGGGTCAAAAGATTGCCTCATTTTCTGCACTTCTCTAGTGAAGTCGGGGAAGAAACCGATCCTGGAGCCGTTATATGTTATCTCCCCCTTTGTCCTGGCCATTTGCAACACAGCATCTCGATCTCTGTAGTTAAGGATCTTCGCTACCACAGTTCGCGGCTGTCCTCCAGGAACCGGCCTGCCTGTAGGGACTCGGTGTGTCCTTTCTATTGAGAACAGTTTTGACAGGGTCTTGGGTGCAAATAGGTAGGCAAGCCATTGTTCTAGGAAGAGTTCCATGCTCTCCCCCGCAGCCTTTTCGGGCAGGCCAAGAATGCGGATGTTGTTCCTCCTTGAGCTGCTTTCTCCCTCTGCTACCCTGCTCTCCAGTACCCTTATGCGTTCCAGTGCTCTATTCATTTGCTGGCCCATACCTCTCAGTTCGTCCTCTGCAACAGATATGCGGGTCTCAGCCTCTTCAGTGCGGGATGAGAGCTTCTGAAGATCATGGCGCAGCAGGGAGACTTCTGTGGAGATGCCATCCATTTTGACTTCCATAGAGGTTCGCGAGTTGGAGATGGCGTTCATCACATTTCTTAGGGATAGGTTTTCTTCAGGATTTTGTGTATCCTCAGACCTGCTTGATTCCATTGGTGGAGGCATGGTGGTGGTCGTGAATTGTTCCATTGTGCTCTGATTGGTCACTTTTTTCGTTGTCATCTTATCTTTGCCCATTGCAGCTGTTGTCTGTTGGCTTGTTGCTGTGTTAAGTGCGGACTTTAGAGTTCTGGCTAGTCTTGTGGGATAGCCTGTTCAGTGTCGCTTGTGTTTTGTAGGGAAGCTGGTATCCAAAGCGTGCTGTGCACCTGTATGGCTCCTTATTAACTATATGGGAGCCTCCCCCTATTGTATTCTATTGCACTTGTTTTGGTGTGCTTCACTACCAGTGTGTGCCACCGGCTGTTGGGCTGGCTTGTGGGTCTCGCCTTCCCTTTACCCCCCCTGGTTATAGGGGTTGTCGCAGTCTGTGCTCCGGTCGAAGGCGCTGCCTGGGGAAGTCTTGTTCGGCCAGGTTGGATTGGGGGGGGGGGTTTCCCCCCCTTTCCCAACTTTCGCTTCTAGGGTTTGTATGACCACCCCTGCCCCCTTTGCACTTGTTGGGTTCCGTTCCACCTGGTTGCTTCTTACTTTGCTGGCAGTTCGTGTTGGGGTACTTGTCTGTTGCCTGTATCCTTTATCTCCGGATCTACCGCTGTACCCCTTCCTCATTTCAACAGTCCTTGTATAGCCAGTGTTGTAGGCCGTGTGGCAGGGGGACGGGGGGGGATTCCATTTCCCCCTCGTGCAATGTGGTGCCCTTCTTGGTTCAGTGTCCTGCTCTTTCATCCAACCATCCCCTCTCCTTACTGGCTTAATTCTGCAGGATATCAGCGGGCGCTCAACGTTATACAGAGCGCCCGCGAGTGTCAGTATTGGAGCGGGAGGCGGTGTTCCTGGCGCAGTCGCCTTTTCCAGTCGCCGAGCGGGGGATCAGGGCTCTCCCGCTGGCGTCCACCTCAGGGCTGCTGGATCCCGGATAGGGCTCCAGTCTGTTTTGTCCGCCCTGCTGCTTCTGTTTTCAAGGTGGCGTCCGTTTCCAGCATCTGGCGGTCACTTCAGCAGTGGCGATGGGAAGCGTCTCCGACCTCTCTGGGCTCCCCAGCGTTTCTGCACTTCAGCACCGTTTGCCTCCGAGGGTGCTAGTCCGTTGTGACCGCTCCTCTCACTTGGCGCGTAGCGGCCATCTTGGATTCACACCAGTGCCGGGCACAATATTTCTTTCCCTGTGGATTTGTCGGGATCTGGTCAGCGGAATGATTCCCAACTACAGCAGATTGCAGCGACGGCGGTCTGCCCTTGTTTGATGTAACTGTTCGCCTCCGTTTCAACAGTTTTCTTCAGGATTTTGGAGGATTCTGCTGGCGGCCCAGGAGCTCCCAAGGATCACGTCTCCATGCTGAGCCCGCTGGCCACACCTAGAAAACACATTTTTAAATGTTCCCCCGGAATGTCCACCCAGCCAAAGAATAGATTGCTTCCACAACCCCAATTACATGGATACCGGCGATAACATAGGAAGGATAGAGGTCCATGTAGTCAACACTATTTTCTTATCCGTTGTAAAACGACATACAATGCATAATATCCAGCTCTATCTTTGCTTGCACTATGACAGCTGACCTGTGTTCGTCTCAAGACACTGTCATACTTTAAAACTCACGGGCAACGTGCTCGCCTTGGAAGCAAGACAACACAGAGCCACAGGTTCCATGTGTTAAAATCGCGGCAAAAAGGCTGTGGTTTTGCTGCCGCACTCGGATGCGGGGGACACACCCTTGCAACACTTGAACCCATTACACCCACAACTCCCGCTCCCCTCAAGTGGTATAATGGTTACACCTTTGAAGACTCAAGCGTATAGATATTTTGCAACCCTAAAAAATGGAGCGAAAACTGACGTTTTGTGAAAAAACTGCTGTTTTGCGCAAAAACTGCAGTTTTTGCAAAAACAGCCGTTTAAAAAAAATTATTCAGTGGGCCAGGTTCTCAAACACATCTCATCACTTGCGCCACAAAAAGAGCAACCCAATTCACAAAGGACATATGAATGGGCACATTTTATTTACGCGCCTATTCAGATGGCCTTTTTCACCTTCTTGCGCAAACAAGGGGGTGTTTCGGACAATTTAAAAATGCAGCCCATATTTCCAAGCAAGATACTCTTTTAAATGTTCTGAAATTGTAGGCAACCCTATGCACATGGGGGCGTGGTGATGCTACTGCATGACAGGGTCTTTCCTGACCCTGTCGTGCATTTATTTTTTAAAGTATGAACCGCTGCTGTGTCACTTGCATTTTTGTTACTCAAACAGGATAGAAATGCGTTTTCTGAGTCGCATTTTACAGTGGCAGGCCCCTGAAGTGCCAGTCATGGTGAAATGCGCTGGGAGCCTCCAGAACATTGTCAGGAGAGCGCTTCTATTCAAGGCAGCTGGCCAGCGCACAATTTGCGCTACAGTTCAGCCCTGTGGAAATGGGTCACCTAAAAATAGCATATCATCGGCTCTTTTTTTTACATGCCCCATTTTGGAGTATCTCGGTTAAAATCTACATTCTTTAAAAAAATGTACAAATTGACACACTATGAGAGGGAAAGGAGAGAGAGCGCAGGAGTGATGTGTGTGATGTGAAGTGATAGGCAAGAATGCAGAGGGAGAGCAGTGGGTCAGAGGAGGAAGCGGTGCACAAGAGAGCAGAGGAAGCAGTGGGGCGGTGGGCCAGAAATCTGAGAGTGAGCGCAGGTACAGAGAGTAGAGGGAGCGTGTGCTCAGGGGGAGCAGAGGGCCACAAAGCACAGAGGAAGCGGTTGGCCGGAAAGAGGCAGGGAGCTGGAGATTGGAAAAAAGGATGAGGGAAGATTGCGATAGGATGGGAAAATGGATGCAAGATGCAGACGCAGCAGAAACGAATGAAGGACTATATTCTGCGGGAGGAATTAGAGAGCGTATGGTGTGAGTTGGGAGTATGATTTGGAATGTGTCAGGGGCTGTGGAGTGTAAATTGTGACTTGGCAGTGGGACACAGCATATGAGTATGTGTATGACAGAGTGAGAGGTTCAGGAATGCAAGTTGTGATGGTGAGATGTGTGTTGGTGAGAGAGGTGTGTGTGGGTGTTTGAAGAACATCGAAGGGGAATATTTTCAGCATTACAACTGATAGTGATTAACTTAGTTAATACTATTAAATAGGCTTGAAAGAAAAGGGGTTAGGGGCGCACTCTGGTTCCCAGCTTGGTGTACCTTCCACAGTCCAGTTGATCTCCTCCTCCAAGCGCTTTCATGCCTCTTGCACTCTTCAGAGAGGCAGTCTGTTCAGGTGTTGCTGGTTAATACCAATTGTGCCTCAGGGTATTCTGGTTGCTGTAGTAAATGCAGGTAGCCAGGAACCAACTCACGCTCCAATTACATAGTGTAAATACCACAGTGGGGGAGGGAGAAAAACCTACAATGTGGCTCTCCTGAGTAAAGGCATTATTAAATAAGCATGCTCATTAAACCACAAATGGACAAACACTGTTCTGTCAAGACAGAGACATCTGGGACTCGTCCTACTAAATGAATACAAATGATACATAATAATGACACCCTGGCACTCTTGTAGTTTTGCACTCTGCATCTTTCCTGCAATGTAGGAATCTTACACCCTCCAGTTAATAAAAAATGTCCCGCAAAAATGCTGCAATAAATAAAGGTTTGTGCTACAAAATTTTCATGCTGCAAAATCCTGGAGGTTCTGCCTTTACCGGGTCAAACCACAGCGTTTTTGTTGCGATTCTTTTACAGACTACTTTTTTG
Organism: Ambystoma mexicanum; assembly: GCF_040938575.1. Lineage (NCBI taxonomy): Eukaryota > Metazoa > Chordata > Amphibia > Caudata > Ambystomatidae > Ambystoma > Ambystoma mexicanum. The sequence goes on along the minus strand of NC_090939.1, from coordinate 225,097,272 downwards.
CCGCAATTGTATTACTGCACACTGAGCCACACAGGTTTGATCACCGGGTCCACGCTTAGAAACCTCTGGGTATTAAGCGCGTTATAAATAACCAATTATGTTATTATATTGGGGACCTGTTTATAATCTCTATCAGACTAGAGACCAAGCACAGGAACCCGATTAAAAAATATGCTGATGGGAAAATGTAATGCTCGTAAACCACGACTATAGAGAAGAAACGGTTGTAGGCAAATAGGTAGGCAAGCCATTGTTCTAGGAAGAGTTCCATGCTCTCCCCCGCAGCCTTTTCGGGCAGGCCAAGAATGCGGATGTTGTTCCTCCTTGAGCTGCTTTCTCCCTCTGCTACCCTGCTCTCCAGTACCCTTATGCGTTCCAGTGCTCTATTCATTTGCTGGCCCATACCTCTCAGTTCGTCCTCTGCAACAGATATGCGGGTCTCAGCCTCTTCAGTGCGGGATGAGAGCTTCTGAAGATCATGGCGCAGCAGGGAGACTTCTGTGGAGATGCCATCCATTTTGACTTCCATAGAGGTTCGCGAGTTGGAGATGGCGTTCATCACATTTCTTAGGGATAGGTTTTCTTCAGGATTTTGTGTATCCTCAGACCTGCTTGATTCCATTGGTGGAGGCATGGTGGTGGTCGTGAATTGTTCCATTGTGCTCTGATTGGTCACTTTTTTCGTTGTCATCTTATCTTTGCCCATTGCAGCTGTTGTCTGTTGGCTTGTTGCTGTGTAAAGTGCGGACTTTAGAGTTCTGGCTAGTCTTGTGGGATAGCCTGTTCAGTGTCGCTTGTGTTTTGTAGGGAAGCTGGTATCCAAAGCGTGCTGTGCACCTGTATGGCTCCTTATTAACTATATGGGAGCCTCCCCCTATTGTATTCTATTGCACTTGTTTTGGTGTGCTTCACTACCAGTGTGTGCCACCGGCTGTTGGGCTGGCTTGTGGGTCTCGCCTTCCCTTTACCCCCCCTGGTTATAGGGGTTGTCGCAGTCTGTGCTCCGGTCGAAGGCGCTGCCTGGGGAAGTCTTGTTCGGCCAGGTTGGATTGGGGGGGGGGGTTTCCCCCCCTTTCCCAACTTTCGCTTCTAGGGTTTGTATGACCACCCCTGCCCCCTTTGCACTTGTTGGGTTCCGTTCCACCTGGTTGCTTCTTACTTTGCTGGCAGTTCGTGTTGGGGTACTTGTCTGTTGCCTGTATCCTTTATCTCCGGATCTACCGCTGTACCCCTTCCTCATTTCAACAGTCCTTGTATAGCCAGTGTTGTAGGCCGTGTGGCAGGGGGACGGGGGGGGATTCCATTTCCCCCTCGTGCAATGTGGTGCCCTTCTTGGTTCAGTGTCCTGCTCTTTCATCCAACCATCCCCTCTCCTTACTGGCTTAATTCTGCAGGATATCAGCGGGCGCTCAACGTTATACAGAGCGCCCGCGAGTGTCAGTATTGGAGCGGGAGGCGGTGTTCCTGGCGCAGTCGCCTTTTCCAGTCGCCGAGCGGGGGATCAGGGCTCTCCCGCTGGCGTCCACCTCAGGGCTGCTGGATCCCGGATAGGGCTCCAGTCTGTTTTGTCCGCCCTGCTGCTTCTGTTTTCAAGGTGGCGTCCGTTTCCAGCATCTGGCGGTCACTTCAGCAGTGGCGATGGGAAGCGTCTCCGACCTCTCTGGGCTCCCCAGCGTTTCTGCACTTCAGCACCGTTTGCCTCCGAGGGTGCTAGTCCGTTGTGACCGCTCCTCTCACTTGGCGCGTAGCGGCCATCTTGGATTCACACCAGTGCCGGGCACAATATTTCTTTCCCTGTGGATTTGTCGGGATCTGGTCAGCGGAATGATTCCCAACTACAGCAGATTGCAGCGACGGCGGTCTGCCCTTGTTTGATGTAACTGTTCGCCTCCGTTTCAACAGTTTTCTTCAGGATTTTGGAGGATTCTGCTGGCGGCCCAGGAGCTCCCAAGGATCACGTCTCCATGCTGAGCCCGCTGGCCACACCTAGAAAACACATTTTTAAATGTTCCCCCGGAATGTCCACCCAGCCAAAGAATAGATTGCTTCCACAACCCCAATTACATGGATACCGGCGATAACATAGGAAGGATAGAGGTCCATGTAGTCAACACTATTTTCTTATCCGTTGTAAAACGACATACAATGCATAATATCCAGCTCTATCTTTGCTTGCACTATGACAGCTGACCTGTGTTCGTCTCAAGACACTGTCATACTTTAAAACTCACGGGCAACGTGCTCGCCTTGGAAGCAAGACAACACAGAGCCACAGGTTCCATGTGTTAAAATCGCGGCAAAAAGGCTGTGGTTTTGCTGCCGCACTCGGATGCGGGGGACACACCCTTGCAACACTTGAACCCATTACACCCACAACTCCCGCTCCCCTCAAGTGGTATAATGGTTACACCTTTGAAGACTCAAGCGTATAGATATTTTGCAACCCTAAAAAATGGAGCGAAAACTGACGTTTTGTGAAAAAACTGCTGTTTTGCGCAAAAACTGCAGTTTTTGCAAAAACAGCCGTTTAAAAAAAATTATTCAGTGGGCCAGGTTCTCAAACACATCTCATCACTTGCGCCACAAAAAGAGCAACCCAATTCACAAAGGACATATGAATGGGCACATTTTATTTACGCGCCTATTCAGATGGCCTTTTTCACCTTCTTGCGCAAACAAGGGGGTGTTTCGGACAATTTAAAAATGCAGCCCATATTTCCAAGCAAGATACTCTTTTAAATGTTCTGAAATTGTAGGCAACCCTATGCACATGGGGGCGTGGTGATGCTACTGCATGACAGGGTCTTTCCTGACCCTGTCGTGCATTTATTTTTTAAAGTATGAACCGCTGCTGTGTCACTTGCATTTTTGTTACTCAAACAGGATAGAAATGCGTTTTCTGAGTCGCATTTTACAGTGGCAGGCCCCTGAAGTGCCAGTCATGGTGAAATGCGCTGGGAGCCTCCAGAACATTGTCAGGAGAGCGCTTCTATTCAAGGCAGCTGGCCAGCGCACAATTTGCGCTACAGTTCAGCCCTGTGGAAATGGGTCACCTAAAAATAGCATATCATCGGCTCTTTTTTTTACATGCCCCATTTTGGAGTATCTCGGTTAAAATCTACATTCTTTAAAAAAATGTACAAATTGACACACTATGAGAGGGAAAGGAGAGAGAGCGCAGGAGTGATGTGTGTGATGTGAAGTGATAGGCAAGAATGCAGAGGGAGAGCAGTGGGTCAGAGGAGGAAGCGGTGCACAAGAGAGCAGAGGAAGCAGTGGGGCGGTGGGCCAGAAATCTGAGAGTGAGCGCAGGTACAGAGAGTAGAGGGAGCGTGTGCTCAGGGGGAGCAGAGGGCCACAAAGCACAGAGGAAGCGGTTGGCCGGAAAGAGGCAGGGAGCTGGAGATTGGAAAAAAGGATGAGGGAAGATTGCGATAGGATGGGAAAATGGATGCAAGATGCAGACGCAGCAGAAACGAATGAAGGACTATATTCTGCGGGAGGAATTAGAGAGCGTATGGTGTGAGTTGGGAGTATGATTTGGAATGTGTCAGGGGCTGTGGAGTGTAAATTGTGACTTGGCAGTGGGACACAGCATATGAGTATGTGTATGACAGAGTGAGAGGTTCAGGAATGCAAGTTGTGATGGTGAGATGTGTGTTGGTGAGAGAGGTGTGTGTGGGTGTTTGAAGAACATCGAAGGGGAATATTTTCAGCATTACAACTGATAGTGATTAACTTAGTTAATACTATTAAATAGGCTTGAAAGAAAAGGGGTTAGGGGCGCACTCTGGTTCCCAGCTTGGTGTACCTTCCACAGTCCAGTTGATCTCCTCCTCCAAGCGCTTTCATGCCTCTTGCACTCTTCAGAGAGGCAGTCTGTTCAGGTGTTGCTGGTTAATACCAATTGTGCCTCAGGGTATTCTGGTTGCTGTAGTAAATGCAGGTAGCCAGGAACCAACTCACGCTCCAATTACATAGTGTAAATACCACAGTGGGGGAGGGAGAAAAACCTACAATGTGGCTCTCCTGAGTAAAGGCATTATTAAATAAGCATGCTCATTAAACCACAAATGGACAAACACTGTTCTGTCAAGACAGAGACATCTGGGACTCGTCCTACTAAATGAATACAAATGATACATAATAATGACACCCTGGCACTCTTGTAGTTTTGCACTCTGCATCTTTCCTGCAATGTAGGAATCTTACACCCTCCAGTTAATAAAAAATGTCCCGCAAAAATGCTGCAATAAATAAAGGTTTGTGCTACAAAATTTTCATGCTGCAAAATCCTGGAGGTTCTGCCTTTACCGGGTCAAACCACAGCGTTTTTGTTGCGATTCTTTTACAGACTACTTTTTTGCCGCAATTGTATTACTGCACACTGAGCCACACAGGTTTGATCACCGGGTCCACGCTTAGAAACCTCTGGGTATTAAGCGCGTTATAAATAACCAATTATGTTATTATATTGGGGACCTGTTTATAATCTCTATCAGACTAGAGACCAAGCACAGGAACCCGATTAAAAAATATGCTGATGGGAAAATGTAATGCTCGTAAACCACGACTATAGAGAAGAAACGGTTGTAGGTTAAAGGATCTAAAACAAAAAGGATCGAATACAATAGTTTGGAGTCAAAAGGACCGAAAAATAAAAGGTCGCATTTTTTTTGGAGGGGCGGGGGGGGTCCCCCACAAACCCCAGTTTTTTTCCTATACGGAAACCAAAAAAAAATACATTTTAAAAAAGGCATTCAACCTTTCTTTTTCTTTTGGTCCTTTTGACTCGAAACTATTGTATTTGATCCTTTTGTTTTCGATCCTTTGACTGGAAAGTGAAGAAACTGAACACTCCATGTAACGAAATCCCAGAGAATTAACACAATTTCCAATAACTCTAAAGAGAGATTGCTTATAAAGAAGTCTAAACACCCTTCAAAGCCCTGAATTGGGACCTAGAACGAGCCACTTGGTCTGCCACCCTGCTGCTGGTGGCCATGCCTCTGGGGAATTTATGACTTGGGATCCCTACTCTTGTTCATGGATTCGCGCCCAATCTGTAAGGATGAGTCTTATGGAGGTTCTATTGCAAATTGCATCTTGATGTCCACAGCTTGGATCCTCGATTAGTCTCGGATTTAGTCTCAACGTGAGACCCCCCTCCAGTCATACACATTGACACCTCGTTACCATCAGCAACAGGGCATTAGTAACTACTGTCTGCACCTATGCAGTAAGCCAGAACGTATTGCATCTGCACTTTCCATTTGGCGGTGAATACATGTCTTATCCAGCTCATTTATCGCATGATGCACTATATAAAGACCTGCTAGTACTATTATTATGTTTGGGTTCTCATAGAAGACTGTTTATAGCTGCTCCTTTCAGAGTGTCTAGTAGTGGGAGTACCTGGCAGTTAATCGCAGTGCCCTTAGGCTGCCTCTCAGTGGCAGGCAGCGCTTCCCAATACAGTCCATTCATTCTATAGCAGGGAGGTACTTCTTGCGATTTCAAAACCAGGTAAGACAATATTTTGTTGCCACAGTGATCAACTTATGCATTTCACAATATAGATTCAGCGCGTCTTCTACTGTGAAGGCTGATTTAGGCATATCCTATGCACCAGCTCGAAAAGCTGCATAATGTTTCAGTCACAGCGCAGCCATTAAAATGTATCTGTTCTTGACTGGAAAAGCACAGAATAATAAAAGGTGCTACAACAAATAACATAGGCGTAACTAGGTATTATGCACCCTACACTACTGTGTTCTTTTTTTTTTTACCTACTAAATTGATTTAATTTCAAGTGTTCCAAGGGGCACAATGGTAGTACAGCCGCTTCAAAGCATTTTTGAGTGCAATAGTTTGCGCAGGCATGAATTCCAATAAAATCATTGTGCAACGTATGCATGGATGTATTAGATTTATGGAGAGCAGGCCTAGCTGAGAAGCAATGGAGCACTGTACAAAGGCAAGAAGCATTGAGGTGGTTCCAGCTAGGCTGCAGGGTTAGGATAGGAGCTGGGATAATGGGCACAGGGATTGAAGGGTGAGGGGAGGGAGAAATAGGGTACAGTGGAGCGATCAGCGGTTGGAGAGTTGTTCTTTGAAGAGTAGGGTCTTCATATCTTCCTAAAATTAGAGGAAGGGGCGCCAAATAATTCTTGGCTGGAGCCGAGCTATGAGCCATGGCTTCATTATAAGAGCCAAATTGAAGCCAACAAAAGTTGAACACCTTTCCATTTTACTCCCCATCAAGCACAAAATCCATACCTTTCATCCTGCCTCCTCAACCCCTACAACAAATCCCCATAACGTGCACCCTTCTCTTTGCCCACACAACACAATCATATACCTGGCATCCTAGTTTTGGAAGATAAGGCACAGTGAACTTAAATAATTTGTTCAGGATCACACACTTTCTGTAAAATGCGGTTTGATCCCAGACACTTGACCACAAATCTCCTCATTTCTAGCTGATATAAATGTGTTTAATGCGCAATACAAGGAGCTAAAATTATTCTGTGTTTCATAAACGAAACTTAAACTAATACAATTTCAATATAAACCAACCTGGCAACTATATAAAACCTTACATTAAGCAAAAAGAGTGGTCATCGCTTTGTTTTCACCATCCTGAATGCAACTCTATCTGTACCAGAAAGCAAAGTAATGCGGACAATCCCCTGTGTTTTGCAAATGTACTTTCATGACTTGGAGAAGCAACAGCAAAACTGTGTGAAAAGGTTACCTACATGTAGTCATCGTTTCACACAGACTTGGATCTGGTCATTGTTTGCAACTTCTAGTAGGCTTACGCCCTAGGGAAGAGCTCCTCATCTTTCATCCGGCACAAATGAGAGCAATAGATAGAAACCACATGTCCTGGATGCTGGAAGACTGAAGGGCTGTGTGGCAGGTATAAAGACTCATGTCTAGGACCGCATCCGCCCTGCCCAAGACCAGTGTGACCTATCACATGATTCACAAAATAGGCAGTACGTGGAGACCCCAGGGCCACACCCCATAGCCCGGGAGAAGAATCCAAGAAATTGTCCTGGCAGTCTCCTTGTACAGTAAAGGAAAGAGCTTCAGGCAAACCATTTTTCACACCAAACAGTGCAGTACACCTATTTGAGTTTTCTGTTAGGAGAGGAACATGGCTCATTAGTGACAGAGCTACGATCAAATTAAGGGATACTTCCGCAAGTGGTGCACACATTATAAATGATCAATATATTTATAATCTTTGGACCAAGCACTGTAGTTTAATCCACTACGCATGTGTGGCTTTTTGTGTAGCGCACATTTAGCAAAATCACTTGTAAGTGATCCCAATTGTGGCAGCCAAAGGAAATATGATACAATTAAGTAGAGTTATTTGCCCGCGACTGCAGAGATTGGTTAAGTGTGGAAGCCGGGTTTTCTGGTTGCACAGTTTGCAGGCCACACATGCAAGTTCTATGTCCCTTCATCGCCAGATTCTTTTTCGATGAGTATTTTGCCGAATGTATTTTTCGCTGAAAAAAATCAGCAAAAAATATTTTGGGGGGGGGGGTCACCCCCAAACCTCCCTCTCCTATAATTCAACGTCTATTCCCAACCCCCCCCTTATCCCTCATACCCCCTCATATTTTTAGATGAGTTGTTTCAGAGAAAAGACATTGGAAAAGAACTCGTCGAAAAATAATCTGGCGAGGAATGAACGTCGTACCCACATGCACACATTGCATCTTCAGTTTTACAGCAACATGCAATTTCTGGCAGGCAGTAGATAAAATACCCTCTGCAAGCAAATGTGGAAGTAGACTCCTTGCAATTTGTGTTAATGTCACTGGGTGGTAGTGTCACTTTAATTTACTCTCGAGGATGAGGTGATGCTTGGCCCGACTCCAGCTCGGCTCTTTTTCCATAAAGGCACTCGAGCTGCGCCAGAGCCAAGAATTTGAGTCTAACCGAAATGTAGGATGGATGCAATATGTCAATCGTTCAATGAACCCCCAGTGAAGGTAACTCTCCCACCCCTTTGAAAACGGTACATGCACCGTCATCTTTGCATAAAAGTAACTTCCTTTTACATTGCCTTATATCTTGGGCTCAAGCCTCTGTGTGGTGAATGGAGTACGTTGAATGTTGCCGGCGCCGGACTACTTTAGGTAGAAGAAATTGAGTTTCAGTGTGTCCCTCTTGGCTCACTGTAACCAGAAACCACCTTCTCTTCCCCTCTTCTTGATGTCCTTACTCCATGCAAAAACTGCAGGAAAACTGAGTTGTTAGAGTCTATTTGTAACCCGGGCCTTGCAGTATGGTTATCCATCAGGGAATCCACTCCTGGTTGAACTGCCCTGGCTTCCTGACCCAGTGCCAGGTGAATCCCTGATTGTTGTCTTTCTGGGCTTTCCTTGTCCAGCGGGAGGTGCTTTTATAGCTCTGGGGACTGTACCATTCCAGAGCTTCATTACCTTATAGGTTGCTGGGCATGGGAATGCAATTTTAAGTTTTCCTGGAATTCCAACCTTTACCAAGCCTGCAACCTCCTCCTCAGGGCTGCTGAAAATTGACTTGAAAGAGACAACCAGTCAACCTGTCATTTCTTTTGTTTTTTACATCTGTGTATATTTCTCGCATCGATTCTGGATAGCATTTTGTGGTCTTTTTTTCCTAGATGTGTGATTCATTAGTTTGGAACTACAAACGGGAAGTTTAGATGATTTCAAAGACCTACGCAAAGCTGAACTTACTAGCTTTCCCAGACTTAGTTTGCCCTTTCCTCCTCCATTATATAACAGACCGAGGGCCTATGACACCTTTTGCCTCAGCCATGAGGGAGTTACTTCAAGATCCACGACGACCTCATCTTCGCGCTTATATATGCATTTTAGAGTTATTATGCATCCTTTCATTGTGGTTGCCCATCGAGGCATTTTCAGCATGCCTTGAGCATATTATGGCCATGCTTTTATAGTAGAGCCATACAAATACGGTCAGTGAACAAAAGGTGATCATGCAGGAAAACGGTACTTTAGATGCCGATCGGAGGTCGTGGACTCGGATGCTTTCTGCAAAGATGCCATGGGAGAAAATGGACACACTCACCCACAACACCCCGCCAATATGACAATGTAAAGCGCATTGCTGCCATTTTGTTGGCCTCGTTGTGTTTGGAGCATAGGACAGATGTGTTGAGAGGAGCTGGAGGGCTCTTGAGGGTATGGAGGGTTCTCAGCCATAAACAGATATTGACTCGGGGCCCTTGAGGAAGTCTGAATTTGCTTAAGAATAAATGCTGCCTGATTTGACTGTGAGGCTGGCCAGCAGTCATGTCATCACTGCCTGAGTAATTACTGCACCACTTTGATGCAAGACAAGGGGGGTCATTTTCTAAACCCCCAGATCGTAAAAGCAAAGTGTAAAAGCAAAGTGTAAAACAAAGGCGTACAGTATTTGCACTTTGAATTCACCATACCGATGATTGCCATAGTATTTGGAGGAGTGCAGGCACACAAAGTGCGTGTCCCCAACTGCGCCTTCCTAGAGCCCCATGGGATTTCTATGCCATCCGCCTGGCTTTACCACCCAGTAAAAGCAGGTGAATTCCATAGGAACTGAAAATACCAACTGCCAAGCGTGATTGGCAGGCGGCATTTACACTTTTCCCAAACGGATTGGAAATCTGAAGAGAAAAAGTAATTTCGCCTTTGTTTTGCTCTTTGCATTTTCACGGAGTTTTGGAAATTAACAAAATTACAAGGAGGGGACAAATTACAAGGAGGGGACATTTTGCACACAAGTACAAACAGAGACTGACCCCTCCAGTGCAATTTAGGTTTTCTATTAAATAAGCCCCACAGACACACCAGAGAATTATCACCTATTGACTTTAAGCGAGCTGATCCGTGTTTCATCTGCAACAGAATCCTTGCAGCAGAACGTCTGGCTTTTGATTGCGATTTCAACGTATGTATTCATCTGGTGGTTAGTCTTCTGTACAGCTCTACAGTCGCTTCAGATCCTATATCTTAGACAGCCTATTTCCTGGGAGCCGTTCCTCAGATTTAAGATTAGCACCTATCGGCATATGCCTGTGTGTCGCACAATACGCAGGAACTCGGCGTAATTGAGCCCCACGATATTCACTATTTTAGGCGCTGATGAGGCTACCCAAGAGGGAAGTCCAACATGGTTTGTTGCCTAGAGACTCCTGCCCTGCGCACGTACATTTCACCTCGTTTTATATTAAGCACTGCTAATGTTTGCAGTTAAGGCACGAAGGAACGGGAATACAAACGAAGAGGATCACACAATGTAAGAGGGGAAACCAGGATTAGAACAAACTATCAAACAACGGGCTCTTTGATCTTCTTTCATCAAAGCCCAGTAACAGGGACTGAAAGTAATTGCGATTCATTCTCCACAGTATAAAACATTTTGCATGAAATAAATCAGGTTTTAATCATACTGCGCGACGAGGTCAGCAATAAACAAAGCAGTAAATTCCTTAATGGAAGGGGTGTGTGAACAGCCAGAGAACCAGCATCTCTAAGAACCAGTGCGCCCACATCTGCACCTTTGAGAAGCCAGTGTGGGAAGGTGCTGTTTCTGAGAGGCCGGCACACCGCAATCCGAAAGGCCAATTGGAAAGAGCAAAAAGAGGTCGCAGGCAGGGGAGTTGCTAGGTCTGGAAAAGACCCGGGGCTAAGCTGATGTCACAACTGTTGGGACTGGGGGCTAGCTAGTCTTTTGGCTGTAGCTCCTGAGATTCTATCCGGGGCTACAACCAAAAGATCAGGGGCTATAGCCCCCTTTGCCCCCCCCCCCAGCAACGCCCCTGGTCGCAGGTTAGCAAACCGATGTGTGCAGAAAGCCTGCCGAATCCCCCTAGTGTGGAAAGAGCACAATGGCCGACGCAACGCAAGGCGCGCCTCGCCGCACACATGCACGCCGGCGGGGCCCCGCCCCTCGCGCCGAGGCACGGCAGGACAGAAAGGGGCTGGAACCAATTTAATGGCTGAGTGACCTCACGGCGCAGAAACAGCCGCAGCCTAATAGGGGCCTTTGTCTACATTTCCACCCGAGCTGATAACACGCCAGTCAAGAGTCGAGCCCGACGAACAGGTGGAAACTATTAGACCTGCCAGAAAGTTTGAAAAATTGACTCTGGGGCTAAACTGAGTAGATTGAACTTGACAGTGTTGTCCTAATGAGTCGAAGGCCGTTTTCTATAGTTTAATTTCGACTCCTTGATTATTCATTAGATCTCCAGATGGCCTGTGGCTGTTATTGTACATATTAATACATCCGCTGTGCAAAAAAGGTGGTTAGATGATTTTGTTACCAGTGGCCAATCGGACAAATAAGCTTTTTACAGTTTTGGTTCAACTGACTGTGGTGGCCTGGATAAATGACAAAACACTATTGAGGCTCAGTAGGGTGGTTATTGAGACACCTTCTGTAACATGGGAACTGGGGGTGTAACACGTCCAGGGCAGGGCTGGCGTAGGTACTCACTGTTGGAGCTGTCCAGTTCATGCAGTTGGCTTCACTGCAACTGAGAGTGTTAATATTCACACACACGACAGCTAGAGCACCCAGGAGGCTGCCCTCAGCCTTGGTATTACACTCTGGCTGACTTAGGCCTCTGTAGGCAGGCCCTGCAACAACTGTAGTCCTCAGGCAGGAGGAGTGCCAAGGCTGACTGTCTCCTTCAGCCTCCCAGCGAGTTCTACCGCCTTCCTGTCATTTGCGCTCCTCTCGTCTCGCGAGATCACGTGAGCGCGATCTTGCGAGGCGGAGTCCCCACACACCACCTTTGGTGGGAAAAGATGGTTGCTAGTTCATGACGAAGTCGGTGAACCTGGTGGGCTTTTTTCTCTCCCTTTGGGGTCTGTCCTGGTTGGTGATGACGCCTGGGGCTTGGGTGGTGATGTGAGGCGTGTCAGGTGGGGTGAGGTCCTTTGGTGTCGCCTCCCAGTGTGGTTCTCGGGACTGGGGCGGGGGGCTCATGCATGCATGTTCCCTTTGATCCTTTTCTCCTGAAGCGTCTGTTTCCGAATGCTGGGGGTCGCTGACCGAACCGCATTGATCATGGTCACTTCCTGTTTCCGTGGAGGGGTGGTTGGTGGATGCCCTCTTGCGGTACATGGCCACTCTTTCCAGGTTCCATCACCTTCCATCGCTGGTGTGGACATGGTTGGTTCCCCTACTGGTGACTTCTATTGCCTATTTGGAGCCAGTAGTGGTATCTTTGTGAGACAGGCGTATCTTTACTAGGTCGCCTTCACTGACGTGCTATGGGCCCCCCTGCGTTTGTCGCCTTGGGATTTCATGACTTCCTTGGTTCCTTTGCACGTGGAACACAATTTCTCTCATGTCAATGTCTTCGTCTTCTCTGATTTGGTGCAACCACAGGGGTACTAGCATGGATGCAGCCCTGCTCCTTCTCAACAGCTGAAATGGGGAAACTCTGGTGATGCCATTGGGCGTAATGCAGTGGGCCGCAACGGCCTCTTTCACCATCTTGTGTGGTTCTAGGCCTGACGCACAGGCCAGTTGCAAAGCACCTTTGATATAACGGTTTACCCTTTCCACTAGTCTATTGGCTTGTGGGTGGTACAAGCTGTCTCTCAGTTGGCAGATGTGTTTTCTCAGGGAATTTTCAATTTCCCTGGAGACTAACTGCACTCCATTATCGGTTACAATCTCCTCGGGGAGCCCTTCCCTCAGAAAAATGGCACTGAGCACTTCAATGACACTGCTCGTGGTGATGTCTGACACAAATTCGATCTCTACCCAATTGGAAAAGTAGTCCACCATTATTACTCCATACTTGTGGTCCGCCGACATGCCATCTAGCGGGCTGATGAAGTCCAGTACTATTTTGTGCCAGACGCCCTGTGGGATTTCCGTGGGTATCATGGGTGCCTGTCTCACTGTCAGCTGTTTGTCACTGTTTATGCACTTGTGGCACCTTTCAATCATCGCCCTTATTTCTTGATCCCTTCCGTCCCACCAATAGGCATCGCATACTCTGTGTCTCGTCATGTTGCTGCCCAAGTGCCCTGAATGCGCTCTGCAGAGAATCACCTTGCGGATGCCTGACGGGGGAATGACGCGGTCGCCTCTAAGTACCAGGCCGTTCATCACTGTGATCTTGTCTCCAACTTTCCAAAAAGGACAAAGGCTTTCTGGGAATGCTCTCTCATTGGGCCATCCTTCGCAGACCCACTCTGCTATACGGCGGAGGGCACCGTCCTGTTCCATCTCTTCTTGCCAATGCCGCTTGCTCCTCTCCATGAAGTCCCTGGAAGCCACCACGCATTCGTCTTTGAGGAACGTGGTTCCTGGGGTGTTTTGGTCGATTAACCTGGACATGCAGTCTGCTTGAGCGTTCTTCCAGCCGGCAATGTGGATGATTTCGTAAATATACTCCTGGAGCTTCACGGCTATTGTGGCCAGTCTCGGAGTCGCTGTTTTGGTGCCACCAGGGCTCAGAATGTGCATTAGGGGCTTGTGGTAGGTAACTAATTTGAATTTCGTACCCCAAACATACGACCTGAAATAGTCCACGGCCCAGGCGCATGCCAGCATTTCCTTTTCCACTGTGGAGTAGTTCTTGTCCGATACAGATAGTGCTTTGGACACGAAAGCCACAATATTTTCTGTGTCTCCCTTTTTCTGGGTAAGGGTGGCACCTAACCCATAGGCACTGGCGTCTGTCATGATGCATGACTCCCATTCAGGATTGAAAGGTTTGAGACAAGGTTCATGCAGGATCCTCTTTTGACCTCTGCAAAGGCTTCATCTTGTTGGCATTCCCATGTGTAGGCTGCGCCCTTTTTCAGAAGCTCCCTCAGGGGCGATGTAGTTTCGGAAAATCCAGGGACGAACTCTGCATAGTATTCTGCGAGACCCAGGAAAGACTGAAGTTCGTCCTTAGACATCAGGGCTTGGGCGTCGGTTATGGCTTTGAGTAGGTTTTTCTTGGGGCTCACCCGTTCTCTCGAGATGCGATGGCCCAGGTACTCAACTTCTGCAGTACCGAATATGCATTTTTCGTGGCGCAGGTGGACACCCGTGTCCTGTAGCTTGCTCAGTACTTCAGTTCAGTGCTTTTCTCGTAAGTTTCTGTGTCCTTGGCATACACCAAGATGTCGTCCTGGAAGTACGAAACGTTTGCGATGCCATGCAACAAAGAGTTCATCATTCTCCGGAATGCAGAGGCCGCTGCGGATAGGCCGAACGGCATGCGTGTGTATTGGTACGTTCCGAGCGGGCTGATGAACACAGTGAGCGGGCTTGAGGTCTTTTGCAGGCTTATTTGGTGCATGCATCTTGCATATCAAGCCTCGAAAATATAGTTGCCTCCTTCATCATGAGCACTATTTCATTGATCCTGGGAAGTGGAAAGCTGTCAGTAACCACTTCTAAGTTCAAACTGTGTAGGTCAATGTAGACTCTCAGCTCATTGGATGACTTTTTCTTGATGAGTACCACTGTGCTCAGCCATTTGGAGGACTCCACTGTCTCTATGGAGCCTTCTTTAACCATCTTCTCGAGCTGAGCTTCGAGTGCTGACCTTGCTATGGCCGGAACCGGTCTGACCTTGTGCTTTACGGGAATTGCATTCGGTTTGAGGCGAATCTTGTGCACATAGTCTTATTTTCCCGAGCGTTTTGGAGAACAAACCGGGAAATGCTTCCCTTAGGCCCGGCGCTCCTCCTGATGAGACTAACAGAACTTGATCGGGGGTGCTGGGGTCTAGCCGTATGCTCAGCTTCTGTTGGTCGTCCCATCCCAACACGGCTGGGCCCTGGGACGTGAAGTATACTTTCGTGGTGGTGGACCCGTCTTTGAATTCAATTTTGATATAGCCTAGTAGATCCACGGTGGCCCCTCCAAAGACTGTCAGTTTCTACTTGGTGCTCCTGATTTCAACTTGGTCTTATCCCACCATTTCTTTGGACGTCTGGATGGTGAGGTCCGACCCTGAATCTGCCATGACCCGCGTCTCCATGCCATCCACTCTCAACGCAGTGGGGTTTCTCTCTCCTAGCTCGGGGTGCGTTGACCATGATCACCATGGGCTTGTCGTGCCGGTCGTCAGCGTCGCTAGAGTCCATGTTGCCGTCGACATGTGTGATGGCCTTTCCCCGCCACGTGCAGGCTGCAGCCAGGTGGCCGAAACATCTGTATTTGGAGCATTCTTTATTTCTGGCTGGACAGTCCAGATCGTTCCCCATGTGCTTGGTGCTGGTAAATCTATAGCACTTTGGTGCTTCTCTCTGTTTGGGAACCTTATCTCTGGCAGTATCGCGGGGCTGTCTGTCCCTGCACCCTCTCCATTGTAGAGCGGTCAGTTCAGGGAATGGTGATGGCCCTCCAACCTATTTGTGCCTGCTGGAGGTTTCCTCTTCAGCCCTGGTGATCTGTACTGCTTTATCCAGGTCAATCGCTTTCTTCCGAATAAAATTGTCCTGGACCTTTCTTGAATTTGTGTGGACCACCAGCATGTCACAGATGATTTGCTCGACGTTGTCGCCAAACCCACACAATGCTGCCAGTTCCCTCATTCTGGTGATGTAGTCGTCCACGGGCGAATTGCTCTCTTGCTTCCTGGTATAACATTTTAGTCTGTGAAGCACTGCATTTTCTTTATTTGTGAATCTCTTGACGATGCAACGGATCACCTCCATATAGACATCGTCATCATCGTCCGTCACAGGCATGGCTTTGTGCCCCGCAAAGATGCGCCGTCCCTCAACCCCCATGGCGTTGAGCAGCATGGCCTTCCTCCTGGCAGGCCCGTGGCCTGGACAAATGACAAGACATCATTGAGGCTCAGTAGGGTGTTTATTGAGACACCTTCTGTAACATGGGAACGGGGGGTATAACAAGTCCAGGGCAGGGCTGGCATAGGTACTCACTGTTGGAGCTGTCCTGTTCATGCAGTTGGCTTCACTGCAACTGAGTGTGTTAATATTCTCACACACACACGACAGCCAGAGCACCCAGGAGGCTGCCCCCAGCCTTGGTATTACGCTCTGGCTGACTGGGGCCTTTGTAGGCAGGCCCTGCAGCAACTGTAGTCCTCAGGCAGGAGGAGCGCCTGGGCTGACTGTCTCCTTCAGCATCCCAGTGAGTTCTGCCGCCTTCCTGTCATTTGCGCTCCTCTCGCAAGATCACATGGACGCTATCTCGCGAGGCGGAGTCCACACACTGACACTAAGTGGATTACATTTTAAAGTAAAGCTTCAGACACTATATAACTGCATATTGGGTGGGTTAAGACTTGCCCCCCCCTTGCTGGTTCCAGATTTCTCTGCTTGAAAAACGACATTTGAGTGGATAAAGTTGGCAATGACGTTAAATCTGGACTTCACGAGATATTTCTAACTTTAGCGCAGTTCGACAAAACTGCACAAACATTTCCCAAAAATTATATATATATACCTCTGTGAAAAGTCGGCGTTGGGTCCAGTGTTTTTTTTTTCTTAAATATAAAATATCCCAGAAGGTGGCCAAAAATAACCAAAATTGAGTTAAAAATATTGCAAGCTCGTGGACCTTTTGCAGAGACGTGTATTTGGGTCTGTGTACTAGTTCTGGCAAAACACTCAATCTATTTTGCTAATTGAAAGAAAGCCATTTGACTGCTGGAACATTTTAGAGCTGCCAACCTCTGGGTTTGTAAACTTTGCGGTGGGTAGATGGTTACAAAAAAGTATTTATCAGCATTATTGAATACTGAGTCTCTGAACTGCCGGGGCCACGTAAACGGGTAGAATGTGGACTCGATATGGCCAATTGGCGGTCTCAGCCTCTGTTTGGCCTGGGAATGGCTACCCCGGGTAAACTATCCAATGGGCACAGTGGGTCATACACTGGGTCACTAATGTGCCTCGGGGAAAGCATCCACTGGCCATGCTCACAGGCCATGCCCATTAGGCATGCTGGGCCTCCTTGTGTTTCTCTGGCATGGTCTGAGTAAAGGGTCCAGTGGGCATATTTGGTCCCTTTTAGGTGCCTGGGCCATGTCCAAATCCATGCCCTGGGGCAAATCATGAAAAAAAAATGTGTAATGAAAAACAGTAGTGGTTAACTTATGTAAGGGAAACCTTACTGAAAAAAACATGACTTGAAGGAGCATTATGGTTGTCCCAGCTAAGCCCCTTATCTTCAGGGGTCTACTTTGCCCCCAGGAAAGTGTGCTGCTTCTTTCAAAGATGCACTGCCCCAGATAGCACACTGTCATGCTGTTTTCTATATAGACCACATACATATGTGAAGATGTCCATAAAAAAAACAATGCCAGTTTTGTCCCAGTTGAACACATTGCTGCGCTAGTTACTGCAATGCCCCTGAAAATTTCCCTACTCACCTTGCTAATTTCCTCCAGAACACTGCCCCTTGCCAATTTGCATTCCCAATTTGCTTCAGAAAACTGGCACATGCAGCTTTCCCATTGTCCCTAGAAAACTGCATTGACGCTTTCCCCAAGAGCCCACAAATCTACTTTGTAGAACTTTCTAATTTCTGTAGAAATCTGCCTAGTAAACATGTCCCATTTATCTTCTAACACTGCCCCTTGCCCCTATCCCACTGCCCCTAGAAAACTCCCCCTTTCCACCTCCCCACTGTGTGCAGAAACCGGGCATCTGCATCTTCCTCAATGCGCCCAGAACAGGGCCACATGCAACTTTCCCAGCATGATTTCCCAGGCCAGAACCTGAGGTGTCCTACTGTGAGCTGGCAGGAAGACTAGAACTAGAACTAGAACTAGAACTAAACTGCCTGCCTATTGCTGGACTTCTTGGGCCAGGCTGCAACCAGTGTCTGCCTCCTCCTGGCAGTTGCTGCACTGCTGGGATGCAGCCGTCGAGTGCTGGCAGTGATGCTCTAGATGGGATATGTTGGGGCCTGCATATTATGCTGCTGGGTTCTGCCTCTTCCCTATCGCATAACATCAACCACCTAAGCAAGGTTCGAAATTGAGGGGAGCTGGGAGCTATTTAGCTGGCTACTGAGCGTCTGCAGCTTCGCTTCAGGCAGGCACACACCTGTGAATGCGTGCGGTAACGGTGGGAGAAGAGCGCTCCACTTCATATATCATGCGTGGAGCGGAGCTCTGGTCTGAACGGGAACCCAGCAAACAGGTCAATGATAGTCTAAGGAAATACCAATTAGGATGCCAGTCACTCATGAACCCCCAAGGGAAAATGGCACATATTTACTGAAACCTACAGCCAATATTTAGTTTATGATACCAACGTAATTTTTTTGATTATAAAATTCACTGACAGTATAGTGTAAAAAGAATAAAAATGAAAGTATAAGTGAAAATATGATTTGGCACTAAATATAGTCTCACACCAAGTCCTTCCTGTACATTAATGTAAAGCAAAACGAAACTGGTAAGATGCTGCAGGGCGGATTTGAAATACAATTTAATATGTCATCATTATGGCCTAATTAAAAAGATAGGCAGCCGCCTATTGGTTTACTTATCAACAAGAACTCTGGGAATTTAAGTGTATATTTCATGGCCCCAGGGCCGTTGTGCGCTTTAGAAATATAAATAAATAAATGGCGGATGACCCCACCCAGAGAGAATGAAAAACCACATGCAAAATGGTAAAGCGCCAGTGAGATCCTAGTTGTTAATAATCGCGCTTTCTGCTAAATCTGCAGCATGCAACAGGGAGGACTATGCAAACTCATGGAGCACATTCAACTTGACACCATAGCTATAAACAGCTTTGGCTATGCTATGCTACCCCAATGTTTTTTCAGACTGGCATTGAGGGGTTTAGTGACATGATAACTCTAGAAGGGATAGAACTAAAACAGGGGTGCCGTTCATTATGATTTTTTTGTTTATATCATATTTTTAAAATTATCTAGACTTCAGAATGGTTAAAATCATTAATTTAGGGTATTGTTCTGCCTGCAACACGTGACAAGATCTTGAGTTTGATATAGTATTGATTGCATTTCTTTCTTCCAAAACACAAAAGTCATAAAAACATGCACATAAAGCTTAAAAAGAATATGCAGTCAATAATTCCACATTATTAGGAAAATGTTGTCATGTTAAAAGCTTTTGTAGAGCCCTCGTTCACCCAAAGGCATCTTGGCGCTAGGAAACATGCGAAGAGACCCACCAGGTGCCAGGTCTAGAAGCGCAGCATCTTCAGAAGGCATCTGAATTCCAGATGGTTGTGAGTACGCCCGAGTGCGAGGGGAAATGCGATCCACAACTTGCCTCCAGCAGTTGAGAATGACCGACCCCCCACCCTAGAAAGGCTAAACCTGGGTACCAGGACTAGAGAAGTGCTGCCAGAGAGGAGAGCTCGATCTGGAAGGTAGAAAGCAAACGTATCACAAAGATAGTCCACCCCTAATTATGGTAGGCCAGGTGGACTAGGCAGAGGGCTTTCAACTCTATACGTCTGGCCACTGGAAGCCAGTGGAAAGAGCGCAAAACAGGGGTGATGTGGGCTCCATATGGTGAGTTAGTTGCCCCATCGGCTTCTGGATTTTGCAGCACCTTTAGACGGTGGATAAGGCCCACAGGTTTGGCTAGGAATAAAGCATTACAGTAGTATATCCGGCTTAAAACTAGGAAAGGCACTATCAAAGGGCGGAGCTAGCTAGGTAGAAATTCTAAGAGCTTGCGTAATACCCTGAGATGGAAATGACCAGCCTTACATACCGCACCAACCTGTGGGGCCATCGAGAGAGTCGAGGACAAGGTAGCCCCAGATTCGTCACCACCGTCACTGGCAAAGGAAAGTCACCAAATGCAAAAGGAAGGAGTCCAAAGTGTTGAATTAGGAGTAGAACCCACCACCAAGACCTCCGTCTTGTCCCCACTCAATTTCAGCCAATTGCTGTTCATCCACTCTCCCAGGGCAGTCAGACATTGCCACAGGCACGATGACTCCCCCCTGGTTGAGATGTAAATGAACCAGGAATTGGGTGTCGTCGGCATAAGACTAACACTGGAGGCCGAAGTAGCGGACAAGACAAACAAAGAGACTGTAAGTAGATGTTAAAGAGCATGGGGGACAAGGTATAACCTTGAGAAACCCCACAAGACAGAGGGTGGAAGGGGGAGGAAAAAGGAGGCAGAGATAGTGTGCAAATAACGCACAATATTGTGTGAACCCAACAGATAAAATGCATCCAACTGCAAAGTTTTATCATGATCACTAAATAAAACATTCTTTAGGATGACTATACAAAAGACAATTACTGATTTAAAAAGACAATTCAGCATTATTAGCTGAATATTAAAATCTGCATTCACATATTATTGCAATATTGCATGTTTCATTTGGTATTAAAAGGAGAAAACCGTATACAATTGCGGCCAGGACAAAGTAAAAAGAAGTGCACAAATGTTTCCTTTGGTTTATTAAAGCACATTATGTCATTCACTTCATCATGTCTCCAGTGGGTAGTAACTGTTCACCCAGGAAAAGAACCCATTCGCATTCTGGAGAATAGTGATCTCTTCTGGTGGTCATTAGGGATCTGCTTGAAATTTCCATCGTGGAAAAATCTGCAACGGAAATATTCACATGGGAAATATACGCACTACAAATGTTCGTACATTTCTCATGCGAACATCCAATAGAAAACCACCCCCACCACCCTAATTACCTTTCCTTCCTTCGCGCTGTGTCCCTGCAGCACCGGTTTCCTTTCACTTCTGTGATCAGGATCCGGCGCCGCAGGGTACTTTTTTTTTGGGAAGCTGCAGGGTGTTGCGGGCGACACCCTTGCAGCCCAATACCGACCCCACCGAAACACCTAAACACATACCACGAAAAGATCGAACTTTTGGTAGTTAGAACTTTTCGTGGTGTGTGTTTTAGGTCTTTTGGCGGGGTTGGTTATTTTTATTTCGGACATTTCGTCCGAAACTGGTCGCTAGCATCAATGAAAGATGATCAAACCCATTTCAGGATCATTCTAAAGGTAAGCAAGCTTTAACTAATGTGCACCGTTCATCAACCATTTCCCGCTCATAAAACAACCACTTCCGGCGTTTTCATTTTTTTTTTGCGACAATGCCACCTGATGTTGTTAAAGCTTCAGGTTGTCCTCGCCAGGTCTTTTCTTATAATCTCAAAATTGATGATTGAAGTGATTAACCAGCGCATTTGATTGACAATGCCCCTATAAGTACATCTATAATGAAAAGATGTTTAAACGTAGATCGATTCCTTAACCATATCCAAGGGACCACGCAGGTGGTGACAGTGAGCGGTATAAGAACCTTTACCATAACAGTGAGAACCAATACAACACGCAGAAAATAACTTCCAACACCATCCTTTGAAGATACCATTGACCATGTTGACTTAAATCTCAAGTTGTTCACATGGAGCTCATCTTGTCTGCGTCTTATTACATTTTGGCAAGACCCCTGGAGTTTAAGTTCTCACTATGATCAAGAGATATATATACATTAACTGTTCTAAGTCTGCACTTTGGTGGTGCACTTTTGGTCGACCTGAATTCGACCATTTTCTTTTTTTAATGAGGGCCACCCCCCATGCATTCCCTATCACACATTCCCGCCCCCAAACCACTACTCTCCTTCCCCCTTAGATATATATATATATATATATATATATATATATATATATATATATATGTATATTTAATTGGTCGGTTCAACCAAAAGTGCACGATCAAAGTGCAGCCTTTGAAAAGACAGTCCTTTAAAACATGGGATACCATCATTGGTTGATATAATGCGAGAGGGCGCAAATTGAATCGCATCTAGGAGCAGGATGATGGGAAGCGACCGGACTAAACGTATATGACGTGATTAAATGAAAGGATGAGCTTTTACAGATTTCTTAAAGTTCATGAAATTGGTGATCTGGTGAATATCGAGTGGAAGAGATTTCCAAATTGTAGAAATGTTCACAGTACATATTTTGTTCTCCACTAGATTTAAAATTGGTTGAGTTTAGATGAAAAGCTCCTGGACTCTGCGCCATATGAGAAAGTTGCTTTAATTTTAAATGTTCAATGCGAAACTGACGCCCTCTCCAAGATTACATGTGTTTCGGCTCGGCTGACCCTTTCTCAAATCAGGGCTACTGCTATACACATACATTTGTAAATCAAAATTGGCACAATTAAATCAGTTAAGTTGCAAATAATAACATGAATAAATAGTACCCAGCACAATGTTTGCCACAATGCAGTAATAGTAGTTTAATTTGAAAGAGAATGAAGGTTGGTGAAGGGGGGGATTCGAAGGGAGGAGAGAACAGAAAAATCACACCAGAAAGTAAGCATCACATGATGTTCAAATATACAAAATGCAACATTAAATTGGTAAAGGAAAATATAAAATAAAAAAATACAAAATAAACAAAAAATATAAAATATGAAATAAAAATAAAAAGTTTTAGAAAATTGAGAAGGGAGACAAAAATAAATAAATAATATTTTGAGCCGATTGGTTTAAGGCATTGCACCATATATAATGTAGTGGCCAAAAATAGTGCCAAAACATTCCCCAAACACATGGAAAGCTAAATTATGGTATCTGTGAATTTCGACTTTGGCAAACTGCTTTATTATAGCACTCTCTATCTCATTGTTCCACTGTTCGTGGTTGTCTCAAAATGGCACCGGCTGACGGGAACTCTGATTCAGCAGACGCGTGGGAGAGAATTTGCAAGGTAATCACCTATTGTCTTACTCTGTGCTGAATAGAATGCTGATCAGTCAGCAGGATGAATGCTACAATTTATTTAAAGTGACTCTCGATCTAGGAACACTAATTGTTGAATAACGAAGGATTGTAAATTTAATAACCCAACCCGCTGATTTTTCGGGTCAATAGAGGTTCATCAGTATGTTTGGGAACTTCCAGTGTATTTGTGACATTACTTTAATATGTGATGTAGGACATGGAGCATGTAAGAAATAGCCCATTAAATGAGCATCCAAGAGATACAACCACGAACAGTGGAACAATGAGAAAGAGAGTACTATAATAAAGCAGTTTGCCAAAATCGAAATTCACAGATACCATAATTTAGCTTTCCATGTGTCTAGTGGATATTCCAACTGAAAAAGAAATCAGGCACCAAACCTAGATACTTGTGATATTACACAGCCACACTAGTGGCTGTGTAGTCAGTGGCGGCTGGTGAGTTTGAAAGCTGGTGGGGCGTAAATTTCCCCGGGCGAATATAGTAGCGAGCGCGTGCAGCGCGTGAGCCCACTCCCCCAAGTGGGGTACAGGGGGGCTCTCCCCCTGCGAAATGTTTGGAAAAATGGCCTACAAAATGTGCAATTTACTGTCCAAAAAACCCACCGAAATATGAAAAAAGCATTCGGTTTTACATATTAATGGTGGTACACTATTCTTACGTGTGCAAGTGTGATGGTGTATTTTACAGCAGCTTGTATTGGGAATAGCTGGTACTATGGTGTATGCATAAAGATAGATCGATAGATAAAACCTCCCAAAAGTTGTCTCCTCGGTTCCTATTTCCTTTTGTTATAATCAAACATATCAGCCAATTGGACTACAAGTTAAAGCTGCCCAATAAATGGAAAGGCCCATCCAGTGTTCCACATTCTTGCTCCAAACAGCAGACAAAGAGATACCTAGCAAACAAGTCTTCCCAGGTGTAAAAAGTGATTCAACAATGCAATATGGGTTCGATCCCCGAATCCAGCGCATTGAGTGGGCGAAATAGACCAGTAAGTTCGCTATAAATCCCCACTAATAACATAATGCAATATTGTTTTTCAGACTGCGTAATTGTAATTGGTTATTTATAAAGTGCTGAATACCAGAGGTTTCTAAGCATGGACATTGAATTGCCTTTGGGGCGAAAGCATGTGGTGAGTTATTTGAACCGACAAAGGATGCTGCAAATGGTATACCTGAAGTTAATTTGGGAGGTGCTCACATGGATAAAGATGGTATTGTGTTCTTATATCTCAGATGCAAATGGGGCCCTAGACTAATTTATGGAATGGCTCCCTGCGATCAGCCTAGTAAGAATACCTTTGTACGTTCCTGCTGCCCCTCCACTATTATATTTTCATTCTTCTGGCTTAAAGTGGTTGGTTGATTTACAAACTGAAGAAAGATTGGATAGAGACCATACCACGTGGCCCGTGCTGCTAAAACTGCTTGTATCTTTATAATCCCTTTCAGTAAAGTTGTTTAGTGTGGGGAGATAACGGCATCCCAGGCACAAGGGATTTTCATTGTTTCTATTGTTAGAGGCGAGCCCTTTCTAAACTGAACTGCAGACTACCACTACTTAGCATCATTCTAGCACGGCAAGTGGCAGTAAAGTGGTTTACTGTGGTCTGCTGGGGCCGGTGGTGGTAGGGGTGGAGCACCTTCATTTATAAATAATCTAAATTGGGAAGCTGTTCCTGATGCTGGAACTTTTTCCTTTTCGATCTACAGCAAGTAAATGCCTATTACTTGTTTTTGCTGAAAGTCATTCAAAATGCCATCCATAAGTACGAAATATCAATTATGCAGTTCTGACCGAATGGCTAGCAAATGTGCTATGGCAACCAGCAATTTAATTAAGAAAAAAAAAAGAAATTGCAAATAAAACATGTGACCGAGGTTATTGCTAATAGTATTAAGGAGAAGAAAGGTCTCCGCTCGCCTGTTCAGGGGAAAATTATCTCATTTTTGAAACCTCAGGCAGCCCAGTCACACCTCCTCCCCTGCAGATAGCTCGTCTTTCCCCTTCATTTGATTCCTCTGACGGTGAAAATGATGCTAATTCAGAGACCATGGTGATGCTAAGCCGCGGCCGACCACTCCCGCATCATGCTAATTGTGCCGTTTTATATTTTCGGCATTTTTCGACAAAAAATGCCGAAAATATAAAACGGCACAATTAGCATGATGCGGGAGGGTCGGGACTCGCGGGCCGCGGCTGCGTTTCACCAGTACTTCCCAGTGAGCAGACGGACATATTCCAAGCACTCTCTGACCAGCCTGTGCTGCTACAGGAATTCGGCATCGGCACACATTTGAGGAGAATGTTACTCCTCTTACAATGCTGCCGCAGAAGGAGAGTCTGTGAACATTCCCAGCTTGAGCGCCTGAGAATGAGTCGATGCTGCTAATTAATTGGTAGAGGCATTTCTTTTCACAGGGGAGGGAAAGGTTATGTTACCATGCAAATTGGCACCCCTCTGTGCCCGTGCAGGGGTGTCTCAAGGAACTCCAACCCCAAATCATGGCACACTATCTGGCAACTGCTGCAGCAAGCCGCTTATGGATGAAGCTGTGAGAACAGTGCCACCCATAACATTCTGTATAGAACCAAGCCAGTACTTAGAATAATTCATCTGCTCAGAAAAACAACCCCACTATATTACACGTTTGTCGGTAACGAGCCGTGCAGCCAATCCACAGCAATAACGACGAGCCCTTCAGAGCACAGACAAGACAGACGTTTGCCGCCAGTACCAACATTTTCCAAAACACAACTTTGCGACATTTCGCAAAACTTTCCTAGCTTACTAGTTCCAGCCATCATCCTCATGCAAGGATGAACATCCCGGTCCGTGCCGTGGCCCAAGGGTCTTGCCTTGGGCCACGCCGGACGGTACTCAAGGCCCAGGCCAGGGCACTGGCAGGCAGGCGTGCGCTAGCGCTGCCCAGTATGGGCCTAGCAGCGCCAGCGCACGCCTGCCAGTGCCCTGGGCCTTGCGTACCGGTCCGGCGTGGCCCAAGGCAAGGCCCTTGGGCCACAGCACGGACCGGGGCTAAACAAAGCAGGCCCAGGCGGCTCCCGCCTTTGTGGTAGCGGGCAGCCCGCTACCACCAAGGCGGCTCGGCAGCAACACTGAACGACGTGTAGGCCCCCTGGCCTACACGTCGTTCAGTGTTGACTGGGCCTGGGCCGCGTGGTGGACCACATAGTTTGGGCCCGGGGAGGGGAGTAAGTGTAACAACACTCCCGAGTCCCCGGGCCCAAGAAGAAAGTTAAACAACGCACAATGCTGGGGTACTTACCGTGGCGCCGCTGGGCTGGTGGCCTGGTGCAGCTGCAGCACTCGTCGACTCGTGTGTGTTGTTGACTCCGGCTGAAAGAAAGACGGGTGTGAAGGCGGCGCAGGCGCACGCACACACCCTGCGCCGCCAGTCATACACATAGATACAGTAATGTCATTGGCTGTTTGCCAGCCAATGACATTACTGTATCTATGGCAGGGGAGGGAATATAAGTGCGCTGTTTGCGCACATTTTAATACTGGCGGGGCCAGCCCTGAAGCGCCCCGCCAGGCTTCTAATAAAAGGGGCTACGTAGAGTGCGTGGAGTTACGAGCTCCACGCACTCTACTATAAAATAAATTATACTAAATTGGGACGCGCCCCGCTGCCGGGCCGGCCATAGTACACTAGTGACTATTGTTTCCTTGCCACAGCGCCCCCGCACTGTTGGCAAAGGATATGCAGCAGCATCTTAGGCTAAAAGAGATTCAATCAGAGAAGTTCTCTGATTGAATCTCTTAGCTTCTCTCTTTTTTTCTGGGGGGGCGGCGCCCGGCCGCCCTATCATAGCAGCCGCCACTGTGTGTAGTTATGGTTAAGTTGCCGTTTCCATAGGAAGAGCACTTTTTGGGTGGCTTATAACTTCGCTCCCCCTGTACGAATCCTCACCAAACTTTGCAAAGTATATGGGCCACTGTGAATTATTTTGCAAAGTTTGGTGAGGATTCGTCTCGGGGGGGCGAAAGTTATAGGAGGGTCTCAAAACGTCTTTTTTTCCCATAGACTGAATAGGGGAAAAACTTTGCGCACGCCTACAGGCCACAGCGCCGGACGGATTTTCAACAAATTTGCTGCAGGAGCTTGGTCCCGAAAGCGTGCTTTTGTAAATTTGGTGCCAATCCGTCCAGTAGTTTTCCTTAAAACGACCAAAAAGTATGCCTCAGAAAATTAGTGATATCTATGTCCGCTCCGCGGTCACACTTCCCTGTTCACTCCGCGGACAAGATACCGATTGGCTAAGGGGCTGGCATTATGACCGCGAACACGCGACGTCTCTGCCGATTGGTTGCAGCGAGTCGTGATGAGAGTCAGAATGTGCGGATGCACCTGACATCTTGGATCCGAAGACAGCGCAGTCGCCACCAGAGGCAAAATGTTGTTTCGGAAACTGTTTTGCTCTCCTACAGTGCGTTGGGAAGGTTCATAGAGTAAGAGATGGGAGAAATACTGTACTTGTTTGGGCGGCAGGTGTTAATGATGTATTCTCTATGCCAACCTTGTTCGGGATGTTTGTAGGTGCAGAAAAGTAGGGGTTTAATAAGGGTAGTATTTCAGTCCGTGCTGTGAACAGGCACCTTGAAACTGTTCTAAGGATACGCGTGGTGTTAGCGACCATTAAAATTGAGCACATGTCGTTATTACATTATTTTTTCCTATGGGTGTGCTATTGATTAGCATGCCGCCATGGGTGTTTCATGCTGCGGTGGTTGCGGCCAGGGCCTAGAGTCTTGGATGCATGGCCGCAGGCCGTAGGCCGAAGGCCATACTTCCAAGACTGTAGGCCCTGGCCACAACCACAGCAGCAGGTCACACCCATGGATACACCTGTAGTATTGATTATCGATTAGATGAGTGTGGGGAGTGTGTACAGTCTTGGGTGCATGGCCGAAGGACACGCACCCAAGAACAAAGTTAAAAGTACTGGAGATATAAGCCACTGCACACCCACACATTGTAATATCTATGGACATACAGCTAGGAGTCTAGCCTCTGGCCAGAACAAGAGAAGCATACCACACCTATCGATACAACTGTACTTCCGCACATCACTCAGGTGGTTGTGGGCAGGATGTAGAGTTTTGGGTGCATGGCTGGAGGCCGTAGGCCATACGCCATACTCCTAAAACTCTAAGCCCTGGCCACAGCCATTGCAGCATATTAGAAAGGCACGTTAGTGGCTGTGTTGTTATGGTGAAGTTGCTGTTTCCATAGGAAGAGCACTTTTTGGGTGCCTTATAACTGCGCTCCCTTGGACGAATCATCACCAAAGATTGCAAAAAAATATATATCGGACACTCTGAATTTCTTTGGAAAGTTTGGTGAGGTTTGGTGCAGGTGGGGGAAACTTATAAGGAGGGGGTTCTCAAAACGTCTTTTCCCTTTAGACTGAATGTGGGAAAAAGTTTGTGCCCGTGGACATGTGGTGCTTTCCCCGATTGGTTGTGCAACAGCGTAAAGTACGTTAGCTTTCTTCGGTGCCCCCGCTATCTTTTATTCATGTTTTGGTGTACGCAGACATCGCCAAAAACACATACAAAACAAGACAGCATTGCATGTGTCACACTTCTATAATACTATTTCAGAAGGTGACCTTTGAGGGGGTAGGATGGGATGTGGGAACACAAACTGAAACAGTGGAGATTTCTTGTTAGCAAAGTCATACCTTTAGATGGAAGTTAGTGCTCACTGTACCACTACCAATTAGTGTGTGCGGGTTGAAATGTTTTTGGAATTATATTGCAGTCGGGCTGGGGTCCTAAGTTTTGAAAACTAAGGCCACCATCTGCACTCTTTGCTGGAAACAGCAAATTGGATATCTCATAATTGGATTTCAATATGTTGATGCAAAGTAAGAATGTATTTGGCTTCTGAGTGAAGGTTGCATGAGTTTCTTTTTTGGTTGGACGCTCAATACGCCCACGCATTCGAGTGAATGTATAAGGAGCTATTGTTTTTTGACCTTGAGCGAAAGGGAAAGCTTTGAAGAAATTCACGGAATGAAAGGGTCGAAAAAAATAGAAATTTATAAGTTTATGTTTTAAAACGTTTATAAGGGACATGCAATATCACTCCACAAAGATTCTTCGATGCGAACACATTGGTGTCTGACTTGCAGAGAAAGAATAGAGGCAGTAAATATTATGTAAGTTTACTTTTGCCCACTGTACAGCGAACCGCGCTTTATTTTTACATTACCGAAAATATAATTGTGCCAATATAACTGACATATTTCTACGCTGTTACATTTTTCCTGTAATATTGCAGAGTGCACCGCTTTTGTGTATCAGTTTGCACTTTCTTTTTGCCTTGTTTGCAATCACGAGACGTAATATTTTTTCAATTGTCCATTCATTTTGCTTTCATAACTGCATTATCGTCTTCCTGTGTAGTTTGGCATTTTATTTCTCTTACGGTGCATGCAGAATCTCAGCGTTTGTAGCCTTTTACTATAGGTACACATGGTCATTAGTAACATTTCAGTAAAATGTCATGTTTGACCAGTGACATTTGTGTATTACTTTGAACATTCTTTGTGTCTTTTTAGAAATTTTTTGGTAGAGGTTGGTTATTGCCACGTATTTTCTTCAACGTTTCCCGCCCAGGTACATATTGCCATACTGTCCGTGCCATGGTTTCCAGATGCCGAGTGAGGGCTTTTTCAGCCGGCAAATACAACTGCTCGTGAGTGGTTGCCTGTCCATAACAATTACGTGGGATGACACTCTAAGCCTGCTTGGTCTGTACACTGAAATCGCTATTCGCAGCAACATCACATCATTTATGGTGCTGTAGGCTCAAGCTCATGGCGCCTTCTTGGAAATCTCTGTGTAAACAAAGCGGCTGCTTTAATCAAGAACCCAACATTTTTGTATGGGAAAAAACCAACGTGTTCCTCATCTTTAACATTTGCAATGTCGCTCTTGGAAACATTGTTATCATTGCATTGAAAATGGAATTACTCCGATGGTCTCTGACAGTTGTTCACGTTTTCTTTTACAGTCCAGTCTATTATTTCGAAAATGTAAGTTATTCGGTTGTATGTCGCTGTATGTTTATTTACAGGTTCTGCGTCACGTCACATACGTACCTACCATCGAAAGTGAAGAGGGACTATGTATGAAATAACCGCCTTCCCTTTCTATGGTGGCCATCTTGAAAAAGGATTTTTTTTGTTAATCCAACCCGCCAAAGCCAACACGGATTATAACAAGTAATCCTCCTTTTTAGTAGCACACGTTAGTGCTTTGCAAATTTAAACTATTACTCGCAAAGATTATTGTGTCTATGTATTTTATTGAGAAATATGCAATAATTGAAGTGTATGCAATTTTTTTTTGTTAATGTTATTTGCACTGTGAACGGTTGCTATTAACGCATTATTAACTTTGTTTACGGGTGGCTTTATTTTTTGGTACGGCACGTTATAAGGCAATTTGCAAACGGCAATGAGCAAAGAGGCAACAAATGGTAATATGGGTCGGTAGATGTACGGCGACAACTTTCGTACGTTTGTTATTTGCAAGGTAGCCGCACTGTTTCTCATGCTTCTTCATCACAGCAATGCTGCTGTTTCTTAGGGAGGAAGGATGCCTTTAGCTGATGTGATTTTCAGATAAGTACAACTTTTGCTACAGATATATAATGTGTAGGGCATTGGTAATCGCTGCATACCAATATATGTTGGCGTTGTGTAAGGGAAATGTTGAAGGTGGGCGTTCCTACATCAATATACAATCTATTTCCACACTGTCCACGAGGCATAGATTGTACTGTTAAGTGTGTACTGATTCTGGGACATGTCACCGTACTGTACGCCCGCATATTGTCATGTGGTATTCTTCGCAAGGTGTATACTGTTTAGGAAAAGACCCTTGCTAAAGCGACGTTATGGTTACGTTGCCCTACTGCAAATCTGTGACATTCAGTACAACTTTTTTTTATTTACAAGACGTTATACTTAAATTGACCTACTAAAAACCCATAAAATTCACTCAAAAAAAACTTTGTTAAGGGGACGTTATGGTTAAGTTGCACTACTAAAAACCTATGCAATTCACTAAAAACACTTTATAAATGTGCCATTATGGTTCAAAGTAAAACCAGAAAAAAACCTGAAATTCGCCAGTTATGGTAGGCTAAGCAAACATACCTGCCCTCACCACTGTGCACTGCTAACACAAACACCCTGGACCTGAAAGATGGCATCACAAATGTCCAGACCCAGAGGAAAAGTGGCAAAATCCATATTACATCCCCTGACCCTCAG
Source organism: Ambystoma mexicanum (assembly GCF_040938575.1). Taxonomy (NCBI): domain Eukaryota; kingdom Metazoa; phylum Chordata; class Amphibia; order Caudata; family Ambystomatidae; genus Ambystoma; species Ambystoma mexicanum. The sequence continues at coordinate 225,066,199 of NC_090939.1, read as the reverse complement.
GCAAACTTGTGAATCATCGGCAAACGAGTAAACTTGAGTTCATATGAGATTTCGTAATGAGATAGTAAAAAACAAATGAGAGTTGCCCTAGTAGTTAATAAAGAACTTATATTTCAACAGTCAAATGAAGTATTCATAACTGAGATTAAGAGGGACTGCCAAGTGAAAAATGAATGTCTCGAATTTATTATAACGTTGAGTGTGGGATGCAAGACTTTTCAATGGCATGCCTTTCGCAGCCAAAATTGAAATATGTTCAATACAACCATTTTTGAAGTAAAATGTTTTTGTTTTTCAAAGGAATTGTACAGTGATTGAAAACTTATCATGTTAACAATTGTGAAAAACTCTGGAATTTGCTGAATAAGAAGTGATGTGAGATCGATTGTGGGCGCACAATGAATACAATAGACGACATCCCGGAAAGCCATTAAGATTGCATTGGGTGAAATGGCCAAGAGAGAAAAAATATCCTCATTAAGTCCCTGACGTCATATAGTAGGGCTGAAACGTGCATATAGACGTAGGATGTAAAGGTGTTATGATTTTGTATATAATTGTCTGGAGGCTCAGTGAAGAGTATGTATATATATATATATATGTGTAACGTTTTTAACATTGCAGCGTTAATAAGTTATGTGATTTCTTCTGAGCACTTGGATGGAGTGTGGTTAGGCACAGCAATCACTCTTTACCCACACATCTATTCTAATCTCCTCCTCAATATAGGTTGTATATGGATAGGTGGTTTTGGTTATGTTGCCCTTCGAAACATTAAATATGATGAATTAAACGAAAGTAAGTCCGTTTTGCATTGCAATACACAATATTTGTGCTTATTCATTTTGAGCTTTATAAGTGTATTCTGAAAATCAGCTCCCCTATTATTGATAGGTGTGAGTGAAAACTGATCTCTGGTCATCACAGAAGCAGTGGTGGGGTTGCCCACTGGTAAATCTCCATTCCCAGTGGGCCTCTGCACCTTGTGTATCTTGTACGGGTACACTAGTTTTCGGCTCCTCTTACCCTCTCTCTCTGTCACCCTACCCGCGTCCTTCCTTCCATCTCTCCTCATCCCCCACATCGCTTTGAAGCAAAGCATTTGTTATAAAGCTTCCAGTATTGTATTCTTCACTCTCAAGTTATGGTTCATGTCCGTTTTTTCTCGTGTTTAACTATTTTTTTAAAACCCTGTATAGGGACAAGTGTGCTTTAAAATTCACTATTTGGCCCAATTCTTCAATTATCTGGGGGGCAGAGCACCGCCCAGACCCTACTGAGAGGGCTTGTGCATGCTTGCTACATCTGCTTTCAGAGTGTAACATAGGGCCACGGTGTAAGTATTTCCAGTGCCACTTTTTGTCCCCAGTCCACCACTGCACAGAAGGCTCATGATGCGGTTTATATAACGTTAGAGAGGAGGGGAAACCTTGTGGTACCCGCACAGCCCACCCTAAGAGGGATGATATATTTCAGGGACTGGTGTAGTAGTGCTTGTGGCAGAACCTGGAGGACATTAACTAAAGCTGTTGTGGCCTTCACCACGCAAACCACCTGCTTTTCATCTCATTTGTGTGGTCTGATTTGGCATTATTCACATTAAGCTTCGTGTCACTAAGAAATAACACATATAAGCCAATCAGGCTTCTAAAGAGCAGGTCGGGACCTTGTCATCATCTGCATGTCTAATAAAATAGACATAAAACATCCTGCAATCTGTAGGCACGCAGGGGCACTCACTAATGGTGGAGCAAGTTCATTAATGTACAAATAAAAATGTACTGATAGATACTATTTCTTGATAGGTATTGAAAAACCCACACGATTCAGAAAATCTAGAGGGGTCTGTACATTTTGCGAGCACTCATGAGGACTGGCGGTCTGCAAAAGCCAACGATAAAAATGGTGACGTGTCAATCACTTGATTTCCAGAGGAAGTACTACAGCGGACATCAGCTTGAGTAAAGCTCTGGGAGCCGAGGCGAGTCCGAAGGCCACTAAACATATAGTGGCACTGACCAACTCCATATCAGAGGCACGTACTGTGAGAATGGAATATTGGGACATTGGCATCCTTAGTGTCCATGTAGCACATGCGCCCCCCTTGCTGAAGGGCTGATGGAATCTGAGCTATTGCCACACATCTGAATTTCCTGTCTGGAATGTGCTGATACTCTTATCCTTTTTTGTGATGGCAATGAAATGTGAATAGAAATCCTGTCGTAGCACATCTGGAAGAACAGGTTCCAAGGCCTGCAAGAATAACAGTTGCTGATCTCTTGCCTGAGAAAAGATATTTACAGATTGATGGCGGGTTAGAAGAGGCAGAAAGTTGAAAGACTAATCCCCTGAAGCACCAATGAGAGTCAATTCTGAGGAAGGCCTATCCCAGTTAAAGATAAAGAGGTTATTCTGCCTCCAACATGTGAAGGATGTTTCCCCTAAATAACCAGGTTGCCAAGGATTCTATTTCGATACACCCCGTTTCGCCGCGGCCAGTTCGGCGACGGGATGTTTCGGCGGTGGGATGTTTTGGCGCGCCGCACACCAGTGCACATCGCCAGCTGTTTAGGGAAACTTTCAGTGCAGTGCACTGAAAGTACGAGTTTCAACCTCATCCCACACTATTTTAAAATTAAACTGTTCTAGAGCGGTTTCATTTTAAAACAGTGTGGGATGAAGTTAAAACTTGCACTTTCAGTGCACTGCACTGAAAGTTTCCCTAAACAGCAGGCGATGTGCACTGGTGTGCGGCGCACAGGGCAGATTAGATCTGCCGGGCTCACGAGGGTGGGGTCTGTGCTGCTCAGAGCTGACTGCTCCGAGCAGCACAGCCCCCACCTTCGCGTGCCCGGCTGTGTAGTCTGTGTGGCTGTGGTGCCTGCATGAAGAACTCGCAGGACATTTATGTGCGGCCAGTTTGGCGCCGAACCGGCCGTGCCAAATCATCCTGCGCCGAATCGGCCGCGCCAAAATGTCCTGCTCCGTACTATTTAGTTTGGGAGTCATACAGTGGTACTTTAGCGCCACCTATGGGACCAAAATGAACACTGGAGACACAAGAATGGCTATTGGGGAGGTATACATTTGTATGTCAGGGTTTTGACCATGTGGACTCCACACGTCACAGTCTGTGGTCAGCCAAATTACAACAGGACTGGGGCAACATCTGCCATTTGCCCGTTGTTGCAACTGCAGGCTTCTAGAGACATTTGTGTACCAGGGGATTACCTTCTTTTAGGGTGACCAGACGTCCCGTTTTTCCTGGGACAGTCCGGGGAAATCACCCTCCGTCCCGGGAGTTTTTTGATTTTATAAACCCTGTCCGGGTTTTGCCGGGACTCAATTTCGAAATCCTGAAATCGGGTCCCGGCGCAACTCTTCCTACGCGAATGGGGCGTGAAATGCTTTTCACACCCCATGAACTCCCCCTTCCCCTCCCAGGCGCTCTCCTCCAATGATAGTAGTGTGCCAATGAGCACACCCCCTCCCTGCCCCCTCACACCCCCCCTAACAGGACAGCGACATAGAAGTAGGACTAAAGTTGTATTTGCATTTACTTTAGTCCTACTTCTATTTCTATGACCCGTCCTGTTTTAAAAAAAAAAGAAATCTGGTCAACCTAATTTAAGTGCCTTTTCACATTGAATTGATTTGTTTTGAGCCAATGGGCTGTGGAAGAGGGGCAATCAGTGTTCCTTTTTTAAAGTTTCCATTGCTGGGTCATCTACAGCACTACGAAGGACTACATTAGCCACTGGTTGAGGCGTATGAAAAGAAGTAGCAGACCTATGTTCCCGGCTGGCCTGTCCCTGCGTCCCACACGCCCGATTGCCACACCCCCTCCCACACGCAATCCAAACCCCCAAACACACCTGCTATTTAAGAGAATGTTCAGTACAGTGCACTGAAGTGCAAGTTTCAACTTCTTCCTACACTTTTATTTTAAAACTAAACCATTCCGGGAACGGTTTCTTTTAAAAAATATAAGTATAGGAACCCTAAAAATAAAAAATAAGAAAACAAGTAGAGGAGCATCGCTCCCACCCACCCACTACAACCACTGACGTTAGTGCCTTTTATGGCTTTGAGAAGGCTGTTTTGAGCTGTGTGAAGACTTACAGGCCGATTCATGGAATCAACGTGCGCCGAAAAAACGGCGCACGCGTGCGAAAACGTGCGATTCGCAGTTTAATAGCGAAAATCGCAGTGCAAGTGCGATTATCGCAGTGCAAGTGCGATTATCGCACAGAAAACATCGCACATCTATTCATGGAAGTCTGTGCACGCGCAAAATGTGGGATGTGCGCTGAAAAAGTGCGCGGCGCACGCTGGCGCACGCTGGCCCACAGGTCATCGAACGCCGTGCGATAAGGCCACAGCGAATTCGCACATAGTGCGGCGCACATAACAAAAGTAGGCGTAACACGGGGCGTTACACGCAGAATGGGGAACAACTCGTGAAAATGTGGGCGTCACGGGGGAAGTACAGGAGGCAAGTGCGCAGAACGCCCACACGCTCGCCTACAACACGTATTCACGGAATCGAATAGGGAAAAACAGCGCACGGCCAAAGACGCGCCCAGGTTCAGACATGTCCGCCACACGAAATCAGGCGGTAGCGTCCCTGCGCAGGAAATGTGCGCCAAAGTTCTACACGCGCGAGAAGTACCACACGCGATCGGGCATGGGGGAGCGTGTGCGTGTATTCCAGGGGTGCGCGAGAAGTTTCACACGCGATTGGCCTGGGTGCGTGTATTTCTGGGGCTCGCGGGTGTTTTCACACACGATTGTCCTGGGCGCGTGTATTTCAGGGCTGCGCGAGAAGTTCCACACGCGATCGGGCCTGGGGGAGCATGTGCATGTATTTCAGGGATGCGCGAGAAGTTTCACACGCGATTGGCCTGGGTGCGTGTATTTCATGGGCTTGCGGGTGTTTTCACACGCGATTGTCCTGGGCGCGTGTATTTCAGGGGTGCGCGAGAAGTTCCACACACGATCGGGCCTGGGGGAGCGTGTGCGTGTATTTCAGGGGTGCGCGAGAAGTTCCACACACGATTGTCCTGTGCGCGTGTATTTCAGGGGTGCGCGAGAAGTTCCACACACGATCGGGCCTGGGGAGCGTGTGCGTGTATTTCAGGGGTGCGCGAGAAGTTCCACACGCGATTGTCCTGTGCACGTGTATTTCAGGGGTGCACGAGAAGTTCCACACGCGATTGGCCTGTGTACGGGATTCCATTGGACCAAAGGCCCTGACAGCGCAGGCGCGTCTGTGACGTGACACGCGCGGGCGCGTCCCTGTACCCGGGGGGATGTTACAAGACCAAAAACTGCACGTCCGAGTGTCAGCCCATGTAATTGGAGGATAGTGCCTCAGTGCGTATACGCGGAAGTGACGTTGGACGTGTGGTGCGGTTTAAAAGGTGCGTGTAGTACGTCATTTCCTTGTACGTGCTTCCCGTGGAGAGCGAGTGGGTGAAATCTGTACTTCTTGTCGGTTCACACGCGATTTACTTCACAGCGTTTCTAGTTCGTACTCCCTGTTACCTCTGTCAGTATTTTTCTGATTTTCGACCTGTTACCTCACACAGCGTTGACTTCTCCTTTTGTCCTGTCTCCTCAGACAGTGTACAATTCTTCTTTTGGCGGGGGTGTTGCCAACGCGCACACGCGCGTATATTTCACGCTCTTTTCCCAGGCAGACGGTGAGTCGCGCACGTATTTACCAACTGTGCTAGCCCCGTGTGTAGCGTACCCCTTCAGAGGTCATTGTAGGCTGCGTGTGACACGCATACGTTCATTTTTGTGTTTCTGGGTGCCACAGCGTAGTGCAGGTTCCTTTTCCCACGCACGTGGTCTACGAGGGGTCGCGTGCACGTCATTTTCCGTTTTAGGGGTGCCTGTGCGTTGCGTGACCCGTCATCTTTCCCCAGGGGTTACATACAGCCTTGCTAGAGCACTTGGGTACGAATTCCATCTAGTACCCTACCCCTTTGACCCCCAATTGCCCAGGACAATTGTCCACTGCAACTCCCATACGCACAACTCCATCAGTGCCATGGCTGGGAGGCGAGCAAGTGGTAAGGGTGGCAAAGGTGGCCGAGCCTCAAGAGGTGGGTGTGGTGGGCGTGGTAGGGGACGTGGCCAGGATTTGCAGACTCTCCCAAGCCCCCCACGTGTGGAGGACCAGTCAGGGACACACATTCTCCCCCCCCCATGGTTGAGGGAAACGTGGCTGACACCATCCCTGCTCAGCCCTTGTTGGACCGGCCCGTTGTGGCACCTGACCTAGCACAGGGTGACTCCCAGGCTGACTTCCAGGTCGCCAAGTGTAGGCCACGGGTGGCGGCGCAAGCCAGTGTCACCAGGCCACGTGGTACAGGGGCAGCCATGTCATCTGCTGCCCCGAGTAGGCGGGGTGGGGAGGCTGCAGGGGCAGCTGCAGCTCCGTCCACCCCAGCTCTGACTCCCCCAGCAAGGACAGTGTTGGTCCCGGTACATCAGACTGAGGTTCCCCCTGCCATCATCACACTTCAGCTAATGCCTGCAGAAAGTCATGTGGTCAGTGTGCCATCGCACACTACTACTACACAGTCCACCGGTGCTCCTGCCTCTAGTGTCCAGAGCGGCGTAGGGCACTCCGGATCCCCACCACCCACAAAAAGAAAGAGGAAGAGTGCTCGTCCAGTACAGGCTGATGACCCCGACACGGCTACACGGTCCGGCACGCCAAGGAAGCCTAGCTTCAATGATGCCGAACTGGATGCACTTGTGCAGTATGTGTCCAAACATGACGCCGAAGTGTTGGTCACTTCAGGGTGTAGGATTACACCTGCTCGACGTCAGGCACACTGGCAGTCCATCGCGGACAGCATAAGTGCCCTTGGGTTTATGAGGCGCACAGCTGTTGAGTGCTACAAGCGCTGGAACAACCTTAAGCGTAGGGAAAAGAAAAAGCTGGCCTCAAGTCATGCCGCAACTCTGGTGACTGGAGGTGGGTCTCCACAAGAGGACATAGAACTCACTCTACATGAGCATGTTGCTGGGACCTACGTCACAGAGGAGCAGATCCAAGGTGTGGGAGAACTGCCAGATTACGAGGCATTGTCCGGTGAGTGCACATGCTTGTGTGTGTGATCCATGTGTATGTAGTTTGTGGGAGGGGTTCTGGTTGAGTGCCAGGTCAGGGTGTGTGTGCCTGAGTGTTTTGTCCCACCCATGTGCTTCATCCAATGCATTCTGCGCCCCGGGATTTGGGTATTACAATATCCCTTCTGGCCACAGTAGGCGTTTTGCACTACATTGCGCCAGTTGCCCTTGAAGTGGCATCTTGCTACCACATTGTTCCGTATTTAGCTGTGTTCATTCAGGCTGATTGTAGGAATTCACCTGGTTCTACTGCGCATCACTCTGCCCTATTGTCACATATATAACATGCCCATGGTCCATGCCATCTGTGTGATGGCATGTGTCATGTATGTGTATTGGACATGCCACTCACAGGCCAATGTGTGATGGCACTGCTAGCCAGCATGCAGCTGATGTGTTGCTCTCCCATCTTGGTGTCATCAGTGTCTGACATTTTCCTCCCCTTCCAACTCATGGACAGTGAATGCATGGGAGGGTTATAGTCATGTGGGACATGTGTAAATCAAGTACTGGTACTGTAGCTTGTCTGGCCTAATAGCATGCCATGGTGCTAATGCCTGTTTCCATTTTTTGTCTTTCTTGTTTTTGCAGAGGATGACGCGCCTGATGCTGTTGAGGGAGAGGAGATGGTGCAGGCTCAGGAGGGATCTGAAGCACGACCAGGCACCAGTGGAGGACGTGGTTTGGTGGTGGGGGAGAACCCTCTCTTGCTGCAGGCCCTACTGTCCCGGGGTGTCCCTGGCTGCACCTCCCCAGAACTCTTTTCAGGTGTTGATTCGGATGAGGCCTATGTGGATTCGCAGGTATGTGTTCATGGAAGGGATGCTGTTCTGTCCGACCCACCTGCACCAGGGGTAGAGCCCACTATGGGGATGTCAGTGTTGGTAGGTGAGCCTGTGGTGGTTACGGATGCAGGGCCACACTCCGCAACATCTGATCCTGTTCCTGGGCCAGCAGTTCAGAGGGGAAATGCAGTCCTGCAGCCTCAGGCAGTGCCGACACAGCAAGGCGCAGTTCGCCTTGCCCCAGACAGGTGTGGTGCCCGCCAACGCGGTGGCCGTCCGCCACCAGGCAATACCGCATGGGAGCAATCCATTTACCGTATGGCCAACCAACAGGCAGCATCATCAGAAATGATTGCTCAAGCCATGGAGAGGGTGGCCACTTCCATTGTCCCCCCAGAAAGGCAGATGGAGCTACTACAGCAGGCAACAGACTCCATTTGCCAATCAGTCAGGGAGGACATGTTGGCGTCCAACAGGGACAGACAGGCGGCCCTGGACAATCTGAGGGAATCAATTTCTATAGATGCCCAGGGACAGAGGGTAGCCCTGAGGGGAGAGGTCCGGCACCTCAGGCAGACTCTTGTGGACCTTGAGGCTTCCACTGTCACCAGGACGGAACAGCTGCTGGAGCGCGTCACCCGTACGCTCTCAGCAGAGATGCAGGCAACTCGGGCGGAGGTCCGGGCAACACGTCGGGTGTTGCATGGGGATCTCCGCACCATATCCCTCCAGAACGAGGCCTTCCAGACCCGCATGCTTGCTGCCATGGAGGACCAAACTAGGGCATTGCTTCGGCTGCCTCCCATGACACCACCACCTCCAGCAGCAGAGGTTGAGGAGAGCGAATCCAGCAGTGAATCTCCCACTATTTAGTAGCCGTGCAGGCCATGAGCCCATGGAGGTGTTTTTTTTTCGCAACATTCACGCAGGTGGCTGTTGGTGGGCACCCTGTCCTCGGACCTCCTGGGTGGCCTCTCCCAACCCCCCTGGCCCACACATGGCCATTTTCGATTTTTGATTTTTTGTTGCAGTGTGTTGCCTTGTGTGGCTCCCGTGGGCATCCACTGTATTCCGGCTGGGCACATGCAGGCTTGTCCTGAGTTTGGGTTAGATGCTTGGGTCCGTGAGAGACACACCCCTCCTGCTTCCCGTTTCCATGGGCTTGCAAAGGGTGTGCCCAAGTGACAGTGAATTACACAGTGACGTTGGACTCCCATGAGTGTGTGGGCAGTCTGTAGTCAATACTGTGTATACATTCCTAGTGCATATTGTTGTTGTATTGTGCACTGCATGGTGTATTGATGTGTGCTTGTGCATCCATGTCTCCCTCCTAATTTTCAGGTTCATTCCTCATGTCTTCAACAAGGCCGTCCACTTTGGAGATGGAGCTCATGTTGTGAGCAGGGATGGAGCTCATGTTGTGAGCAGTGGACTTCCAGATGTGCCTGGCAACAACACTGTACAGTTGGAGTGGTGGATGTGCTGGCATTCTCATGTTGTAAGACTACGTATCCTTTGCCTTAGTATTGTCATGTTTATGCTATGTCGATTGTATTGTGGTAAGTATTTGGTCATGTGTGTTGTTGTTTCTACATTTATGTGGGCAAATTGTGTGTGGCCAGTTTCCATTAGGGTCACTGTACTTTGTGACACGTGTCATGTTTGGGGGATGACTTTGTTTGCTCTCACATGGCATGTCATGCCATGGTGTGTTGGGTGGCGGTGCTGGGGAGGGGATGGGTGACATGGCACTGTTGTCATGTTGTGTCTTGCAAGGGGGTAATGATTTTAGCAGCATAGAAGTGTGTCTTTTGAACACAGCATTGGTGCTGTTTGTGTAGGTAGGGAAGCACACAATGGAGCACTTCCAGATGTACAATCTCAGGCTGGTATGGTTGTGACAGTTGACTGTCCATTGACACATCATAATTGTCAGTAACAATCATCATTGATTGTCAGCTGGTATGTGCCAGGGCTGTGTGCACTCCACAGGGGTGTGATTTTATGTGAAGTAATTAGCCACGAGCTGCGTAAGGGCTGCCTCACCCCGTGCCCTTTCCCCTCCCATGCGCAGTGGGCATGCATGTGGTTGGGGATGTGGGGGCACCACCATGTCCACGGCCAGGCCCCGGCGTGTTGCAACGTTGTGCAGGACACATGCTGCCACTATGATCCTGCACATTACTGGGGGAGTGTATAACAGCTGCCCGCCAGAACCGTCAAGGGAGCGGAAGCGTGACTTGAGCACTCCGAATGTGCGCTCCACGATGCCCCGGGGGTGCAATGTGGGCTGTGTTGTATCTTACCTGGGGTGGCGTGGTGGGGTTCCGAATTGGCGTCATCATGTGGGTGCTGAGTGGGTAGGCACTGTCCCCTGGGGAGGTGGTGATGGGTATCATCAGTGGGGTTGTGACATTACTCAGTATCTGACATGCATGCATGCGCAGTGGCATTTATACTCACTGAGCAGCCATGTATCGCCATGCCGCCCCCAGCTTCTATGTCCCGGTTTAGGGTAGACATTCTGTAGATGAAACTGTCGTGGGTGGAGCCTGGATAGTTGGCGTATACTGAGGTGATGATTCCCTTGGCATCACATACTACCTGGGCGTTGATCGAATGCCAGTGCTTGCGGTTTCTATAGATGTGCTCAGTTGCCCTGGGGGGACGCAGAGCCACATGGGTGCAATCAATGGCACCTAGCACTTTGGGGAATTGTGCCACCCTGTAGAAGTCCTGGGCAACAGCCTGCCTTTCTGCAGGTGTTCTGGGCAGGTATATGTGCCTGCGGACTGATGGGCGTGCAGTGATGATGGCCAAGAGCTGGTGTAGGCAGCGTGACTGCATGGCCTGTGACACCCCCCCCCCACTATGGCACTTGTCCGCTGAAATGATCCAGTGGCCAGGAAGTGCAGTACATTGAGGACCTTCTCCAGTGGGCTGAGTGCTTGGAAGCACAGGGTGGTTGATGTGAGGTCATCCTCCCACTCACTGACCAGGTGGAGTATTATGTGAGGTGGAAACCTGTACCTCCCATACACATGGTCATCAGGCATCCCAAAAAGGCTGGTTCTGGGTGTAAAAATTCTGGCCCGGACTATCCTCCTCGTCCTGCGGTATCCCACGGCCACTGCTGCTAGGAACGGTATGTTCATCCTGGCGTCTGAGCTTGTTTGTTGTTTGCGTGCACTTTTATGCTGTGCGGGTGGACGTAAGCCTACTTCCTGCTGGCGTACGTGTTCCGGATTGGCCACGTTTGTTTCCATGAATACGTGTTGTAGGCGAGCGTGTAAAAATTCACGCGCAGCCCTGGAATACCCGCACCCAGCCCAATAGCGTGTGGAACTTCTCGCGCACCTCTGTACTACACGCGCCCAGGCCAATCGCGTGTGGAACTTCTCACGCACCCCTGAAATACACGCGCCCAGGCCAATCGCGCGTGGAACTTCTCACGCACCCCTGGAATACACGTACCCCGCTCTCCCAGGCCCGATCGCGTGTAAAACCACCCGCGAGCCCCTGTAATACACGTACCCTGCTCCCCCAGGACCTATCGCGTGTGGAACGTCTCGCGCACCCCTGAGATACACGCACACGCTAACCCAGGCCCGATCGCGTGTGGAACTTCTCACGCACCTCTGTGCTACACGCGCCCAACCCGATCGCGTGTGGAACTTCTCGCGCACCCCTGAAATACACGCGCCCAGGCCAATCGCGTGTGGAACTTCTCGCGCACCCCTGAAATACAGGCACACGCTCCCCCAGGCCCGATCGCGTGTGGAACTTCTTGCGCACCTCTGTGCTACACGCGCCCAGCCCGATCGCGTGTGGAACTTCTCACGCACCCCTGAAATACACGCACACGCTCCCCCAGGCCCGATCGCGTGTGGAACTTCTCACGCACCTCTGTGCTACACGCGCCCAGGCCAATCGCGTGTGGAACTTCTCACGCACCCCTGAAATACACGCACCCAACCCGATCGCGTGTGGAACTTCTCACGCACCCCTGAAATACACGCACACGCTCCCCCAGGCCAGATCGCGTGTGGAACTTCTCGCGCACGCGTGTTCCCTGTTCCCAACACCCGTAATACGCGTTCCCCGCTTTGCGTTTGCTGTTTGCCAGTCCGGTTAACTGGTGCAGGGTTGGCGCAGCCCTTTGCGATGGTTTTGCGATCTTGATGGCTTTTCCTTGCGCGAGGGCGTTCTTGGGGGCGTAACTGGCGCTGCTGCAGGGTCGCTGCACCACTCTGCGCCATGTCTGCTTTTGGAGATGAGAATCCATGAATACACTGTGCGCGGAAATTGATTTTATCGCACGCGGCTGGCGCAGACATTCGCACGGGCACGCTGTGCGCCAGCCGCGTGCGACACTTTTGGGAGGAAATACATGAATCGGCCTGTTAATTATTAGCAGCTTGTTGCAATTGCGACATATCACAACCATTCCCATGCAACTTACTACTGTGTGTGCTCATTGGAACGCAATCGTAATGAAAGCATTGCTCTTTGATAGTAATGTGTTCGTTTCTGAATTATCACGTTGCACTTGTGAATATCCAGGTTGGCTGCTTGCTTTCTTTCCAACATTCTTTTATAAAATGTACTGAATACTTTTCTGAAGCTGAAATACTGTCTCAGACAGGGGACATTGTTCTCTACAGAGGAATGATATGATAGTGATATTTTATTTGTATTGCGCTCATACACAAGTGTTTCAGAGCGCGACAAGGCAAGGGAGTGGAAACGGGAGAACAAAACAACGATCTTATTAGGCCCAGTGACATTGAGAACATGCAAGTGCATGGGAAAGGGAAAGGGGAACGGTGCATGGAGCGGGGAGAGTGGAAGGTGAAGAGCAGAGGAGAACAGATAAATAATAATAAATACAAATAAATAGATAATGAAGCAATAACGAGGGTAGTGCAGTCAGCAAGTGGCAAGAGTTGTGTTTATGGCAGCAGAACTGGGTAAGTCTGATAAGTGCATAAAAGAAGAAAAATGGGGTGTGGGGACTGTGGGAGTTACAGGTACAGTCTCTCCAGTGCGAAGGGTGGCCGAGCGGCAGTGCAGAAGGGTGGCAGGGTGAGCCGGTACCTGGGCCCGGGGGACAGACGGTGGCCAGGGGCACAATGCCAAGAGAGTGGATCAGCAGGGCAGAGGGAGAGCAAAGGCAGATGCAGAGAGGAACGTCTTGAGGTGCTTCCGGAACCGGAGATGGTTCTTCTCAAGTTTTAGAGTGGCAGGGAGGCTATTCCAGAGGGAGGCCCCACCCGAAGACAGATCTCCCCCAGCTTGTTTCTTTGAAAAACAACGGACCCTGAAGGAGTTAGAGGTAGAGGAGCGAAGGGCTCGAGAGGGGAGGTATTTGCGGAGGGATAGCTAGAGGTATTTTGGGCCCAGGCTCCAGAAAGCCTTGTGCAGGTTTTAAATTTAATCCTTGCATCCACTGGGAGCCAATGGCGAGATTTCAGAGCTGGAGAGATACGACCGAGGGGTTGAGGCCAAGGACAAGTCTTGCAGTCCTGTTCTGGATTAGTTGAAGAGGGCGAAGAGTAGAGGCAGGTAACTTTAGAAAGAGGCTGTTACAATAGTCCAACCTAGAGAGAACCAGAGGTTGGGAGACAGTGAGCTTCTGTGAGAAGGAGAGAAAAGGAAGAGTACCTCTGAGGAGGTGCAGTAGGAAGTTTGACTTTTTAGAGACCTCTGCGATGTGGGAGGAGAAGGAAAGTGTGGAGTCAAAGATGACCCTGAGGTTCTTAGCCTCGCAGGTGGGGATAGGAGGAGGGCCAAGCGAGGCCGGCCAGAGAGAGGGGAAAGGATGGAGATGGTGTGCTGATGAGGAGGATCTCAGTCTTGCTGGCATTCAGGCAAAGATCATTTAATGGCAGTTAGGCAATCCGAGATGAGAGAGGGAGAGAAGGTAGCCGAGGGCAGCCTGAAAATGAGTTGAGTGTCGTCAGCATAGCACTGGAAATGGGAGCAAAGAGTGACAATGCAGTGGGCGAGAGTTGCCAGGTATTGGTTAAAAAGCTAGGGCGAGAGGTTAGACCCCTGGGGAACACCGCAGGGTGAGAGGAAGATAGATGATAGGAAGGACCAGTTGGACCTGGGAAGGTCGATCAGAAAGGAAAGAGGTCAGCCAGGCCAGAGCCTGATCTGTGATACCCAGATTCTCACGGAGACGGTTGAGCAGGATGGTATGGTTGACCGTGTCAAAGGCAGAAGAGAGATCGAGTAGGATGAGGACAGAGGGAATGTTAGAGTCATGGTTGGAGAGCATATCATCGCGAATGTTCAGGAGAGCAGTTTCCGTACTTCTGGCTGCTCTGAAACCAGACTGGCGGTCATGGAGACAGCCAACAGAATCAGAATGAAGGTTAAACTGAGAGATGGCCAGCTTTTCCAGGAGTTTTCCCAGAAAGAGAGCAATGGAGATTCAGCGATAGTTAGCAGGACAGGAAGGATCAGCTGAGGGTTTCTTGAGCATAGGATGCACAGGGGAGTATTTCAGAGGGGAGGGGAAGGATCCTGAGGCAAAGGAATGGTTGCAGAAATCAGAAAGGGCCGGAGCAAGGGTGTCAATGCGTTCCTTGATGGTTTTAGAGGAACAGGGATGAACCTGTTTTGATGAGGCTTTCATAGATCAGACTTGTCTAGCAACCTCATCAGGGGAGAAGAGAGGAAAGGAAGAGAAGGAGGGAGGATAGGAATAGGAAACTAGCAGTGCCAATGCCAACTGCTTTGTCTTTATTATAGGTTGTGTAAATGTGATAAACCCGGTGTTCAATGACAATGTGGTCTCTGAGTTTTACAAGTAAATAGTGATTGTTAATTTTGAATGGTGGGCTTTACTTACTTTTAAAAATGTTTTATACTTGCAGTAATTATCGAACCAAAAAACATGTATGTAAGTAGTTTGGATACAGCATGTAAAACATGTTCTGCATATAGAAATGGGTAGTTTCAAGGTATTGTAGTTGTACAGAGCTAGTAAGACATGCAACACAATATTAATTTCTGTTCTTCTAGATCACCGGATTCCTCCAGCTTCTAAGCACTGATATAATAGATGTCAATATGACCCAATTTAAGGGTACTCAATTTCTAGACCTCAGAAGCATGACGGGTTGAGTCAGCCCTGCTGGGTTTTGTAATTGAAGTTCAGCCTATACTCATATGTGTGCTGAGCGCTAATCTCTTGAGGTATCCACCAGGTCCCAGAATACCATGTGCATGATATATAAAAGCGTCCAAGTTATTTACAAAATCAGAAACACTTTTAGTGTGTGTATTCCCCATCTGCAAGTGCAGGGCTCTTGTTTCTAAGCACTGTAATAATGTGGCATTATGTATCCGTTCGCGAGGGCAGTTAACATGGCCCTGGGCCGTTACCCCCACCAGTGATGCCTGTGGAACGGGTACATAAGGCCATTAGCACCCATCCCATGGGCTGGGATGGGGCTAATTTACAGTACTTTCGCTCTGTGAACAGGGAGCCTTGCGGCGTCCTGTTCACAGAACGAAAATACTGTTCCAAGATGGCCACCGCAACAAGGGAAGGCAAGGCTCTGTATGGAGCCGCTCTTTCCTTTCCATAACGGCCATCGGGAGCAGAGAGGAAGGTGTGGCTGCGGCGGGGAGTGCTGCAGCAGCTGAAATAAGGTTAGTGGGGGGAATAAAAAAAAATCGATTAAAGGGGACGGAGGGTGGGGGAAGATGGCGGTGGGGGGGGAGCCAGCCGTTTGGCGACATGGAGCGTGGCCTTTCACCGGCGGATCAAGCCTGAGTTCCTAGCTACCGGATTGGCTGCCCCCCCCAGCTAGGGTGCCAATAGCTGTTAATATTTAAAAATACAATGGCATTCAATGATTTGACCTTGAAGGGATAAAAGGCACGCCGTCCCCAATAAAATCAGAGCCTCTGATGTGAAAGGCATACATTTCAGCAGCAGGCACCGAGCACAAAGAGCTATCAATGGCAAACATGTTGCTCCCTGTGGCGAGATGGAGTGAGGAGGCTGACTAAGTGATTTCATTTTGGCTATAGACATTTATTCAAGTAGAGAAAAGAACCTGTCTTTCCCTGTTTCTAGAGGGGTCTTCCCTACCTCAACACAAACTCAGGTGCTCGTCAGGATGTAATCAAAAAAACTATATATGGTCCTCTGTCCAAAACAAACTAATCTATCCCAGCCACTAAGAAATAAACCAAAAAAGGGGTAGATGAACTTCTTATCAAAACTGCCAGGAGAACGGCTACCTTCTCCTGGTGAAGCAATCCAGTCTTAGGCTGATTTAACAGCAGCCTCTTGCAATAGGGTCTGATTTACCAAATACTCTTAAGACCAGGAGAATGACTCCCTTTTCCTGGTCTATTTAGAAGATTTTTGAAGACTGTTCCTCAATAGTCCTTAGCACAGTACTTTAGAAGTCGCTTTACTTCCTCCCAGGGATTTGCAAACACCAGAGTTAAGGCTATATAAACTGTTCTTCTTAGTGCTGGCACTTCGTCAGGACTTTCTATATCTTACATTTTGGGGAGACCGCTCCCTTCTTGTCCTTTTGGTATCTTTCACATGTGATAAGTTTCCCCACTGTGACGAGGGAGTTCACGCCTGAGGCACTCATGATATTTATGGTTTTTCTTATAACCACCTTGACGAGAGAGTTCACTCTCAACACACTTTACTTTGCAGACTACTCCTGCACTTAGGGAGACTTTCTCTTCGACTTTCGTGGCTCTCGGTTCCTTGAATATCACCACTAAGATGAGGGAAGTCACTCCTAAAGAATACTTGACTCTTGGTTCTCTGGGTATCACTACTGTGACAAGGAAGATTACTCCTGAGGAATACTCGACTCTCTAGGTACCCACCCAGCATTCCCTCAATTCCCTTTACCTGTATCTTCACTGGGGAGTGCTCGCAGTTCTTCCCAAAGTCTCAGGTCGCTGTTGCTTCCGCACACGCTCAGTGCATATTCCTGCCTTCCTCCTCTTTGGTAGGTGTGGCTCCACAGAGCCGTTGCTGTGGCAGTCTCAGCATGTTTAAGGGACCTCCCGGTCCAACTCGAAGAAGCCACACCACTGCTGGATTCTTTCCCCTTCGGCAGTGAGTCAGGGTTACTCCGGCTTGCCTGGTTCTTTTCGGCTTCTTCTTCCCAGACCGACTGCTGCTTGAGGCTTTGGGCAGCACGGGTTGAATTTCCCGGGCCCTGCAGGACAGGCAGCAGCTTCCCTCATTACTCTTCCTGATCCTGAACACAACTAGTCCTCCTTCAGACTTTACTTTATATTATTGGGACTGCTCCAGCGCAGTGTCGCTGTTTGTTATCCTCATGCCTCCAGGTGGGCACCTCCTCACAGTATTTTGGTAATCCCTAGTACTGTGTTTCTGTATGTTTCTTTGGTTTTTCCTCATCTCAGTCCTATCTGGTCTTACAGGTGTGATACTAGAGACTTCACAATAACATACAGTAGTAGCTTCAAGTTGGGAGAGAGGAGTCAATGGGGCTATGGCCCGAGTACATTGGTTTAGGGAGGTCTTTCAGGAGACAAGAGTCCTCATCCCCATGAGGGGTGTCTCTCCCTATGAAGGCCTCCCACTTTTTACCACAACTAGGGGGACTATTGGGTAGCAGCCTCACCTCCGTAGCCTCATAGGGCAGGGCTCCCCCTATGGGGAGAAGTAAGGGGATGCCGTGAATCGTCACACCCGTTACTCTGTTGCCAAATCTCTTGTTTGTGTAAGCTTCCAATGATGTTCTGCACTACGACATCCAAGACCACGCTAAAGAATGTCCTTACTCCCAACAACAACAAAAATCAAACTCTCGTAAAAGTTGCACCTTCTTACTAAAGAACCTTTTCTGCCCTAGCCTATTATTGGCCTTGCAAAAATTAAACCTGAAGACCAAAATGTATCAATAAAAAAGGACATGGGCAAAAAATACCAGTTGCACTGACAAACCATGTGTAGAAGTTCTGGCCAAGTACAGCCTGCGGTCAGATTAGAGGTGGGAAGGGCAATTTTGTTGATTTGTTTGTTTATTGTTTCTTTCTATAGCGCTTTAAGCTAAAGCGCTTTACAATTATTAATGAGGGGGTGCAAAATGTAGTAAAGACACAAAATCACAGAGAAAACAGAGAAGAAACAGCAAGGGTGAATAAAGACCAAACAGAACAAAAAATGGCAAGATGGTCCAGGTGCAAGACCAGCAACAAATGAGTATTGCAGCTATGGCGGGTCAGAAGAAGGACCTAGACAAGTGTCTTCCATTTGAAGGGTTTATATTTTAGAAACAAAAATAAATACACTTCTAGATATCCCTAAGCTATGGGTTTTCCTTGCCTAGCACAAACTAACTTGGGTGCTGGTCAGTCGTCATTGAGTCAAAAAGGAAGAACTGTCCTCGGGTCAAATCTAATCTACTCTGTCCCTATCACTATACATAGAAGAACTAAGGCACAGTAGAATGTAGCAAAGTCACTTTAATAGTCAATTCACAGGTAGTTCTTGGAAACTACTTTCACTAGTTCATACATTTCCGAAATAGGATTCTTCAGCTTCTCAAACTTTACCTTGACACACTGCTTTTCCCTTCTGAGATTCCTCCTCTCCCTTTCTTTGTTTTCTATATTTATTGCTCCTTTTTCACTTAATGTCCACTCTCTCCCCTGGCTGAGTGAGTTAACACCTTCAACAGATTTTGGACTTTGCTTCCACTCTTCTCTATTGCTGTGGCGACTAGGGAGGTTCCAGAAATACTTTGCACTTGGGTTCCACTCTTCATTCTTACTGGGACGATTCGTTATCCCTCCCGGGTCCCCTGCTGTCCCAGTTACCTCGTTTCCATGGAGTTAGCGTCACCGGGCCTGTCTACAGGACGGAAAGCTATTCTTGCGCCATCAGGTTGGCTTTGCTCTTCTCTTTTCACTTTCTCCCTCTGCACCCGTTCTGTGATGCGGGAGGGTCCATTGTCTCGCCGTTGTTACTGGACAGTCCGCTGCGTCGTGGTCACGCCACCAATCACTCTTCGGCTTCTTCGTTGGGGTTCCGTTTCCCCAGTTTCTCCAGCTTCTAGGTGTTCTCGCATCACTCTCACACGCCAGCTGTCTTCCCGGTCTGCACGCAGCACTTCTTGGCTTCTCTTAGCTTTTGCAGCACCACAGGATTTAAACTCCTGGGCTTCCCCTTCTTCTAGCGATCCTCCTCTTTTTCTGACATGTAGCCGAGTCTTCCCCAACGGAGCATCAGTGTCCTTTCTCTCTGTTGCTAGAGTGTTCTGTATCTCTCGAGTACTCTTCTTCTCAGTATTGGCAATATAAGTTTCTTCATAGTGGACTACTGATGTTAGAACACAATAACAAACGGTAGCTTGTTCTTCTTGCCTTCTTTGCATTGTAGCTGTAAATGGTGGGTTGTGAGTTAGTAACTTATAGAGTTCCTCTTTGAACCAGGATTCCTTGTTCCCAAGAGGGGATAGGTGAAGTCTCTCTCAGGATCAAGACGGTTGTACGCATAGTTATAATCAACAGTGTTTCCTCCCAACCCCCATGTCTAAATAAAGTTCAAATACTACCAAAGGATTTTTTGGCAATGCTTTCTAGGGTGTCACTGCTGGGGTTATGAGAGATGCTAAAAAGCTATTTGTAGGGGCAGCATGGGTATCTATAGACCTCACCTTAAGCTATTGACAGAGTTGTACAATGGGCAAACTCCCATTAAGGTGTGTCCAAATGATGAAATGGCCAACAAACATATTCCAGAGGTTCTAGCACAGGCAACAGAGCCCGATGCCCATTATAACTTTCTTAACATTTACATTGTGCAGATGGTACATTTCTGGTGCTACTATATTGTGTAAAACTTCTAATGAAGATTTGAGGGACATCCAGCAGAACACAGCGATGAACATACTACTTATCGCTCAGTAGTAGTATTTCTGATGGGCTAGTCCCTACTCCTACAAATTCCTAATCAAGTATAGTCATACTCCCATTAGTCTGGCATCAAATTTGTTCCAGCCAACAGTGAATGGAGTGCAACTGCGTGTTGGATCAGGCCGTCGTCTTTGGTGTCCATGACTCCAGATGTGTCGTCATGGGTAGTATTATAGGGGGTCGGTGGTGGCCCATGCCGTGAGATCTGGCTTTACCCCCACAATAATGAGGTGAGGGCCAAATAGCTAAAATCTCATCTAGAACTTTCGGCCAGAGCTTCCACTTCTGGGAGACTATGTGCGCCTACTCAAGGCATCCATAACCCTGTTCTCAGTCTAGGCAAGATGGGTTGTGTGATGAATCGGAGGTGAATTCCCCGAAAACCCTGGCCTGGGACCCTTCTCATGTGGCCAGGGAAAGGCAGACACTCCCTGATCCCGACCCTGGGGGAGGTGTTCTGTGGGAGGATCCCATGGTGGGGGGCTGGGGAGGGGCCAGGTCAGAGAAACTGGCCTTTCTCTCTTAATAATTTCCCTAAAGACCTGACACTCTTAATGGCTAATTGCAAATTTGAACCACGTCAAGAAATAAATAAAAGAAACATTGGAGACTTCAAGTGCCACAATGCTCTAGGTACTGAGACTAGGAAGAGGGACGCAGAGGAACTGAACTGCAAGATGCAGTCTAGTGGTTCAAATGGCCCACACCTGAGCGGGACCTTTGAATATATAAAACCACCCAAGGTGCAGGCTATTAGAACAGAAGGGTGGAGTTGTAGACCCCACCAGTTGCAGAGGCAGTGGAAGAAGAAGCCGAAGGGAGACACTGTGGCTGCCCGGGCCCATCAAGAACAGCCCAGACAGGAACGTGTTCAGGGGGCCATAGAGGTGGGCCTGTCATCAATGAAATCCTCCCGGGCTGCGTATGCCAGGAGCAGCCCGGGAGGGAAATCAGAGTCGTGCAGCGGATGCCCACTACACCCCACAGGATGGTGCGCTGAAGATGGAAGTGGTGACCGTGAAGCCCTGGTTTGCTCCGTTGAGCCAAAAGAGCGACCCCATCCAAAAGGGCCCACCAATTGAATAAAATAACACAGAGGGACGTGGTGGGAACATCAGTTGGGCCCCCCAGTCAATGGGGTCCACCATGTATTAATAAAATATACTGCAGGTCGCAGCGGTGAAGTCGGGTGCAGCCCCCCCTGCTAACGGGGCCCTCCCAGAGTATTATTTACACAACGGGTGCGGCGGTGAGTGTGGGCAGTCCCCCTGTACAGGGGGCCACCCAGGGCAACATTTAAGGCACAGGCTCCATGGTGGCCCGACGAGGGGAACAGGGCCACCTTAGAAAAGGTTGAGAGGGCCAGGGCCCAGATGACATATGTGGGGGCAGGTCCCAGCCATGACCGCAGCAAGATTTAATCAGGAACAGCCCTGCACCCATTCTTTCAGAGCCAGCTCCTAGGACAGACCTAGCAGTACTGTGAAGAACTATAGGTACTGTGAAGACCTAGAGGTACTGTGAAGGGGTGGCGGTTGCCATCACCCCATTGTGACATAGTGTTTTTTGTGTTTATATATTCTGAGTACCATTATTTATCGCTTAGTAGGTTAAACGTTAAGTAGAGGAAGTTAGGGAGTTGGGGTAAATATTAGGGGGAATGTTAAGTAGGGTAAGTGTTAAGTAGGAATAGGACGTTATATAGATGGCCCTTAGTTTAAGAAGGGGCTAGAGGGAAGGTACTCTGGCGTGAGGTAGTGGGATAGGTGGGCGGCCTGCCCGAGGCTGCCTTTCAAGACAGGACCACCCACATAGGCCATCCCCTGGCCTCACACTCCAGGTGGGTGGCACCTGAGGTTAGGAAGGGAATTGGTTGTGACAAGCTCACCCTAAGGGTCCCTACAATCCCTCCAAGGAAGGGTGAGCTGACATAGCTAGTCCCCGCTTAGATGCATCTTATGCCAGGGGAATCCTAAGGTAAAGTTTTAAGATCTGTAGGTGTTTAATAAAGAGGGGTCCCCATTGGAATGTCTTTCAAAAATGCACTCTGGTGTCTGTGTGTCTCCTTTAGTCATCTAAGAACTCAGGCTGTACCCCATCTCTTGTTAAGAGCGATTTTATCTGGCAGGTGCAGCACCCCTCCCTATCCAGGTGGAATGGTGGATGGAGGTGGTGGTAGCCATGGAAACAGTCCCTGCTCTGGTGTAGGGAAGTGTACACCCTTGCATGGACCAGGGCCGGGAAACAGTGGCTATATATGCCCTCCCCTGGACTGTCATGGTCTCCCAGAACCTCCCAGTCTTGGTCACTCCTATCCATCACTCCCCTTGGTCTTCCGCTGTTGTCTTGTCACAACTCTCTGTCTGGTGTGATCTTTCGCTCTTCTCAATTTCCTCCTACTGCATTCCATCTGATACCCATCACTTCCTTCAGTAAGGTGGTCCCCTTTCATCTCCCTTCACAACCTGTATCTTTCCTCATCTCCCTCCATGTAGTCCCTTTCGTTGTCTCTGTAAACCTCGGACTCCTTTTCTGCCCTTTTCACCTTTCTACTTCACAAAGTATCTCTTAACTCTCCATTTAAATTTGTATTTGTCTTACACTGTTCCCATTAATCTCGCTCCCCGCTCAGGCTCCTCTAAAGCATTCCGTGCTTCCACGTTCGCATCCATTTCCCAAATGGTTACTCCTTATTTCCCTCACCAAGGTAGTATTCTTCTCCAGCTTCACTATTTCTCTCGCTCCACACAGACCAGTTCCTCTCTCACGCTTCTCTAACTTTTCCTCTCAACAGGACTTCCTCTGTGCAGTACTTCGCCGTCAAACTCTCCAGGGGACGCCCTCTTGTCCATGCTTCCCAAGGTCTTCTACTTTCCATTGGTCAGCTCTCCGAAGGTATATCTTCCTTCTATATCCAAGTCTCCCTTACTTGGGGTCTGCCAGGATGTGCATTGCTAAACACAACACTCTTCCCAGGACTGACAAAGGCTGCTTGCAGTGGATGCTTTTTAATGATATCTGCTCTGCCTCTGCGCCGTGTTTCAAGGGGACCGGCTGCACCAGCGGCATAGGACTGGTGGTGTCTCCCGATTGGGCTATGTGACCCTGGTCAGGTGGTGTTCCAGGGGCTGGCTTAACACTACATAGAAGCCAGATGCCATTTTGCATTTTATAATGGCCCCTGCTGCATGTGTGCTTTCATCTCTCTTATGTGAGATCGCTGCTGAGACTTCATGTCTTTCTATGTCCAGTGTGTGTTTGCCATCTACAGAATCCCAGGGAGGTTTTGGTTATATTTGTTTCCAGTGCTGAATGGCTTAAGGGGCCCAGTCTCTTTTCTACACCCATAAACTGAGTCTGCATACAGTGAGTTATTATCCCCCTTACAAATAGTGGCTTTACTTCCACCAATGATTTCAGGTCTCTGTTGCTCCCCAGCAATGGCAGGGCCGCAAATGGATAATGGTTGTTCCCAAAAATGATCCTCAAGTACTTTTCTGTGTATTGGATTCCAGCCTAAATAAATAAATCTAGTTGATGCTTGAAAACCCAGTTCAAGCAAACAAATCCTTCCCAGAAGCAACTAGTTTGGGAGGAAGAGAATACCTCCTAGCTTTGATTACAGAGGAAACCAAACAGCAATAGAGGTGCCACACAGGCCTTGCCCAGGTAGCTATTGTAATAACATCACCTTGGTTCTTCCATCCAGGACCAAGAAATCGACCCAGCCCACTCCAAGACTCAAGACTCTGTCAAGAAAAAGAGCACAGCCAGGACAAATATCACAGCTACAATCAGGGCAACACTGATGTGAAAGAGATCAGGGGCACTCTAAACCCTGGGACCGATTTGCTGAATATTGTCAGCGGATGATGACTAGGCTCCTTTACAGAGTTTACACTTATTCTCCGGTTTTACCTTGATGAATCTCCTCATGTTTCATACCCAACCTGTATGCCATCTTCCAACCCCAATACTCCACAGACTAAATAAAAGGTGTTGAACATCACTTATGCGTGTTCCTTTGGTGCCAACCTCCCACAGTACCCTATTAGTTATCTTAATTACTGCAACTCTCTTTTTGTCAAACTCCCTTTCATGTCCACTGCCTCCTACAAAGACTGCTATAATATTAGCTATGCCACGGGAAACTTATAAACCCACCTCACTCGGCTGTAAAGCATTCCACTGTCTCACTTGGGGTGCATTTGCATTTCAAGGTACAGTAGATCAAACCTAAGTGGCTTTTGAGTCAACCCGCGCCCAACCTGACTGAGAAAAGAAAATCTTGACCTACCCCCTGCATGCTCCTGCGTGTCCCTCCATTTCAAGTAGTGTCATCCCTGGAGTATGCCCAGTAACGTGAAATCCATTGCTAGCATATATCATACTTTAAAAAATGTACCTTATTTATTCCAATAGGTGCTCAATGTAATGTGCCATCAATGTAATCAATGACAACGTATCCTCCAAGTATCTGGAGGTTCTTATCTACAATGCCATATACATGTCTGAATAAAATTAACAAAAATTGGGAATGGAAGATTTCAAAATGGGAACCTCAGACATGTTAGTACATAGAGACTGGGATTGTGCATGAAAGAGGATGATTGCATACTTCATGCCGCCGCCGAGACATGGAGCCACAGGCCCTCACTCCTAACCCAGAGAAATGTTTGTAGCATCTTCAATGCATCAGACAACATATCAAGGGTCAATTATAAGATTTTACAAAAGATCTGTAAGCTCCATCATGGGTTTTGATGAATAACAAGGTACTCTACAAATTATTTCTATTTCAGTTTATAAAAACATCAAGAGAACACATAGTTCACCTGCGCAGTAACTATTCACAATATTTAAATGAAAAATCCTTACCCATCCAGTAGATTCATTGTGGTTGTCGTGACTTCAGCAAACAGTACTATCTGTCCAAGCTTCTTGGTGTGAAGATTCTGCCTATAAACCTCCAGGCTAAAGTGATCAGAGGAAAAGTCTCCAGCCTCAGTGACAAGCTGTTCAAGAGTTGGACTGATCTCCATTTCAGACTGGTAACATCTTACGACTTTGAGGGAAATTTTGCTGGATTTTATTAATCCATCGGTTGGCAGTTTGTTCCAAAGCCACTGGAGGAAAGACACCTGTATATCCTGAGTTGAGGACAGAAAAAAAACAGAGGTACATATGTAAGTGAAAAATAATTAATCTGCAACAGGCACTTGCTACTTTTCTAAGATTTTAAATGCACTGGTTCAGACCCCTGCAGGATGCATCCCTTTGGAATGTGGTGCAAGTCCCTTCCCTTCAGGTTATCCCTCAGATCAACTGGTGCCGCTCATTGCTTATCAAGGTATATGGAGGCCATGTAACATAATTATTAACCTTCAAGGTAGACAACACTTTTATCTGCTACACAAAAAAGATTAAGCAGGGTCATCCATCAGGGAAGGTTGGAAAATTGGGCAAGCGTTGCATATTTCTACTTCCCAGCCATTTCCACCCGCAGGCCTAAGAACAGCTAGGTGGAAAGGTCTCTGCCTTGCAGAGACAAGCCAAACTGTGTCCACCAACCCCGGGGATGACACTACTGGAAATCCCCTCACCCCCGCACACACACAAAAACACACACACGAGAGACACATAACCATATGGAATGGACAACGGACTAACCAATCCCATTTAGGGTACATGGAGGCATTTGAGAATAACAAACCCAACCCTTTAGTATGCACTAAGACCAATCAGCAAGCGATAAAATAATTAAGTGCTCTGTCATTAGGAGCCCAAACTGATTGACGATCTTGAGATGAATGCAGTGTGAGCTGGAGAGCGGGAAAGAGGAGAAGAAGCTAACACAGAGAGTTGAAGATGGGGAAGCCCTGAGAAGACCCATTACCTGCTCATGAGGCAGGGTTGAAAAGTAATTTTAGTCAAGACCTGGAAACATTATGAGGAAGAAACTGTTGGACTGGGCAAGCAGACAACCTTGCCAGATGATGAGGAGATCTGGTCAATGAAAGTGTGGGAGAGTCACTGCTGGCCCAGGAGAGTGATCTGCGGCTAGGGAGCAAACATATATAGCCCTGACAAATACTCCAAGTAAGGTGGGAAACACACTCGCTGGTAGGAGTGTGTTGAGAGGTAATGATAGTGGCCCAGGAAGCATCCTGAAGCTGGAGGGTGAGAATATGTAGGAATCACAAGGACCATATGCAAAGGAGGGGCGTGGGCCCGAGCCTCATCTGTCTTACTCCCTCCAGGACTTCCTAGGGGTAACCCTAACTCTCCAAGCGTCTTTCCTAGTTCTCAATGGGAATGTTAAAGGTTGATCGAGACTAAACAGTTACACTGCTCCTTACAGTCTCTTCCCAATTCTCTCCCTACCTCTCCTGTCCCTGGTCTTCTCCCTCCCTTCTTTCTCCCAGCATCTCCTCTCCCTTTCTACTCCCTCCAATTGTTGTACTCTCCTCTCTCCTTCTCCCCTTTCCATCCTCCTCGCTCTATCCCTATATGTCTCCCTATCGCTAATTGCCCTCTTTTGTCCCTTTGGACTCAACACACCTTTCACTGCACCAATCTCATCACCTCTATGCCACCCTCCTCACCTCTCAGTATGCCAATTTTTCTACCACTCACACCCCAACCCTCAGGGATATGGTGCCTTGCTCACCCCCTACTGGGATATAGTGCCCTGCCGACTATCCCAGTGATGTACTGCCCTGCTCACACTCCCAGAGTTATGGTGTCATGCTCACTTCCCAACCACTTGAGGAGTGTAATATAGGCGATTAAGGAGTTTGAATTGTATACATCTAAATCTAGAATTGAGGGAAACCTTACGCATGTGCGTACACATCTTCGCCCACATCTCGTCAGTGATTGCCAACCCCAGTTCCTGGCTCCATGCATCACAAATCTTAAAGGATGGTTCTGCAGAACGCTCTACCAACATTTTATAAAGTGCGGATATCATGCCCCTACCCCCTGCAGAGTTAGCAATGTAGCAGATTTCGGTGGACTCTGGGGGTTCGTCCGGGTATGAGGGCCACATGTCCTGCACTGCCGCTCTGAGTCTAAAGTATTGCAGTAACTCCAGTGGTGAGCCAGAGTGTCCTGGCCTCCATGTCTGCAGGGTGATGAATTTCCCCTCGGGGAACAGATCGGAAGGCGCCCGATACCCCAGGTCCTGCCAGTGTCGCATGAGAAGCCTATCCTGCGTGGGGGTGAGGCCTGGGAATGACCATATGGGAAGCCATTTATAGTACGGGCGGAGGTTAGAGTGGGGTTGCAGCATATGTTTCCATGCCCTGATTGTGGTGGACACTGGATCAGCCGGGGCATCGGACTGATACGAGTGGAAAAGGA
The DNA here is from genome assembly GCF_040938575.1 of Ambystoma mexicanum. NCBI lineage: Eukaryota > Metazoa > Chordata > Amphibia > Caudata > Ambystomatidae > Ambystoma > Ambystoma mexicanum. Next base: position 225,038,957 of record NC_090939.1, on the reverse strand, counting down.
TCAGGGACATAACATTTATCTCCTCGGTTGCCAGGATCTCAAGTTTGACATGAGGAGGTGGGTCTTGGTGTTTGTACCAGTGAGTTGCGTGTTGGGCCTGTGCAGCAATCCAGTATCGTGCTATATCCGGCGCATTGAGTCCCCCTTTCTCGTATGGTAAAGTCATATGCTGCCAATTCCTGCGGACAGCCCCGGCGTGCCACAGGAACCGGGCAAACCCTGCGTGTAAGTCTGTGAAATAGTGCTTCCCGGGCCAGACTGGGACGTTGGCGAATATGTATAGGAGCTTTGGAACTATAATCATTTTGATTAGCGACAGTCTTCCCGCTAGGGACAGGGGGAGACTGCGCCACCTCTCCATTCTTGCTTCCGCGTACTGCGCAGTGGCACTATAGTTGTCAGCCAAGAGGGAGGCCCTAGACAGTGAGACCTGAACCCCGAGATATGCCTTCTGGGGCCCACCTGAGTGGGAATTCGCATGATGGTTGGGGGGTTGCAGGTGTGCGGGGGAAGATATCTGATTTGGTGCAGTTTATAGTGAAGCCCGAAAATGTACCAATTTTGATTATCTCGCGGATGATTGGGTCTAAGTGGACCGAGGGGTCCCCGACATACAGAAGCACGTCGTCCGCATACAATAATATAATTTCGGGTGTGTCGCGCAGGCGTATCCCCTTACGAGTATGTTTGTCTCTTACACTGCAAATACTAGGGGGGAGAATGGGCACCCCTGGCGCGTCCCTCTGTGGAGGGAGAAGGGAGCTGAGATATGGGAATTAACCAGGACTCTGGCCACTGGGTTCATGTAAAGCAGTTTGATATAGGAGAACGTGCGTGGGCCAATTCCCATCTTTTCCAGTACCGCCCACAAGTACTGCCATGACACCATGTCGAACGCCTTTTGGGCATCTAGTGTCACTGCGACCGCGTTAGCTTTAGGGTCAATTCTGGAGATGACGTTGAACAGGTGCCGGATATTTAAGGAGGTGGAGCGGGCAGGGACAAAGCCGCTTTGGTCCGGGTGGATAAGGTACGTCATGATGGGGAGGAACCTGTTCGCGATTATCTTTAAAAAAAAATGTTGGTGTCTGTATTCAAAAGGGAAAGAGGTCTGTAGGAGCCACACACCTCCGGGGGTTTGCCTGGCTTTGGGAGTACAGTGATAATAGCCTCGCGTAGGGACTGTGGGAGAGTGGCAAGGTGGGGGGGCTCGTCCCACACCTCCTGCAAGCGCAGGGCCAGTAGAGCAACATGCTCTTGATAAAATTCAGTGGTCAGGCCATCCGGACCGGGGGCCATGCCTTTGGGGAGGGCGGAGATAGCCTCAGTGATTTCGTCAAGAGAGATGGGAGCGTCCAGCTGCTCTTTAGTGGCGTGAGATATATAGGACATGGGGATACTGTCGAGGAGATGATCCAGGTCCTGGGGGCTGTGCTCACTCTGCGGGGCGTAAAGGGCAGCATAGAATTACGAAAAGGCCTCCAGAATGGGTTGGTCAGCCCAGTGTCGGACACTGTGTTTGCTCCTAATACTGTTGATACGGGTTCTGCCCCCCTTTATCCAGGCCAGCCTGACCAGAGTTCGACCGGGTCTTTCCCCCTCGCCATATTTGCGAGCCGCAATGGGTCGTGCATAATATCGTTTTTCCCTGAGGGCTTGCGCCTCAAGGGTCTCCAATTCCGCTTGTATCTGTGCCAGCTTGGACGGGGAGGGAGCAGAGGCGTATTCACGCTCTAGTTCCTTGAGCTTTGACTCGGAGCATTGTAAAGAGTTTTTAATGTCTTTCAGGACCCCTGCTTCCCTTGAAATACACATCCCTCTGATGAATACCTTGAAAGCCTCCCACCGGACCCCGTCCGTTGTGTCATGACGTTTATTGATGTTGAAAAAGGTATTGATATCCGCAAGGATGTCGGCCTTGAAAACGATGTCATGTAGTGCCTCAGATTTAAAGTGCCAGTTGGAGTGACGCGGTAGTGCGGGTTGTAGGGTAATGTCGAGTGTCACTGAAAGTGTGCGTGGTAATATCTGCATGCGGAGGTTCCTCCCCATCAGCCCAGCCGACAGGAGAAAGAGATCGATTCTGGAATGGCTGTCGTGTGGGGAGGAGTAAAACGTGTACTCCCTAGCCAGTGGGTTGAGTGCTCTCCAGGCGTCGATTAGGCCAGCTGGGCCCATGTGTGCCTGGAGCCGACAAGCGGCTCTGGACATTGTCCTGTGTGCAGTCCCTGATCTGTCAAGCTCAGTGTTTAGTATGAGATTCATGTCCCCCCCCCAAATAACCGGGATCCCGATGTCTCTCGAAAGTAGGATATTGATATAATCGAAGAAGTCGGGGGTGTCTATAATAATAATAATAATAATAATTTGGCATTTATATAGCGCTACGAACCCTTAGGTATCTGAGCGCTGCTTATTACTACCCACGGTGTGTGGTGCTCATTTATCGACCTCGGAAGGATAAAACGCTGAGTTTGGCGCTGCCTGGATTCGAACCTGCGTTCGCAGGCTCTGCACTGATGTCAAAGCGAGCGCTCTACTCGCTGTGCCACTTTACCGGCTAGTCTATACTCGGGGCATATGTATTGACCAGAAGGCATTCTGTGTTAGCCTATAGACAATGGAGGATCACGTATCTACCCTCTCGATCTACGTGGCTAGTACGTAAGGAGAATTCCACTGATTTGTGAATTAAGGTTAGCACTCCCCTGGACTGAGAGGAGTACACGGTGTAGAATTTATTGGCGCCCCATGCCGGCGCCAGGGAGGCGGAGAGATGCGCAAGTGCATGGGTTTCTTGCAAAAGGAGAATATTGACCCCATGCCTCTGAGCGCATGCCGTTATCCTACGAGCCTTGGTCAAATTACTGATCCCCCGAACATTCCATGACATTAGCCTAATAGCCATGTTACGACCTTAAGGGACATCCCAGCATCGCGTAGCTTTGATTGTTGACCATGTGGTAATCATCGATGCAGGGCCACAAGCTTCCACCCTCCAAGCCACACGCTCCTTGCCATTTTTAAAGTAACATCCCTCAACCTTGCCACCCCCCACCCTCACTGCCCTCCCCAACCAAGCAGTGCATAAGACCCCACCCCAATCCCCAGCAGGGGCGCGCCCAACGGAACAGGGGCGCACCCGACTGCGCGCCCAACTGAGGCGCGTACAACGGCTGTAACATGCCAGACTCGGCATTGCAGCTGCAGCGGGGGTAGCTGTTGCCGTGAACCCAACTTGAATGTGAGATTGGTGCAGCGCACCATGTATCATGTAGCGGTATCAATTAGTGCATTTCAAGGAGCTTTAACAATAGGTTACACTTAGCAGAGGATATAGAGAATTCAAGATTCATGAGTAGAACAAGTGAAATATAGACGGTGCATGTGCTAGTAGCGCCCATGGCGGACCACCTGTATGGGTCAGTGTTTACCTCTTCAGTCATCAGAGGGCTCCTCGACCGAGTCGGGAAGCGGGATGTGGGCTTCGATGAATTTCACTGTTTCCTCCGGTACCGTGAAAAAGTACAACTTGTTGCGATGAGTAAGCTTCAGGCGTGCCGGAAATAGCATGGCATACTCAATTTTCCTCTCCCTGACCAGTTTTTTCACGCCGTTGAACTGCCTGCGCTCCGTTTGCACACTTATGGAAAAGTCTGGAAAAACTCTAATGGTCTGGGATTCAAATTTCAGCTCCCCCTTCTCCCGGGCCAAACGTAGTATGTGGTCTCTGTCCCGAAAACTCAAAACCTTGGCAATGATCGGCCTGGGGAAGTCTCCCGGTTTGGGACAGGGGGTAAGCGCCCTGTGAGCGCGCTCGATCGTGAAGAACGGGGAAAGTTGGGGGTTACCCAGGAGGTCTCAGCAGATTTTCAACTGCCTGCTCCATCTTTAGTGCGGACTCTGGGACCCCCACGATGCAGAGATTATTCCGACGGGACCTGGATTCCAAATCATCGCACTTTTCCTTGACTTGCTTCATATCACGCACAAGTTCGGAAACAGTGTTTTGGAAAGTGTGCACGGCATCCTCAGTGGCCCCGATTCGTATCTGGGCCTCCGCCAGTCTGGTACCGTGCTGATCCAATTTGGCCCGCATACAGGCAACACTTGCATTTATGTAGTCCAGTTTCTCATGGAATGAGGCAAGGTTTTTCGCCATGGTTTCCATCAAGGTGGTGAGGTCAGGCTGAGGGGGACCCGAGGGTGTCCCAGAATCGTCCTGGTTCAGGGGTGACCCTCCCCGCTCCTGTCTGGGGAGCGACTTAGCGTATTTGTCCATTGCTCCCGCCTTGTCGGTCCCGCGTGATTTACTTGGCATGCTACGGGAGTGCACTGGAGCACCGCGGGGCAGCTCTTGCCGGTTGTTAGGACCTTTGTCCTTGGGCCCCTTGGGTGCAGTAGTATCGGAACAGGCAGGGGTGTCTCAATCTCCCGTTACCAGGAATCCAAAATTCGGTGTAAGGGTAGGGCTGAACTGCTCACTGGGTAACAACATTCCAGAGCGGTATCACAGACCTCGATAGTAGCAGCGGCAGCAGAAGGAGGGCGCAAACGGAGGCTGCAAGTCATGCACAGAGTATGGGCGGCCAGATGCGATCAGGGCCAGGCCTCAAAGGCGGTGGGTCTGTAGGAGGAGGGCTGGATCCACAGCGGTACAGTTTATCGCCCCAGGGATACAGTTCCACAGCAGTTGATAAGTATAGGGACCCCAGATCGGGTGGGACGCGCGTTGCAGGCCAGCCCAACGCAGACTACACACCCACGGGCTCCGCACACATCAACTGCAGCCCCCAACCTCCTCACCTGCTGGGACGCAGTTCAAATCTTTCAGCCGCGGGCAAGCCTGCAACCAGGAGCCGCACAGGATAGCAACCGCCTCAGGCGCCCATCAGCCCAGGCGGCTCGCAGAGGGTCAAGTGCGCAGGCGGCAAGGCCAGGATGAAATATAGTCCGCCGCTGCCGCGGCCTCCGGGGGGCCACACCCGCGACGATGTTGCGCGGCTCCGCAGGGCACCAAAGGCAGACAGCTGCTCCGCTAGGCTTAGGAAGTCGAAATCACAGCAGCACACAGGGGCCGAGCCTGCCGCCGCGTCACGTGGCACGGTAGGACTCAATGAGCGGGTGGCCGGGCAGGAGAAAAAAAGGGTCCTGCTCGGTGATAAAGTTACGTTTTTCACCCCGACTTGGATCAATATGTCGCTCCGACGGCAGCAAAGACGATGTGCTCACTCCCAGCATCGGATGGTGCAGGGAACCGCTGATGTAGGCAGATCTACAGCAGTCGGGCACAGAGCTTGAAAGTTAGGCAGCCATCTTGCAGGCTGCTCAACAGCGCCCCCCCTAATTCTACCAATTCTGACCATTTCTGGTGGTAAGGTTCAGGATTTACCTCTAGCTACTTGCTGGAGGTAAATTCTCAACCTTCTTACCCAATTTGTAGTACAGTGGCGTAGTAATGTGGTGGTCATGGAATTACCACCGCATTACTGCTGTTTTTACCTGCTCTGCTGTTCTTGCAATGAGGCTCAATGTTTTTATATGAAAAAGGTGCCTTATACACAGTTTAAGATATTGCTCTACAGAGGCAGTAAGATATGTAATACAATGTACATCATACAATAAAAAGTGGACATAAATTATTGTGTAATATTTTTAAAAATTTGAAATACTTTTCATGTATTTTCCACATCGATGTGTCTTGTGCTCTTCTTCTAAGCACTTTAATATTAGAGATTATTATGACCAAATGTAACCATTTTTTTTAATGATTCTATACCCTTTTAATGTCTGCACATGTTTGATACTGTGTGGTCTCAAAGATCCCTAAAGTGATATGGGCTGGCATATTGGTAGGGCGGAAAGCTAGACAGCTCAATGCACCACCTGCCTAGGCAGTGATGGAGCCTTCAAATAAAAGGCCCACAATTTGACAAGGCAATTGTTTAATTGCACCGGTGACACAGTTCATTCTGAGCAGCCAGAGACAAGTGGTTAGATATCAGTGCATTTGCCATCCATGCATTTGTGCTAGTCCAGCAAACGGTGTGTGCATCGCCACTAAATCAAGGTTGTTGCATCAATCCATTCATAATTAGGGTGCATGTTTGTGATGGCTGTTTTTATATTTAAGAAAACAAAGAAACCTGCACTTACTTGGCACTACTGTAGTAGAAGTTCTCCATACCGGCAAGTGTACCCACAGTATCTGCAGCTTCAGGAGATGCAGGCAGGCACTGCGGTTCACCGCCTGGGACCAGCACTACAGTACCGCCTTGTGAAGTACTGCAGAGGAACAATAACCATAAAAGGCTGCATTCTTCCAGGACCCCAGAGTCTTGTTGCCCTCACCCATACGTTTTTACTTATGCAAGAGGGATCCTACTGACCCTCATCCCTGGACACACTTGACAACTCACTGAAGAGTCAACAAGCACACAACTCATATCAATTCCAGAAAGTTAAGCTCAGCCACGACTAGGAGGGGGCAGGTTTAACCCCGTGTCATGCATTAACAAGAATCATGGATGAAACGCCTGACCAGTCCAGGAGCTCGGTACCACCCTTATGAGCGCATAGACCTCCTGAAGAAAGCCCACCATTTACTCTTGGGCCCAAACACGCTAGGGAACTATTCTAGCTGGAAGAGAAGAATAGTAGTGTGCCCACTGGAGTATAAAAGAAAACAGAGACGGTATTTCTGTCATTGGTTTTGTAAAATGGGTCTATTACTTGTGGAACCAGCACTGTTATGTAAATACTGTAAATTGCATGTTAACGTGCTTTTATATTTACAGGGCGAGTACTGTGATGGCTTGAACGGGTGAGTTCTTGGACAGAGAACAGAATGACCAGTGACCTCACAGAGGGTAATGCGAGAGGACACTCAGTGAGGTGGTTGAGAGTGGTGAGGCATGGAGCAGTGGTGGGGGAGTTACACTTAGTGGTCTTGTAAACAAAGATCAGCAAACAGTGTTGGATGATACTTACTGTGTCTGTCTTTGCAATAGTGAGTTAGCATGAAAACATGATAGAAGCGCTGTTATGAATTCTTTACATTCCAAGGGGAATGTGTGGATAAAAGCAACTTATGCTGGGGCATATACTTTAATAGAGACTCGAGGGATTTTTAGTTTTCATATATTTGTATTCCCAGTATAACCCTGGTCTCCGAACAACAGAGCTCCTCCCATACGTTTTGAGTGTTTGTATATTTATTTAATGCTCGAGTACTACCAAATGTGCCCTTTTGTGCCCTCCTATAGGGTAACACTGTGGAAGTTACAAGAGTCTATACAGAGCTGAAAAGGCAATTTCAAAGAGCAGTGAGGTCACCTGTAGACCTCTCATCAACCCATTTAGGGAGTTGTTTCACCGAGAAGACAACCATGTCTTATGGTGGCTGCAAAGTAGGACATGGCCCTAAATGGTAGCAGGTCCAACCTTGAAGGGGCCACCTTGATTCCAATCTTGAAGTGGCTCTGCCGCTGCAGGCGCCTTGCAAATCACCAATTCATAAATCTATTTACATTCTGCATGGTGCGTTTTTGGGTTAGAATTCGTGTCCTCCCAATTCCCAGGATGCTCAGCCTAGTGAAAGTAAACCTCTGATTGGACCTTGAAGGGGCCAGAGTAATGATGTGGTGGATCAGCAGAAGGGATTAGAAGACTGCATGCTTCAGAAAGACATGACCGAGGCGGAATAACTCATGCACGGAATTCTTGAGGTCCTGTGCCCTGTGCCCCCCATCATCTAGTGGACCCTTTTAGGCATTTGTGGTGTGAAACATAGAATTATCCTTTACTTAAAACAACTACGTTTTGTGGTCTGAAAATAATTCTGCGTTTGGAGGAAATGCTAAGAACTTGTAGGAGAATCAGAGTGCGAGTGGGAGCAGCTGTCAGTAGTATACAGCTATGCAGCCCCCAAACTAACCTCCCTGCGAGCTCATCCCGCTTCACTGCACACCAGAGACAAAATGCATCAATAGTCTAGATTTTGGAGCTTGTGATGGATATTTCAGTAATTTCCAAAACAGGTAGCATTTTAACCACCAGTTTTTACTAATCATGCTCTAAATACAGCGTGTTTCTAGAGGTTTACAGTCAGGGGTTCGAGTGTATTGCTTCACATTTTAATCTTCACAGAAACGATGGAGGTAAAATAATATGTTCTCCCCCTGTTAATCTCGCCTGCCTCCGATCCTCCATGTGTTGTACTGCTTCGTTTATTGCACAGGGTGTACATGTATTATGAGCTGCAGTTGCAGTATTCTATTTCCCAGTTTTTTTGTAGTTCTATACACCTGGTCTTCTACCATTTTTACTTTAAGGAAAGGGGTATTTAAATTAAACATCAATCTCTTAATACATTAATTTGTTTCCTTAATTACCAACGACATCAGTTGGGAATTGTGAAGCGCCAGGAAGGAGGCGTAGACACAGAGGACTCATGATTCGGTTATAAACCTTTACCAAAAAAAGGGGGGGGTGCTCACTGTCCCTACTCTAGGAGGTATTTTCCCTACCTCAACCAAAGTTATGGGTATGTCCTGTGTCAAGATGTACAAAAATTAAAGCATCCTGTGTCCGAAGTCCTATTCTAGCCCTCACATTCTAAAGTAACTAAGTGTTAAGAGTAATGTCCTTGGCCTTGAAAGGTGCACACATGTTCAAAGAAAGATGTAATTCCAACACAAAAGTTCTTAATGGATAATGCTCACAGTTCCAGGGAATGCCTCCCTTCCCCAGGTCTCTCATCACGAACACAACAGATCAACAAAAGTTAATTATAGCCCCAGAGGATACCTCCCTCCTCTTGGCGTTGCAGTTCACATTTGGAGAAATGTTCTCCCTTCCCCATGTCTGTTCAAGATACTTCCAAACTCCTAAGCGCATAATCTTCCTTGGGGTTCTTTGGTCGTCAAACAATTTAAATATAACACAACGTGGATGCAAGTCCCAGCTTAATGGGATACTTGGTGTACTCCCCATTCACTGTGACTTAATTCAAAGACTTGGCTTCTTCTGGTGTACCTTCTTGCCAGGACTTTTCTTGTACATTTCACTTTATGCACTTAATTCCCAAACTCAACTTTGCCTGGTAAACTCTCCTGCCAGGACTTTCCATACAATGTTCACAAAAATACTTAGCGGTGGGTTCAGAACTTAACGTTCGCTTATTTCCATTACAACAACTTGGCTTCCCCTCTTTGCAAAGCCTGGGTGTGCTTTATTTGGTTTGGTTTCTCCAGTGGGGTCCCTCGCCCCATTACTCTCGTTCGCTCAGGGATTCCTGTGACCTCCCGGACCTACAGCACCCATCTATCTGCCCGCATACTTGTTTCTCTGGTGTGCGGCACTCGGGGAGACGTGCTTCCTCCTGTCCGGTCGGTGGTGTTTGGGTGCCTTTTGCAGTCGGCAGCTTCTCTACCGCTTGCTTCTCGCTCAGATTTCCACCCACACCTGGGTTCTCAGCCCTGCCTCTCTCTTTTCTCAGGATATCTTCCCCGGCCACAGACAAACCGGAGGTTAGCCGGAAGGTTGCTTCGAACACTGTGTCCAGGAGGTCCTCTTTCTCAGATCTCCATCTCTGTGTTCCCGGTTTCACGGGACTCCACCAGGCACCGTCTCTCCCAGCCATGCTGGATGGAATTTTTAAATGCCCCAGCACCTATCAAATACTCATAATGATTAGAGCATGTATTGTGCTTTTCACACTCATTGATCTTCATCACTCCATTCAGCCTCCTCATCCCAGTGTTTCCATACATATTGGAAGGACAGCAAGTTGTTGGAGTTTCACTCACTTGATATTTAGTAGGTGTTGTTGGTAGTGGAAGGAACTATCACAGTAAGCCATAAAGGCTTGAAATATGGAGGAATATCCCTAAAAGGGAAAGGGGGATATGTATTACTATCTGAAGATGCTTTGTCACCCCCTCCCCTGAGGGTTGCCTCCCTCCATGTGGTCCTCCCTCATATAGCAACCCACAGGGTCAGGATCAGGTAACGGCTGCCGTCCCCAGGCCACATGGGGAAAGTCTACTCTGGGAAAGGAGTGAGGACATTGTTAGATTCATCACAGAATGTAGGCATCAATGGAAGACTTGCAAACCCATCACTAGAGACACCATTTATGCCCACCTCTCTTTGGCACTGGCAGGCATCATCCCACGAGACCTCACCATGGATATGTAGGGATGAGGCGATGATACAGATGGACTATGCAACAGCATTTGTATATGGAAAAAGGGGAACATTATTCAACGTTCATCAGTAATTGGTTAGGAAGAGTTTGTCCTCTTACCATTTGTGTCCCTTTTTATATTTCTCCTGTGTTGTCCCTTTTGGAACGTTTATGAAATGGCTGTCATTGAACAGAAGCGGCACCGATATTGGTTTAGCTGCATTGCAAATTTGAAGTCTTGCTTTCTTACTAAGTTTGCTTAATATTATTCATGTGTTCTGTGTAGCACTCAGTGCCCAAGACTGGAAGCTGCATAGTATTAAGAGATTTCAGTAGGACAAGTTCTGCTTGCAGGTAGGAGGAGATGAGTCTTCAACACTCTTATGAACTCCATATGTTCATGTTTCAGGCAGAGAAGAAGCAGAAGAGAGTTCCAGATCGAGGAGCATTGATGACAGATTTCAAATCCATAGCAAGGATGTAGGCTGGCACTGGACGAGCTTGCAGCCAACCATGAGGGTGTTTCACACTGTCCAGGAAAACCTATGGTATATGACACTAAGGAACAAGTTACTTACCTGTAACTGTTGTTCTCCAGCATGGGTCTGGCATGTATTCACATGCTCATGAATATTCCCCGTCGTCAGGCTGGGAATCCTCTGTAAGAAAAAATCAGTTTTCAGTTTCGTTTCTGAACTGTCTTTCTACTAGTAACCAATCACTGGTCTCTGGGTCATACTGCCCCCAGCCAATGACAGCCCCCTACCTAAGCCCTCCTCTGGCAGCCATCTTCAGATTTGGTAGCACGTAAAGTGGCAGCAGGACCAAGAGAAGAGCCGCAGAGGGGTAGGCGGGAGGGTTCGCATGTGAATCCATGTCAGACCCATGCTGGAGAACAACAGTTACAGGTAAATAACTTGTTCCTTCTCCAGCATGGGGTCTGGCATGGATTCACATGTTCATGAATACAAGAATACATAGCAGACCACACATGCACAACCACGGGAGGTGGCAAGGCTTAACCTTAAGCATTTCAACAACTCAATATTAAGCATCTCTAACCCCCACACCAGGCTCACCTTCAAGTGGACAGGTTGCGCAGCACTGCCTGTCCAACTCTTGACTCCTCCCTGGAATCCCGGTCGACGCAGTAGAATCTCGTGAAGGTGTGCGTTGACCTCCACGTAGCAGCCCTGCAGATGTCCAGTAGGGGTACACCAGACAAGAACGCCGTAGTAGCAGCGATCCCTCTGGTTGAATGGGCTCTCGGACGGCCGGGCAACGGTCAGTTTGCCAACCGGTGATAGTGCGTGATGCAGCCAGAGAGCCATCTAGAAATGGAAGCCTTCGAGAGGGCCTTCCCTTGGTTCACAGGGCCAAAGTTCACAAACAGCTGTGATGTCTTCTGAAAACTCTTTGTGCGGTCCACATAGAAATTCAGCGTTCTAGCCACATCCAGCGAGTGCAAAGTCCTCTCAGCCGGCGACAAAGGCGACGTGAAGAAAACAGGTAACACCAAGGCCTCGTTGAGATGGAAGTCCGACGGCACCTTGGGCATGAAAGAGGGGTGCATCCTCAGCTCTACCCTCGCCTTGTGGAATGTCAGATATGGAGGCTTACAGGAGAGGGCCTGGATCTCTCCCGCTCGTCGTGCGGAGGGGATGGCCACAAGAAAAGCTGTCTTCCACGATAGGAACTTCAGCTGTGCCGAATGCAGGGGCTCGAATGGTGGACCCAGGAGCCTGGTCACCACCACATTTGGCTCTCACACCAGGGTCGGAGCCTTCACCGGTGGGAACGAGCGGAACAGCCCTTTCATGAACTCCTTCACCAGGCAGTGCGACCACAGCAACGACTGCCCCGGAATTCTGGTGTAGCGGGAGTAAGCCCCCAGATGGATTTTGATGGAGGCATGTGCCAGCCCCGCCTTGGCCAGATACAGCTCATCCTCGGAGGAGGTATCTGAGTCTGTTAGGGCTACAGTTTTCCCCCCTCTTTCTCGTCCCGGGGTTTCACGGGGGCCTTCTCGATAGGCAGAAAAGATGATTCACGGAGGTCGTCTCCACCGGGGTAACCTCCGCCGGCTTCGCCAGGGCCACCACGACTCCTTCAATCGAGGCCTTAGCCGGGTGAATCAGGGCCTTCATGACCGTGGGCGTGTCTGAGGCCTTCACCTTGGGGGGGAGAGTCACCGCCTCACCCCCCTTGGCTTTCTCCATCGGGATCGACCGCGGCTTCTCCCAAATCTGGAGCGTTGGCTCGTGGTTCACAGTGTCTGTGACATTGCGCCCTGCCTGGCAGCCGAGGAGCCCGACCCAACGGCGCTCCCGGTGCCCGCAGACTCGCGGTGCTTTGCCTTTTGTTGGGCCCCTGTCGCCGGAGTGCCCTCAAAGGTCTTAGACCGCTCGGATGACTTCTTCTCACCTGCTGCTGGGCTCTTCGCCTCCAGCCAGTCAAGAGAGTCGTTTATGACGATCCTTCATGGTCCAGACAGGCATGTTCTTGCAGAACACAGTCCTTCTCCATGTGCAACTTGTTGGTGTGTAGGCAGTAGAGGCACCGGGAGTGTTCGTCCTCCTTAAAGACGTTCTGCAGTGCACATCCTTGGCAGTTCCTAAACAGTTTGGACCCAGTAGGTCCTGGGCCATGTCCAACTCGGGCTAGGCCTCAAAGGTCTTCCGGAATCCTCCAAGAAGTGGAATTCGATGAAAATCTGCCCTTGAGGGGCGTAGAAATTTCCGAAACGCGTCCCTGTTGATCGGAAGAAGAATTGGTGGAGCTTGAGGCTCGAATTGACCGAAAAATAAGAGTAAACTCCTTGAAAAAACGCAATACGCAGTAAAAGCTCAAGAGCTAAGCACGAGGACTCCCAACACTTGAACATGCGGTAAACATCTGAAGATGGTTGCCAGAGGAGGGGCTTAGGTAGAGGGCAGTCATTGGCTGGGGGCAGTATGACCCAGAGACCAGTGCTTGGTTACTAGCAGAAAGACAGTTCAGAAACGAAACTGAAACTGATTTATTCTTACTGAGGATTTCCAGCCTGACGACGGGGAATATTCATGAGCATGTGAATCCATGCCAGACCCCATGCTGGAGAATAGTAAATTATGTGTGGAATAAAGAAAGTGCTATGCTCTCTTCATGCTTAATTGCAATGGACACTGGTCAACACTGATCAATTAGCATTGCCAAACTAGTGGCTGTTGCCAGGCTTATCCAATCACTTGCTGAACTGGCTTTTAGTAACAGCCTGTGTTTTTCCAGTAAATGTATGTTTTATTCCCATGGGAGCTGCTACTGCAAACTGAGGGTAATATTTATTTCCTTCCTAATTTATCTATGACATCTTGGCCCTTTCATTGGTCAGTCTGTGAGCATTGTGATGACCCATTCCTCACAGCATGTGGCACAGTCGTCCTTTACAGTGATGTAGTAGAGAGCTGCCACCTGCAAAAAAGTGACAGCTACGTGGGCAAACGGCACAGGGGAGATTATTTTATTTATTTATAGTGAACATTTGTATGGCGCCTATACAGCAGAAAGTGTTTCCAGGCACCACAAGACAAAGGGGGGGGGGTGGACATAGGAGAAAAAAAAACAGTAATGGTCCTAACTAGGCCTTGTGACTTTTTATTTTTTATTTTTGTTTGAATTGAATTAAATTAACAATTTTTACAAAAAGGAAAAACATTTCAAATCCGTAAGTCCATGTCGATTCCTAAAAAAGGAAAAAAATAGAAACATCCCTCCCTCCAAATTAAAAAGTAAAGGATAAAAAGCCCCTCGCTTACAAAGGTCAAAACAAGCTGTCCATATTCTCTCTAGTACTTCAAGGTCTCTTCGTCTCTTTTTAGTCCTTTGCAGGTTTCTTGAATAATGTTCTTTCTTGTGGTTCTCTTTAGACACCCGATTTTATGAATTCGGAAGCCCTAAAGACATAAGTCCGAACTCTCTAGATCTTTCTTTCGTCTTGACCTTGTAGGGCTTTCTTCATTGCTCCGACTTTTTCTCCAAGTCGATGATTTTAAAAAACGAGGTTACCCCAATCACACATCGAGTGTCATCGCCACTTGACAGGATTCTCCACCAGTCCGCTTCTGTTAAAGTTGTGAAGGCTGACATTTTTCCCAAAGACGTCTTTCTGGCTTGGCAAGTTCCTTCACAACCTAGCAGGAGATGTCTGCTTGTTTCTGATTCGTCTTCCTTTTTACATAATCTGCATTTGTTCGTTATAGTTTTTTTTCTTATGAACAAAACTTCATTTGTTTTGAGCTGGTTTAGGCGGAATCTTAAAATGGTCCTGCTGCAGGTTTTGTCCGGAAATTTTTCCAGATAGCTTCTCATCTCATTTAGTCTTTTTGCTGTTGTGGGGATCTGTTAAGTTAATCCGTAGCTGTTGGCGATTTCCACGGTGGTAATCCAGTCCAGTTCTAAAAGTTTTCTAGATACCCTGTCTGGGTTTCTTACCAACTGGTCTGTTGTGGCATCAATCTCGTTCAGTAGTTCAATGTTTTGATTTTTCCACTCAGTCAGTTGTTTCATATTGTCCTTCTCCATTTCTCTCCCAATCAGCTCCAGAGCCTTTGGCTCGTTTTCCTGTATGATCTTCCAATACAGCATCAGCATGTTTCTCTCTTTGATCACTTTCAATGATGAGACACATAATTCCCGTCTAATAAGTGGCATAGGAGTGCTCTGTGACAGTCCAAGCACTTGCCTCCAAATAAATCTCTCCAGTTTTATCCACAGGTTTCCCGGGAGGGCAGGCATGGCCTCCGTTCCATACAGTACTGCGGGGACCACCTTTGCTTTGTGAAAAGTTATTGCTGCTTTAAGCGAGAGTTTCCCGTATTTTTTGTCAATAATCTTTGCTTGTGTGGTTAGAGCTTTCATTTTGGTCCAAATCATGTCCTGCATCTGTTTCTCCTTTGGGTCGGTGCTTAACATCACTCCCAGGTATTTAAAGGTGTTTACTCTTTCCAGCTTTTGATTGTCTACAAACCAATTCTGTTTTTGTTTAGTTCTGCCTGAGGGTTCCCACGTCATCACCTTGGTTTTTGATATATTCATTTGCAGGTTGTTTTCCTTCAAGTAGTCTGCCAAGTTGGTCAGTTGCCTTTGTAGTCCCACTGATGTAAGATCTAATAAAATTATAGTGTCTGCATAGAGAAGACCTGGTACCGCTTCCCCTCCCATCTTTGGTGGGAAACATCTTACGTTATCCTGCGTTTTTGCGTAGTCCGCCATATATGCATTGTAGAGCGCGGGTGCAAGGGGGCAGCCCTGTTTAACACCCCTTGCTGTTTTGATGCCTCCCGACAAAAGTCCCTCTCGGTTTAGCGGTACCTTCATTGATGTATCTTGATATAGTGCTTTTATTGGGGCTAGTATAGCCTCGGGACATTTTAGGTTTTCCAGTTTTTCCCATAGTAGATGTCATTTGACCTGGTCAAAGGCTTGGACCAGGTCAATGAAAGCCACATGCACTCGTTGGCCTGTTTGAGCAATCTTCGATTTTATTGTGCTCATCGCTAGGATATTCGGAGAGGTCCCTGCGTTCTTAACAAAACCCGTTTCAAAGGGGTCAGATGTATTTGCTCCTTTCAGCCAGGTTTGAAATGCTTCCAATGCAAAGTTTCCAAAGATTTTTCCGAAAACGTGCAGAAGCGATATTGGGCAGTAGTGTCCTGGATTCTCTCTGTTCCCCTCTCTTGAAAATTGGGACCACTACTGCCATTCTCCAAGAATCCGGGATGTTTTTTTCTTGATTACACTTCTTAAATAGCTTGCTGATAAAGTCTGCCCACAACTCTGGATTTTGTTTTAAATCGCTGTTTGCTATCCCGTCTGGTCTTGGAAACCTTGAATTGCTTATCTTCTTGATTTGCACAATAAGATCTTCTGCACTGTGCGGGATATTCCACAGCAGTTTTTCGGCAGTTTCTGACACTTTCTCACTTTGGTTCCAGCTGTCGATGTTATTTACTGGGCTATATAGTTTCTCAAAGTGGGATATCCAATTAGTTTCACTTACGTTGTTCAGTAGTGCATTCATAGTTGTGTTTGTCCCCTTTATGAGCGACCAAATTTCCTTTGATTTTCTGCTGCATAATGTTTTTAGCATGATTTCCGCGTCTTTCTGGTATAAGTAGGCTTTTTTGCCGTATCCATGCTTTATATTCCTTGCATGCTATCTGCCATCTCATCTTGTTCTCTGGCAAGTTAGATGTTACTGCCAATCTTTTCATTTTTCTCAAAGTTCTTCTTTTTACAACTACTTCTCTGTTGTAGGCATATTGATGGTCAGTCCAAGGGGTTGAATTCTTGCCCATTACCATGTACTTTTGTACAGTGGTGTATACTTTAAGATACTTTCTTCGTTTTCCCCTCTCTTGATCTTTGTATTGTGGGATGTTTTTACCCATGCATCCAAGCCCTACCATAAAACTGGGCATTACTGGCATTGAAAACATCATGATGGCCAGAACTCCCCAGAGAGTGCACAGGGAAAACATGAAGAATAGGCTGCCACCCATTTTTGCCTATGTTGTGAGCACAGGAGGGCACTGCCTAAAACACCATTGGGCTACACACACAGTAGCCTGAAACCATTGGGAATGACAATGCTGATTGCCAAAAGCAACCCAGAACTGTGGGGAATTCATTTTCTTAATGTCAAAAATGGATGCAATACGGGTGCTCACCACTATCAGAAAGCCGGCGTTTTAAAACCACCAGACTTTTGTGTAAAACTGAACAAATGAACTCAAACCAGGCCAAGGAAAGACTTGCTAAGAGGTGGATTCAATGTAAAACTATATTCTGAAATGACTTGAAGGAAGTAATTATTTAATGTATATATAAAAAATAGCTGGGGATGTCAGCAGCTTAAGTGAATTTGGGTTTAAAGCCACTAAAATCGAAATGTTTAGAATAAATGAGTGACCTACTTGTGAGTGTCACATAGGTTGCAATTGTTTAAATGTCATAGTTTTGAACTTAGAATCAGCGTTCTATCTGCATGTGCAAAAATTGTAAGTTGGATTTGAATGTAGAAAACTGGGAACTAAAGTGACATTTAGCTGAATTCTGCCTGACAACTACCCCCGACAGGAGTTGAACTGGCTCAACAACTCTACCCAGGCCTGGCTGCATTCTGCTGCCCCTGCCAAAAGGAGATGACACCTCTCTGAACTGAATCTAGAATCGTGTCATTCTGTCATCTTTAAAACTGAAAACTGTCATCTGTCATTCTGAGCTTTAAAATTCCAAATCCGAAAAACTACCTTTACTAAATCGGCCGTATCTCCGGAACTGTTTGTGCTAGGAGCGAGTAATTGTGCTTGACGCTCGCGACTAAATTTGCCGCGATTTGACATTTTGTTTAATTTCAGCCACGTGTACAAATATTTGTCCTTGCTTTCCTTGCTGAAATTCGTGTGCAACCTGACAATCATTCATAGAGCATTGCTAAAGTGATCCTGAATTCATTTAAGTATCTCTCACTCACCCTCAACCTCCTATAGGGAATTGAAAGCCTTTTTAGCATATTTTTCACTTAATGGCAACCACATCAAAGTATATTGCCTGTGTTTAAAACTCCTACCTGTTTTCCTCTAAGCTTGCTAGGGGGGGAACTGAATTATATTTGATTGCATTCCTGAGAACTGTGTGCTTTCCTCCCATCTCTTTACCTTTTTACCTTGTATAAAGGGGGGGGGAATGGTCAAAGAAAAGTGATTACATTGTCTTTTGTTGAAGTCATACCAAGTTTATTTTCTGTACTGCATTTTCATTCATCATTGCATTGTCCTTGAAGCCATAAAAGCATTCTCAGCTACTTTATCCTCTCTATATCACTTCTAAGCCATCAAACAGAGTGTACCACTGTAACATTATCCATTGTTGATCACTATCATCTTCACAAGTGTGCTATCAAATATTAAGTTATTATAAAAGTGTGATAGATATATGTTGTTTAATTTTCAAATAAACCTTTTAATTTGCAAAGCAAACCTACTTCTTGGCTTAGTGGGGTCAGAGGGATTCTAAGAGAGGGGTGTTATATAAGGGTTGTCATCCAGAGTAAACGAACTGGACATAAAAATATATCAATAAGGGTTTCCCTCAGCATCCCAGACAAGGCATTGACTTAGCTGTAGTGTTGAATTGAATCCGCTTACAAAGTGGGGGCTCGTAGCCGGGGATTCTGGATTAATTTACCACTTGTGCAGCTTAATACAGTGTGCCAACTGACTGGATACACATATCCGGTTAGATCACCATGCTGTTTTACACTGTGAAAGCACTCCTCAAAGGAACGCTCTAAGGAAACGGTCTGTTTTGCAAAATAAAATACAAACTTCTGTAAGTCAGGAAGGAACTCAAATTCCAGAATGACGACACTGGTAGACATCAAAATAGCCAGAGAGCACTTCTTACATAAGCTATTTGTGAGAGGTGAATGGACTGAGCAGGGCCAGGATGCGTGGTTGCAGGCAATCACACAACAGGTCACGGCAACTGGGTTAGATATCTGGAGAGATCAGGGTCCCTTACATGTGGCCCTGAGCGAACTATACAAGGCTCCTAAAGCTAAAGATGAACACGACAAGATGGTTAGGATAGCGGCATATTTGTATCTATATATGGGAGCCATGCAGGACAAATGTACTGAAAGCCAAGATCTGGCAAGTAGGCAACTTTGGCATTAGAGAATGCCCAATATGACCTGGTCTCTTCTGAGCAGAGGCTGCAGAGGAGCCAGGAGTCAGAAAATGATAGTAGGCAGTATATCATTAAAATAAAAGAGGACATGGATATACTGCAAAAGGAAAAAACAGACCAGGATACCAGAATTCTGGCTTTGCAGAAGGAGCACGAAGACAGTTTGGACTCCTTACTGGAGAGCCAGAAAAAGCTGGAGCAACAGATCAATTTCAACAGGGCATGCACAGAGCAGGTAGCCACCCTGCAAATCCAACTAGACAGAGAGAAAGAGGAAAGCAATACATTGATTTTGAAAGACCTGGATACCCAGGCAGAGTTTGATGAAGAACGCCAGAAAGCTGGTGCCTTTCAAAGGCAGAGGGACGACCTGGCGTCACAAATGCAGGTTCTTGGTCAGGAAAGGGATACCTTAGGCCAGGAAGTCTGCCATTTCAAAAGAAAAATTGAAGAAAATCACTTGGCCCTCCAGGGGCTGGGTGACCTCCAAAAAGGGCATCAGGGCATGCTAGGTCACACCAGGAGGGTGGAGGAGGCTCTGGCAAGAAAGGAGCAGGCCAGTAGGGATGTGACTCAGGAGGTAACCCTCTCCTGCAGCAGAGACTGGCCCAGTACTCCAGGACCAATCAGGAGGCACAGAGAGAAAATGAGGCTCTCTGTCAGCACAATGATAGGCTCCAGCAACAGGTAGCCATGCAGGAGAGACTGAAGAGTCTAGTAAGGCCTTAACTGAGGAACTGAAGGCGTAGGCTCTTGCATTACAACAGGGAGCAGGGGCTGACAGAGATGAAGTTCGCTGGGAAAGGGAAACACCTGAGCATAACCTCAGAAGCCCTAGTACCAGAGGCCTTCATCTCTCTCAGTCCCTGGACTCTGCCACCCCCATGTCCCCTGGCGCGCATGAGCACAGGGCCACAGGAATGGCAGATTACTATCCAGCCAAAAGTATGGGGCTCATAGGCCAGTACCACCCAGGAATGGATGGGCGGGCACCGGGGTATGGGCACCTAAGTACAGTGCAATTTAGTGGGGAACCCCAGGAAATTAGGCCCCCTAAGGGCATCCTAAAAACCTCTGCCCAGTTAGGTCACTGGGGGGGGGGGTACCCATCAAATCCTGGTAGCAAGGAGGGATCTGAAGACTCCTCTGAGCGTCACAGGACACAGGAGACCAGGTCCCCACATTCTGCCAGCTATTCCCAGGCTCGCAGAATCCGGGAAAACCTGGAAGATCAGACGGGCACCTCTGGGAGCAGTGCTTCTGAATCAGAGGATGAATGGACCAGGGTTACCCGAACCAAAAAGGCCAATAAGGTGAAAAGGGCCTTGCTTAAGGACCCCTTAAAACAGATTAAGGCAATCAGGAGTGTCATCACGCCTTATCATAAGAACGCCAAGTATTCCGTTTGGGAACACTTGGAGCTCTATGAGCAAATGATGGAGACTTTCCATTTGAAGGACAGCAGTAGCTGCATCCAGTACGTCAAATGGACATTCTCCCCTGAATACTCCAGTTTCTTTGCGGGCTGGAGGACCAAAACCATTCAAGATGGTCCACATATAGGGCGGCCATCTTGAAACATTTTTCTATACATAGAAATCCCCAAGAGGCTCGCAAGGCAGCCTACAATTTGCAATGTGGGGAGGATCAGGCCCCACAAGAATTCATGCAAGAATTGAAGCGTGCCTTTGCGCAGACCACCAGAAGGGTGCGCACGGACAGCAGAGAATTCATCAACACATTTTTCCATGCTCTTCTCAAGTACATAATGACCCAGCTCGTGAGAGATTTTCACGAGAAAAGATCTTTAGACTGGGTCATTGAGCAAGCCACCCAGATCTATGAGGTGCAGAAGCCCATAGAAAATAAAAGTAATGCGCAGAAAAACCCCAAAACCAACAGCACCCCTGCTGCTGCCAAGGTGGCAGAGGTAAAGGTTGCCCCCGTTTTAGATTTGGAGATGGGGGGGCCTAAAAACCTGCCTGCGCCAAATAATTCACAGCCCAGAAGGCCCTCGGGCCAGTCACAGACAGGGAGTCGAGAAGGTAGTCCCACAGATGGGGTCCCTCGCTCCCCTGATTATGTAAGTCCCCGCTACAAGGTAAACCGACCCATCCTGGGTTATGTGTGGACTCCTCCAGCCCAAGGGGGGGGAATCCAGCCAAGCGCCTAACCCGGGGAACTTCCCTCCTAACTTCCCCCAGGAGGGCATAAATTCACCAAATCCTGGGCAGAACTTTCTCCCCAGGTATCCACCCAATTTCCAACCCCAAAACCATCCATCCTTCTTTCCCCAATTCCCTGAGCCCAGACAACCTAATCCGGGAGAGGGGAGGCCAAGTGTGGAGGGGTACCCAAATCTTCCCAATCCGGGGTATTACCAGAGAAGGGATAGCTACCCATCCCGGGATCAGCCCAGGGGAGAAAATAGAGCCCCGTATCAGCCTGAGCGGGTTTCACAACTTGAGCACCAGGTCCAAAATATGGCACGCGATCTGGGTCGCATACTGAGGGGCTCAACAGAACCCTCAGATGTGCATGCCACCGCAGAACGCCCCAAACTCTGGACCTGGTGCTCCAGAACAATGACGGGGGCAGCACCCCGATAACCCGCCGGTTCCCAGGGAGGAGGCACAAGGGGAAGAGGGGTGTAAAGCCTTGGAGGAAGCTTCCTTTCCAACTTGTAAACAGCCCCTGGAAAACCAGGAACCGGAAACAAAATCTCCTGCCCCTGAAAGCCTGCCTCCCAAGGAGCAGAGGGGAGAAAGGAGAAACAAAGGACCCAAACAGACCCATTTTGTGGAGGAGGTACAGGTCTTCCAATTTGAGGGAGAGGGATCCCAAGAGGATCCTGGGAAAAGGACCTTCTCCTTCTGAGATGGGGGAACTCCTCCCAAGGAAAAATGGGTCCCAAGGGATTTCAACCCAGACTGGGTGGATGTGGGGATTGAACTGTCGCCGCCCATCATCCTATCCCAGGACCAACAATACCAAACTTCCCTGGTTCAAACTCATCCTGGTGACTGCCTCCAAAAAGGCAGGAGTGGCCCAGAACCGGAACCAGGGAAACCTAAAACCGAATCAACAGACTGGGTAGATGTGGGGATTGAGCTGTCGCCGCCCATCATTCGATCCCAGAACCAACAATACCAAAATCCCATGGGTCAAACCCATCCTGATGACTGCCGCCAAAAAGGGGGGGGGAGGAGTGCGGCCCAGAACCCGAAACCATTTCCAGTTGCCAACTTTTTCTTTCAGATTCCTCAGGCTCTTCACAGAATTCTGCCCAAATCTCTTCTCTCGCCATGTCCAAAACCAGACAGTTAGCCCACCAGTTGTCCAAACATGTGCATTATCTGTGCCCCCTTGAGGAGAAGGAGGGAAGATATTATGCCCCGGTACAAGTGCAGGGTACAATCTTGGCGCTGGTGGACACTGGATCTCAAGCTACCCTTCGGTCCAGAAGGGCCTTTGATGAACTGAATTCAGGTACGGGGAGAATTACCGTATTCCTCTCACCTCTCTTCCTGGACAACTGCAGAACTTTGACGGGAAGGAAATTCCTGTCGAGGGGACTGCAGATTTGGACATCAAAATTGGGCGACACAAGGTGAAACACACGGTCATAGTCGTGACTCCAGAGGGCACCCCTTGTTTACTAGGGAATGACCTCCTGAGAAGGTTGTCACCCCTAATAGATTGCGTAAACAAGGTCCTCTGGACCCAGACTAGCCGACCAATAAAATTAAAACAGAGTGTCAACCATGTTAGTTTTAAATGGCACCTGCCACATGGTTGAACAAAAATATGACCAAGTAGAATTTCACTTCCAGAACAACCACATTCCAGACGTGACAGTAATAGCAGTAGGACAACAGTCGGGTGATGGGGGGTCCTCTCTATTTCTGAAAATCAACCTTCCTTCCAGTTTAAGGTGGTATTCCACACTGGAAGGAAACACTCTGAAATTCTTTACCAATCCACAATCAGACACTCCCACTCCTATAGTCCAGAAAGATGTGAAATCAGCTCAGAGCCTGGCTGATATTCAGCAAATTGGAGAGCAGTTGTTCATCCCTGTTCAGTTAAATGATGAGAAGGACTCTGTTCTCGCCCGAGTGTGTGTGAACAACGGTAAGAGCTTCATCAGCGAAGCCATGTTCCGCCAACTCCCAAAAGATCCAGCCATTCCCACATTCAAACTGATAGACAAATGGGAAATGGACCTGGAAGCACCCAATTCCAAACATCTCCTGCCAAGCAGGTGTATGCTCAAAATCTCCATTGGCAACAAGAGCATAGTCCATAATTGTTGGGTCGTGCGAGACGTCACTGCCGCCTTTTACTTAGGCAGTGACATTCTCAATCGCTTTGCCATTAGTTTGGACCTAATCAACTTCAAAGCTTGGTCCCGATTAGCGGATAATCCCATGGGCTTTGATGATCAAGAAAAAGCATTTAGGTCAGCTCAATTGCTACCTTATGCAGTTGAAATTCAGATTAAAGAGGAAGTCACCATCCCAGAAAGGACCCGACAATTCTCCCTGGAAGTGAAAGTTAAAAGAGGACAAAAATTGAAAAACCGTGTTGCTTATATTAATCTAAATGCTTCTCTCCAACAGCAAGGGTTAGGGGTAAACCCAACACCATTAGTCAACATAGAACATGATACCATTCCAATAGAGGTGGATAACAGCGACTTACAGAGTATTACTCTAGCCGCAGGCACCATCATTGGAATGGCGGTTGATGACCGACATTTCTCCATTGATTTAGGAAATGAACTGTTAGGACAAATCCCCAAGGACTGTTTTGACAGTGACAGTGAGGACAATACAACACCAGACAGGATTTTCACCCGGCATGGGGGGGAACTTCCTGGTGTACACTTCTTGCCCTTATGGTAAGGAAGATGTGACTTGTGACTTCAGGAGGGATGAGGTGATTTTCCAGGTCCATGGGGGCTGCCTTTCCCACCTGAAGCCTCCAGTCCAAATCAGCACTCTGACGAGGGACTTCTCCAACCAGCTGGAGGAGGCCGCTGAGATAGCCAAACCAGAAGTCTTTCCAGGCTTCAGGCAGATGGTGGAAGAGAGAGTCAACCTAGCTGATGCCTGTGTGACTCTGGAACAGAAGCAAAAGTTGAAACAAGTTTTCTTGGATTTCCAAGATCTCTTTGGGGTAGACTCATATGACTGTGGTCGCACCGACATCCACACAGCAACAATTCCCACGGACCCTGGCATGACTCCAGTGTTTGTCAAGCAATAACGCTTGACTCTCGCATCCATGGAGTCGCTTACTGAAATAATTAAGAACCTTGAGTCCCGGGGAATAATCCGTCCAGTCCACAGCACTTTCAATAATCCGGTGCTGGGAATATTGAAGCCAAACGGCCAGTGGAGACTCTGCGCCGACCTTAGGGAGCTCAACAAACGGGTCCATACTTCCCGATGGCCTCTGCCCTACATTGACCAAGATTCAGGGGTTGCAGGTATTCACTGCAATAGACCTGACCAATGGATACTGGACCATGCCTGTCAGTAGGGAGGACCAATACAAACTGGCTTTTACCTTTGGGGGCCAGCAGTACACATGGGCCCGGACTCCCTTCGGATCCCTCAACTCCGGCAATGAATTCAACATTTTCCTACATAAGGCCATGCCCGACCTGGGTGCGAGGGGTAACCTGGCTTATGTAGATGATGTCCTCATCAAAAGTTCATCTGTGGAGGAACACATAGCGGAGATCCGTTATGTTCTGACGCAGTTGAGGGCCGCCGGAGCAAAACTTTCCTTTCAGAAGGCACAGTGGTGTAGAACCCGTGTTAATTTCTTGGGGCATGAGATTACTCCTCAGGGTCTCTGTCCCCAAGAAAAGAAAGTGAAAGCACTCCAGAAACTGAAGGATCCCACAACTCTGCGGGAACTAAGGAGCCTCCTTGGACTGACTAATTACAGCAGAAAGTTCATTGAGGGATACGCAGAGATCACCAGACCCCTGATTCATCTTTTGAAGAGGGGGGTCAAGTGGGAATGGGGTCCAGAACAATCCGAGACAGTAAGACAACTCAAGAGAAGCCTCTCACATAAGCGCCTTGCCTAGCTTACCCTGCCTGTCAGAAACAAGGAGTTCTTCCTGGAGACAGGGTTTTCTAATACGTGCTTGACGGCAGTATTATACCAAAAGCATGACAAGGTCAATAAAGTAATCTCCTATGCAAGCAAAACTTTATCCTCTGTGGAGGAAAAATTCAACGATTGTGAGAAGGCACTCCTGGCAACGGTGTGGGCATTGAAGAATTACCGCCCGTTTATCCAGGGGGAACACATCATAATGGAGACTCCACACCAGCATCTGCAATATCTCCAAAGTGACAGAATCCGATCTGGGAAATGTGAGTAATTCCCGAATTACTTCCTGGATTCTGTCAATGCAAGGTTTTCCTGTGGAGGTCCGATATGGCCAAAACAAGAAGAGTCCCCTCGCGCAAGGCCTGGCTGACTTGCATGATTGTGCCAGAGAAAACTGTCTCGAGGACGAAAGTCTAAAAATCAAGGACAACATGGAGGCATAGCTTAATTCCCCCCACAAAGTCTTTGAAGAAGACAAGTGTGTGGGAATGCCCACTGTCTATGTGGATGGATGCTCTTACCATGTTGACAACAACAGGGAAAAAGAACTGGTGGCCGGCGTAGAGAATGCATGGGTGAATGAGTCCCCAGAACCCTCCGCTGGATACTAAATTGGTCCCCGAAGTAGTCAGGTAGCAGAGTTGATGGCTGTGCATCAAGCCATCCTCACTGCTGTCCAACATCAACTCCACGAACTGGTCATAATCACAGATTCGGATTATGTACGGAACGGGTTCGTGGAGCACCTGGTTAACTGGAAAACCAGAGGCATGCTATGTGCTAATAACAAACCTTTGAAACATGGGAAGTTAATTCAAAACATTGATGACCGGGTCACCTCGAATGGGATGACCATCTACTGGAAAAAGATCAAGGGTCATTGCAAAGTAGAGGGACCAGACAAAACCGGGGCCATCCAAGGGGATCTAATAGAGATTGAGTCCCTGTTGGGGGAAATCCAGGTCAATGCTATCACTAGGTCCTAGACAGATGCTCACAATGATCTTTCAACTGCACAATGGAGTAAGGAGACCCCTGATGCTGATTTGATTACAGCTCAGAAGGGGGATCCAATAATTGGTAAGTTTTACCAACACATTGAGGACCCTGAGAACTTTCCCCTGACGGATACCGATTACATTGGGAAGGAGGACCTTAGAGTGTTGATGAAACGTCCAAAGATGTTCCGAATCCAAGACGGTTTGTTGGTAAGGAAATCCCAAGCTGGCCATGATCAGTGGGTGGTTCCTACCCCATTCCGAAGCCGGATGTTAAGTCACGCCCATGATGCGGCCACCGCCGGTCATAGGGGGTTTCATACAACACTTGAAATCTTAAGAGAGATTGCATACTGGCCACATATGGGCCAGGACCTCAACCAATACTTGAAGGGGTGTCTTGTGTGTGCACAATTTCAGCCATCATCCCTCACACACCGTGCACCTCTCCAAAAGAGGGGGATGACACTGCCATGGTCAGATTTGCAAATCGACATCGTAGGCCCTGTAATTCGCTCGTCTAGAGGAAACAAGTACATGTTGACCGTCACATGCTTGTTTACCAAGTGGGTGGAATGTCTCCCGGCCCCAAATTGCAAGGCAGAAACAGCAGCTGCCCTGATGATTAACCACATCTTTTCCCGTTTTGGTCTACCTCAAAGGATTGAGTCAGACAGAGGTAGCCATTTCACCAGCGAGGTAATGACAAAGATTTGGGAGATACTGGGGGTTAAAAGGAAGCTACACATTGCTTACAGGCCAGCTTCTTCTGGAGCAGTAGAGAGATACAACCGAACCATTGTGAACCATTGTGA
The DNA here is from genome assembly GCF_040938575.1 of Ambystoma mexicanum. Taxonomy (NCBI): domain Eukaryota; kingdom Metazoa; phylum Chordata; class Amphibia; order Caudata; family Ambystomatidae; genus Ambystoma; species Ambystoma mexicanum. Next base: position 225,012,090 of record NC_090939.1, on the reverse strand, counting down.
GCATCTTTAAAAAGTTTGTGGCAGATTCTGGGCCAAGTTGGGATATCCGATTACCTCTGGTCCTAATGGCCATCAGATCTACCCCTTCATCTGCAACTAAAATGTCACCATTTGAGTTGATGACCGGACGCAAGATGGTGCTTCCCCAGCATTTGCTCTACAGGACCCAAGAGCAGACACTGATAAATGCCTCCACAATTCATGAGTATGTGGAGAATTTAAGGAAACACCTTCAGCATGCTTTTGCCTATGCTCAGTGGAATCTAGAAAGATCAGCTGATAGCATGAAGACCCACTACGACCTGAAAACCACCAGGAAAGTATACGAGCTGGGGGACCGGGTCTATCTATACAATTTCCAAAGGAACCAGGCCAAACAGCGAAAATGTTTGCCTACGTGGAAGGGACCGTTTGAAATTATAGACAAAATCTCCCCTGTAGCCTATAATATCCGCATCCCCAAAGGTAGTCTGGCGGAAGGGGAAGACAAGTGGGTCCATATTAATCAGCTAAAGTGTTGCCATCCCAGGCACACTTTGCAACAACTGGAGGAATCCTCTGGAATCCCAGAGGGGGCCGCTCCAGAGTAATTCAGTTCCAACCCTAAAATATCCCACATATAGTCGCTAAAATATGATGATTCTGGAAAGAAAATATTTCCTGTTATATCTTGTTTTTTGAAACAAGACTGAAAAATGTAACCGGATGTATAAAATGTATGTGTTTGTTACACCATTAATAGTGGTGGGGAAATGTCTAAGAATAGGTATTGCCGCTTTTGCTTTATCATCCTAGAAGAGATGAAACCACGGAGACTGACCAAGGAGAACGACCCGGAGACCGGGAGCAAAGATCCGAGCGGCCCGGGGTACCGTCCAATATTCCCATCAGGACAGGCGAGGAGAACCGATCGATCCAACCGGATGGAGGAAAAGATGCTGAACTGTGCCATCTACGGAATGGGAAGAAGATGAGGCGAACATCCCAGATCTTGCGAGTTCCATCAGTGAAGGTTCAGAATGGCCATCGCAAGAGGGGGGCTTGTGGGATGTTTTTACCCATGCATCCAAGCCCTACCATAAAACTGGGCATTACTGGCATTGAAAACATCATGATGGCCAGAACTCCCCAGAGAGTGCACAGGGAAAACATGAAGAATAGGCTGCTACCCATTTTTGCCTATGTTGTGAGCACAGGAGGGCACTGCCTAAAACCACCATTGGGCTACACACACAGTAGCCTGAAACCATTGGGAATGGCAATGCTGATTGCCAAAAGCAACCCAGAACTGTGGGGAATTCATTTTCTTAATGTCAGAAATGGATGCAATATGGGTGCTCACCACTATCAGAAAGCTGGTGTGTTAAAACCACCATACTTTTGTGTAAAACTGAACAAATGAACCCAAACCAGGCCAAGGAAAGACTTGCTAAGAGGTGGATACAATGTAAAACTATATTCTGAAATGACTTGAAGGAAGTGATTATTTAATGTATATATACAAAATAGCTGGGGATGTCAGCAGCTTAAGTGAATTTAGGTTTAAAGCCACTAAAATCGAAATGTTTAGAATAAATGAGTGACCTACTTGTGAGTGTCATATAGGTTGCAATTGTTTAAATGTCATAGTTTTGAACTTAGAATCAGCATTCTAGCTGCAAGTTGGATTTGAGTGTAGAAAACTGGGAACTAAAGTGACACTTAGCTGAATTCTGCCTGACAACTAACCCCGACAGGAGTTGAACTGGCTCAACAACTCTTCCCAGGCCTGCATTCTGCTGCCCCTGCCAAAAGGAGATGACACCTCTCTGATTGGATTAGGGGAGGAGCACCTGGGGACTACAGGAAACTAAACAAAGCACTGTCCCTGGCTCAGGCAAATGTTATATTAGGGGGGTCGTAAATGGCTTCCTCTTGGGAGAAACTGGGAGGGGCAGTGCCTGTGAGAGCAAGCTGAGCTTGGGGGAAGTGGATAAACCAGAAATTCGACCATGTGCTTTGGAAAACCACACCCCTTTGGGGCCAGAGCATGATTTTAAAAAGATGGATAATTCACAGTGCGGACTTGTCAAAATTATATAAATAACATCATTCTTGTGGTTTTTTTTTTTTTTTTTTTTTTTTATTATTTAATCACATTGGATTTTTACAATACAGGTCTTCTCATCATTTCATACAATTATTTATCCGATCAGTTTGTCGCTTTCTGTGAGCAATTTGTGATTTGTCGGTTCATTTGATTGATGTTGTGGTCACTGTTGTGTTTGTTCTTGGTGACACCCATTGTTGTTGAGTAATTGTTGGTCAATGTATTCTAACATTTTTGCTGCTGCAACTTGCCATGTGATTCTATCACCCCCAATGAGCCTGCACCACCAGATATTTTCCTCGTGTAGTATATTAAAACCGGGCATGTGTGACAGATACTGTTGTCTAATAGAATTCGTTGCTGGGCATGACATTAGCAGATGTCTTATTGTTTCTTTGACAGGGTGGCTGGCATTATCGCAAAAACGACAGTCATTAGTTGCTGTTTGTCCTCTGATATGAAGTATCTCATTTGTTTTCATTATGTTGAGTCGTGCTCGTAAAATTAGATTTTGCGCCTTTTTATTTGGAAATTGGTTTATGAAGCCTTGCAACTCATTTCGTTTCAATATATTATGCGGTAAGTGAGCCATGAGTTTCGATCTTGTTGTAACGTCGATCGTCGTTGCCCAATCTGCATCTTTAATTTTTTGTAGAACTTTACATGGATTTTCAATCAGTTCTTGTTCGTCCGATGCTATATCACATAGTACACCTAGATTTTCCTCTTGCCATGTTATTAGCATCTGACAGTTTCTGGCATCCATTTCGCATTTAATCATGTTGAAGATTTTATTGCTGGTGTCCATTCTGCTTTTCCTAAATAGCATTATGGTGTTGCACACCACTGTGCATTTTAAAGATTGCAGTCTGAGTTCTCGGCGTATGGCCACCCCTGATGTCGATTTGGGTAATTTCAAGACTTTTCGCCAAAATCGGGCCTCTAGTTTGGCCCATATTTGCTTTGGCATCATGGGCATCGCTTCCATCCCATATGTCAAGGTAGGTACGACCTTCATTTTATAGAAGTTTAAAACTGGGACAAGTGAGTATTTCCCAAATTTGCTATCGATAGCTTTTGCTTGGGCTGCTAGTTTGTCTGTCTTTCCAAACAGTTCCGCTTGCATTGTGTTTTCTTGGCGTGAACTGTCTAGGAATACTCCAAGATATTTGAATGAGGTGACGGACTCGATTTCAGTGTGGCCCAGCCGCCATCTGAAGTTGCTGTTTTTTTTCTCACGATTTTGGAAGGTCATAACTTTTGTTTTGCTTATATTAATTTCCAGGTGGTTACTTGTTGCATATTGCTGTAGGGCACTTAACTTTCTTTGCAGACCTATTTGTGTTTGATCAAAAAACGTTAGATCGTCCGCATATAGGAGATGGCCGATTTCTGTGACTCCGATTTTTGGCGGGAAAACCCTTATTGTTTGCCCAATGTCTTGAATGTCTCCAATGTAGCTGATAAACAGCGCTGAAGCCAGCGGGCATCCCTGCTTGACTCCTCGGGTGCTCTTGACTTCGTTGGACAGGTCTCCTTCTCGGCTGAGACGCACTCGCATTTTGGTTTCCTGATGCAGAGCCTGTATCGGGGCTAGTATGTCTTCCGGGCAGTTCCATTCTTTTAGTTTTCTCCATAAGATCGGCCTTTCAATACGATCAAAAGCTTGAGTGAAGTCAATGAAGAGTACAAACAGACACTGTTTGTATTGCAGTGCTTTGCTTTTTAAGATGTTACACGCCAGAATGTTACACGAGGTTCCTGCGTTTTTCTTAAAACCCGTTTGATAATCATCATTGCATTTTGCTGATGCAGCCCATGTTTGAAATCTTTTCATTAGTAACGTTGCGTATACTTTGCCTATCACGTCCAATAACGCAATCGGACGGAAATTTGCTGGATCTGTAAGGTTCCCTTTTTTGTAAATCGGAACTATTATTGCTTTTGTCCATGATTCAGGTATCGACTTTAGTTCTGTGCAGCGTCGAAAAATAGCACTTATGAAGCTTGTCCATTCGTTTGCATATTTTTTTAATTCAGCGTTGGTGATGCCGTCTGGACCAGGTGCTCTGGAGTTCTTTAAGTTCTTGATTATGTTCAAAATGTCTTCTTTATTTTCTACGTTGACCCAGTTTATTGCTTTCGATTGTGTCTCAATGCCGGTATATGGTTCTTCTGCTTTGAAAACTGTTTCAAAGTGTTGTTCCCATGCATGTTGACTAATGTTGTTCAGAATTTGTCTCTCAAGGGTTTGCTCTGTATCTCTTAATAGAGTCCAGAAATGTCTGCTGTTGTTTGTAATGAGAGCCTTGATAATTTGTTCCGCATCAGCTTGATACAATTTATATCTATGGGCTCTTACCCATGCTTTGTATCTTGATTTTATGTTCCTGATATTTGCGGATGTTTCATTGATGAATTTTTTGCGTGCGTTACGTAGCGCTTTTCTATATTCACGTCTTTTTGCAATAAGTTCTTTGTTATATGCATGTTTTGTGTCTGTTTTCATCATGTGTCCTCTTCCTTTTCTCGGACATATGTGCGGAATTAATAGTGGTTGATAATCAATGTCGGGCACTATTGATGTCAGTGCATCTGCTTCGTATTTTGCTGTCGCTTTGATGATCTCATTGGCACTTATTCTTATTCGTGTTCCTTGTGCATTTGGTTCAAGTTGCAAATTTCGGCTACTTTTGTTGTTCTCTGCCAGCCAAGATATTACCAACATGTTGTGATCGCTCATGGACGTGCGTCGCACATTGAACTCTTTGATGTCATGCAGTAGTGATTCTGATACAAATATGTAATCAATCGTGGTTGCCAAAGGCGCACACTCCCATGTTGGTATTCTGTTTGTCGCTGGGAAAGCCTCATCTACGTTGTAAAGTCCATGCATGCCGGAGAATTTGAGCCATTCTTTGCCGCGTTGTTCTGCGGCTTGCAGTGCTATGGTTTTGCTTGCCTTTTGTGTTGTTTTACAATTGGCAATCAAGTCTCCGCACATGAGTATTGTTGATACTTGATGCTCACGCATTGCTACCTCTATTGCCTCGTTACACATTGCATTGAGTTTTCTTGCACTTGTTGTTGCTGGGTTCCAGTAAGTATTGATTATCATAACTTTTTTGTTTTTCGCTTTTTGTTTGTCTACCTCACCCCAGGTGAGTATTACTGCTAAGATTGACTGGTTGGCGGTTATTGTTGTTTCCATTGAAGCTCCACATCCATTTCGACATGCTATCATCAGTCCTGATGTTGGACGTCCTTTAATTCCCCTTGCGGCAGGGGCCAGAATGATCTGGTAACCTTCCATCGTGGGAGTTTGTTGCAGCCATGTCTCTTGGAGACATATGATATCAAATTCCCCTAGATTGGGGTCTCCTGGTGTAGTTAGGTGGGAGTGTCCTCTCGTGTTCCATGAGCATAACTTTACAGTTTCGCCCCGCTCATTGTTCTGGTCGTTTGTTGCCGTCTTGTCTTGCCAGGATGGCTATTTGTTATATCGGCGGGACAATGCTTTCGGTAGCCAGCCCCATAGTCCTGTTTTGCTATTCGGTGGAGCTTCTTTTTTCTGTGTGGACGGACTTTTGTCTACTCTTTGTGTCACCGATCTTGTTATCACCTTCTCGTCAGATTGACTTCTTTGTACCTTTGTCGTATGGTATTGCTCACCTGTCCTTCTTTGCGTTAGGGCATGTTTGTTTATTTCACTTTCCCTGGTCTGTGTTCTGTTATCCCTTATGCATCGACTTTGTGCCACTTTCTTGGCCTGTGTTCCTTTGTATTCTTTTTGGAAGTTCTCCCCCCTTAGTTGGTCAGCGCACATATTGTTGCCCGCTTCGATTTGCTTGTTTTCTCTTTTATTTTCCGATTTGTTCCTCTGTATTTCTATATTTGCTTGATGTTTATTTATCGTGATTTCTTCTATGTGATATCCATGATTATAGAAGTCGTCATGATGTTTCTCAATCATTCGGCATATTGTTCTGGAATTAAAATGTAACAATGCTGCTGCCCCCTTTCTGGTGTGCCAAGGTTCCACGATTTGTATGTCTTCTGATATTATGTGTCGTAGGTCGCGCATGTAATGTAATATGTCCAAAATTGTTCTTCTGTTTAGAATGACCTCTTCTTTATTACAACTTCTTTGTGTTATTTTGATCAACCATCTGCATTCTCTTTTATTGTTTGTTTTGATGTTTTCGGTGTCTTCGTCTATTCTTCTCCCCTGCCTTATGTTGCGAATGGTCGCACCTTGGGCTGCCGTGTATCTTTTCTCTGATTGATCTCGCCTTTTATCATAATTGCTGTTTCCTTTCGTTATTGTTTCCCTATTGTAAGTGGCTCTTTGTTGTTCTCTTTTTGATTTTTGTCGCTGATATTGTGGTTTATACTGTGTATGTGTGTATTCCAATTTTCCTTCTTGGCTCCTGCTTTTATTGCACGTTTGATCCAGATTTTTATTTACTTCTACGTCACTACTTTTGTGCTGATTATGCAATTCTGATTTGGTTTTTTCATTGCTTACAGAGTTTTGTTTTATCGTGTCCCGATTTTTTTTCTCACTATTATGTGCATGGTAGGTCAAACGATTTCGTTTCTCTTCAAGAGTTTCAAAGTCTCGCTCCTTGACTACCTTGTTGCAAACTTTTTTTGATTTTGGCGACAACTCAATTTCTGAGCGATGGCTCATCTTTGTCGGTTGCTCTGTGTATCCCGGCGTTATAGGGGGATTTTCGGCGTCCTCTGTATACAAGCTGACATTCATTAATGTGTCCTCAGGCTCTGGAATTCCTCTTTGGTTTATTAGCGCCACCGACTCTTTTGCTACTTGGTTGCCGCAGTTCTTGTTCCTTTGACTGTCATCTGGTTTTGTTGATGTCTCTGCAATTTCATGTCCTTTGACGATGTCATTGGTGTCTTCCGATTTTCCACTCTCACCGCTGTGTCTAGATGGTCCTTAACGTTCATGTCTATCATTAGATCTCTGTTGTTATCTATGCAAGATCTTATGTTTCCCTTATTAACTTCAATATTCGTGGTAGTTTTGTCAAACATCTTGTATGTTGTTGTTACACCATCCTTTTGTTGTTCATTAAGCGAGGGGGTTTTGTTTAACATTAGGACCACTTTTGGTGTGTGCTTTGTGGTACTTGTTGGCTGCATATCGCTAATGCTCCTTGTTTCCATGTTGTCTTTCATTTGCGTCTTAATTTCTACAGTTTTGGTTGTTTTCTGTTCTATCGTTAAATCGATAACCGTTTCAGTTTGAGTTTCAGCTTCTTTCTGCTTGTTTTCTTTACCTTGAGCTTCATGCAGCGCCCCATTCCTGTCACTGTGGTTTGGTCCATCAGAATTGATTTTTTGATCAGTATGCTCTTGACTGTTTTTATTTGCTGTTATGTATCCTTCCAGCAAGAGGACTTTCGTTAGAACCATGGCAAGAGTGACCTGTTGATCTTTTACTGTGTCATTTAATGTTTCATACAGTTTGTAAAAGGGATTTAGTGCAATTGTTATCGATGACATGATGCTTAGTAAATCTGTTTTCTTCATCATCATTCTTGTGGTTTTTCTGTGCACATTTTAAGAGGTGTTAGGTCCCTGTGGTATGTTCTTGGGGATACTAGCGGAAAAAAAGGTTGTTACTCCAAATGTATGCATGTTAAAAATCTGACACTTTATCATCTGAAACCCATATCCCTGGGGCACATTTGTGTAAAATCCGGAAAGGTTTAGAGGTTATCTGGATGAAAAGGGGAGAATTCTGTCATAAGTGGACACAACATCGTACAAAGACAGGGATCGGATGGTTTGGTGCTACAGAAAATATGTTAACTGGACCTATAATATTAGAAAAATGGTACATAGATAAATATGTATTTGGGTCAGAAATAGATTTGTGTGCAATTTGACAAGGGGAGGATCCTCTGACCATAAACCTACCTCATCACTCTGAAACTCCATTTCTCTCCCCCAATCAAGGGAGAGAGGAAAGCTTGGCCAATGATAAGTGAGAGGGGCAGGCTTAGCTAGGCCCAGGCACACACCCATTTTCAAAACACATAAAAGGAACATTGAAACCCAGGTAGAGACATTCACTTTCCACTTACTTGCGGGACGCTTTGCCGGGAGACTTCAGACTTCACATCCAGAGATCCAGACTTCAAATCCATCAATCTCCAGAGACCAAAAATAAACTCCAGAATTTGTAGCAGAGAGGCCTGAATCCACAAGCTGAATCCTCTTCAGCAGGCCTCAAAACCAACCAAACTATTCAACAGCCAGGCGAGCTGTTTGAATTCTTTGCCAAGAACTTTTGCAAGAACCTGTAGTAGTATCTAGAAAGACATGCTGTATCCGGAACCGGAGAGAACCAGAGACCAGATCGCTGTGAAGAACTGCTAGCAGAAGTCCAGCCAATCCTGACCCAATCGGTGACGAAGTCGCATTCCTGTCCAAAATCTAGTTTGAGTACCCAGCTAGCACTGTGCCAAAACCAATCTCTTAGTTTAAAATAATCTAATCCAAACTATTTTAGCCTATTAGAACTGCCTCCTAGCATCGTGTCATTCTGTCATCTTTAAAACTGAAAACTGTCATCTGTCATTCTGAGCTTTAAAATTCCAAATACGAAAAACTACCTTTACTAAATCGGCCGTATCTCCGGAACCGTTTGTGCTAGGAGCTAAGATTCTAAGCTTTCCAACGAGCCTAGAACCGACTTCCTACTCCTTATAGTGCCTCCGTAATTGCACTTGACGCACGTGACTAAATTTGCCGCAATTTGACATTTGACATTTTGCTTAATTTCAGCCACGTGTAAAAATATTTGTCCTTGCTTTTTTTGCTGAAATTCGTGTGCAACCTGACAATCATTCATAGAGCATTGCTAAAGTGATCCTGAATTAATTTAAGTATCTCTCACTCACCCTGAACCTCCTATAGGGAATTGAAAGCCTTTTTAGCATATTTGTCACTTAATTGCAACCACATCAAAAGTATATTGCCTGTGTTTAAAACTCCTACCTGTTTTCCTCTAAGCTTGCTAGGGGGGAACTGAATTATATTTGATTGCATTCCTGAGAACTGTGTGCTTTCCTCCCATCTCTTTACCTTGCATAAAGGGGGGGGTTAATGGTCAAAGAAAAGTGATTACATTGTCTTTTGTTGAAGACATATCAAATTTATTTTCTGTACTGCATTTTCATTCATCATTGCATTGTCCTTGAAGCCATAAAAGCATTCTCAGCTACTTTATCCTCTCTATACCACTTCTAAGCCATCAAAAGAGTGTACCACTGTAACATTATCCATTGTTGATCACTATCATCTTCACAAGTGTGCTATCAAATATTCATTTACTATAAAAGTGTGATAGATATATATTGTTTAATTTTCAAATAAACCTTTTAATTAGCAAAACAAACCTACTTCTTGGCTCAGTGGGGTCAGGGGGATTCTAAGAGAGGGGTGTTATATAAGGGTTTCCTTCCAGAGTAAACGAACGGGACATAAAAATATATCAATAAGGGTTTCCCTCAGCATCCCAGACAAGGCATTGACTTAGCTGTAGTGTTGAATTGAATCCGCTTACAGTATTACACATTTCGGTGTAGTTTTTTGAGAGTTCGACAATCGAATTTCCTGTGATCTTGAGTCCGTTTCCCCTTACATTCACTTCGAGGTTATGATTATGCCAGTGCTTGGTTTTTGTCTGCTGGCCCAACTAGCATACAGTATATTACTTTTTTCAACTGTGAATCCTTTCATCAGCCCTAAGAGGTCTTTTGAAACAAACGTATGGTCTATGGTGCCTGTTTGGTCGCCTCTTTGCCATGTTGGTATATTCGCGTTACCTTTTGCTCTCAGCCAATGCAGATTGTGGAGGTCTCTTGCCTCTAGTATTTGTTCCAAACATCTGCCTCTCTCCAGCACTTTCGCTGAGTTGTTCAGGTGCGGTCTTTGGTTCCCAATTCCTGGGCATATGGCGTTGAAGTCTCCTGTTATTATTATGTAATTGTGATCATAGTTTACACTTGCTTCATCTAGGCTGTTATTTAGGGATTCAATATATGCCTCTTTAGTAATGACTTCCGGATTCCAATACGTGTTTATTAGGAGAATCTTTTCTTCCCCCTCCTCCATGTCGTAGAGCTCTATATATTTCCAGGAGAGTAGTACCACTTGGAATAGGTACATTGTTGGTAGCTGTTCCATCACCTCCAGCCCACATCCTGCTTTAATTGCTATTAATAGTCCAGCCGTTGGTCTCCCCATTAAAGCTTTTTTCGCCAGCGTATTGACTATCGTATATCCATCCAGATTCGGTTTCTTTAGGAGCCATGTCTCCTGAAGGCAAATTATATCCCATCTGATGAGTTTTACGTCACTTTTTGTCATTAGGTGGGCAAAGCCTCTGGTGTTCCAAGACATCAAATCCATGGATTTTTTCAATGTTGTTTTCAATTCGACAGCTTTTCTTCCGGCGATGGTTTCCATGGTCTGTTCTTTCTTGCCTAGTTGCTAATCTTCCTTATTTAAATGGGGTGCTGATGATTTCAAAGTCCACTTGTTTGGAGTATTTTTGGTGTTCTTTTATCTTGCCATCCTCACCTGTTTATCCTTAGTGTGATCTGTCCGTTTTCCCTTTTTGCTGTTTTCTTTATTGCATACGTCTTCTACGTATCTTGATTCCTTTCTTTCTATTCTTTTGTGTTCTTCCTCAGAGTCTGATGATGCATATTCTCTTGAGGTTCTTGAGTTCCTCCTTCTTCGGTAGCGCAATCGATCTTGTACTACTTTTCTCTCTTTTCTGTCCCCATTCCTTGTTGATTTTACCATTGACTTTTCTCGTCTTAATTTGTATGTCAACTTGTTTTCTTCCCTAGTCTTAAATCGTTCATGGATCTTTGTGTCTCTCTTTATCCTTTCTCGGTCATCTGAGATTTGATTTTCCGGCTGTTTCTGTCCCTCTCTGTGTTGTTCAATTTCCGTCATAACATATCCCAATATTTTTAGGTGTTCCCCTCCCTTTCGTAACATTTCTTGAATAACTTGGGATCTGATGTGTAAATAGAATTGATCTTTTCTCCCCCTTTCACACGGTTCTACTATCCATAAGTCCTGACTCTGAATATCACGTAGTTTTGGTATCTGTTTGAATATGTTTATAATAGCTCGCCTATTCAAGGTTAGATCGTCATTTTCGTGATGTTTGCGTTCCAATTGAAAGATACAGGTGCTTTTTATTTTCGGTATTGCCGACTTCCTGTCCTCTTTCTTTCTTGGTGATAAATCTACAGATTTATCTTTCAGTAATCTTTTGCATCTTAGTGGTGATTTTCTAGTTTGCCCGCCTCTAGCATTTTTTTCAAACGCTGATGGCGTGTTGTTCGTCCAACTATTACTCATCTTTTTGTCCACGTTGTTCTCCCTCCGTTCATCCTTGCCACTTTTATTGCTTCTTCCATCTGTATTTTTTTTGTCGGATTCTTCACTCACGTATTTTTTCTTCTGTTGCTCCCGTGGATGTGTATCTGCTTCCTGTTCTCTGAGGCAGATCTTCTTTCTCTGATCCATCCTCTTATCCTTTAGATTTAAAGTGATTGGTTTTCTTTTGTATCTTGGAGTTGGATTTGGGTCCGAATCCACCTCATCCACTGTGTAAATGCTCCATTCTGTTGTATTGCTGGATGAGTTTATTAAATCTTCTCCTGGATGAACACAGTTGTTGGTTTTTTTTATTTGCGGGGCAATTTTTTCCTTTTTCCTTTGCCTCTATTTTCTTTGGCTCAATCTTCTTTTCACTCAACATTTTGGAGGGTCGGCTGTTTTTCAAAGAGACTTCTGATTAGTAAATATTCCAAATGGTAAAGACACTGGTTTTGCTGGCTCCTTTTTTTTGTAGTACTTTTTTCAGTTTGGTTATTCAAGTGAGTGCCAGGCATCTGTTTCGCTATGATCTGTGTCTTCTCTTGGATCGTCTGTATACCGATTTCTCCCGTTTGGTTTTTTTTCTGTATTACTTGGTCTGGTGGTAGGGGTTCTGTACTCTTCATGATATTTGATTCCTTGGCTAATATATATCCTTCCATCAGGGTTAGCTTTTTGTTCATCATGGCTATCAATGATGTCTGATCCTTTCATTGGGTCGTTCAGTGCCTCAAAGTTTGGAGAACGGAGCTAGGACTATAGTTATAGTTGACATTACTGAGATTAAGACTTTTTTTTGTGGCGATTCTTTTAGCCCTTCTGATGACATCTCACAGAGTCTTCTATTGGGAATTGGTGTGGTTAGCAAGGTCACAGATCTCGTGGATGGATTCGTGATGCTCTCGTCGTAGTTTGTGTTCCTGTCGTTTGCCGTGTGCCTTTCAATGGGGGTGATAATGTCTGGGTGGCTTTAACAGATGTACAACTTACCAAGGTCATTTTTTCCCTTCCAGTAGTGTCTCCCTGTATTGAAGGTGTCTTTGGATTGGTTTCATTTTCGTTTACTTTAGTATTCCTATTTTTTGAGCTTTCAAGTTGGGATTTTAGAGCTTCCTCAAATGAGGCGTGTAGTTTATCCTCCTGCTGTAAATCTTTATCAACTGGCGTTTTTTGCTTCTCCAATGATGTGTTTGGGTTGTTCCTTGACTTAATGCAATGCCATCTAATTGGGGTTGATGTTGCATTCTTCTTTGGGCTTAATTCCCCTTTTCTTTGGGTATTTCTATGTTTGCATCGCCAAATTGAAAAACACTATCTAGTTCAATGTCTGAAATTTCATTTTGGTTTTGGTGCTTGATTGCAGGGACTATGCCAAATAGTTTGTTGAAGGATTCCACTTTATCTAAATTTGTTAGTGCCCTTTTGTGTGTTGTGTTTTTCCATCCTTTGTCTTTTCTTTGATTGGGTTTTATTGCTTTTCCTGCCATTTTTTTGTTTAAGTTGGAGCTTTGTTTGTGCATGACACCTGTTTGCCCCCTTCGTTTGCTCTTTTCTCTATCCATCTGGTAGTTGGACGTTTGATCTTGATCTTCCCACTCCACTTCTTGTGTTTTATCTTTGATTTTATTCGTGTCGGTCTCTTTGTTGATAATCTGGGGCATTTCAATCTTCATTAGCGTTAAAGTTGGGGACTGTAGCTCTTTGTTCCACTTATTGTGTGTACTTACTTGTAGCTCTTCTATGCTAGGATGATCTGGTGTGGGGTTCAGTTCTTCTGAAGTATCGTCATGCAGCTCTCCTTTGTTTCTACACTCGCTACTCTCTGGACCCACCTCCACTTGAATCATCTCAGAGGAATTATCTTGTCTCTCAAAGACGTGTATTTCTGCTATGACCATCTTCGTGTGCGCGTGATTACTTTGAGCTTCATCTGACTTTGCCTTCTGCTGTTCAAGTTTCTGAGGAAATGTAATTTCCTGTTGGTTTTTAGCACTGGTCATACCTATTTTACTCAACTGGTTATTTTCCTGGATCCGTACGCTTTTAATAGGAGGATTTGATTCTGCTTGAACCAGTACACACTGAGGGTTCGGAAAGGCTAAGTTTTGTTCAACTAGGCCATTCCTACCCTCCCGTTTTTTCTCCTGCTCTCTTATTTGTTCCTCTCTTGTTGGTAGATCGTTCTGTTTAGTCTGTACGTGATTTAGCTATTTCTACCCCCAACGCCCCCCGCCCCCCCCCCCCCCCCCCGAGTCCCTCTGAATGTTCTTTGGCTTCGCCAATTGCTTCCAATGTAGGCAGTACTTTATATCTTCCCTCTAATCCTTCAGCCTCTGCAGGATCACGTGCCTTTTCACCCATCCTCCCCTTAGTCTGTAAAGACTTATCTGCACACAATTGGCTCGAATGTTGGGCTGTGGATAAGCTGGTTTTAACGCTCATCGTTCTGGCCGCACGTTTTGGAGGGACCCACATCAACTTACTCTGCGTTTGGTTTTTTTAAAGGTCGGAGTACGCGCTTCTGTGTTAATACTTCAGTGTCTGAGTTGTTAAAGTCACTTTCCATACTATCAGTGCCACTCTCATTTCTTTTCTTACCTTCAGGATCCTCTGCTCGCCGTAGGTTTTCTAATGCTAGCGAGTTGGGAGACGTTTCCCCTTCCTCTTCTGCTAGACGGGGTTGCCAGATCCATCCCTCTCTCCTCCACTGGTTCCTTGAATTCTAGACTCAATCGTCTCTCGGGATTCTCCGGGGAGCTACTGAGGGAGTCACCAGCGCATAGATCATCCTTGCTCAAGGTTAATACTTCCTCTCCTCTTCCCATCTCCATAAATCGTTTGTACGGTGTTTCAACTTTGTATCATGCGCCGCGTAACCAGCCGTAAACAGTGGAAAACAGTGATTCCAGTCGCCCTTTATTCCTCACGGGCTTCACGCCGCAAGGGCTCTGGTGTTGTGATTATATACGCCCTTCTACTTCCTCTGGGCATGGTCTGTAGCGATCAGCTGCACAGCACTGCAAGCAGCCGCGCTCGCTTTCAAACTGCTTCTGGGTCCACCCAGAAGTCTTACGCGAGTTGGAGCGCAACTCAGCTGGTTCCCTCACACTCAGCGCCTGCACAGCAGTCAGCAGGCATACGGACAACAGCCTCTCCAGGCAGGCAGCAGGTCAGTCACAGTGTTCAGTGTTCTTGTCACGCTCTGTGTTTTCAACCAGCCGAACAGTGCAAAACAGTGATTCCAGTCGCCCTTTACTCCTCACAGGCATGTGACTTTCGGATGGTGCAAGTGCAGTGCCAAGAAGTGCAGGATGGAGGGTGATGGTTGGGGGAAGGGGAAGAGGGAGACGTGCTGGGTGGGGGGCAAAGGGTTGGGCAAGTGCAAGGGGGTGCCCAGGGCGGCAAGTACCTGGGGAAGATAAGATAAGGTAAGGTAATAGTACAAGGGGGTGGGGAGGAACAGCCTCAGAAGGCTAATCAGGGAAGGGTGCCCGAGGGCAAGTGCTGGTAGGGGACTGGAAGAAGGAGGGACTGGACGAAGGAGGGCCTGAACCCAGGGAGACTCGTAAGGAACACAAGCATCCAGTCATAGTGGAGGAGGAGACCAGCAGGGGAGGGGGAGATGGAAGGTAGAGGAGAAAAGGAATGCCTTGAGGAGCTTCCAGAACTTAAGGAGATCCGGCTCAAGATGGAGAGGGCCAGGGAAGCCGTTCCAGAGGGAAGTTCCTGCCGAAGAGAGATCTACCTCCCACTCTCAGCTTGGAGAAACGTCTGACCTTTAGCTTTGTATTAGCTATGTAATGTTGAAAGTTGTTGCGAGGGAGTTTGTGACAAGAGCATGGAGGTGTTCTGGTAGGCAGAAAGTAATACTGTTTCAGGACCAGGACACTGCACTTATTAAATAGCTAGTGGTCCTTCCTACAAGATGGGAGAGGGGGCCCAATCATACAAACAATTAACACTCTGGGCCACATTCAGAGTGTGGCAGAGCGGTAAAAAAGTGTCAGTAACAGAATTATCAAACTTGTCCTGCTCCGCCAAACTCTGTGTTTGGCCTTGGAGTGGTGGATTACCTCCAGCAAAGTGCTGGATGTAAATCATCCACATTAACGCCGACAAAATCAGCAAAATCGGAGGAATTACCTATGGGCTTACACTAAAAATGGGGATATTACACTAATTCCGACGAACTACCACCAAACTCGGAACGGGGACCTCTGTGTCTGCTCTGACAAACAGAAAGGCCTCTGATGAGGCAGAGTTGCTCAGGATTATGCCTGGGTATTGGCCCTGGTGTGTTTTGGGCATCTGGGGAGTTATTTGCCGTCCCAGTTATATTGAACCTCAGCAGGCTCATACTGGTTTCCTTTGGCATTGTGGCAAGTCCTTCAGGCTGTGAGGCCTCGCAGTTGATCCAGTGTTTCCCAACAGTTACAAACCTTTACTGTAGAGAGCCATAGCAGGTTGTCCCGCAAAGCACCACAAAAAATGCTCCATTCTCGAGTGCCACACAGGGACTCCGCTTCTGAATGTTATGCTTGCTCGTACAGGCTTTATTAGTGCTTCCTCCTAGACAGGATGAAGTGCTTTTCTTGGCGCCACTGCGTAGAGCTTTCATAGAGGCCCTTGTTGAGCTGGGTGTTGGGGGCATAAGCGCGTGCACCGGGCAGTGGCCTCACTGTGATTTCCTACGTGATGGGATCCTGGGCAAGTCTTTGCTAGATGTTGCTAGGCTCTTTTCAGAACATGCGTTTTTACAGGATTCATGAGACTTCAGATAACCGGTCCTGATGGTGTAAACAGAAAACAAACACGTTTCCCATTTCATACCAAGGGCTAAGAATGCGTATATTTCTTTTATTTAATATGATTGTACATAGTAATATTGATTGCAAAAGTTCATTCGAACTTAGTACACAAAACATATAGTAAAACTTAGTATCCTAATACTATAAATACTCAAATTTTCCGACTTTTGTCGATATTTCAGACTCCTTCGTTAATAATGCTGACGCACATATTTATACGTTCATTTAATATTTATTTCGATGATTAAATGTAATACCTTTGAGCCTTGGTTTTGTCCTGCTATTAATGGAACTGCGGCAGCATCTGCTTGCCCTGCTGTGGTCTTTGTCGCACTATGATGTTAAGTGTAGGCACGCCTGTCTTGCACCATCAAACAACAGGGCCCCTACAGAGACACTTGAGCACTAGATACAATCCGTACCGTTTGAAAATGAAAGAATAGTGGACGCTCACCCAGAGTGGACATGCAGCCAAGAAGGAGCATCGCTTGCTGCACAGCCATGAGCGTCCATTACCAGCAAGATCCTCCTGCACAGACTAAGGGCAGATCGGTCCGACCATGGATTCATGATCCGAAATGCATTGGCCGTTTGTATCCGTTCACCTCTGTGCCTTTCTATTGGTATACTATTGCTTACTAAACCAATTCTTCTACTATTGCAGCCTGATATTTATTTGAAATTGGCTCTTATTGAGCTACTCCAAATCAATGTTTAATTTGCATGGTCTTTCGGGTCACCTCATTAGTAAGCTCACAGCACCCAACACTAATGGGCTTTGCTCTTCATTTCATGTTCGGTAGCATGGGCCAGGTGTTGTATGATGCTTCTAGTTAACATCCTACAAATACAAAATTGTTTACCAATTACTAAACGTAAGGGCGGTGCCTTCTCCTTTGATTTCAGGGCATTGTTAGTCCCCATTCTCGGAGTCCGGACTCCATCGGATTTTCAGTAGAATTACTGCAAGCATTAATTCTGCCAATTTTTAGCTTGAATTACCACCACTTTTAACTGGAGCGGTAAAAAAGGAGGTGGCAATTACGTTTCCGGCACATTTTTGGGCAGTAACAAAATTACCACTGATTTTACTGCACAAGTGGAGGATTTACCTCCAGCAGAATGGTGGAGGTAAAGCCTAAAATTGAAAGCCATAAATCCGTGGAATTACTGCGGAAAAATTACTGCTCGTAGTCATTCTGCCAAAAATCCCGTGGAGTACTATGGACCCCGAAAATGGGGACACACAGTTCCGTACCACCCACTCGTAATCCCGCACTAAAGCGGCGGGATGAAATGGCAAAAATGCTAACCGATTTTGGCAGATAGCCCTGTTACAGTATATGAACTGGAGGGGAAACGTAGGGCCTGATTTACGGAGGTATTTTACAATTGAGCAATCCCATAGAAAAGCACTGCGAATCAGGCCCTTAATGTGCAAGAAACATGGGGATCAGGCAGGGGAAGAGAAGATACAGATGGTCTAAACTGGTGTGAGGGAGAGGAGATTGTAATTCCAACTAATTAATGCACTTGCTGAATAGTGTCAAATGGATTTGCTGTTGCAAGGATTTAATTAATTAAAACAAAATCAGAAATATGCTCTTTTTTATGCGATGCCATATTATTGTCGGGTATGCGTCATCGTGGAGGTGCTATAAAACCATTCATTCTGCAACCTGTGCATGATCCAGCACCCCAGTGCTCCATGAAAATACATTAAAAGAACCGACGAAATGGGTCACGGGCCAGAAAATGAAACCTCTTCTCATTCCCGAAACAGGGCGGCCTGACTAACTGCCACGGCTGCCATCATTCCATTCTTTTTTTTAATGAGATATCTTTTGCAGAATAAGAGTGCCATTGTTAATACCGGTTGATTCTGGAGTGCTTGCTGTGTGTTCTTTATTCGGACAGGCTGCGATTTGGTTTATTTGGGCGATTGATTAAAGATGGACCCCAAATATTGTTATGATCTTGCCATCTCTCTCACTATCTAGTCTTGCTGCTTAGATTTGATGTCATGCTCCTGCCTTGGTAGTTCCTTCTCGGTGTAGGGAAAGAGTACTTGGGGTGGATCTTCCATACCTTAAACACTCATTTCCACTCATTCTGTCGCGTGCTGTAACGAAAAGCTCTGGAAGTTCTTACATTTTGAGAGGGTTCTTCCAAATTCCTTGGCACCTCAGGTCCTCTAGGCACGCCTATTTTAATTAGTGACATAATGGTGCGTTTTCTTACACAAATTCAGTTTGCTACCAAATAATTCAGGCAAGATAAGCAAAGCAGATGTCTTTTTTTCAGTATTCTTTCATGGTCCATTACTTTTTCAAGCCTACAACTTTTTAAATCTGCGGTGACAGAAAGGAGGCGGGAGTAACATTGGCAGCTTTGTTTTTGATTCATGTGAAATGCAAAAGGTGTCTAGGGCAAAATGAACAACAACTAAACCTAACAGTTTGACTAAAGGCTGCTATAAATCTGGTCATTTCCATACTCTCCCACAACATACAGAAATCGCTCGCAGGGAACTTTGCATATTCTCACCCCCTTTTTGTGGCATCGAGACATCGACAGTGATACAAAATCTGGGAATCCGAATGCTCATGGACAGCAGCCCCTCTCTAGAACCACAAGTCAATGCAATAGCAAACAAATGTTAATACCTCCAGCAATTAATAAGAGGGATTGTCCCTTACCTCACTTTCCCACGCAGAACCCTAATTATCACCTCCTTGGTATTATCAAGAATAAACAACGCAAATCGTCTCTACATTGGAATGCCAGAACGTCTCAAAACAATTACAACGTATCCAATATACCGCAGCAAGAGTAATCCTGAGCGGTAATAGATGAGACCACATCACACTGGCCCTGAGGAGGCTGCATTGGCTACCAGAAAAACATGTTAACTTAAAAGCCCCCTGCATCGCCCACAAGTCATTACATGGATAAGGAGCCGAATTCCTCCAAGCTAAAATCACCCGTTACCAACCAGGAAGAAACTTAAGAGCGATCAACGACATCCAAATATAAACAAGACACTACAAGAAAAGGAAATTCTGAGGAACTGGTGACTAAAAACCTGACTACTAAACCCAGAGACCAACACAGATGCATACACTGGGACCAGAGCAAACAAAGGACAAAACAGAGTGAAGAACAGGCAATAAAACAACTCCACGCCAAAAGTCCACCAGAAACCAACTAACTCCCCCCTCCTCTTTGCCACACACTCACACCTCTCACGTACTACACTCGCCCAGAGGGCTAGTGAAACGACCCACCAAAAACACACCTCTCGCTACAAAACCAAATAAATCGCAGACAACAAACAACTCAGACACTGAACGCCACCCTTCCGGGCACAAGTCCAGTGCACACAACAAAGCACACCTAGAAAGCTCAGATGCATAGGCGCCGGTTTCTCCTGGTTCTGCACGGATCAACAGGAGAGCATAACCTCTATCCAATCCTATCCCTCTCTCCCTCACTAACCAACCAACCAACCCCACCCACTTTCTTACAGAGTCATGTGAGCGCCTGGAGTACAAATCAATATACTATTGGGTGGGTAATGCCAAGTAGATCATGCATTTTAATTTGGATGTTAAGCAAAAAAAGGCAAACAGAAATAACTGCAAAGATCAGCACCTGTTGCTCCCGGCTTTGCATCCGGTTGAATTGTACTACAAAAAACACTGCCAGCCATATTTCAAGAATATCGGACTTGTGCAGTATATTTTCCCCAGTGAAAAAACACTTAAAAATGTAGACTACTTAACCATTTCAGTACCTTTAGAATGTGTGTGCATGTAGAGACGTTTGAAAGAAATGGTCCCCTTTTGCCTAGAACATAGTATGCATGTACATCAATATATATAAATCTTCATTTCCATTATGAATAACAGAATTTCTAGGGGGCAGGGATGACACGTGGCCACACTGAGTGTTAATTAGAGAAGGCAGACCTAAATGAAAACAAGTTTGGCAGGAAAGACCGATTCCTGCATAGTTAATATAATTCAGTATGAAAATGGGAAGCGTCTTGGCGCGTTGTGTGACCCGCTTCGGGCAAGTCACTTAGTAGAAAGTTATACGATTTATATAAACACGTGGATATCCGATTGAAATTGGATGTCAGAGGGTTTGGTTTGAATCTAGGAATTACCACGGCAGCCCAATCCAACTACTCTACAGCCACGTTTAGAAAAATACTTTTGTTTATTATATACTTTTATACAAGGCATCCGCTTTTCAATTTTTTTTACTCCAGGGCGGTATGTTATCACAAAATCATATTCCATCAAGAATAGTGCCCAGCGAAGTTGTCTAGACGACTGAGCTTTGGCAGAGCGTAGGTATTGTAAATTCCAAGGTTTTTGCCGGGCCAGTCATTCGCTCCAGGAGAGGGGTTTTTTTTTTGTATTCTGGTGCAAGTCCAGAAAACTAATTCATTAATTGAGCATCAAATACAAGTGTTAGCAAAAGAGGTCTCAGAGACAACTGAAGAGAGTATACGTTACAAGGACATGTACATGAAGGGGCCTGGAAAGCCATGCCCATTGTCTCACAGTTCCCGTCGACTTTTCTGATATGTATTTTTTATATGAAATGTATATTTATTGCTCCCTGGCATATAATCGATTGCTATTTGCTAAAAAAGACAAATAGTGTCTGGGGTGTGCACCTCGCTCAGGCAATCTTTTGAAATCCGATGTTACCATAACCAAATTTCAGTGCTTGAAAGATACTCACAGTATATAGTACACTATGTAAATGTAAACACATTATTTAGAAAATGCTGAAATGTAGCTGTGTTTTTTGCAATTTGTAACAATAGTTGGATAGCCATTTTTGTATCATTCTTTACTTTTAATCTAACAAGGTCTGTGCAGGATACTGCCAATTGGTGGCCTTGTCACAAGAGAACGCACGCCCAAAAAAGTGAAAATCACATGACCGTGACTCGAGAAACCGATTGTTCCCATTTAAATCCAGCCATCACTGGATCCCAGAGGCAGCAGTGCGCGTTAGGAGAGCGGTGCTGGATTTCGCAGGCCTACAACGTCGTAGGCGTGGGTTTCATGGATTCAGATATACGCTTTTGTTAATCACTTAACTCATGAAGGATCAGTAGCAGTTTTTACCTGAACAGAGGCTTTGATTTCCAGTTAGCATTTTAAACGCGCTTAATTTCACCATAATCCCGAGGTACGTGACAGTACTTCACGCAGGTTCTGTGCCCTAGTCATATCCTCGGGGTACTGTCATATCCTCGGGGTACTGTCATATCCTCGGGGTACTGTCATATCCTCGGGGTACTGTCATATCCTCGGGGTACTGTCATATCCTCGGGGTACTGTCATATCCTCGGGGTACTGTCATATCCTCGGGGTACTGTCATATGTACTAAATGCACTTTTTGCAGCCGTTATCCAAAATACTCACAGAGGAAGCACAACATCTATCTGGTTTTGATGCAACACAGAATCAACTTGGAAACGAGGTACTCGCTTCACAAAGATTTGCACTCGAGCAAATCGGGAGCTGCCTGGAGCACCTCTGGGATGCCTTTAAACGCATGATTGTGAATCACATTTGCACATGAGCAGATCTCAAAGGGGCTGCGGGCCTCTTTAGATTTGCTCCAGCTTCAGGCTGTGTAAATAAGGCGAGATGCCCAGAGCATGTATTGATTTGCACTAGTGCACATCTCTGTGAATAGGGAGCCACCCGTCTTCCATACGCAAGAGGCATTGCTAGTATCTAGGATTACGCACATGCTGAACACACCGTGTGATCTCCATTAGGTTTCCTCCCATAGTCATTCATCATTAACTAGCAAGTGGTTTGGGGTGAACACATTTCCCCGATTTGTCTGCAGCAGCACCTCGTCATTGTGTATCTGTGTTGTTGCCTTTGCTTGGGTGCTCGCTGCATGACTGAGGACCTCTGAAAGGGTTCCCCTGCAGCCCAGCCTAGCGAGTAGAGTGCCATGGCGGCGCCAATGACTCGTGTTCCTCTCTGCGCTGGCGCGTGCAGGAGCCCAGGTGCAGTGCACTGTGCCTCCATGTTCTTTCCCCCACCCTCTCACCAGTGCGCTCCTGGCAACAGATGCAGCACATCTGGGACTCTCCGGGTTGCTCCCATGATCGTGCTTTCTACCTGCAGGTGTGAAGGTTATGTTCTAGCCAGCTTCATCAGTTCAAACACCAACACTGGGGGAGAGGGGGGGGGGCAATACAAAGTCACGTGTTTGCCCATTCTGTAAATTCTGTAAATACAAAATGCACAACTAGAAATTAGCAAAACAATGCTTGAAAAAGCAGAAGTAAACACAAAAGACCCCATACACCTTTCTAAACTGGCGAAACGCGTGTGTATAGGCGGGTTAGAAATACCATATCATAAACTATATAGCTGGTTTACAAATGGTAAAGTAATGCGTTGCTCTTTACTGTCGCAATAGTGTCCTTATTGAGCTTTAAGGATCAGAAGCTCTGCCTGCCGCTGCATTAAGACTTGTCAAGTTTAGCGACGGCGCTAATCGTTGTTCACATGGGATTTTCCGCCCCCCACCTGCTGTGATTAAGTTGATTTAAATCCCCTGCCTAACTTAAACGACAGATATAAAGTAGGGCCCCTTTGGGGCACGATGATGTGACATGGTGATGTAATGCAACACAAAAATACTGACGCAAGAGTACGTGCTCGCAAAGCAGACACACACCAGGGCCCATAAATGGATGAATGGCCCTGTGTAAGCGGCATGGCGCTACGTGCTTCGTGTATAGCAATGTCAGGTAGCCGTGTTACGATCCATGGCATGTGTCCTACATCACATTAGGCGATGTCAACGGATATGGTGTCCATTCATTGCCTTGGTTCAGTGATCAGACATGCTCGCCCCATAGTACAGAACAGGACATCTGTGCTTATTGATCTGGATTTGTCATGACCTATAAAGGCCAACATTTAGCACCTCTTGTGTGAATGCTGGTTTCCCAGGAAACGAAAGTCAGACCGTACACGTATCAGATTTCTGACATTGGGCCAATGTTCACCCTGCCGCCCATTTCGATACAGTACATGCCTGACTGTGACGAATGCCATCAGTCATGGAGCAGTCAGCACAATAGAGTAACCAAGCAACTAGGCATGGGCGCAGGCGGTAATGGTGGTGTCGAAACGTGCCATCCGATTCCTCTATAAAGCCGAGAAACAAACTCAGCTAAGTGGACGATCCCAGGACAGATATTATGCCTCCATCAATTGTTTTAGAAACTTGTCTTCCGAACTAATCCATCCTCGGTGAAGCCGCACTGGTGAGATCCATTGAGGTCGGGTACCTTGTGCAGAGTGTGCATTCCCTGAGCTGCTCGTGTGGCCCTCGGATTCAGGGCGGCATTGCAATGTCAGATGGCGAAGAAATGAAAATGCAAATGGAGCATGCCAAGGTTACGGATATTATGCAATAGCACATTTGCGAAAACAAACCCAAATGCTTGTTTTGTTTTCTCAAACTTACTATTGGATAAATGTACTTCACCTAAACTATCACATAAATTGCATCAATTGCTGATTGAAATGTGTTCAACAAATAGCGAAAGATGACATTTTGGGGCAAATGTACGATTGGATAAACAGATTTGATCCGAAGTTATATATAAATTGCACCAAACAGTGAAATGTATCCACAGAAACGCGAAATGGTAAATTCCATGGCAAATTTGTTAGTGGGATAAATAGATTTCACTCAAGTTTCATTTAAGTTCCCTGAAATGCTAGGAGAACTCCTTCACTGAATGTAACAGATAATTATTGGGGCAAGATTTAAAACAGGTCAGGTCGCGACTAAAACACATTTTGGCTTGAATTTTACTGTTGGCAGAGAAACGGTTCATCATCCTACACTTCTTGGGCCCTTCTGTTTCATGAGATTATTCTGTAGTGTCCAATTCTGTATTCGGATCACTATTTATGGACCTCTGCCCAGATGATCCACCCTTTGCTCTTGTGAAAAAAATAAATTTTGCTGTTTAGATAAATGTGGAATCGAGCAAACAGTATTAGGCCGGATCAGTATTATCTAAATTTGTTTTTACTTGGGCAAATTGAAGACGGGTATTTTATTTACTATGTTTGCTGTGTAACATACAGTTTAGTCAACACCTTTCATTTTACGTTATGCATGAAACATAGCATAAGATCTGTCCGATTCATTTTTGTCCTAGTGCAAACGTTTTTAGATAATATAGTTTGTTACAAAAACCGCTTTGCTCCATTTTGTAATATCAAAGCATTTGTTCAATTTTTAGCAGTGATGCACATGTTAGATTATATGGTGTTAAACCTAATTGTATTGCTTAAAGTGACTCGTTACTGGTTATTAAAAGAGGATTCAACATAACTCGCATGTCACAAACAGCCTACTACACCAGAAGAGCAGAAATGTCACAGCTAACCACACTAGAAGAGCAGAACGGTCGGCCATAACTGAAAACCAGCATTCATTGCCCACATTCACTGCAAAGAAAGTGGGGTAAAGATTGTTTTCACCAAGTTCGCCTTAACAGAACAAAGAAACATGTGCAAAGCCTGGATTGCAGCCCTGGAACCCAAGTCTCTAGGTAGCTTCTTAGGCTCGTTCTGTTGGACTCCACACCCATGATGACAGCCTTGCACGGAGCAGTAATGCAACTCGAGGGGGTGCCTCGGCACCCCTGAAAAGGAAATCAAAGTTATAGTTTGCTGTTGTTTACAAAGGTGTGAATTATTTTACTTTCACACTTGGAAAAAGTAGGGTGAGGCAGTAATTTGTGGCCAGACTTCAACACTCAGCGCATTTCTGGGCAAAACCAACATTCGACATGAGGAAGATTGCTCTACGGCCAACATGGGTGCCATTCAGATATAGCCTCTCCCACATGTCGGGGGACAGGGCGACACTGCGGTTTGTACTCCCTTTTGGAGAACCAGGGGTCCACCTCACAGGGCTGACATGCACCTGTGCTATGACAAACCAACCTTGCCCCGCGGCCCCTCTCCATCCCGCCGCCTGTGCTTGTACCCTATAGTGCCTTATTTACCATCTGCTTATCTTTCCCCTGCTCAATGTCTTTCCTCCAGCAGACTGAGGTCCGTCTACCCCTGGTGGAGGGCACAGTACAACGCTCCCCAGACAAGCTAAGGCACTCTGAAACTATTATGGTGGTGATATGGGGCAATACAAGCATTATTAACATAAAATAGCATATGGCTGGATGTTAAAAGCGATATTGATAAAGCAGGCAGTGTGTCGATTCTTTAGGCTGCCATTATAGGTTTGGTGTCACTCTAAAAGGCATGCATATTTTACATACTGCCTGATTTGTACCCAATCCTAAAGCATGAGGTATTTGGCGTGGGCGTTATCCCTGTAAGGCAGCAAGCAGTGAGTAATGCATGACTGAGTCTCAGAATTCTGCCTTGGCATTGTGCATATTTTTCTGCCCACCCAAAAGGTGATGCAGAGAATACCACCCGCTTCTACCAGAGCCAGCACATCCCTTCAGAGGGAACCAGGCGTTTTATTATTTATTTACGTTTTAACATGTTACCAACTTCTGAGTATGCTGGTGCGTGGCAGGGTGTTCCCCTTGAAAGTAGATTATACGGTCCTTGTGGGCAGGGGATCGAGACCAGCAGACGCTATTACTGGAGCGTCATATATTGGGGGAGCAGCATTACAGGGGTTACCAACATTTAATGTCTTGCTCAGATAGACTTTGCTCAGATCAATTCCGGAGCACATGGCATTCTGCTCAGTCTCTGGTAATCAGTGCAGCCGCAGCGCACGTGTGGAGGGAGGAATGACTGAAGCTAAAGGTGTAATGACTGTCATCTTAGTCCATGATTTATATTTCTATTTTAATGATTTAATTTTAGTGCCATGATATTGAATGAGAGTTTTGACACTGTTGAGTTTCAATGTTTGGATTAATATTAACTGTAATGATGAAACTGTGTATTGCCCTATATTTAGTGCATGTATTTTAAATGACGATCAAAGTACAAAGATATAATAATAATGCCAAAAAAGAGTGGTCATCTCAGGAGTCCATATTCCCACTCCCTTTATGCAAAACATGCAGAATGGACCGTGGACAAAATGCACATAAGAGTTATCAGCAGTTCCCGCCACTACTGTACCTTGTCCATCCCCACCCCTTCTCCCAAACAGGGATGGGAAAATGCCTTTGGAAAACATGCTTCCTGTGGATTTCAAGTGTGGATCCAGTGAATAGCTTCCTAATTCCGCAGGCGGTGACAGTAGCTACCGCATGTGGCAATGATTTGGCGTAATGCCGCCAAACGTGGGGCCCCTGGCTGGTCATTCTTGGAGGCCCTGTGCAATTTGCTTCATTGGTGAAAGAACATATCACCACCACTGGGACCAGAGGAGTTGCTGGTGTACCCTTTTAATGTATGTATTTATACCACGCTGGCAACACAAACACGAAGGGACATGTGAGAGGAAGGGACATAACTTTCTGCTCCTCTCTAGCCCACCTCAGCCCTAAAGGAAGACAAGGAAAGCACAAATGCTCAAACCCTGCAAAACTGGGCACACTGGGTATTTATTAGACCAAGCATCATAACTTCTCGCAATTTTTAAAATTAAAAATACACATTCCTGAAGTTAAGCGCACATTAGATCGGCTTGCTTTTTATTTATTTATTTTTCATTCTTTTTTTCCTGTTTGTGAACTTTTTGTAATGAGTTTCTGGGAGGGTTTGGATTTCAAATATCCGAAAAGTTTAAATTAAGTCCTTTGTGTTTTTGAAAACTATACTCCTGGGCGTTCAAGGTTGAAGGGTTATACGTCATTTTCATGGTTCCCTTTTAGTAAAAGCATTGCATAAAACTAATATTGATCTTAACCAGTGGATTATCCTGAGGTGAACAGTCCTAATTGTATCGATTCTTCTAGCGTTAGAACATTTATTTACACCCGGGGTAAGTTGTATTGAAATACTTCATTGTAAATCCACATATCGCATTTTTTTTTACAATTCTTACTACACAAAATAGTGTGGTAAAATATTCAATCAATAAACTATATGACACACTGTTGTCCTAGGAAGACATTTTAAAATAAATCCATTATTAATTCAGTTGCATCAATTACCCATTATGAGAGGCCCCTGCTTCCTCTATTTATCATTAAAAGCCGGTTTGGTGGGTGTCCAAGAGCAGTAGTAGGAAGGCTACAGACACTGTTGATCTACATAACACGTGGTGCACTGAACATTTGTGAGAACCACAATCCTACAATCTGCGCATGTAATTATATAAACGAGCACATGGTTTTGTAGTCGACTGACACTTATTCTGAAAGAAACTTCTTTAGTTGAAGCAAGAAGGTATTTATTTGTTCTTGGTTCTTTTTGCTGTTATCTTCGCAATCTCCAGTGCTCTTCTCACATGATTTCATGAATGCAATTCAGTAACTCTAGCAATGGCGTTCCCAACCAGTAGGCAAGGCTGTCCCGTTCCAGCAAGCCTGCTAGCCATGCACAAAACTGTCCACATTTAGTTTTGATTCCCTGCAGTCTTCATTTGTACATTTTGACTGACCTCGCCCAAAAATTAAAATATAAAAGCGACGCCGGACCAGTTTATAATATCCACTGAAATCCGAGACAAACTTTTCAAGAAATTCTTGGCACAAGGGTTTCACCAGGGAAAACTATACATGGACCAGAGACGCCCTTTCATAAGGCGTGTCTGAAAGGTAGTGGACACAGAAAGGCAACATTCACGGGACAGGCTCTGAAGTCTTACCCAATGTATGCCTATATTGGAGCAACAACTTTCACTATAGCAAATGAAGGAGCACTGGCCCTCATGAAGCTCAAAGCCAGCAGGCAAGGTCATTCCAGTTGCCCATGTGTACCTGCCAGAAGTGCAGACTCAACAGTGCTCTTCTGAATTCTCCTGCATCCCCCACTGCTTTATGCCTTGACACCAGTTCTCGGGCCAAAGCTCCTTTGAGCCAAACAACTTATTCACAAGGACTGGCCTAGTACAAATGTAGTCCCAAAGACCAGGATTAATTCCCTTGGCCAGCAGTGCTAGTTTCCTGGCTCTCCTTGGTCAATTCTCCCAAAACGCAGGCACATCGTTCCCGGCCTTGAGGTTTACTTTATTTTATGGCCACAACTGTCTTTTACTCATTGACAAGCTAAGCAGGTATGACGTATGTTTTCTATAGTGCCCATACCCATTACTGTTTGCTGCAATACGTTAGGAAATGCGACATGATAGATTGCCGTTGCGCCCCACTCCCCCTTCAAGATTGTGCAGTTAGAAACTGCAACACCCGCATCCCGTGGAAACCATGTGATGTGCTTCCAGGCTCTCTGGTACGATGTTTCACCTTCCACCTCCTCCACAGTCCAGTTCCCCCAAATCCTACTGGCAGAGAAGCACTTGCTTGTTAGAAAAAAGCATAACCAGCTTTTTCCCCACTGTCCTGTTGGGATGACATGCAAAGTCTTCTTTTACAAATCATAACCTTGTAGATTGCCTCAACTACTAGATTTTATTCGAACATGTTTTTGATGGTCCCCGAAGGTTGGTTAGGGCACAGTGGCCATGCTCTAAGAGAAACCACACTTAATCTGTGCTGGAGATTTGCAGTAAAAGTTTATTAACTATAACGCTATATTAACTGTCACCTCCACTTCCGGTAATCATAACGCTTCCGGTTAAGAAAATGCTAGATAAAATGTTTCAGAGCTGGATAACAGATAAACAAGCCAGCAGGGCTGGGTATCCGGCATGTTTGCATTCTTATGCACCTCGGACAACTGACATTTGGTTAACAGGATTTTTTGATTATCCGGCATCATTGGCTTTCTAATGGTGCCGGATAACCAGATAATCAAGCTTTTATTGTATTATGGAGTAGTGTTTTTGTGTTTCTTCGATTGATCTGCATCTCACTAGACTCACTGCGCCACTGGTAGATTCTCTGCATCTCATCTAGAGGAACTCTTGTCTCACACTGGCCATGATCAGCACGGGAAAACATAGCTGGGTTTACATCTCTATTTTGGTTTGGCTGCCATCGCTGTTGGCACCTTTTGTCCTGACTCTGCATCTCAGCTACTATTTGCCTGTTGCCTCATGTGATGGTCATCCAGTGTGCCCGATATCCCACAGCCATTTTGACACCCACTGGTTCCTTGCTATGCAGTAATCTATTTTAACATGTGCCTGTGACCTTGTTCCCGACACTAGCACTCATCTTCCACGATAAAACACACCTCATTCAGAAAACGATGCCAGACACTCGTCCCTCCAGATATCAGTCCAATTACAACTCTACCCATGTAAAACAACGTACATACCGCTGCCCGGTCAATGCATCCTAGCACCACGGGCATACAAGGCTTTCTTTGGGATACAAAGGCCTCCATACCCTTCATTAAGAGAACAGTTCTGCATGTGCAGCTTGGTTACTTCTGGTCTACACAGACCAAAACAATAGCAAAGCCATTCTTTCATTTTCCTTCTCTCCCCTCCAACTTAACCCACACCCCTCTTTTTCAGAACTACCAGTGTACGGGAGACAGTGCAAATGGCAGCAGAGTGTGGTATAATTTCAGTAAAACAACAAAACATCCTGCTTGGTCTGGATTCCTTAAACGTGAGTGACTTGTCCATTACTTCATCTCGAACTCCCGTTTCATTGGTGCATGAGTCCGCCTTACCTGAGACTGACTACACCTATTTAAAAGGGATCACGTCAAAAAGCCTACATAGGGTTTAGTGTTATGTTGAACATTATTTTTGTCTACTATTCTTTTACAAACTGTGACATGCTATCCCAAAGAATGATCTAAGGCAGACTTATTAAGGAAACATACATTTTTCCGGTGTGGGTTAGGATAGTGAACTATGGTTCCCACATTGGGCCACTGCCTCATCTCTTTTTTATTGTATTTTATCTGCTGTACTTATTGAAGAACAAGGGGTAACTTCAATGATAAATGAGGCAGCATAACCCAATCCAGTTTCAATGGCTGTTAATGCATTCAGTAATGGGAGGTTGAAAGGGGGGGCGGGGTGAAGAAGCAAGAAGAGGAGATTCGTTTGCGGATGAAGGAGGTGTATAGGGTGAAGAGGAGTGGGCCTAGAACTTATCCTGAACAATACCCCACGGGAACGGGTGCCATGAGGGTCGCGTTAAAATTCCTTGAGATGGAGAAGAAGCAGTCAGAGAACTACGGGGACACATTCCCTTATTTTGTAGCAAAGGAAGGGAATGAGGGAGGGATGGTCCACGGTGTCAAAGGCTGCAGAAACATGAAAAATAGGGATACAGAAGTGCTAAGAGTGGCGGTGAGGCAAGTGCAACCTGGGAGAGAGCAGTTCCTGTGGAGTGTTTGGACTGAAATCCAGATTGGAGGTGGGTGGGCAAGAGAGTGTACCCTGAAACAGCTGACAATTCGGCTGCGTCCTCTCCAGGATTTTAGAAGGTTGGGGTTGCTTAGAAGTTTCTAAAATGAGGGGTAACTGGAGACAGAAGTATGACCAGGGCCGCTTTGTAGAAAGATAGAAACATGCCAGTTGAGAGAGTTTGACTAGGGCGGAGACATGAACAGCAGTGACAGGTGCATGTTCCTTAATAGTGTGCGATGCAAAGAGGTAGAATAATGAGCAGGGTAGGGTGTGTCGGCAGAGTGACGGACAGCTAGAGGTTCAGGGGCAGGCTTGGGGAAGAAGTGGGATGAAGATGAGTGTGTAGGTCATGAAAGCAGGAGATAGGGTGTGGGAAAGCAAGAGGCGTTGACGAGGTCTCCTGTATTTTGGTGATTTTAGAAGAGGAGGCAAGCCATCACTGGAGAGAGAGGAAGACATTGAAACGAAAACAGTGTATAGTCAAGGGTAATTTGCGAGGAAGTAAGACTGGTATAATAGGATTGTCTGTGTCAAGAGCTGTGGTCAGTTCAGTAGACTGCATGTAAGCTGTGAAGAGAGTGAGGGGTCCATCCTCGCGACATCTGCATAGGCAGAGATGCATGGTGCTCCTCGGCAGCTGGATGGTTGTGGAGTTCCAGGATAGAGAATGTGAATGGGAGGTGTAAGGAACTCATGGTGGCAACAGTAAAGACCAACACAAGTGATCACAGTTCAAGGGTGTTTATTAAACTGTAAATGCAGGGTGGAAAAATGCATAACCTAAACCTAACATGGGAGCAAGCTTCGACCATCAAATGAAAATTAAAGCAGTCCCTGTGACGTCTTGTGAAAGTAAAAGGCCTATACTAAAAAAATAAACTATTGCCAAATCCTTACAAATAAATATTACAGAAAGCGTGTGGGATATTGTTTTCAATAAAGAAAGAAGTGTTCACAAATAATAAGTCCGGATGTGATTGCCAGGGGTCTCCCTTCCCCACGTTTTGAGCACGTTAAAAAGTGGATCTCCTAAGCAAGCAAAAACACTCAAGCTTTTCTAGCACGAGTCGACAGTTTCGTACCAGCTATCAGGTTCTTCGAAGGTTAAGTCTATTTTCAATGAAAAGTCTCTTGCCTTCGAGGGCTTAATATATTCAACAACAAACAGAGTTCCTTTCCAACTGGACTTTGGTTGATGACTTTCCACCCATGAATCTCCCTCGGTCGGGCTCAGACCCAAATGACAAGGGGGACAATTCACTTCCCCTGGTTTTACAATAATTCTTGCTTTCACGAATCTGAATGTCTTTTCAAACAATTCACTGTGGATATCCCTTGGTCAGGTTCACTCCTGTCAACACACTGTTCAGGTGACTTCAGGCTTTGCCCCTTGTTGTTAGCATCCCTCTGCCGGGTTCACTCTTGCCAACCTTTGCAGCACACTGTTCATGTGCTTATTTCACCAAGCGGGATTCATCTCCCTTTCCTTCACAATCATCTGTAGGTCAAAGACTTTCGACCGCACAGAGGATTTTACAAGACCCCTGTGTGACCACTTTGCCCTCTTTTCGCCCCTTCCCAAGGTCTTCTGGTTACAGTAGTTTCTACCATCGGGTAATCGTGTGAGCATCCACGTGGTGCCAGACTCCTCCGTTTCTGGTTTCCGTTTCTTTAAACCTTTCAAAGTTCAAATTAGCCGTTGGCTACTTTTCGTTCAACACGATTTTGTTTCTTAACGGCTCTCCCCTCGACTCACCGACTGATGAACCGACTGATGAACTGCTTGGCTTTATTTCTCTTTGGAGGCAAGGTTGGTACCACAGAGACAAGAGTCTCTCCCCGGCTTCGTAATCCGGGGATGAGGGTCTCTTGTACCGTTGACATCTGCTGCAACATGTGCTGGCTATTGTTCGCAGTCTTATGATTGCTTCTCCGGAGGTCTCACAGGCCTTGGTCGCAAAGGACAAGGTTGCTTCTGTCCTTGTCACCCTGACGGCATACACCGTGTTTCTCCTCCTCTAGAACTGCTGTGCTGAGTTAGCTCTGATGTCATGCGGGCTGCCTTGCTCGTCCTGTTCTCTCATGCTCCATCTTTTATCCCTGTGGGTAAGGGGCCATCAAGTGTGTGTTATTCTGGTCAATTGCCTGACCATTGTATTGGGACATGTCAGGTAAACGCTCTGGTGTAAGTCTGTTTTTCGTATTGTACTAAAGTGTTTGTCGGAAAAGTGGGGGTGGCAGTGTTTTGGAATATCGCACGTGGTAGCATGGGGAAAAGGTGTTGAAAGAAGGGGGATACTGTGTCTCACCAGTCAGTGTCCCACTCCCCCCCCCACCCCTGAGGACCCCACATCCAGGTGATCCTCCCTCACTGGTCCACCCCAGGAACTGGATCCAATAGCAATCCTTTCCTGGCCACCTGGATGGCAGATCCCCGGGGAATAGCTAGGGAGACACCTTCAGGTTTCTCACATACCCTTCCTCCATGCAATGTAGCCACATTTGTTTCACAGGGGAATCGGGAAAGAAAAATCGACATTTCCCTGGTCTTTTCCTTTTCGGTGTTTTACAGTGAAACTATAGGGTTGGCGGTCTAGAAACCATCGCATGACCCGAGGTTTGGAGTCTTTGCATTGGGTAATCCAAACTAGGGGTGAGTGGTCTGTAATAAGTGGAACTTTCATCCCAATAGTACCTTAGGTAGTACCTAAGATGGATAATGGGCCACTTAATGGCCAGGGCCTCCAGTTCCAACATCGAGTAATTATTTTCACGTGGAAACAGCTTTCGGCTGGTGAATAACATGGGATGTTACAATCTATTGCAAACCTGGGACAGGACGACTCCTAATCCTGTAAGGGAGGCAGCTGTCTGTAAGAAACTCCTTAGAGAAGTAAACTACCTTTATGATTGGGTTCTGACACAGCGTCTGCTTCAAGGTATTATAACATATCTCATTCTCATCATTCCAATGAAGTTTCTGGGGTTTGACTTTAAGGTGATCTGTCAGCCGGGCGGTTTTGTCTGAAAAGTTGGGGAGAAACCTTCGGTAATATCCTATTAACCCAAGAAAAGTGCTAAGATCTCTTTTGGTCTTGGGAGTTGGTGTACATAAGACGGCTTTTACCATCTCAAGTTGTGGTTGTACATTCCCGTTCCCTATGAAGAAGCCAATATGTTTTACGGCTGATTGGGCCAATCTGCACTTAGCTGGATTAGCAGTTAAGCCAGCATTTCTGAGGACTTTCATGATGGTATAAAGATGGAAGAGATGGTCCTCCTAAGTCTTACTAAAAAATAATATCATCAATATAAACTCCACAGAAATCAGAATAGGGTTGTAGGATTTGATCCATGAGGCGTTGGAAAGTGGCTAGTGCACCGTGTAGACCGAAAGGGAGGACTTTAAAATGAAATAATCCTAACGGCGTTGAAAACACTTTTTTTCCTTATCTGATCCATATACAGGAACTTGCCAGTACCCCTTGGTTAAATCTAGGGTAGCTAGAAAGGTGGCTTCTCTGAGTTTATCAATTAGGTCGTCGATGCGTCGCATGGGATAGGCATCGAAGACCGATATGGCATTAGCTTGACGGAAGTTGATACAGAATCTACAGGAACTGTCAGGTTTAGTGACCAACACAATAGGAGAGAACCATGGGCTTGAGCAGGGCTCAATGTTGGCTTTCAACATTTTGTTGACTTCTTCAATCACTTTCTGCTTACAGGATTCTGGAAGTCGATATGGTTTTAAGTGTACCACTTCACCTTTAGGTGTTCTAATTTAGCGGTATGTACCTTTTACTCTTCTTGATTTTTCCGAGAATACATCAGGAAATGAAATTACTACATCCTTTAGGTATTTCTGGTGTTGAGTAGATAGCTTGGAGGGAATTAAATGAAAGTTATCTGCGTCTTTGGGAACCAGACAGGCTAGTACTTTGGCATGGGTGGCTGACCAGTTCTCTTTCAAGAGATTTAGGTGATATCATTGGATTTTCCGTTTTCTATCTGGCTGGGCTACTCTATAAGTACAGGTTCCCATTCGTTCTACCATTTAATAAGGTCTGTGCCATTTGGAGGCCAGCTTGTTCTCGGAGGTTGGTAAGAGGACCAGTACGTTCTGTCCTATGGAGAATGGTCTTAAATTCACTTTCATGTCATAAGTGGCCTTTTGTTGGCTCTGAGCTTTTTCCATACAAGTACAAACTAAGTCTCAGACCTACTTCATATGTGCTCGCATTCGGATGGTGGTTTGCAAGATGGGAATAGGAGCCTCCTCTCGTTCTGCCCAGGTTTCCCAGAGCATGCCCAGGACATCTCTCGGCTCTCTTCCATAGAGCAATTCAAAGAGAAAAACCTGTGGAAGCTTGGGGGGTTTTCCTCACTGCAAATAGTGCCCATGGGATCATTTGGTCCCAGTCTTTCCCGTCCTTGTACACCAGTTTTCATAGAATTAGTTTTAGGGTTTCATTGAATCTTTCTACCAAAGTGGTCCAAAGTGGTGTAGCAGTCTCCAGGAGGAGACGCTGCTTTGGAAGGTGCTGCTAATTTTGAAAAACTGTCTTTTTTCAGGAATTCGCAATGACTGAACTACTTTGTGCTGTTCCTTTAAAACCTGCCTGGGGACGCTTTGTTGAGCGGAAGGGCTTCACCCCCCACTTAAACTATAAGACCTTGCGGGAATGCGAAACAACCGCAAAGTGGTGTCGAAGTCTGCAGTCCACAGGTGAGCAGTTGGGGCAGTGGGAGCAAGCTTTGCGATTATAATATTCAATCGCTGCCAGACGCCTGCACAAACCTATTCCCCTAATCCCCACTGACCCTGTTATGTCAGATTGTTGGATACACTGATTGACAGATTTACAGATCAAGTGTGTGTTACCCCCATTCACAATACATATGATACACAGTGAACGATATTAAGGTGCGGTCAACAAACAGATACCAACAAATAGCACAGCCTGTACGCAACCCAGGCATGGAGACTGTGGGGCGCAAGCCTTTTGATCCACGAGGTAAGGATTGGAATACCTATATCTCGGAAAGGCTGTGCGAACTTGAGACTTTGCTGCAGCTAACGTTTAGGAATGCGAACCGACTCGGGGAGCGCCCCGATATCAGAGACTTCGGGTTAGGAGAATTACATGGTACTAGCCATCTCGAGCCCCGCGGCTACTTCATCCCACGTCAGTTGTCCCATAAATGTGAGGGTTGAAATCGGAACCAAAACCGATATTGTAACATTCTGGAAACCCATACCGACCAATCACCAGAACCACAATCCACCATCAAAATGGTCAACGCAAGTACACCAACTGAAGACCTAAGAGGGACAGAAGAGAGCATAGGGGCTAGACAGCCGGATTCTATATCTGGATGGGAGGTCTATGATATAGCGGCTTTAGAGGTCATAATGGCGCCTGGAGATGCCTCCACACCTCGTACGATTACAGCAGGCTCGGAGGTGACTAAGGTCTATACTTTTGAGAAACCACTCAACATAGGCATAATGAAAAAAAAAAGGCCTAACCTCTCGCACGGCCATATGTAAACCTCTGGGTGTGACACCAATTACACTGCAGTCTAAGCAGCGATTCTTCTACTCACGAAAGGCCACATCAGTGGTTCCAAGTAGTGAGGAGCAGGGGGGGGGAGGGGAGTCGCCTTGGCTAAATTGGTCCTTCCCTTAACTGCACAGTCAACCCCATCAACACTCAACAAAGAGGTGGTGAGTATAAGTACAGAACATGAGGCAGCGGAAGGAGACCGACCTGTCCCGGATGGGTTAAAAGACACCTCCAGGAGATCGAGCCACCAACAAGCCAAAGGAGCCACAGAAGAGGGTCAAATCGGGACTTCGATATGTGGTGGACGGTGACTCAACTACAATCCAAACCAAAGGGGTATTGAGCGCCCTGAAGTCTTGGGCTCTAGACACTGCAGCCTCACGCAAAAGAACAATGCGTGAGGACAGAGCTTGCAGTACAGAATCAGACTCAATCAAGAATGGTGCCACTCACGAGAGAATTTCTACACGGCCAGAAACCACGAACAGACCTCCTAGATTATCTCCTAATATGGGAGAAGTTAATCCATCCATGGAGAGAACATTATTGGATGAGGATCTGTTATTAGATCTGGCAGCATCTCAAATTGAAGAGCAGTCGGCGCCGAAACACTTGATAGACACAGGCATGATAGCTGCTTTCTCAATAACGATGGAACCATTCATAAAATTATATGAGAACTTGTCCAACCAGATTAAAGACCAGACCACAGTCATGGCTATGATCCATTCAAAAATGCTTACGTAGAAGGATTTATCACGGCCCTGCAGGGAAATTTGGAAACGAATTCAGAACAAATTACAAATATCTTGCAGAGCATACTTGATACAATAATCCACAAAAAAAGGAGTTCTGCTCTACTTAACCAACAGATCTTGACTATGTCGCAACGGCCCTCAGGTATCATCCAATAATAGTGGATGAAATTCAAGAGGCCAAGAATCACTCTAATCCCACTAAAGAAACCACAGTGAAAACTGACTGTGGTATGGGTCCAAGGACGAACATCCAACTAAACTTGCAAATAACCATCGCTGAAGCAGACAAGGAAAGTCTTTACGAAGGTCTAATCCTGGAGGGTTTTAAAGGACGCCCATGTCCTAGTTTAGGGATGAAGGCTGCTTCAAGAACGCAATCTTCGGTCCCTAGGGTGGAGCCATCGCATTTAAAAACTAAGAAGACTTGAGATCTTCTCAAAAATAGGGTGTAAAGAATACACATGACGCGGAAGGATCACACCAAACCCCAAAGTGAGGCACTAAAGTCAGCATTGGCAATCAAAATAAACCAAAAAATTCAAATTCTTATTAAACAGGTTCAGCAGGCAACCACAACTGGCAAGAACCTGAGGGCAACTAAACAAACATTGAGACGAAACAAGGTCACTCTTATAAGAAATTTGGCTCAGAGTTTATCACTAGGAACCTCTAAAAAACCACTGGGCGTTCCTAATAAATCTGATAAAGCCAAACTCGCCCAAGCAAATAATGTAAAGAAGGGGTCGGGGTTCGATGGACCAGGTAGGCTTGTCTCCCAAAGTCAGAAAGCCACAGAGATTGATGAGACTGAGGAATTACTCGACCTCTCTACATATTCATATGAAGAGGTAGAGGACACACCTAACTCAGTGATGAGTCAACAAAACCTGGGTGATCTCAGACTTAAGTATCAGCAATGTACACTGATGGAAGCTATGTAAAGTGAAGTAGTTATGGACGAAGAGGTGGAGGAGGAAGGCTGGCAGTAGGATTATGAAATAAATAACACCGGAAATATCTGGGGATACAGATCCGAGATCTGATGAAACGGAGATGAACTGTTCACTAGACCTCCCACTGAAGTTCAGTTCGGAATAGCAACATAGGCAACGATTCAGAAACACTTGAGTGGTGTTTAAGACCTTAGGACAAAAGAGAAATACTCCCATAGGACAAGATTGCCAGAATGGGAGAAGGAAAGCCCCGGAGGCTCAAGAAGGGACTAAGTGGAGTGAGCCATCTAATACTCGTGTCACCAAAAGAGGAGAAGATACTAACAGAATGTGCTTGGAAAGGATACTGAGCATAAAGGATGACCTTATCCTGAACCGAGCAAATGTATTAAGACTCCTCCACTGCTTCCCACCCCTAAATGAGATCTGTTCGAAAGACCTTCACCTCATTGAATTCCTGAGGAGTGCAGGCAAGACAAAGTGGTGATCTGCTTCTCTTCAGCTGAGATTAAGCACCTCTTATTGAGGGAAGCTTCATAGCTAATAACAATGGGTTTCACATTAAAGGAAGTGGACACACAAGAAGCAAGAACAAATGAGTCCCGAGGGAGGAAAGAAAAAGGAATCTACCAGCCCAACCATTAAGGAAAAGTAAACAGCACAATCTCGGGGGTAAGGACGACAACCAGAAGGCAGCTGCTACAAAATCAGCTAAAACTCAGGGATTAGCAGACCATCTAACCTTCGAAATTGTGGTGGAAAACAATGGACCAACACGGGAAAGGACGGAAACTAAAGAGGAACGGGTGGATCACAAAAAGGTCGATAGATGGAATTGGCTAGCGGGCACCCTGGCATCGCGCTCATAATGCCTAAAGTCTAGGAAAGCTGTGGAGCCTTGAGAAATTGCATTTGGAAGCTGAAACACCAAAGGCGTCACGCACCTGTATGGAAAAACTGACCTTCCCTTTGAGCAATATGAGGTGATCTGCCTACAGGAAACCTGGATAAGGGAAGACCCGATGCTGGAAGGATTTACCTTACACTTAAATCCGGCAGTAAAGGGACTGTAATTAAGAACTCTAGTGGCCTAAAGGTGATTACTACGAAAAACGTTACACCATTGATACAGGTTGTAGTATTAAAAAAGGCCTGCTCTTCGGAACAGACAGGAAGCTCGCTTATGATTTGCTATTTATATCGGAACACTAATTTCAAAATAGCCAAGAATTTTGTAAAACCGATAATGGACGAGACAGATGTTGCCAGAATGGCCTGGCTTGACCTAGACATCGTCTGTGGTGATCTCAATGTTCATTGCTTCGGCAAAAACCTGTCCTTGATAAAAGATCAAGTGCCAGATTCGTCTGAACCAGCCTTGAGAGGTTTACCCTGGAGGAATGAACTTGAGTTGAGGAACATTCAACTACTCAATGGTTCAATAACGGGGGATATTCCACCGAACCCAACCTGGAAGAGGGGTGGAGAGAAGCAGATCCCAGACTACATTCTTGTTTCGGATACTTAGCACTCTGGAGGTAATATCAACTAACTTCAGTGATCATAATATTCTGAAGCTGTTGATTATGGGTTGGAACTCCGTCCCACCAGCTCCACTAAAGGAAAACATTGGCATAAATCCTGGAAGAAATAGGCTGAGAATTACATCAGAAAGCATTGCAGACCTAACAACGAAATTGACAGTTTCTTCCCCACAAACAAATCCTGGATTATCCGAAGTTTCTGACAGCATTCACAGAAAAGAGCATGAAAAGGACTTTTTCTAACACCCACAAATTTGATAAGAAAGTAGCACTAAAGAAAAAGAGGTTAAACTGACTAGAAAGAACACACAAAAAAGGGCCACAGCGGCCACTTTGGATGCCCTAAAAGCAGGGAAACAACGATACAAAAATTGGTAAAAGCAGCACAAATTCATCTTAAACCAACAGGATGCAGAATACATGCTAAAAGAGGTTGCAACTATGGAATGAGTGGCCCCCAACAGTCACTGATGTCTAACCAAGTCTCTGCGTCTGCATGGGTAATCCACTATAGTTCCCTGTTTGCAAGTCGGTCTACGGAAGAAGCAGGGATGGAGGAGAAGAAAATGCCCATATGGTCTTTCCAGACAGAAAAAGAAGATAATCTCAACCTAGTACAGTCCTCCAGTAATTCAAGAGCAGCGGGGACGGACGGCCTCACAAATGTAATTCTCAAGATTAACCTGTAAAAATGGGTAGCTTTTATGAAGGAGCTGTTCGATGTGATAAAATCTACTAAGAAAATCCCTGTCTCATGGACACGATCAATTGTTGTACCTATCTTCAAGAAAGGGGGATAGGTCAAATCCAGCAAACTACAGACCTATCGCCTTTCTTGATGTTATTGGAAAAATATTTGAGGCACTGATTCTCAAAAACCTGAGCAAGTGGAGTTTAGATACAAATAACTTTGACAGATGGCAGGCAGGTTTTGTAAAGGGGATTGGTACAACCCTAAACCTCATCAATCTTCTGAAGAACAGAGCCAAGCAGAAGAACAATAAGATCTACCTGGCCTCAATAGATCTATCACAGGCTTTTGACAATGTGGACAGATCTACATTGTGGACAAAGTTAAAGGCCTGGGGCTGCACGCAGGATCTGAGAGAAGCCATTAGGGCTCTACATACAAAAACCACCTTCAGAGTAAGACTGAACAGCTCAGGAAATAAGACCGCACCGATCCAAACCTCAAAAGGGCCTGAAACAAGGTTGTCGCCTGGCACCAGCAGTATTTAATCTTTACATCTCAGACATGGAAAGCGCATTTAAAAACATTTGATGCTTTCCACCAGGTCTAGCAGGAGTACAGGTGAACAGGCTCTTCTATGCGGATGATTTGGTGCTTCTGGACCAGACCCCGATCGGTCTGCAGCACTAATTGGACGCACTGATAAATGCAGCAAAATCAAAAATCATAATCCTTGGACGACCGACAGGCCGTAGGTTGAAATCTAGGGGTTGGTATTTGGAAGGTGAGAAGATACCAGAGACAACATCAATGATCTATTTGGGAATGTGCATAAATGTTAGCACCAATGTCACCTACAGAGATTAAAACCTAAGTAGCAAAACAAGTAATCTTGCTGCACAAGCCAAATTTATTAGATTTCGTTACTGTAAATTTTCTCTTGTTCCGGTGTTGGATTTTTATAGAATTAAATTGTTCCCTTTTCTGACATACGGTGCCAACGCATCGTTTTCACTATCATGGACAGTGTGGTCTAAGCTGGAAAAGATCTTTTGGAGGATTGTTCTGTCCCTACCAAAATCAACCCCCTCCGCGATAATCAGGAGGGAACTCGGCTTGACCTCCATGTACTCAGTTACCATGTGGAAAACGCTGTCTTTCTACCGGAAGTGTTTGATACCTCCATCGGAAGGGAGCTTCACCATATTAAAGTAAGGCCTGATAACGGCGAGGGAACGGGACCCTTGTGGAGTGGAGTCAAACCTGCAGGGACATCTTGGAGAATGTGAGGATATCAGAAAAAAATGCTACTGGAGAATCCAGATCCTGTAAAGAGGAAGTTGTATGACAAGGACTGGATCGAGATGCTGGAGGCGGGAAGTAAGTATAAGATCTACAGCGAGAGCTTCTCGGACCATAGAAGGCGTGGATTCATCTTGGGATACCTGAAAAGATTTCTTTCTGACTCTATGCTACCAGTTTATGAGGTTTCGCCTTCATTTGTTTCCTACAAAGGGGATAATGGAAGTCAGGAAAGATTCAACACTTTGAGATTTCAGCTGTAGATTGTATAACCAGACACCCGAGACACTGAACCATCAAATTATGTTATGCTTGGGTCTGAAGAACATGCAATCTAATTTGATGGGAACATTTTTCAACGAGTACCAGACTACGACCTCGTTCGAGTGGTGGGACATTATAAAGCAGTGGAAAATTATTTCAATGTCATTTGCCCTGCTGGAATTTCTGAAGGAAATCTTTTTGGTAATTGAAAAAATGACGGAAATAAGTAAAAATGAAACTGTAAATATTTTCATGTATACTGTCAAACAGTTATTGTTCTATCTCTTTTTATGTTATTTTATGTATAATTGTTGGTTTAGCAACTGTTTCTTTTGAAAACCGTATGCTAATAAATCTAAATATATTTAAATATATATATATATATATATATATATATATATATATATATATATATATATATATATCTTTCGACCAAGCCATCGGTTTGGAGATGGTACAACAAAGTTTGCATGGTGCAAGCTCTTTGACTTCGGCCATAAGCTTACTCATAAACTTTGAGCCCTGGTACGTTAGCATTGCATTGGGAAAAATGACCCTGGAGAAATACGGTAGAAGAGGTTTAAGGATCTGTTGGGTAGTATTAATTTTGCATTGGTAATGCCTCGGGATATCGGGTTGCATAATCCACGATCACAAGGGCATATTTATTTCCTAATCTGGATGTTTCAAGCGGTCCAATTATGTCCATACCAATTCTTGAAAAGGGGATTTCTATGATCGGCAACGGGTTCAGCGGGGCAGGTGATGGGATGTGCGTGCTGATCTTTTGACATATTTTGCACGTTTGGATGAAGGTTTTTACATCAGCGTGGATACCTGCCCAGTAAAACCTTCCATTAATATATGCGTGGGTTTTAGATTGTCCTAATACCCCCCCGGTAAGATGTGAATGCGCAATTTCCAATACCAACTTTCAGTGGCTTTTGAGTATTACCAATTGTGTTTTTACCATACCTTCTGGGAGGTTTCTCTTCTGTAAAGCAATCCTTGTTTTAGAAAGAAAACGTGACTGCCCTTCTCTAAGCCGCCTTCTTCCGGAATTGCTTGTAAAAATGCTTCAGCGAGAACTGGATCATTTTGCTGGACGAAGGCTAGGTCGGATAGATGGTGGGTTCCTCTCCCTTCCTTTCTTTGATGTTAATTAATTTACCAGCTTCCCCTAAGCCTAGGTTACCTCTTTATGTTTTATCTGATACACTGTCTTTAAACTGAGGAAACAGAGCTTTTTCCAAAATTCCCTGGGCAATTGGATCTCCCCGACATACCTCAAAAGGGATCTCGCCATGGT
The DNA here is from genome assembly GCF_040938575.1 of Ambystoma mexicanum. Classification (NCBI taxonomy): domain Eukaryota; kingdom Metazoa; phylum Chordata; class Amphibia; order Caudata; family Ambystomatidae; genus Ambystoma; species Ambystoma mexicanum. The sequence continues at coordinate 224,968,912 of NC_090939.1, read as the reverse complement.
TTGTAAGAGAACCTTCACATCTCCCCGAAAGTCGGGATCAATAAGACCTGCTAAGACCTCTATCCTGAACTTCCCCACTAGGACTGATTTTGGGGCCAATCAAATCTAACACCCCAGAGGGGGTATAAAAATGAAGTCTAGAAATCATACCTCTTTTCCTAGGGGGAATAATAGCTTCCTACGGCTACAGATATCAAACTCTATTGATTCCTTGGTGGCGATGGAAGGGCTAGAGGCTCTCCGGTTACGTTTTTGAAATTGTAGGGTTCCCCAATTAGTTTCAATTGAGTCACATCCCACTCTGACACCATATGTAAGGAACCCGTAGTGGTAATAGTAAAGACAGACAAGTGATCACAGTTCAAGGGTGTTTATTTAACTGTAAATGCAGGGTGGAAAGATGCCTAACCTAAACCTAATTCTAAGATGGGAGCAAGCTTCGATCATCAAATGATAAATAAGGCAGTCCTTGTGGAGTCTTGGCAAAGTAAAAGGCCTATACTAAAAATAAACTATTGCTAAATCCTTACAACTAATTACAGAAAGAGTGTGGGATAGGGTTTTCAATAAAGAAACAAGTGTTCACAAATAATAAGTCGGGATGTGATTGCCAGGGGTCTCTCTTCCCAAAGTTTTGAGCATGGGACAAGGTGGATCTCCTGAGCACAGCACATGCTCGAGCTTTCCCAGCACGAGTCGACAGTTCCATACCAGCTATCAGGTTCTTCAATGGTTAAGTCTCTTTTTAAAAAAAGGTCTTTTGCCTTCGAGGGCCTGATGTATTCAACAGCAAACAAACAAACTTTCCAACCGGACTTTGGGTGATGGCTTTTCACCCCTGGTTCTCCCTCTGTTGGGCTCAGACCCAAATGACAAGGGGGACAATTCACTTCCCCTGGTCTTACAATACTTCTTGCTTTCACAAATCTTAATGTCTTTTTAAACAATTCACTGTGGACATCCCTCGGTCGGGTTCACTCCTGTCAACACACTGTTCATGGGACTTCAGGCTTCGCCCCTTCTTGTTAGCATCCCTCTGCCGGGTTCACTCGTGCCAACCTTTGCAACACACTGTTCATGTGCTGATTTCACGTAGCAGGATTCATCTCCCTTTCCTTCACAATCATCTGTATGTCTAAGAATATCGACGGTACATAGGATTTTACAAGACCCCTGTATGACCACCTGGACCTGTTTTCGCCTCTTCCCAAGGCCTTCTGGTTACACAGAGTTTCCTGCATGAGCAACCATGTGGTGCCGGACTCCTCTGTTGCTGGTTTTCCCCCCTCTTTCAACAATAGTTTCTTTAAACCTTTCAACGTTCAAATTAGCCATTAGCTACTTTTCGTTCAACACAGTTTGGTTTCTTATTGAGTCTCCCTTCAACTCACCAGTTGTGATCAACCACTTGGCTTTCTTTCTGTTTGGAGTCAAGGTTGGTACCACAGAGCACAGAGACGCGCGTCCCTCCCCGGCTTGGTAATCAGCGGAGGAGAGTCTTGTGTATCGTTGACATCTGCTGCAACACACGCTGGCTATTTCTTGCAGTCTTATGATTCCTTCTCGGGAGGTTTCACGGGTCATGGTTGCAAAGGGCAAGGTCGCTTCTCTCCTTCTCACCCTCTCGGTATGCACAGTTTTTCTCCTCCTCTTGAACAGCCGTGCTGAGTTAGCTCTCATGGCGTGTGGTCTGCCTTGCTCGTCCTGTGCTCTCGTGCTACACCATTTAACCCTGTGGGGAAGGGAAAGGGCTGTCAGGTGTGTGGGATTCTGGTCAATTCCATGACTTTGCCTGACCCTTGTATTGGGTCAGGTCAGGTAAATGGCTCTGGTGTTAGTCTGTTGTCTTTTGTGTTGTGTCAAAGTGTTTGTGTCTGAAAAGGGGGTGCCAGCCCTCCAGATAAGGGGCGTATCGGGCCCTTTTACGCATTGAATTCTTGCCAGTACGCCACGTTTACTCAGGATTGTCACTGTAATTCCTCTTTCTGCCAGTAGATGGCACTGCAGTATGAAATTAATTTCTACTTCAGTAGATTACAGGCAAGTAACAGAGGGGCCCAAAACTACAGCATTTTAGAAAAGTCAGCCAATGGAGACGTCCACCTGTACTGCTGGCCTAATCCAAGCACGCAAAAGGCGTTTTACAGGTCAGCTACAAGGGGATCGTGGGAAGATGTAAAACTCCTGGCAGGTGGCTCTCATTTGAATGAATGCCTGCTCGTTGAGTAACGTCAGAGAGACATTCAAAGCATGACAACTCCACTATGCGCGACGGAGAGGAATAGCCAAACAGGACAATGTGAATGCATCTAGGGGTTTTCAGGCTGAACAGAATAGGCCAATGTATTGCGCTGCAGTACTCTCTATTGGGTGTTAAAGGAAGCAATGGTCCAGGATCACACATTTGTAGGTCAAATAAGGAAGCAGGTGGTAGAATCCAAACATGTGTGTTTTAAAGTCACCAAGTAGCTATTACATGCCATCTCCGCCTTGGAGCAAAACTAATGTGGAGACAGCAAAACCTCCCTCCAGCCCCCTTAACCCCACCCCCACACACTATAGCACTGGTTGCACACGAAAAAGGTTGCATCACATTTGGGACACACTGGAAGAGATGTGGTAGGTTCAGCCGCAGGAGTTTTGCCAATAGAATACATTTTCAATCGAGTGCCTTTACAAACTGCATTACATCCCACACAGTTAGTTGGCATTATTACCCACAAAAACATCGTTGGTTAAAAAAACACGAAGTGCCAGCAAAATAGAGCAGTACACAGAGGTGCGTTATCAAACATTTTCAAATGGATAAGAATACACTACATAAAATGATAGTGCAGGAACTAAAAGGTGTCTTGAAGCGGGGACCCTTTAGTTCCTGCACTATAATTCTTGTTCTTAGTTGGCACACAAAACCTTTTTGAACACCTCTGGTGAAAAAACTTGAACACAAATCTATATGAAATCCCTGCAGTGTGTAGAACCCCAAGAGCTGATGGTATTTTATTCTACTGTGCAAAGCTTGGAACCCCGTGCCTTTAATACAATCTCGTCTTTCCGTTATATTTACTAGCAAAATCGCAATGTTGTTACCAAGTCCCAGCATTCAGGGGTTCTCTCAATGCTTGCCATCGCCTTTTTGGAGAGCTCACCCGAGAGCTTCTCTCCAGCCATTACCATATTGCCCAACGTTTCACATGCATGTTGCTAATGCATGCAAGATACACGAGGCTATCCTGTTGCCCATAAATCCTGCATTGGCTTGTTAATTTCGTGACGAAAAGACAGCAGTGCTGAGGCCTGAGTGTGGAGTGGGCTTGCTACGGCGGGGACGTGCCTTCTTCGTTCCCCGAGGAGATCCTATGCTGCACCTCGTTGGGAGGCCGCCGGCAGGGAGCACCAGTCATTTATCAGTGCATGAGGGGCCTGGTACGCTGTAGCCTGCTGCGGCTCAGGTGATGGGATCTGAAGCCTGTGGGAGCGAGAGGTAATGCAGGTGTGATCTTGGCCAGTGCTTTGCTACATGATTGGAGGTGCCCTAGGGTGAGGCTGGAGGTACAGCGTTTTGGCTAAATTACTTATTTTGAGCCCAGGCCTACAGTGGTTATTATTGAGAGGTTTTGATCTCTGCCCATATATGAAGCTGAATTGCTCCTGTCACGCCATTTGAGGGACAGGAATTGCTGTTTGTGGGCCAGCTACCCTTTTGCCGAGCTGAACATTACCCTTGTGGATGAAGTGGGGAAGACTGTAACCTTTATATTATGGGTTTGATCAGGGGCGTTGCTAGGGGGGGGCTAAGGGGGCTATAGCCCCTGATCCTTTGGTTGTAGCCCCGGAGCGAATCTCAGGATCTCAGGAGCTACAGCCAAAAGACTAGCTAGCCCACAGTCCCAACAGTTCCGATACCAGAGTAGCCCCGGTTCTTTTCCAGACATAGCAACTCCTCTGGGTTTGATATACTGCGGTGCAGCACTTGGCTGTAGGTACAGGTAGTGGATTATGAACTGGATCTGACAGGGATAGAGGGTGCCTGGCTGGATTTGTGTGGTGCGGTTCAGATTCTGGCCTACTGGGTGCGCCTCGACATCCTAGCTGCTGGAATACTTGGTGGGGTGCTGTCATTACCCGAGTACATTGCGTGTTGGAGAATGACGAAGGAGGCTGCCAAGAAACGTGGGCTGATGGATTCCTTTGCTAGCACTCCTTGCAGGGAGGTGCCTACTGCATATGCTGCAGAGATTGCCCGGCATGTGCAATGGCGGCACCTGCAGGGATGGAACCCCTTATGGCAGCCATGCAGTCTGGAGTTGGTTCTGTTAACACTAAGCTGGAAAATATTGTTGCCAATATAAACTCCTAGAAGGCTAGAATGGGTAAGGAGAGTGGGCGCATTGCAGAGACTGAGACGAGGATGGGGCACCTTGATGATACAGTCCTTTCTCATGATCAGCTACTGAAAGGGGTCACAAAGGAGCTTACCGCTGTTAGATTGAACTGCAAGGATTTGGAGTTGCGTTCTCGCTGGAATAATATTCATATTGTTGGAGTTCCGGGGGCACCAGTGAATGGGCCCATGTTGCAATTTGGTGAGTGCCTGCTTAAGACATTGTTTGAGGAAGCAGACTTCTCAGCTCACTTCCTTGTGGAACGAGCGCATCAGGCGCTGGTGCCTGTCCCCGAGCCTGGAGCACCACCGCGCACCATTATCGCTCGAGTGTGGAATTACAGAGACATTGGGCCTCATTACGACCCAGGCGGTCCGGAAATAACGGTGGCGGTAAACCCGCCGCCACTGTTGTTTCTGGACCGCCTGATCACAACTCCTGCAGGCGGGAGGTGATGTTCCCACCAGGTCTGACCTGGCAGGTTTAACACCGCCCGCCTGGAGGCGGACGAGGAAACACCGGCAGCATTACGAGATGCTGCCGGTGTTTCCATGATCCCCATTTCCATCGAGTCCCATAGGACTCAATGGGAATGGGGGATTTACACCATTCCGCCTCCGTGATTCCTGGAAAATCGGGGTTGTAATGCCCCGGTAATTCCGGGAATCACAGAGGCAGAATGGTAACACAAGTCCGGCGTTAACCAGGCGGTTTTACCGCCTCGGTTAACGCCGGATTCGTAATGAGGCCCAGTAAGTTTGCCACTCCTCCACCGTCTCTGAAGTTACTGCCTCTCCCAACATTTGAAGGGTTAGCCCCCCACCTAAATTTTAGCCTGGGTGTGCCCCTGGATGTGCGCACTTGCATTTTGTTAGGCAGAGAGAGGAGGGAAGCCTTTCCCTGAAACTGACAGTGTATACGTTTTACTGTGTTTGTTCAGAAAAATGTACTTGACAAAACGCAGTAAAACTTTAAAGCTGTTCCTTTCAAAAAACACTTCCATCACCTCTCTGCATACGGTGCTTTAAAATATACTATTCATGTGTTGGATACGTTTTTCTCTCTTGCAGGGGAGAAAACTCATTTTTACTCTCTTGAAATTGCATTTACTCTCTAATTTGAAAATGCATGCGTAAAATACTCCCACCTCAAAATCTTATCTGGAGCACTGGGGGGCGGGGTGGGCAGTGTTTTGGAATATCCTCTGTGGTAGGATGGGGGAAAGTGTTGAAAGAAGGGGGATACTGCATCTCACCCATTGGTGTCCCACTCCCACTCCCCGAGGACCCCCCATTCAGGTGATTCTCCCTCACTGGTCCACCCCCAGGAACTGGATCCAATAGTGATGGCCGTGTCCTGGCCACCTGGATGACAGATTCCCGGGGACTAGCTAGGGAGACACCTTCAGGTTTCTCACAGAGGGCGTGAAAGAGTGGGAACATTAGTGAGCATTACATTGGGTGGATATTGCAGAGTTGAATTCAATAAAGAAGAGCTAAATGGGGAGGGAGAGAGCTTGGAGCGAGGCTAAATTGAATTATTCAGGGCAGTGGAGCGTTGGTGGGAAGGTTATGGAGGTTGACTAGGGATTTGTCAGTGTGAAGTCAAGTGGTAGTGTACTTGCCTTATTTATATTGGTAGTGATTATAATCAGTAGCGATTCCCCTCCAAGCCCTGGCCTGGGATCTTCCTCGTGTGGCCAAGGAAAGGCACTTGCTTCCTGAGCCTGGAGGTGGTTTGCTGTAGGAGGATCACATTTGAGCGGAAACAGGTCGGGAGGAAGAGGAAATTCACCTGTTTAACTTTCCCAAAAACCCCAGTCTTTCGATGGCTTATTGCAAAGCAGAAATAGTTAAGAAAACTAACTTAGTTATTTGGGATTTCAAGTCTCATAATTCCCTTAGTACTGGGATAAGGAAGAAGGATGCAGAGGAACAAAGTCGAGTGGTCAGCTAATTAACCTAAATGACCCACACCAGAGAGAGAGTGGGAGGTTTAAGTAGCCCCCTCAGGTGCAGGCTAGAGAGAAGCTGAAGAGGCCAGAGGAATCAGAGGCCGAAGCAGAGGAAGCAGTGTATGCTGCGCGAACCGTGTCTTCAGGTGGAGACAGGATTAATAGAGCAAGAAGATGCTGGGAGTGCTGAGGGTCCCGAGAGGGTCGACGCCTCTCCTTATCCCCCTTGCAAAGGTTATGCAGCAGAAACTCTGCGAGGTGGAAGATGCAGAGAGATCTCTGGTGTCTGGGTCGCGCAGGAGATTCGTAGAAGCTTGGGAAGCTCAGCGTTGGTGTGGCGGCGGCATGAGCGAATGACCATAAACTGTTTGCTGGGTCCAGGAGAGCCATAGAAGCTAACGGCCAACGAGCACTGCGGGAGAACGACCTACCCAGTGAGGTCTCCACTTGCAAGTGGTACCGCGGCACTCTGATTCTGATTGCATGCGCCAGGTCAGCCGCATTGTGCGCATGTGCATGACAGAGGTGGTTCTATTGAATATCGAACTATCAGAAAACCACAGAGGTGGCAGTTAATGAAGTGGCTGTGATGTGCCTTTTGGGAGTTTTTGGAGATCCCAACAACCCAGTGAGAAACCAGTATTAGAACCCAAGGCATGCAAGCAATGCCAAAGACAAAAGAGAGCTAAACCTGGGCTAATTCAGTACAACAAGCATTGCCAAAAGCTAGTAATAAGAATCCCAAGTGTTGTAGGAAGCGCTACTCCTTTGTGAAAAATGTGCTCAACATCAACTCACATTGCCAAAACTAAGTAGCCAAAAGAAAAAAACGATATCCTAGCTACTGTTTATCCATTGGTGCAGAATTGAAAGAAAGGTGGCAAACAAGCTGCCATTCTGGAGGTAGCTATCTAGAGGGAGATGAGCATTGTTTGTAGAGTGAAAGTTCTATTCCCTGAAAGTTGCCAATATTTTGATATCAAGGAAAACTACTGAAGTTGTCGCTATTCTAAAAGTAAAAGTCACCAATGAAGCACTTTTCTCTATTGTTGTTGAAGTAGATGGGCAGATGAGTATACCCATAGGGCAAGAAGTGATTGCCCAGAAGAAACCTGGTAAAAGGATAAGGTAGTAGAAGGTGGAAGTGCTGAAGAGTGTTACTAATGGAAAACAATATTGCGTTGTGACATTTGCAGAAGAGTTGTGAAAGCTGGCTGAAGAAAAGTTGCAATTCTTTCTGCAGTTTACATTTTCGGTTAAACCATCCTGACCAAATCACTTGCTGTTTCCACAAATATGAGACAGTTCTTATTCCAGGAAGAGTGTGAGCTTATAACTTTCTTTCAAGGTAGTTTATTGAAGCAATGAAACTATGTGAATTTGAGTAAGAACTGTCCTGGAACTTTCTGTTGAATCAGATGTTCTTGTTTTTGCTTCTCTTTGGAGAAAACCCTTGTTTGGATCTGGGGAAGGGAAGTTCGCCCAGACCACGACAAGAGACATTGATCATATTGAGAATCAAGTCATATGTTATTTAATGTTGTTATTTTGAATTGCCATATATTTCCTTTTTGCTTTGATTTTTGTACAAGTGTGAGGGTTTGATATCCCTTGGTTAGCATATTCCCTTTAGTTTGTTTCAGGCAGGGAAATCCTTGGAAGGGCAGGGATAGTGAGATGTTTATTCAACCTATTTATTTATCTGCGGAAGGTATAGGGAAGTAAGTCTGCGGACCGGAGCCAGATATCACACTTTATTTTTTACCTACTCTTTGCCCGTTTAAAAAAAAACTACAGGACGGATTTACACCAAGTTTACAAAAGCACACTTTCGGGAACAAGCTGCTGCTTCTGCCACAAATGTGGTGAAAATCCATCCAGGGGTTTGGGCTGTAGGTGTGAACAAAGATTATTTTCCCATTTCCTCTATGGGGATTCTCCACATATTTCTGGACCCCCTATAACCTTGCCTCCCCTCGACGAAATCACACCAAACTTTGCAGAATCATTCCCAGGGAGCCATATACCTTTTTTGCAAAGTTTCCTGAGGATTCGTCCAGGGGGGGGGTAAAGTTATACACTGCCCAAAAAGTGCTCTATTAGTTGAATAACTTAACCATAACTACACAGCCACTACCACAGGCCATGTAATATTTACACACATGCACAAAATTGAATGTATGTATGAGTTTGGCATTGCACAACTGTTGTATATACAGAATAAGCCAATTGGGGCAAGTATAACATGCCACAGAACCACTCTGTAACCTTCACTGGAATTACACCTCCAGTTCAGAACCACATGAGCAAAGCATTGTGGGTATCCAAATTTGCCTCAATACAAGTCTTTTGCGTCTTTGTTTTACAGTACAGTGCTATATTATGCATAAAGTCTTCGAACCAAGAGCTACAGCCAACACTCTAGCGAACCATATGGAGTCATGCATTACATACATGAAAACCCTGGTCCAGTCTGGATTTATTCTCGAAAGACTTACAAAACTAAATTTAAGAAGATTATTTGCCACTGTAAACGTGTTATCACCAGAACAAATGTGATTGGTGACTTTTTAGACACAGAAAAGGCATTTGATTCTGCTGAGTGGAAGTATTTTTGACGTGTTGGAGAAGAACAAGTTACTTTCTTACCTGGTAACGTTCTTTCGATGGGATGGTCCGACGACGTATTCCATATCTATGATATGTAATCACCACAGCTGTGCTGCTTTGGAAACTTTTTTCGGCGTCTGCGTCCTGCGTCGATGACGTCGACGTGCCGTCGTCGAGGACCTCCTCCGACGTCCGACGTCATCCGATGTGATAAGTAGGACGCACGACGCCCGTAGCCTCAGTTGTAGTTTTTTCCCCCAGAACGTGTGAGATTAGTCAACTGCCAGTCAGACACAAAGCCTTGCGGAACGTAAGCTGCAATCGCAAAAGAAATTCTGCAGCGGGGAAGGCAGGGCGGGAGGGATATGGAATACGTCGTCGGACCATCCCATCGAAAGAACGTTACCAGGTAAGAAAGTAACTTGTTCTTCGAGGGGATTGGGTCCTCCGACGTATTCCATATCTATGACAGACTCCCAAAGCAGTACCAGAGCAAGGAGGAGGGAAAGAATTTAGAATCAAAATTTAGATTAGCCAATCAAATAGCAGAGCAAAGGACCGCCTTGCCAAAGGCCAGATCCTGTCCTCGGATGGAATCGAGGGAATAGTGGTGTACAAATGTATGTACTGAAGCCCAGGTGGCTGCATCACAGATGTTGCGAATAGGAACACCCCTCTGCAGGGCAGTAGATGCAGCCATACCGCTGGTAGAATGGGCCCGCAAGCCAGCCGGTGGGTCCTTACCTGCCAAGCGGTAGCACTCCGAGATGGCCAAAATAATCCAGCGAGACAAAGACTGTTTCGTCACAGCTTGCCCCAAACGCTTTCCAGCGTAACCAATAAAGAGTTGATCGTCCACTCTGACCCGGGACATGCGTGAAACATAAAAGCTTAAAGCTCTCCTAGGATCAAGCCCATGGAGCCTCTCCTCTTCCTTACCAGGATGCGGAGGAGGATAGAATGGCGGAAGAACAACCTTCTGGGCCAAATGAAATTCCGTCACTACCTTCGGAAGAAAAGAAGGACGAACTCTAAGGACAACCCTGTCCTTGTGAAATACAGTGAAGGGTGGCTTAACTGAAAGTGCCTGTAACTCACTCACTCTGCGAGCGGAAGTAACCGCAACTAAAAACACAGTTTTCAGAGTTAACAGCCTCAAAGGGCAAGAATGTAAAGACTCAAACGGAGCACCCATAAGAAACGTAAGAACAAGGTTTAAATCCTAACCGGGCACCAGGAAAGGTGACGGAGGGAACACATTAGTGAGCCCTTTCAGAAACTGTGAAATTAAAGGGATTTTAAAGTAAGAACACTCTTCAGACGAGCGCTTAAAGATGGACAGCGCCACCAGGTAACCTTTAATGGTACCCACTTGCAAGCCCCTGTGGGCCAAAGAAAGTAAAAAGGACAGAACCATGGGGATGTCACATGCAAAAGGATCCACATTCTGAACTCTGCACAAGTCGCAGAACTTACGCCAATGGCAACGGTACAGAGACTTTGTTGCTGGCCTTTGGGCCGAAAGCAACACCTCCATCACGTCTTCAGGGAGGTCCAAATCCTTATACCTCAACCTTTCAGAAGCCAAGCGTGAAGGTTGAGGGATCTGACCTCTGGATGGAGAACCTGTCCCCCCTCCCGTGAGAGCAGATCGTCTCGGTAGGGAAGACGACGTGGAGGGCAGATGGACAAGTCGAGAAGGTTCGGGTACCACGTCCTCCGAGCCCACGCCGGGGCAATGAGGATCATCCGAGAAGCGAACTTCCGTAACCTCCGCAGCACTTGCGGGATGACGGGGACTGGAGGAAACGCGTACAGCAGTGGGAATTACCACCCCACCACGAACGCGTCTCCTAAGGCTCCTTTTGGAGGAAATTCCCGCAAGCAAAACCTTTCGCACTTCCGGTTGACACTGGAGGCAAAGAGATCCACTTGAGGGGTCCCCCAAAGGGCGAAGATCTCCAGGAGAATCCCCTGAGCCAACTCCCACTCGTGAGAGATCGCGCTCTGCCTGCTCAGAGCGTCCGCCGTCACGTTTTCGTCTCCGGCCAGATGAACTGCCGAGATCGAAACTTCCTGCTGGATGTCCCAGAACTCGAGCTGGATCGCCTCCCTGCACAGAGGAAGTGACCCTGCCCCCCCCCCTTTTTGTTGAGGTAGTGCATGGCCACTGTGTTGTCCGTCAGGACATTCTTTCCTCGCACAGTCGGACCGAGGGCAGCACCTGAACCGGGTCCGACATCCTGCCGGAGGACTGCGACCATTGCGTCTTGAGTGCCCACTGCAAAGATCTCATCCGCAGGCGAGCCTCTGGCACCAGAAGAATGCAGGATGCCATGAGGCCGAGCAACCTCAAGAACTCGAACGCTGGGAGCGTCTGGGCATGCTCAAACTTGTGCACCATCTGCTGAATGTGAAGAGCCCTCACCTGGGGAGGAAAACACTGCCCCAGGGAAGTGTCGAGCACTGCTCCGATGTACTGGAGCCGCTGTGTTGGCGTCAAATGGGACTTCTTTAAATTGAGGGAGAAGCCCAGCCTGTGAAGGGAGTGGCAGGTGACGGACAGATGATCCAGGACTTGCTCGGGAGAGCTCCCCCTGATCAACGAATCGTCCAGGTAGGGGTAGACGTAAATCCCCCCCTTGCCTGAGATGCGCTGCCACCACTACCATGAGCTTAGTGAAAACCTTCGGGGCGGAGGTCAATCCGAACGGCAGGACCCGAAACTGAAAGTGCGAGTCGCCAACCGCGAACCTCAGGTACTTCTTGTGCTTGGGATGGATCGGCACATGGAAGTAAGCATCCTTGAGGTCGAGTGACACCAACCAGTCCTGAAGCTGAAGGGCCTGGAGGACTTGAGAGAGAGTAACCATCTTGAACTTGTCCTTCCTTCCAAGGAAACCGCACATGGCCGTGCAAACCGCGCAAGTCCATGATGGGTCTCAATCCCCCGTCTTTCTTCGAAATCAAAAAATAAGGGGAATACCATCCCTTGTTCCTCTCCGCTACAGGCACCAGTTCTATGGCGCCTTTCTCCAGCAGGGCTTGAATTTCCTGCGCAAGGAGCGGATCCGGACTCTGCAAAGAGAGGTTCCCCGGTGGATTGTCGCGAGGCCTGTGCGGAAAGGGAAGACAGTAGCCGTGGGTTATGATCTCCAGAACCCACACATCTGAAGTAATGGCTTGCCACTCTACAAGATGCTGCGCCAGCCTTCCCCCAACCGGCGAACCATGGGACATGGCCTCATGACTGAGTGGGAGCGGCTGCGGTGTTACCTGAGGGCAAAGAGGCAACTGCCCGAGCGGCCTTGGCACCAAGGGTACCCTGTCGTCCACCTCTGGTACCCCTGCGTTGGACTCTTTGACTGACAGCTCCTCTCGCTTTACCGAAGGACGAGTAAAAGCGAAAGGAACCACCCCTCCACTGCCGTCCCCTAGGACGAAAAGGCGGATGTTGGCGAACTGCAGCGCCCAACGACTTCGCTGCAGCTTTTGAGGTCTGCAACCTCTCAAGGCTCTCGTCAGCCTTGCTGCCAAAAGGTGTTCACCATCAAAGGGCATGTCGAGGATCCGGGACTGCACATCAGGAGCATACCCGACTTCCGCAACCACGCAAACCTGCGTATCACGGTGCTCGCCGCCATGGACCTACTGACGCATTCAGCTAAGTCCAAACCCGAATGAACGGACTCACACATGGCATCCTTACCATCCTGGACCATAGCAAGGAAACCATCCCGTTCGTCCCCTTCGGGAATATGTTCAGCCGCTAACGCAACACAGGTCCACAGAGTGTATGTGAAACGAGACAAGGCACAAATGGAGTTGGCCGCCTGAAGCGCCATACCACCAGAAGAAAACACTTTCTTCGCCCAGCCATCAACACATTTGTCGTCCCTATCAGGAGGGATGGTAGGGTACGACGCCTGCTTCGCCGGGGCCGTGGCCGCTTGCACCACCAAACTCTCCGGAGTGAGGTGCCTGGTCAAGTAGCAGGGGTCGCCACTGGCTGGACGGTATTTTCGCGACAAGGATCTGCCCACCACCGGGAGACTCTCCGGAGCAGTCCAAGCCGCCGCCACCCTTCTCTGTAAAGCCATATGGAACGGCAGTACCGGGTCAGTTGGGGGACCAACATCAAGGATGTCCGTTAGATCATCCTGCACAAACTCCCCTGGGGGAGCAGACCATCCCAAGTACTCGGAAACCCTAGCCATAAGGCGCCGGTATGAGGAATCGGCATGAGAGCCAGGCTCAGGCCTACAAAACTCCACCTCCGGAGAGGTGTCCAGTCCACTGGCATCATGCAGTGACTGCCTCAAATCGTCAAACTGACAATGGCCCGAGACAATTTCATCTGGAACCTGACTAGGAACCAGGCCATCAGAATCCTCATCCGCCTCTGAAATATATTCCAGGTGGCGAAAAGAAGGCACCCGAGAGTGCTTGCTCTTAAGCAGAGCCTTCCTAGGGGGTTCTCCCGTGCCACGGGGTACCTCCGACACGAAAGCCGTCGAGCGAATCGGCGCCGCGTCGAGAGAACCGGCATCGGCGCCGAGAGGATCGGCGTCGACGTCAGATGCAGCGCCGCCAGCATCGGCAACGTCGACACAGCCCTCGAAGCCGGAGCCCCGAGCGTGTCCCTCGACGACCTGAGCGTCGACGGCTTCGACGACTTCCTCGGAGCCTCGAGAAAGCCTGTCGACGCCCTTGACGCCTCAGACGTCGATGTCTTCCTCGAAGACCTCACAGGTGCACACGGTCTCGAACGCGTCGAGGACCGGGACCTGGAACGGGTACGTCGAGAAGGAGTCTCCTTGTCCGAACGGGACCTCTCCCGTGACTCGTGCCGACCACTCTTGCGAGCAGGGTCTCTCGACCTCTCACGACCGACCCCACTCGGGGGCGCAGACGGCGTAGTACCCTGCGACTCAAGAATCGCCAGCATTTTCTTCCCGAAGGAAGCCCATTCCTCTGGCGTCGCACGGCTGGTGGGGTAAGCGACGTGCCGGGCAGAGTCCTCCGAAGAGGACCTGGAAGACGACCGGTGTCGGTGCTTCCGAGAATGCCTCGAAGAGGCTGAGGAGTGGCGAGACCGACTCCTAGAAGGAGACCCACGAGACTTCCGACGATGACGCGGAGAGTCACCCCTCGAATCATCCGTCGAAAGCCCCGCAGACTTCGACTTCCGGGGCTTGGACACCCGACCTACCGACAACTTCTTCTTACGTTCGCGTAAGGCTTTGGACGTGAGCGACTGGCAGTCGATACAGTCATCCGTGTCGTGGGCCTCCCCGAGGCACCAGAGGCAGGCGTCGTGCGAGTCCGTCACCGACATCTTGGACCACACACTCCCCGCACTTCTTGAAGCCGGGACGCGGGGTCGAAGACGAAGTAGAAGACATCTTCACACGAAGGATTTTCACAAAAATGAACAGGTTCGAAGAACCGAGAAGAACAGAACTCCGAAGAGTCGAGGCGTTAACCGAGATTCACGAAGCAACACGTTCGCGGAAAAAACGGAACTGAGGCTACGGGCGTCGTGCGTCCTACTTATCACATCGGATGACGTCGGAGGAGGTCCTTGACGACGGCGCGTCGACGTCATCGACGCAGGACGCAGACGCCGAAAAAAGTTTCCGAAGCAGCACAGCTGTGGTGATTACATGTCATAGATATGGAATACGTCGGAGGACCCAATCCCCTCGAACAGATACGTTATTATTACTGCTTCCAAGGATAGAATATTGACTCTAATCCATCCTCCTTAATCTGTTTCGAGAGGGGCACCCAAAAGGGTTGTCCTATGTCACCCTTTTAATTAGAACCACTTGTGGATGCCTTATAGAAGCGACATGCCCAACGTGGTATTATATTACCTCAGAAAAGCAGTTTAATTTGCCATTACGCTGATCATATGGTGCTATATATTAACGAGCATCAATATAACCTACAGCTGCTACTAGATGAGAGTATTGAGTTTATTGCTCAAATGGAGTAAGTCTGAAAAGTTGCTGTTGACTGCTAGGGTATGACATATTCCATTAGAGATGGGGTTTCGACGGTGTCCCAACTGTCAAATATTTAAGGAGTTACCCATCTGAGTTACCCATCTTGAACTATACCCCTCTTCTTACAGGTTTACGTTCTTGAGTGGATACATGGAACTCCTTACCTTTATCGCTGGCCAGTTGTGTGGCTGTTCCAGAAATCATAATCTTGACAAAATGTTATTACAGTTATTATGCCGGTTGTGCAAATGTTAGATAGAAACAAGTCCACAGATATTGAATAGCTGCAAGAATAGCTGGATTATATGAATGAACCGGAACAGGATCTCAACCCAAACCCGGAACCCAAAATCGCCCTACAAACATCTGGGATTCATTCTGCGCGTCCCTTAATCCTTTACAGGTGAAACATAGGCCTGATGGTTATAACTGATTGCAAGATCTTCACACTTTACTTGTGTCCGGATTATTAGGCTGAAATGTGGGCATGTAGACTATTGTATTATTGCAAGACGTAGTGCAGTGTGCATAATATATGTAACCAGTGCTTTAAGTGGGGTAAGAAATTGAGGGGGGGCCCTTGTTTGGGGGCGTGGCTTTCATTGTGGGTGTGGCCTAAAAGTGCACAAATCATAGTAAGGTGCGCAAACAAATATATAAATGTATGTGAGCATTTATATGTTTGTATGCGTACTACTATGGTGTGTGTACTTTTCAAGCCGTGTTTTATAAACATAGCAATGTTACATATTTCTATGTTTATAAAAGGTGGCTTGAAAAGTGCACAAACCATAGTAAGTTACGCACACTTGTGTGCTTACCTTACTATGGTTTGTGTACTTTTCAAGCCACCTTTTATAAACATAGATATTTGTAACATGTTTCTATGTTTCTAAAAGATGGCTTGACACGTAAACAAGTCAAGGCATCTTTTATAAAGCGTTGATGACGGACAAAACAAACCGCAAGGTGGCTTTGTCCATCGACAAAGCTTTATAAAAGATGCCTTGAATTGTGCACGTTTCAAGCCGTCTTTTATACACATAGAAATATTTCTACCTTTATAAAAGATGGCTTGAAACGTACACAGTTCAAGGCATCTTTTATAAAGCTTTGCCGACGGAGAAGGGCACCTCGGGCTCTGTGATTTATCTGCTCAGAGCACATAGATCACTGAACCCGAGGCGTCTTTCACCCTCTGCGAACCCGCGGGCTCTGTGATTTAATCTGCATATTAGATCACGGATCCCGCGGGGGTCAGTGACCTGGGGAGGGAAAACAAAGGGACAGTAACTTCCTCTGATGACCCTGATGAGGGGTCATCAGAGGGAGTTACACTAACTGACAGAAGTGCCGCCAGCCTCAGCGTCGCTGTGGCTGGCTGGCACTTCTCTCAGCTTGGCCAACATACTGACGGGCGCATCTCCCGTTGCGGCTGCGGCCACGGCGGGATAATGCATCCCGCCAATGTTGTGTGGGACGGGGGCCCCGGCTGGGCCCCGGCTCAGCCCCACTTTATGGAGACTGCCGGGGCCCGGCCCCGGCAGGCCCCGGCCCACTTAAAGCACTGTATGTAACTGCAATTTGCTTATTACTCCTGTAAAGCTTAATAAAAGATCACTAAAATTCCAGCAGGTAGGACTCCCTGCTTTATTCTTGATATGTTGATAAAATGTCTACAATTGATTTGGGGCTAGTTTTCTACAACTCCAAAGTGCAAAAATAGGTGCCCAACAATGTTGTAAAACCGTTACGAATGGATTAACACCTATTTGTTCAGGCTGAGTGGAGGAAGACCTTGTTTCCACTGCTTTTTCCCATTCCAGCTGCAAAAAATGTAAGTTGTTCTACCAGCATGTTATCTTCATGCTGGTGGAAGCCATTGGTTTCCTATGGAACCCGTCTGCATTTAGTGCGTAATAGCGGGTGCATTCTATTGACTCTATTGTGAAGGCCTCCAGCAAGCATGCATTGTGCGAGGCAGTTAGCCTTTGTGCACAAAAAAATGCAAAAAAAAGCGACCACGTCCATTCACAGATGTTTGGGCATTTCATAGTGCAAAAGATGAACATTGCACCAAGGGGACCAAAGTGCCGGTAGGGCAGTGGCGCCATAGGTGGTCCCCTCTGTGTAGTTTACACATTTTAGAAAATTAGGTCCTTCTTATATACAGTGCTATTAAGTGATGTGACAAAACACTGATGACAAAGGTTCTACGCAAAACAAGTCATTATTTAAGATCCCCTGCCAATCATAGTAGTCACAAATGCACATGCGTTCGGGAAAACTCTTCTACCAGCCACGAGATAGAAATAGGACATGGTTGCATTTAGCTGGACGCCACTAGTTCTCTGTGGCGCACCGTCGCTTGACAGCCTGGAAGCAATCTTCTCAAAAATTACACTCACCAACAAACTGCTTATTGTAAGAACGTGGCGAGGTCACGAACTAAACACCACCCTGAACTGCAAGCATGCCCAAGAATGTGCCCCCATCTCGCCTATGAACACAACGCTGTTGTGTGAAAGGGCCACACTCAAGTCTGAAAGGCTAGCTGACTTCTGCTACGGAAGACTTCATATTTGAATGAGCGGCGCATTTATATAGTGTTATTACAACCTTTAATTTGTTTTTACCACTGCTATGAAGGAAACTCCACTAATAGTCTAACTCTTCAGTGCCAAAAGCACTTCAAGGTCACACACGCGCCTGCTTCTGAACGTGCCCTTAAAAACAAAATAAATAAAGAACATTGAATTGGACGTGTTTAGTAGCCTAACTCTACTTAGCATGATCACTGCTGAGTGTCAAGCACTATTCTGTAAGATCGCCCCTAAGCAAATTGGGGCTCTAATAAGAAATAATTGCTCGGCAGCTGAGTACTGATTTCCTGTGTTAAAGGCCTGGGAGGCGAGAGTAAAGCTCAGGTCGCTGGAAAGGAGGGGGATCATTTTGATGTAACACAGTAGACCTTCTTTGGCATAAGATACTTAACCAACATTTCTCATCAACACCACAGCTTTGTGCAGAAATAAAAACACTCGGATAGTGTCAAATGTCTGTATTGACAAAGCATGCTGAACTGTTCTTATTTCCATTTTCCCTCCATCTTTGATTGGCTGCCTCAGCCTCTGCCTTTCCTGCAACCCAGTGCATCCATTTGCCATTACTCCTGGACCATCTACCTACTAGTGCGCAACCAAACCAACTCTTGGCAGAGCTGTGTTGCCTCACCCTTGTTTCTAATTCTACATGTCTGAAAACTGAGCCACTTCTCGCTGCTTCCTTGCACTTCAGCGCTGGCTTTCTGCTTCCAACTCTATGACCAGTTCTCAACTAGTGAAGACACGCCCAAAAGTGAAACCCAACACCATGACGAGCAAATCTCACGACAAAGACGGAAAGGAAAAATAAATCAACCCTGCCCAGTTTACAAATTAGACAAATTAAATCCCAAAACAGAAATGTTTTTTGATAAATATAGCAAAACCAAAAGATGATGGCTGGAAGATTTCAGCCTTGTTGGGTATCATCAGTGTTAAGTAGCTTGGGTCTCTTGGCCCAACAAGCTCGGGACCCACATCTGGGCATACCCGTCCAACTCAGGGTGACTTTAGCAAATGCAAAAAGGGATGGCTGGAAGGTTTTGAATCAATCATAACCACTGGCACTACTCTGGGCATCCCTACAGACCATTGTTTTTCAGCATGCCAAGCCACTACAGAATGGGAAAGACCATATGCAAATCAGGCTTCGTCCCACCCCAAAAGGGGCAGTCCAGCCCAAACTGCTAGGTCACATACCTTCTGCGCAAGACTCCAAGCATCCCGAGACATGTTTTGGCCTTGTTAGGCCTCATCGTTGAGAAGTAGCATGGGTCTCTAGGCCCAGCAGGCACGGGACCCACGTCTGGGCATACCCGTCCCACTCAGGGTGACTTAAGCAAAACAAAAAGGTGATGGCTGGAAGGTTCAGGACCCACGTCTGGGCATACTATATGCATAAACTTAAGTGGCCATCTGCTTTATGTGATAACAGCTCACGCCTCAATCAGAAAGAAGGGCAGGTAACATGTGACTACTTATCTGCCAAACAGATCTAGAGCTACAGGAAGGTAACCTTCCATTCTCCTGCACAGAATTCACCAGATTGAAATCTTTAGAAACAGATGCCAAGCAGCAAACGACTTAAAGAGAAGTGTACTTGCCAGGATTAATCCCACTGAAGGGACTGTTAAGGGTTAACAATGAATTCAACACTGCAAAGCAAATGAACAAACCACATATACCAACACCTGGAAAACTTGTGGGCACATCAATGTTCTGATGCAGAGCCTCCAGGCTCCAAGACTCTCTGCAATATTTTGAGACCTCATAGGCGAGACTGCCAAATCAAGTGGTATTGTCCTCGCATAGAGCGGGACAAGACTCAAGAGAGAGACGTGGCCTTTCCACGCCTACCACTAACCTTCTCACGGCTGCTCACGGTGCCCAGAATTTCTAAATCACTACACGGAAGAGGGTCAAGTGTGGGGATGTCTTCAGATGAGGCCGCAAAAAACTGCACCGGCTGTGACATCGTGTACCATCACAAAACACTGTGGCGCAATCTCTGGCACCGGAGTTAAGAGCCCTATTTCAAAGTTATCCTAGGTATGTAGGGCTAGTCTTGAAAAAAGAGCAGCATAGGTTTGATACCCGGTCCCGCACTTAGAGGCTGGATACAGCATGAAGCACTCGCCAATGGGTTACTCATAATACACTTACCCTGTTGCACTATTTACCTTGAACAGACGACTTTCCCTCCACCACACAGCCTAATCTCCTCGTGCAATGCTGATCATATGTCATGTTACCGATGTGTGCCGTGCCAGTGCAGTTTCCCGCCTCCCCATACCTGCATGTCCAGTTCCTCTTCCCTCACAGTGTACCCCATTCAGCAGCTCTCAAGGGTGTTTCCTCTACTTGGACGTCTCTTCCTCCAAGCGGGAGAGAGACTTAAGCAAGGTGAACAGTCCACACTTTCACTGCATCAGTACCATTTTTACACAACCTGAGGTAGGGGTCCCAACAGGAAGCTTCAATTAGCTGAGTGGTTGTGATAAATTCGGATTTCAGTATTTATGTGACACATGGTCAGAATGGTATGAATCAGGAGAGCGTGGCATTTCATGCGTACACCAGATGGTTTGCATGCCTATACAACTCCATGCTAGGCATGTCTGACTCTGCTTCTGTTTGTGTGCTGTATACAGAGATCCAAAGCTGGGGTCAGCTGGGAGCTGTGTAGGATCTACAAGGAACACCCGAAGCAATGTGGGTTCCAACTACTGAGGAGAGTTTGGGTGGAGAAGTCCCTGGCCTCCCTGCCTGGGCTCTAGGTCAAGCTGAGGGTGATGCAAGTGGACAGGTGGCCCAGCTGATCACTGGTGGGACCTAGAGCTGCTGGAGACTGCAGAAAAAGTAAAAGGTTAGCTGAAGATATGACAGTGATATAGGGTGGCAGCTACCCAGATTGATTCCCTTGAAAAGGGGGCGTTTAGAAAGATCCCACATTCCAATATTCTGTGTGGGTTCCTATACCAAAAAACAAACGCGTGGCTGTGTGAAGCCGTCGCCCTGTTGCCATCCTGAAAACAAATCTCCCTTTTTTTAGTTGTGCTCTCACTCATCCGATCAAAATAAAGAATAACGCAACACCATGGAGGCAACGACGAGATGGGTCCCAAATTGATACGCGAGTCCCTGATACAGACCAGGTTAAAAAAGAATTCTGTTTGCGAAACTTAAAGCATGTCATTTTCTTGGATCATCATCACCCCATTGATTTTTATAAAGCCACGATGTACACCACAGCATGAAACGTACAATGAAGTTGATGGTTATAGCTCACGACAAGGGAGGATGGAGCAGCAGGAAGCAAAGCCGGCATGAAAGGAGCACAACTGGTGAAACAGCATGTGACCAGTGTGGCCAGGTGATATCAGATTTCGGTCACCGCTTCTCAATACCAGACTCTATGCTCAGCCACGGTGAACTGCTGAGAATCAAAGGCAAAGAGATCACCTACTCTGAGAAAGGCTGAAAGACCTCTGTAGTGTTACCTTCTGCATTTTAAGATACCAGGAGAAATGTGGTAACATATGTGGAAATTGTTCATCCCATGACAGAGTGGTCTGCATCTGGCAGGAGTGAGATGGCACGAGTGGTACTATTACCAGGGCCGTCCCTCAATCCCCCTGAACAGGGTAACATGTTGATCATGACCGCTCCTGCAACTATGTCTCTGATCTGGGTTGTTTCACCGAAGTCAATAGGTTCGCTGTGGAATTGACCGTAGTCTATTTCGCTGCAAATCTATTTGACCTTTGGGCAAACATCCCAGATCCCTGTCCCGCCAGCAGCCCTATACCAATCCCCCCTTCCCGACTTACCTTTTTTTCGTCAGCCGCAGGCACTCCTGCTATACACCTGTGGCGTCAGTTCCGTCCCTCCAACGCAAATCGGAGACTATGCCGCAGGGTCCCTTTTTATTTGATTACATTTTTTGTCCCCTGCTTCCAGTGTCCTGGAAGCGGGGGACATACATACAACCCCCGAAGCTCATTATACCAAACATGGGAATACCCCCGCAAACCCGCTCATGTTCGGTATAATGGCCTTCGATTTGTCAGTAGTGTCTGAATTTGGCCAAATCGTCCGTACGGACAAAAATATTCGATCAAATTGTGTAGTACCATATGTCCCCACACCCTCGACACCTGAAATCAACTAAAAGGCAATTCATGTACGTTTTTGACAGGACAGACAGTGTAAGCAGGGTGCACTGGAATTGGCAGCGGATGAAAGGTACACTATGCCAACTAGACCTGAGTTTGGAACGTGGATTCTAATCCTAGTTTTTGCACTTGACTAAAACAAATCATATGATTCTGTATATATCAATTTATCGCCCATTGTCTTAAATAGCAAAATATGTGTAAGGCGGTAAAGGTGGTAAAGTGCATATGAAAAGATCCAGGGTAAGGGAGAGTGAGAGTGCACCTCAGGGACATCAAAAACAGGCTTCGTAAGCATGTGCTAAAATACTGATTTAAGTTTATTTTAGGTGTCAGGTTAGCATTTGTATTCTGGTCGAGTCTTGACTAGTGTGTGTTTAAAGTGTCTAGGATATGTTGGCCCACAGAGCACTGCCTCATGTGTTACAAAATTCAAAGAGGTGGTTACTTTGTGAATCATTGCTCAGTCTCTCCATACTGCAGTGTCCCAGTTTGACGACTTCCGTAGTTTAATTTGGGCTTTAGTATTCCATTTGTCAAGATTTCGGCTCTTAAAGTACGCAGCAAATACTCAACTCTTATGTTTTGGCTTTATTGCCCAGATTACAATGTTTCCTACAAGATACACACTGTCAATTCAGTCCGGGCTTTCAGACACATTTTCCAAGGATCCAATTTTTCAAGCAATGAATAAAGTAATCTCAATCTGGGCTTCCAGACTCTGCTTCCCAGAGGCCAAACCATTTTTGTTCTTTTAGCTCACCTTAGGCTTTGGACCGACTTCCCAAGGATACTGCTTTTTACGCAGCACATGCTCTAGCAATTCACCCTAGGGTTGGAGACTCCACTTCCGACACCACAAGTCCTCTTACTCAACCCTTGGACTTATGTTATGGGGATTTATATTCCGCATAACTCCGGGAAGGTGTGCTGGGCACAGTGAACTGCATCTAGGGACAGGTGGAAGAACAGATGTACTGTAAGTAGGTGTCAGAAGACTTGTCCAGTATTAAAGAAGGTAAAATGGTGGAAATTAAGAGTAGCATTTTTAGATGTCGGCGGAAAACTTTAAGGGAGTTTTGAGAGCGTAAGGAGAGAGGAAGGGCGTTCCAGAGCTTAGGTCCAAGCACCGAAAACCACCAGTCTCCTCTGGAGGGATAGGTGACTGGTGGGAATGCTGAGGAGAAAAGAATTAGAAGAACGAAGAGGGTGCGAGGACTAATAGGGTTCAATGCGTTTCACAAGATAAGATGATTTCAAGATTTTGAAAATGATCCGAGACTGGTGTGATGAACCGTGGGAATTCGTTCCTTCTTCCCAAGGAGGAGCCCCCCACGCCCAGTGGGGGTAGGGAGGTGAGCCCGCTATGCAGTACCCTCCCTAGGGATAGAGACAAGTGGGACCACACTGGGAGATGCTCCCGTTCCCAGGAGGAAATTCCCAGAGGACCTGCAAAATAACACATTTAAACCTTTCTGAGGATAAGATTTGTGAAGAAAAGGTCAATATGTGTGATTGCCATCACAAAAAGGAAAACGTCCTTTTTAAACTCATTTTTTCTGGGACAAAGAAGAGGACATATGGAGAAGAGAATAACCCACAAGAGAAAGAGAAAGGAAAAAAGTTTTGCACACGGGAAGCCCCACAGCCACATCAATCTGGAAAGGGAAGGAGCCTGGGGAAATGAAAGAGCAGCACGCAGTTCCAAAAGGGCAGACGCGAGAGACTAAGTAGGGACAGACGTGTTACCATTGGTAACCAGGAAGCCAGAGGAACCAAAGCTGGACGTGAGGCGTCCCGAAGCGGGTAGAGAGCGAGAAAGAGAAAAAGGCAGAGACTGGTGGCGTGACTACAGCAAGGCCGTGGTGGATCTCTTTTTCACTGTGATGAGTAGGAGCTTTCTAATAATACTGGTTTTCATCCAGAAAGAGAAATATTCTGGGAGCGAGTCAGTTCATAATAATTCATACCAAAAAGAACTGGTTATAAGCAGGAAACCTGAGAACAAGCTCAGATTGGTTAAACCATATCCAGATAAAGAGCAAAAGGAAATCAGAGACTATGAACTATTATGGAAAATAGGAAATAGTCCTGAAGATCATTGATTGCAAAGTGGCCGAAAGATAAGTCAACACACCTCAGTAGAAGTCCTCCTGAATGTGAGTTGTTCGAAATAGTGGTAGGGTCAGATAAGTTGGAGGACTGTGGACGGTTTTATTTAAAGATGTTCACTGATAACCGATGAGAACCTTAGCTAGTTTTGTTAGGTAGGGACGACTTGTAAAATAGGGAAAAACAGGCTTTATTAATTTTCTTTAAATGTCTAATCAGCGTGTGTCCTCCTTCTGACCTACCACACTGGACAGGGAGCCAGTGGAGGCTTCGACTGGTAGGGGAAATTGGTAGGTGGGACAGGGCCTCCTAGTCCTTGTCCTACCACTTCTCTGTATGTGTTTTCTTTGGTTACATCCCAATCCCCTGTTCATTACCCTTAAAAACCAACCCCAAACACAATTACCCCTTTACCCCACACATGTATACATTCAATGGAAACATTTTTGTTGGAAACTTTTTCGATGGAAAGACCTCATACCGTTTCCTTTATGTCTTCTGCCTCTGAAGTCCAGCCTGGACCTCTGGCAGGGCAGCTCTTCCTGTTTTCCTTTTGGTGAACAACACCCATGGAATACCCATGTCTGGGTGTACACCCTTGTACCGCTTATGTGTGTTTTGGGGTACCTGTGTATTGCCCACAGAGCAGGGTGTGGGCTGGTGGCAGCTACATGCTGACTTGGCAGTGGCTCTGAGGTCCTCCAGGTTTGGGACACCCAGGCCCTGCCATAGGAACCATTGGATTCCTGAAGAAAGACAAGATGGCCACTGTAGCCATGTACTAGCACTTGCATACTAAAGAATGGACAAGAGGAAGGCAGGACTAACACCTCTTGGATATGTAATGTGTCAACTTGAAGCTAGTTCCCACCCCTCTTTATGAAGGACAGTGAATGGCATGTCTGGGTCCACTATTTACCATAGGCAAGCCCGTCAGAGCAGACCCCTTTCAGAGGGACCAAGTATGTGATTTGAGGGAGACAGAAGGCTGTCCTCACCACAAACTTCAAGGGAGACCTGCACTTTGATCAAGAGCCACAGAGGGCTCAGTTAACTAGAGAGAGACTTTGATCTACAACAGACAGAAAGATGGGTGGGACTTATAAGTACATGTTGTCACATCTTACCTTTCCTGTTGCAAAGCACTCTGGTCCTGACCTCACGCATAAGAGAAGATTGTTGGTAGGGACCCAGGATTGGTTCATTAAGGTAGGATTAACCTGCACTGATCACTGGGGCCCATTTGGCTTTAAAAGAGGGCTGAGCTCCTCACTTAGCAGATCATCAATGACTTCGAAAGGAGTAAAAAGGACTCATTTGGACACTGGCTGAATGTACAGTCTGCCTTACATCTTCGTCAGTGAAGGAAGGCTAGGATTTCCAAGGGAGAAGCGAAATCCCTCCCCTAAACATCTCTCAGGGAACAGAAGGAGATACCGGACTCAGAGGACCCGTCCAGCAGCCCCAGAACCTGTACCCAGCCAGCACACAGGTGCCTTGCTAGCAAACGTCCTAGGTGGGAAGTGCCAGAGTGTCTCTGAACAAAGGACAAAGCTGTTGCTTGCAACCATTCTCTTCAGCTTTGGGTCGTCTGCCTTAAAGGACAACACAAGCCCTGCAAAGAATCTAAGAGTGCCACAACAAGCATCAACCAGCGTCCATCTTTTAAGGACATTTTGGAGGAGCGGTCGAGCCCTCGAACCGTAACCAGCTGCACCTCTGACTGTTGTCATGCTCCAGTCAATAAAGCGGTCCGAGACGCCTCAACCAGCATTCCAGATCCGCCAACCATCACAGAGACAGCGATTCTCGACCCTGAGCCGCCGTGTAGGCCAGCCTGCAGCCGTCCGTCCAGCCTCGCTTGCCGAACTGACTGCCGTCTGATACCGGCAGCTGTCTCCCATCTTGAACTCTGTCACAGGAGCTGCAAAGCATCCTGGAACAGACACGACACTGTCGAGCATCATGATCATCTCAAGCACCAAGTACATTGTGGTTCTTTCCCCCTGGACCTTATTCGAAGGCCCCTTGCTCCCTTAGTGTTGAAACCAAATAACCTTGAACAGTTAAGACTGATTGCTTTACCGACTACTCTCCTGTCAGTATCCAGAGTGGACCCCTTTACTTGGTGAAACTGTCTGTCTGTGTTCTTTTACAGGGCAAGTTGTATTTTGTAGTGTGCTAGAACTGTCTGTTGTAATAATAATAAGTAGATATTTATTTATACAACCTTGACTGGAAAGTCCCTTTCATCGTTAGGTAATAATTGTATTTTCGCTGTGTTGCAACTTACCAATGATCCACGACCTTGTGGAGATAAGCCTGCTGTTCCAACATTACCAACATTGGACAAGGATGTCTATAATTTACTTTTGTTCTAATCTGTTGGGATCCATGCTGGTGTAGTAGAGGTGTGGGGCTGATTGATGGTTTAGAAACCGATATTCATCCCTGGACCACTGGTGCCCCAGAAATTGACTTGTCACAGGCTCCATTGTGGCCATACAGTGGACCCGTTACTGGCAGGCTTGTTCCATATATCATTTTTGGCACATCACCTTCTCAGACTACTGTAATACTAAAACGATGTGGGTAAATTGGTTTCCTAAAGAGAAATCTGCTAGTCACACCCCCCTTTCATAAATGCTCCATTTCAAAATTATAGTGCACTCATGTGCCTTTGCTGTAACCAGTCTCCTGATATCTCCAACACCAGCTCTACAGTAGCACAGAGTAAGTTCCAAGGTCACATGTGCATTCCTGACAGCTGCTGGAAGACAAAAGTCCTGCATTCACAGTTGGCTTTTTAATCTTCTGCACCTCTGATCTAAATTGGAATAATTGTACATCTTAGACAGTCTAGTTGTAAGTAAATGTGTAAATATAAGCCATGCCTGGTTGTAGCATGGTGACTGATAAGCGCTGTGGGGTGAAATAGCCCTGAATGCCATGACTAAAGGCTGGAGTCAGTATGAGGGCTCCCCAATATGAAAAGTCTGTTTTGAATTAACATGGAAATAAGGACCTGCAATTTCGGAGCGAAATTAGGAATCAAAACTTGGAGATGCCTAAAAATGTTCATTGTCTTACATAAGCTAATGACATGAATCAACAGTTGCAAAAGGTCTCGGAGAGCTGAAGTCATCTTGTCTGAAAGAGCAGTTTCCCGAATGTTGAATGAAAATGCCAAGATTGTGTGCAAGGCTGCGCTGCAGAATGGAGCTTGTTACTATGACAGAAATAATTTCATGTAAAATACGTTTTTCCCTTTCAGTTAAAGATATGCTCCTCAAAATGTGTGGAAAGGTGTAATAAAGGAACTGGAATTCTGCTCGTAAGGAGCCCATCACAGAGGCAACCATAATTCACGGAATCTACAAGGAGATGTGAATTGCAGCAGAATGAAAGGTTTCACGGCTAAATACTTCCCCCATTGACATTGCAATTGTGCCTTTATAATTAACACTTTAAGCATTCATATGTATCGGCTAAAGTCTTTACATATGTATTTATGTTGCCCTTCTGTGATCACTGTTTGCAGGAAGCTACATTTGCAAGGATTTACATGTTAAGATTATGTGCATTTGCTAAGGTTGGTTAAAAGTAAAATGCTGTTCAGCAGGGGTAGGCCCCAAATGTTGGTCTCTGGTCGCATTTCTCTGCTGTAGGCCCCATTGCCATAGAGATTCCCCCATGGAAACATCCCCGATCTTCTTTGTTTGAATTACACAGACATTTTCTTATTGAAAATTCCTCTACTTGTCTGTGCATTGTAGTCATTTTCCCATTTGAAAAATCCTTTGTTTGCCTGTGCATTTCAGTCATTTCTCATTGAATAATCTCCAGTTGCTTGTGTAGATCCCTAGTATATTATTTTCCAGTAAATCAATTAACTGCCACATTTATTTCACAGGATTGGGATAGTTGGAATTTGAAACTATCTCTTCCCAGTGCCTTGTGAGTTATTATAAAGTGTCCCCCAAAGAGGTAATTTCATTGTGAGCTGAAAAACAATAGGTCTGTGTGTTTAAATGGTGATCTACAAAAAAAATTCTATTTGCATCTGGTATTTGAAACCCAAACCGATTTCCTATTGTGACTATCGTGAGCGGGATTCCCAACTCTCAGCACTGAAAGAGGAGTACCAAGAACGGGTTGAAAACCTGAAAGAGGGTCAACTAAAATTGAGTCAACAAGTGATGTACAATAGAATCTGTTTAGGGAACATGCGCGCTTTTCAAAATCAGATTAAGCAATTGAAAGAGAAAAATAACCAGTTTATTATTAAAGAGGTCCATTCCCAAGCAGATTTTGACCAGGGGCGCCAGAAGTTGAGCGCTATGAAAAAGCAGAGGGATCACCTCAGTGAACAGAATAGCATGCTATGTCAGGAAAAAGATGCCCTGTGTCAGGAAGTGTGCCAGTTGAAGGCAGACCTGGAAAAAGCTGAGTCATGTTTTCAGGAACTGACTGAAATAAAAGTAGAGAATGAAAAATTAAGGGGACATATGAGACAAAGAATTTGACCTAGAGCAGACAACAGATAAAAAATGCAGAGTGAGGAGATTAGTCTCCTGCAAAAGAAGAGGCCTGAGTATTCAGAGAACAAGATTCACAGAAAGGAAATGAGGCCCTTTGTTAGGAGAACAAGGGACTCCGTGGCCAAGTAGTGGCAAAAGGTAAGGTTATAGAACGGAGTCAAGCCCTGGTAGTGGAATACAAAGCGCAGGCCTCTGCATACTACCAAGAAATAGGGGCCGAAAAAGATAAATTAGAGAGATTAGAAAAAGAATGGGTTAGATTTAATCAGGCCTTGAGGAACCCCGAACAGTTAGGGAATGGAAGGGCAACCCCTGATCACGGTGTGATGTCCTCTGTACCAGGGGCCTCAAGCCAATTCACCAGCTTATATGCGCAAGGTGCTGCCAACTTCATGGACCACAAATAGTAGCAGCTCTGAGTCGGAGGGCGAATGGACTCAGGTGCAGCGGAAAAAGAAGGCGGCCAAACAAAATAGAACTCTGGTAAAAAAAACATAATTCTAAAAATGACACTTTACAACAAAAATGCCCATGTACCCAGTCTGGGAGCTTCTGGAGCTGTATGACCATGTCGTCATTTGGCATTAAAAATGACCTTAATTCCATGGAGTTTGTCAAGTGGACATTTTCCCCAGAATACTCCAGCTTCTTTGCTGGGCTGGAGGATCAAAACCATTCAAGATGGTCTACCTACAAGGTGGCCATCTTGAAACACTTCTCCGTGCACCAGAACCCCCAGGAGGCTCGCAAGGCAGCCTACAACCTGCAGTGCAGAGAGGATCAGGCACAGAGAATTTGTGCAAGAATGAAGCAGGCATTTGCCCAAACCTCTAGACGGGTGCGCACAAATAGTAGGGAGTTTATTAGTACTTATTTTCATGCCCTCCCCAAGTACATCATGACACAACTGGTTAGGGACTTCCACGATGAAAGGACCCTGTATTGGGTAATAAAACAGGCTACCCGGATCTACGAAGTCCAAAAGCCAGTGGAAATCAAAAATTCTCCCAAACCAGCCAACACCCCCGCTGCTGCCAAGATGGCGGATGTGGCGAATACCCTATTTTGGACCTCGAAACGGGGGAGCATAAAAAACCCCCTCCCTCTAACAAACCTAATGAGAGGCAGAGAAGAGCCTCTGACCAGTCCCAAGCGGGTGGTAGCCTAGCAGAGTACCCCACAAATGTGTGACCTGACTCTGCCACCTACATTAGTCCGAGGTACAAGAGGAACAGGCCCATCTTGGGTACATATCGAGGGGGGATGCAATCGAGTACGTCCGGCCCCAGAACATTTTCCTCACAACTTCCCTCCAAATTTCTTTTCCACCCTCCAGTTTAAGTTTTGTCTGTCTGTCTGTCTGTCTGTCTGTCTGTCTGTCTGTCTGTCTGTCTGTCTGTCTGTCTGTCTGTCTGTCTGTCTGTCTGTCTGTCTGTCTGTCTGTCTGTCTGTCTGTCTGTCTGTCTGTCTGTCTGTCTGTCTGTCTGTGTCTCTCTCTCTCTCTCTCTCTCTCTCTCTCTCTCTCTCTCTCTCTCTCTCTCTCTCTCTCTCTCTCTCTCTCTCTCTCTCTCTCTCTCCCTCCCCCTCCCCCTCCCCCTCCCCCTCCCCCTCCCCCTCCCCCTCCCCCTCCACCTCCCCCTCCACCTCCCCCCAAGGATGGAGGGCTACAAGGGAAACCCTCAATACCCAATCTACTCTAGGAGAAGGGACAGCTACCCTTCCCGAGAGCAGCAAAGGTTTGATCCTAGATTCCCCACATCAACCCGAGAAGATGTCACAACTGGAGCGCTAGGTCCAGAGCTTGACCCTAGACCTGAGTCGCATGTTGAGGACTCAGCAGAGCCCTCCAATGAACATGGCTGACCAGAACAGCTCAAACCCAGGCTCTGGCACCCCAGAGCAATGACGGGGAGAAAATTCCGACAACCAACAAGTTCCAGGGGAGGAGGCCCGGGGGATGCAAAGCCCTGGGAGGAAACTTCCTTCCTCACCCATGAAAAGCCCCTAGCAACCTCTGAACCTGAGCCCAAATTTCCTACCCCCGAAAAGCTGCAACCTAGGGAACAGAGGGTAAGCAGGAGAAACCAAGAGACAAAGAACCCCCATTTTGTGGAGGAAGTCCGTGGCCTGCAGTTTGAAGGGAAAGAATCCCGGGAGGATTCAGGGAAGAAAGTCTTCTCTTGCAAGGATGGGTGGATTCCTCCAAAAGAAAAATGGGTCCCAAAAGACCCTAACTTAGACAGGGTAGGTATGGCAACTGATCCAGAACCACCAGCTCCTGAACCCCAACCATGTCACCCCAAGTATTCGGAAATAATTGAGGGAACCTTCCCCTAAACTGGTTCATGTGACTGTCTCCAAGAAAAGGGGGACCAACACGGAATCAGGGGAAAAAGGGAATTCCCTAATCCCACAAATCTCAGGGTGCAGATTTTTCTTTACAGATTCCTGGACTCCGACAAAGAACATTTCCCAAGACCACACAGTGTTGGAGTTCCAAATAAAGAAATTAACTTCCCAGCTGGCCCAAATTGCGCATTTCCTTTGCCCCCCTGAGGAGAAAGAAGGCAGATTCTAAGCCTCTGTCAAGGTACAAGGCCTGTGTGCATTTTCAGCGCTGGTGGATACAGGATCCCAAGCCACACTTCTATCCAAAAAGGCATTTGATCAAATCAATTCAAGAAGGGGGGAGAGTCACCAAATTCCCCCCACACCTCTTCCTGGACAACTCCAGAACTTCGACGGAAATTATATTTCCGTCGAGGGGACTGCAGATTTGGAGATCAAAATTGGGCGACATAGGGTGAGACACCTGGTCATAGTCGTCACTCCAGAGGGCACACCTTGTCTCCTAGAGAATGACCTCCTTCGGAGGTTGTCACACCTAATAGACTGTGTGAACAAGGTCCTCTGGACCCAGACTAACCGGCCAATAAAACTAAAACAGAGCATGATGGCACATGTCATATGGTTATGCAGCGATCTGACCAAATTGAATTCCACTCAGGTCCCTGACATCACTGTAATCTCTGTAGGAGAACAAACTGGTGATGGGACCCCTTCTCCATTCTTGAAAATCAACCTTCCTCCCTGTTTCAAGTGGCATTCCACACTGGAGGAAAATACAGTGAAATGTTATACCGATCCACAATTTGAAGAAAACCCAAATCCCATGATAAAAGGTGATGAAAAACAAGCTCAAAGTTTGGCTGATATTCAGAAAAAGGGTGAACAGCTGTTCCTCCCCTTTCAGGTAAATGATGGGTGGATCCTGTTCTCGCCAGAGTATGCCTGAATAATGGAAAAAGCTTCATCAGCGAAGCGTTATTCAGGAAACTCCCAAAAGATCAGACCATTCAGACATTTCAGTTGATTGACAAGTGGAAAATGAGCCTGGAAACTCCCAATTCCAAACATCTCCTGCCTAGCAGGTAAATGCTAAAAACATCCATTGGTGATAAAAGCATAGATCATCATTGTTGGGTTGTGAGAGATGTCCCGTTTACCTTCTACTTAGGCAGTGACATTCTCAATCGATTGTAATTAATTAGGTCCAAATTAATTGCCAAAGTCTGGTCCCGATTGGGGGATAACCCCTTGGGATTTGACAATCCTGAAAAGGCACTTCGGTCAGCTCAACTGCTGCCGTATGCAGTTGAAATTCAATCTGGAGAAGAGGTCACCATACCAGGACTGATCGGACAATTCACCATTCCCCTAACAATTAAGCTTAGACAGAACCTCCAAAACCCGGACACTTATGTAAATTTAAATTATCACCTCCAACAGCAGCCGTTGTATTTGAACCTGACACCACTAGTTGACCTAGAACACGACACCATTTGAATACTGGTGGATAACAGTGACTCTAGGAGTAGCACTCTGGATGCAGACACCTTCATTGGAATGGCGGTTGATGCCCAACATTTCTCCATTGACTTAGGGAATGAGATCATGGGACAGATCCCCAATGACTGCTACGATTGTGATGATGGCTTACCTCCAGAAAAGATTTCCACCCAGCATGGGTGGAATTTCTTGGTGTACTCTTCCTGCCCTTATGTGGGGAGGGGGATGTGACCTGCGACATCAGGAAGGATGAGGTGGTATTTCAGGGCTACGGTGACTGTCATTCCTACTTAAAACCTCCTGTCCAGGCCAACACCATAACAAGGGATCTCTCCACGCAACTGGAGGATACAGTGGAAATTGCAAAACCCAAGATATTTCCAGGCTTCAGGCAGATAGTTGAGGAACGAATCAACCTCGCTGATGCCTGTGAGACCGAGTAGCAAAAGCAGAAGCTGAAACAGGTGTATCTGGATTTTCAAGAAATCTTTGCTGTGGACTCATACGACTTGTTTGCACTGAGATACATTCTACATCCATATCCACGGACCCTGTGATGGCTCCCGTATTTGTGAAGCAATATTGGTTGCCTCTCACGTCTATGGAGTCACTCACGGAGATCATAAAGAACTTAGAATCCCCTGGCATAATTTGTCCAGTCCACATACCTTTAATAACTTGGTACTGGGGATACTAAAACCCAATGGCCAATGGAGTCTTTGCGCAGACCTTATGGAGTTATACAAATGGGTCCACATGTCCCTATGGCCTCTTCTCTACATTGATCAGGGACTGGCCCAGATCCAAGGGTCAAAGGTGTATACCACCACTGACCTGACCAATGATTACTGGACAGTGCCTGTGAGTAGGGAAGACCAGTACAAGCTGGCCTTTACCTTCAGGGGCAGCAGTACATGTGGACCCGAACCCCCTTTGGATATATAAACTCTGGCAACATATTTAACATTGCCTGACTTGGGTTGTAAGTCTAGAAAATATGAGGCTACTGCAAAGAAATGTAGACACACCAGTCACAAGGACTAAATATATAAACAACTGTTTATTAGCACTAGGCCGTCTTGTTTCCTTCATGCATATACAGGCATAGAGGAAGTGAGCGAAAACATGTGTCAGAGAGTCCACTATATACAAATCAGAATAACTTCAAACATTCGTGCTAACCCATCACGTGATGGTTCATGACCTGAAGATGTGGGCAGTTTACCATAGCAACACGTCCAGGAAAACTCTGCGTCATCTTGCAGACAATTTACTGTCTGGGAAGCAGAGCGGAGTGGGGTGTAGGAGTATTTTGTGTTCCTAACACAAGGTAACATTCCTCTGGCTACTTTATCTATGTTATTTCTAGATACCAAAGGTCAGACTGAATTTTCACTTAGTAGTTTGGTCTTTCAAATTAACATGAAGAGAATTGTGCTTCATTTTATTAGTCTAGATGCACATTCATAATTGCTGCGGAACAGGCAAGAGAGCCCATGAAGACAGGGAGGCACCTAATTACAGATTATCTATGTTCGTGCTAGTACTTCAAGGCTGTAAATTAAAGACAAACAAGGAGATCAGCATTTTTAGCATTCCTGTGCAGGGGCAAGCTTTCAGAAACTCTTAACGCGTTCAGAATGAAAACTCTGAAATGTGAGCAAAACCACCCAGATGGTGTTTAGGGAAAACCCTCAATGGCACGGTTCAATGTGGATTTGCTTGGGCCAATATTATAACACAAATTAGACATTTTTTACAAGGTGACAGGGGAAACCTGGCCTATGTAGATGTTCTAATTAAAAGCTCAACCGTGGAGGAACATATAGCGGCAATCTGCTATGTTCTGACCCAGTTGAAGGAAGCCAGAGCAAAACTATCCTTCCAGAAGGCGTAGTGGGGCAATACCCACGTGAACTTCCTAGGGCATGAAATCACCCTGAGGGTCTCAGTCTCCAGACGAATAAGGTGGAAGCCTTATTAAAATTGAAAGACCCCCTGACTCTGCATGAACTAAGAAGCCTTCTTGGACTGTCTAATTATAGTAGAAAGCACATAGAAGACTATACAGAGGTCTTGAGACCCTTGGTCCATTTACTAAAAGCCAGGGTCAAGTGGGAGTGGGGTCCGGAGCAAGCCAAGGCAGTGAAACAACTGAACAGAAGCTTTTCACAAGCGCCTTGTTTAGCTTACCCCGTCAAAAACAAGGAGTTCTTCTTGGAGACAGGGTTCTCAAATAGTTGCTTAACAGCAGTATTATACCAGAAGCACGACAAGGTCAACAAAGTAATCGCCTATGCGAGTAAGACTTTGTCCTCTGTGGAGGAAAAATTCAACGATTGTGAGAAGGCACTCCTGGCAACAGTGTGGGCATTGAAAAATGACTGCCTGTTCATCCATGTGGAGCACATTTTTGTCGAGACTCTTCACCAGCCTTTGCAATATCTTCAAATTGACAGAATGCAGGCAAGGAACGCGAATAATTCCAGAATTACTTCCTGGATTCTGTCCATGCAAGGCTTTCCTGTGGAGGTCAGAAACAAGTAGAGTCCCCTCACACAAGGTTTGGCTGACTTGCATGATTGTGCTCAAGAAACTGTGAAAAGGACGAAAGTCGAAAAACCCAAGACAACATGGAGGTGTACCTGACTTCCATGCACAAAGTCTATGAGGAAGACACATGCCAGGCGATGCCCCCAGTTTGCGTGGATGGGTGCTCCTACCATGTTGATAACAAGTGGGAAAAAGAACTGGTGGCTGGCGTTCGGAATGCCTGGGTGAATGATGCCCCGGAACCCTCTGCTGGGTACAAGATCAGTCCCCGAAGTAGTCAGGTGGCGGATTTGATGTCATCAGGCCATCCTCACTGCTGTGTAGCACCAACTCCATGGACTAGTCATAATCACTGATTCAGATTATGTCAGGAAGCACCTGACAAAGTGGAAAAATCAAGGCATGCTGTGTGCAAACCACAAACCACTCAAGCATGGGAAACTAATACAATCCATCTAATGAGATGACCATCTACTGGAAGAAGCTCAATGGTCATTCCAGATTAGAGGGACCAGACAAAACCGGTAATGACCTGGCTGACAAGTTGGCCAAAACCGGAGCCATCCAATGGAATCTCACAGAGATCGAGTCCCTTTTGGGGGAAATCCAGGTCGCTGCTGTCACCAGATCCCAGACACTTGCCCAAAATGAACTCTCAACTGCCCAGTGGAGTAAGAAGACCCCAGATGCTGATTTGATAACGGCATAAAAAGGGGATCCGATCATTGGGAAATATTATCAACACATTGGAGACCCCGTGATTTTTCCTCTGACTGAAACCAATTGCATCGGGAGAGAGGATCTCAGGGTGTAGATGAAGTTCCCCAAAATGTTCTGAATCCAAAACTATTTGTTGGCACGGAGATCCATCTCTGGATGTGACCAGTGGATGGTACATACCTCATTCCAAAGCCTGATGTTGAGTCACGCCCATGACACGTCCACAGCCGGTCATCGGGGGTTTCATAGAACTTTGGAAATGTTGCAAGAGGTCGCATACTGGCCACACATGGGTCAGGATCTCGACCAATACTTGGAAGGCGTGTCTTTTGTGTGTGCATTTTAGCCAAGTTCTCTCACACACCGAGCTCCCCTACAGAAAAGGGGGATGGCACTGCCTTGGTCAGATTTACAAGTAGATTTCATCGGGCCTGTGATTCGCTCCTCTAGAGCAAACAAGTACATGTTAATTGTAAAATGCTTGTTTACCAAATGGGTGGAATGTTTCCCGGCCCCAAATTGCAAGGCAAAAACAACAGCTGCCCTAATGATAAACCACATCTACTCGCGTTTCAGCCTTCCCCAAAAGATTGAGTCGGTCCGAGGAAGTCACTTTACTAGCGAGGTGATGACAAAGATGTGGGAGATACTTGTGGGCATCCTAAAGAAGTTTGTGGCAGACTCTGGGCCTAGTTGGGACATCCGACTACCGCTTGTCCTGATGGCCATTAGGTCTACACCATCTTCTGTGACAAAAATTTCTCCATTCGAGCTAATGACTGGACAAAAAATGGTGCTACCTCAGCATCTGCTCTAGAGAACGCAAGAGCAGACCCTGATCAACGTGTCCACGACACATGAATATATTGAGAATTTGAGAAAAAACCTTCAGCATGCTTTTGAGTATGCTCAACGAAATCTGGAAGAGTCAGAAGAGGGGATGAAAACCCACTACGATTTGAAGACCACTAAAAAAGAATTTAAAGTAGGAGACAGGGTCTACCTGTACAATTTTCGTAGGAACAAGACCAAGGAGCGTAAATTCCTTCCCTCCTGGCATGGCCCCTTTGAAATTGTAGATAAAATCTCACCTGTCACCTATAAAGATCTGCATCCCTAAAGGAGAACAAGCGGAAGAGAAATTGGTGCACATCAATCAGTTGAACTATCATCCCAGGCAGAACTTGTGACTGATTGAAGAACCCAGTGAGGGTAGAGCCCAGGAATCTTCTGAGGAACAAAGGTAAGGAATTGGAACCTGGATAAAGAAAATCATACATTTACAGGGAGTAGTACAATTATTCTTATTTTAAGAAGATGATGCAGATGTAAAAATTTAAGAAAAAAAATGTGTGTTTGAAATGTACATTTAAGAAAAATGTGTGTTTGAAATGTATATTTTGGATGTGTCTCTCCTGCCGTTTGTTGTCAATTTTCACGATCCTACCTGGGAAAATGGCATTGTATGGTATACTTAATCGCACCGTTTTTTTGGCAGATGAATTAATTCCTTGCCTCTACAGGCCGGAGGGGCGCCGCCGGAAGGGGAGAGGCCCAGGACCCACAACCTAACAGAAAAATAAAAAGCCGAAAAGAGTGGGGACAAACCAGTGCACCACTCCATCAGGACCAGGAATAGAGCAGACGGGCTCTGAACGAGAGTCCTGGAATGAATCCAGGAGCAGGCGCGCTCTAAAGGAAATCCCTTTGACGAACCCAGGCCATAGAGAAATAAACATCCCACTCTCTCCTACCTCTTCGGGGGAATTCTGTGGGGTGAAATAGCCATGAATGCCATAACTAAAGGCTGGGGTCAGTATGAGGGCTCCCTAAAATGAAAAGTCTGCTTTGAATTAACATGGAAATAAGGCCTTGTAATTTCGGAGCGAAATTAGGCATCAAAACTTGGAGAAGCCTAAACATTTTCATTGTCTTACATAAGGGAAAGGCATGAAACAACAGTTGCAAAAAGTCTGACTTTTTTGAGGGGGTCTCAGACTTTTTTGAGGGGGGTCGAGCCCTTGAACCGTGACCAGCTGCACAACTGACTGTTGTCACACTGCAATCACTAAACGAGACACCTTAACCAGCATTCCAGATCCGCAAACCATCACAGACAGCAATTCTCGACCCTGACCCGCCGCGTAGGCCAGCCTGCAGCCGTCTGTCCAGCCTTGCTTGCCGAACTGCCTGCCACCTGATACCTGCAGCTGTCTCCCATCTTGAACAATGTCACAGGAGTTGCAAAGCGTCCTGGAACCGACACGATGCTGTCGAGCATCTAGATCATCTCAAGCACCAGGTACATAGTGGTTTTGTCCCTCTGGACCTTATCCGAAAGCCCCTTGCCCCCTTGGTGCTGAAACCAAATAACTTTTAACAGTTAAGACCGAATGCTTTACCTACTACCCTCCTGTCAGTATCCAGAGCGCACACCTTTCCTTCGTGAAACTGTCTGTTCTCTATGTTCCTTTACTGGGTGCGTTGTATTTTGTAGTGTGCTTGAACTGTTTGTTGTAATGATAATAAGTAGATATTTTTATACAACCTTGACTGGACAGTCCCTTTCATCATTGGGTAATAATTGTATTTTCGCTGTGTTGCAACTTACCAACAATCCACAACCTTGCGGAGAAAAGCCTGCAGTTCCGTCAACGTTACCAACATTGGACAAGGAGGTCTATAATTTACTTGTGTTCTAATCTGTTGGGATCCCTGCTGGTGTACTAGAGGTGTGGGGCTGATTGATGGTTTAGAAACCGATATTCATCCCTGGACCACTGGTGCCCCAGAAATTGACTTGTCACAGGCTCCATTGTGGCCATACAGTGGACCCTTTACTGGCAGGCTTGTTCCATATATTATTTTTGGCACATCACCTTTTCAGACTACTGTAATACTAAAATGATGTGGGTAAATTGGTTTCCTAAAGACAAATCTGCTAGTCACACCCCCCTTTCATAAATGCTCCATTTCAAAATTATAGTGCACTCATGTGCCTTTGCTGTAACCAGTCTCCTGATATCTCCAACACCAGCTCTACAGTGGCACAGAGTAAGTTCCAAGGTTGCATGTGTATTCCTGACAGCTGCTGGAAGACAAAGGTCCTGCATTCACAATTGGCTTTTTAATCTTCTGCACCTCTGATCTAAATTATAATAATTGTACATCTTAGACAGTCTAGTGGTAAGTAAATGTGTAAATATAAGCCATGCCTGGTTGTAGCATGGGGACTGATAAGAGCTGTGTGGTGAAATAGCCCTGGATGCCATAACTAAAGGCTGGAGTACGTATGAGGGCTCCCCAATATGAAAAGCCTGCTTTGAATTAACATGGAAATAAGCCCCTGCAATTTTGGAGCGAAATTAGGCATCAAACCTTGGAGATGCCTAAAAATGTTCATGGTCTTACATAAGGTAAAGACATGAATCAACAGTTGCAAAATGTCTCGGAGAGCTGAAGTCATCTTGTCAGAAAGAGCAGTTTCCCGAATGTTGAATGAAAATGCCAAGATTGTGTGCAAGGCTGCGCTGCAGAATGGAGCTTGTTACAATGACAGATATAATTTCATGTAAAATAAGTTTTTTCCTTTCAGTTAAAGATATGCTCCTCAAAATGTGTGCAAAAGTGTAATAAAGGATCTGGAATTCTGCTCATAAGGATCCCATCACAGAGGAAACCATATTTCACGGAATCTACAAGGAGATGTGAATTGCAGCAGAATTAAAGGTTTCAAGGCTAAATACCCATTGACATCGCAATTGTGCCTTTATAATTAACACTTTAAGCATTCAGATGTATAGGCTAAAGTCTTTACATATATATTTATGTTGCCCTTCTGTGAGCACTGTTTGCATGAAGCTATGTTTGCAAGGATTACATGTTAAGATTATGTGCATTTGCTAAGGTTGGTTAAAAGTAAAATGGTGTTCAGCAGAAGTAGGCCCCAAATCTCGGTCTCTGGTTTCATTTCTCTGCTGTAGGCCCCAGATGTGAAACTAGATTTCAAAGCTCTGTTCTCATGGGAATGAAAGTCCAGTCCTCCTTCAAACATGAGCCCATTCTGTTAAAAATACAAACCTAAGGCTGGTGAAGATCCGCTGTGCAGGAGGACAAGATAAAAAAATTCTCCAGCTCTCCAGTTTTATGACTAAAACAACTTAGGCCGTCATAAAACTGGCCATTAGCCCTTGAAGTCTTGGGCTAATCTAAACACAGGAACTCCTCTTGGCGTCAGAGCCTGCAACAGATCCATTCCAATGGTGGGGGCAGAGCTAAGGAGTAGTTTCACAACCAATGAACAGAATGGGAGATATGCTGTTTATGAGATAACTTTGGCAATATTGATCGTACACTATTCGTGTTAAGATTTCTGAAAAGTTGTCAGCGAGCTGCATCTGGTGAGCCAAAAATTTTGGTGACACCAACAAACCAAAAGTTACGAAGAAAACTTGATGTGGATCTCTGCATACATGTGAGAACCATAGAAATGTGAGGAAATATGTAAAATGTTATCCATATCCCCCGACCAAGTGCCATATTTTTCAGTATTATAGTTCAGGAGGAAATGAGAAAATACTGTAGCTTCGCACCAGTAGGTTGCACAGACACCCGACAAAGTGTATGCGATTCACTGAAAAATGTAGTATTAAGAAATGCTGGCATATGTGTCCTAATATGAAGAGAAAGGACATTGGTTATACAGTGAGATTTGCATGTGCAAAAACCAGACCCAGCCCCCCTGTCCGAGTAGATGATGGATTGGATCTCCTCCCTTGGCTTCCCAAAACACGCCCACATTCTCAGGACCTATCGGCCCACAGATGGGAGGGAACCCTTGAACATGGCCCAATCCATTCTGCTAGAACTATGATACATCAGTAATGTCACTTGCCTTATAAATAAGTCACTACGCCTCAAATCAGGACTCTCCCTAACAAATATTGAGGTGTGCAGCTGACCAAAATCTGGAACCATACTTGCAAGGCGGGGCCAGGAGCTGTAGTAGCTGGAGTGGGACCCTTCTGGAGGACAGAAAGAAGCCTTGACTGACCCCTTGATTGTCCCCGCAGTGATGCTCTGGTGCCCCCCTGAAGTCCCCCAATCCCTCTCCTGTAAGTGTATACATTCCCAGCCATAGATTAAATATGCCCTGTCTTCTTCAGCATTGCCATAGAGATTCCTCCATGGAAAAATCCCCTATCTTCTTTGTTTGTGTAATTCAGTCATTTTCTTAATGAAAATTCCTTTACTTGTCTGTGCATTGAAGTAATTTTCCCATTTGAAAAATCTTTTGTTTGCCTGTGCATTTCAGTCGTTTCCCATTAAAGAATATCCAGTTGCTTGTGTAGATCCCTAGTTAATTTTTTTGCAGTAAATCAATTAACGCCTACATTTATTTCACGGGATTGGGATAGTTGGAATTTGAATCTTACTATCTCTTCCCAGCGCCTTCCGAGTCATTATAGTTATAAAGTGTTCCCAAAGAAGTAATTGCATTGGGAGCTGGAAAACAATTTGTCTGTGTGTTGAAATGGTGTTCTATAAAATGAATTTCTATTTGCAGCTGTCATTTTAAACCCAAACCGATTTCCTATTGTGAGTAATCTCTTTGCCCAGAGCCTACCTGTTATGTGCCTGTCATTTTAACTGAAAACCGATTTTTCTACCACGAGATTCCCCATTGACTAAAGTATGTCTGTCATTTGCAGCCTTAGTAAAAACAAGTGTAATTTGCATTTTCTTTTTCCTGGAAATGTAGCTTACCCTTTTAAAAACCGTTTTTCCTGATTTGTTCCTCTTCCCCTACTGAAATCTGAGAACGAATTTCCAATTGCATTCCCTTTCCATTTGCATAATGTGTTGCACATGCTAAAATCGATTTTCCTCTTGTGTGCTGGCTAGTAGGTTCTGATGCCCTATTCGTCTCCTATGAGTAAGCAGCACGAAGTACCTTGTGTGCCGGCCAATACCAGTTGTCCTAAGTAAAAACCCATTTTTCCCTGGTGCAAAAAA
The DNA here is from genome assembly GCF_040938575.1 of Ambystoma mexicanum. Classification (NCBI taxonomy): domain Eukaryota; kingdom Metazoa; phylum Chordata; class Amphibia; order Caudata; family Ambystomatidae; genus Ambystoma; species Ambystoma mexicanum. Next base: position 224,927,384 of record NC_090939.1, on the reverse strand, counting down.
AACAAACTGTCCCATTCATTGCTGGCTCCCCATATTGTTTCTAAAAGCCCCACTGAAAATACGATTTTAATTGTGTGTTCCCATTCCTTGCCACTGCCTTCCCATCAAAGGCAGACACGCCTAGTGGCGGTCTAGGGGGGTGAGGGCTGCTGGGACGCAAGAATCCTTTGTGTGTGCATGCACTTTCCTGGGGGTCGCATTCATTTCATGGTGTTTTCAAATGTTATGATGGTCTTGGTGAGAGAAGTAAAAAAGTAAAACCTGGTGCTATAAATGTTTGAGTTTTCTCAGTGTGCCACTTGAAAGGACTAAGTTTGCGTTGCCAAACCTTGGTGGCTATTGAAAACGTTTGTTCAATTTTCCCATTAAATCATAAATTAATAACTTATTCATAACACACCGGCCTGGTTCCTGGTCTACTGTGACATGGGGTGCTTGTGGAGGGTTCAGTGCGAGACAGGTTGGAGGCCTCCTTAAAAAACGAAGCGGGATTGTAAAAATAAAAAGCAGTTTTATTGTGCGCCACATTCACTGCAGGGGAAAAAGATCCCGGACTTGCTTCGGCTGTACAATATATCATGACAGAGCACACAAGATATTCCCCTTTACCTCTCCTAAAAAACACCTTTTAAACTTACCTCTTCTACATTCACTTCGTCAGACATTTACTTATTCATGCATTTACTTCTTCATACCTTTACTTCATCTGCATCTTTACATTGTCAAGGTAGCAATGGATATGGTAATGTTAGCTGTAAATTTAGGGTTGGAGTCAAGGAGGGGCTATGGGGAAGAATGTGGGTTAGAAAAGAAGGGGTTAGAAGTGAAAGACGGAAGAAGTAAAGGTATGAAGAGCTAAATGTGACAAAGTGAATGTATGGCACAGTGAATGCAGAATAAGTAAAGACAAACAGCCGCACACCATTTTGAAGCCACAGCAATTTGAAATCACACTAGGGCCAGCTCTTTCAGCAGGGCCCTGCTATGACAGGACTGATGTATATTGGAGTCTGGCCCGACTGTCTCCACAATGGCTAGGTGTAACAATAGCCAAGATACTACCTCTTAACAAGGTTAACAACCTGTCCTGGGGCACAGGAACATACCCCTAGGAGGTCGCCTGTGAAATTATGGCAGTGCTGAAAGGCAGCACTGCCAAAAACCACTCTCACACCAGGGTGAGGACTACTTGAGTCCTGTTGACGTCAGCAGGAATGGTAAGAGATTAGGTTAGAGACGCCAGAAGAGAGGTGGGCTGAGAGAAGGTTGCCATTATGTTAGATTCTATCAGGGATCTCTTCCTGCCCCTCCATTTCCTGGTGACAAGGCACCCTGGGTGTGATATCATAAGTTAAAGGGCACCTGTTACAACAACAGGGAGTGAACCCCTTACAACAGGCTTGCTTTTGGCCAATCTCTTATGACATTTTGCCTTTAAAAGGAGAGGGGCACCCCCCTCATTCTTTGACTCATCTTTGGACCATCAAGTAAAGGAGGCTACACTTTCAGAGCTCTGTGTTGGGAGTGAAATCCATTCCAAAGTCCTTTGCCATAAAGATGAAGACAAAAGACATCCAAGGCAGAGGAGAGCTCTGTCCCCTAATCAGTGCCAGGAAACAGTGGGTGATTGCTGCATCACTGCAGGCTGCTCTGGGAGCAGGCTCCTGTTCACTGGCGATGAAGGATCCCCTGTAGGTACCAGCCAAGCTCTCTGGAGTGGCAGTGTAGAACAAAAGGAATCGCCTTGTCCTGGAAGTCCTGGATTGGGACTCTCAGCAACCCCACAAAAACAGAAGCAGATGGAATCTTGATTTGCAACCTCCAGACACCTTTGAGCTGGATGGAACGTGCTAGACGTCCTTGAGCTACCGCAGGTCCAGCAGTTCTGCTTTTCGCAATCTAATCAAACTTCAAACCGCTGGCTGTATCCAAAGCCATACAGAAGCCGGCTGGACCCACTGCTGCAGAACGTATCAAGCAACCAGACTGCAGGTTTAACCTTTGTGGGAACAACCGATTCAAGCGCTAATTCAATCTGCTGCAAGCCACTGAATATGAAATCTCCAGTGCTGACTTGTCCTGGCAAAAGCCATTGTCTGTCTCGCCACCAACTTGACCTCTGCTCAAACTGCTGGAAAACCTCATACTGCCATGTCTAACACCGACTCGACCTTGCATAAACCTCTACAATGAAACGAACTTGATGCCGACCGCCAGTGGTATCCCATCGACTCAAAACATCTCGACCTCGGCTCGACTGCAGCTAAAGCAGCAAGAAGCCTGGTTCAATGCAGTCAACCCCTCCAACCCACCCCCAAGAAGAAAAGAATAAGGTACTATGAAGCTAGCCTGTCCCCGGGTGCACTTTTGGGACCATAATACTTAACCCCCTTTCTGTACCTTGTTTCTTCCAAGAACACTAAACACTGACTGTTGCCTAATCTGATTGCCTGAACGCTCCTACTCATCTACTCAAAAAAAAGTCTGCATCCTTTGTGTTTTCTTTTAAAGGGATGGTTTGTTCTAGTGTTTCCCAGTTAGTTGATTGCATTTTTATTTTTTAATTAAAATTCTATATTTTTATAGAACCTAGATTGGGCATTCTTTTATACTAGAACCATTGTACTTAAGCTGCTTGGATCGCCATTGTTATCAACTGGCACCCCGCTCAAGAGTATAGCTTGCCCTAAGCTTACGTTACCAAAATAGGCAAACGAGGTATACCCGTCAGCGGTGTCTGTTTTACCTTCATGACTGTGATGGCTTCTGGTTTAGTAATAGTGTTGGGCTGAGTAGGTGCGTTAGCCTCTACTCATCCCTGTACTCCTGCAGAGCAGTAGTCATTTCGTCACAACTACTGATCCCGCTTCCCCCTTCTATTGCTTGTGCAGTAGTTTGCCCTTCCATCTTCCTTTGCTTCTTCAGAGTGGGTGGAAATCAACTCAGCTCTGCTCTGTAACTGGGTAAACATTTTGGCTTGACTCTCTCCACCCACCGGAGCATTAACAAAACGTCTCCTCCCTGCAGGAGATGTGATGTGGTCACAGTACTGCTAGTCGAGTCACGTGACCGCGGCCATGAGAAAAAACACCATTCTCGGTCAACAATTATCACATGCCCCGTTTAGTATGATCCCTGCTCCAATCCCGATCACATAATGCCTGGATCCCCACGTACCACACTTTTCTAAGTACAACACCTCACGTTCAAGAGGCTCCTGCTACAGAAAGGCCAGCTCAGCAAATGAAGTGCTTGCATCAGACATGTGTGCATTACCTGGGGTGACCGCGTCAGATCCCAGCAAGTGGCTCAGTGCTTCATTTAGAAGGGTTATGTACCGAGTACTAAAGTGGGTTATATTAACACATTCTATGCAGGCGGAAAATGCCATTGAGCTAATGGGATGTTTAAATGAGTGAGTGAAGCGCCCAGGGACCACTTTCGGGTGGTGACGGTGCGCGGTACAAATACCATAAACATTAAGTGTGTGTGCATGTGTGTGCATGTGTTTGTGCGTGTGTGCACGTGCTTATGTGTAATGCTGGGCCACCTCCATTTTATACTTTGGCCCCACGGCAGACAACCCTTGGGGTTGAACGGAGGGGGCGGAGCCTCCATGTTTGAGCCACCCAGCTTGTAAAGTGTCTCCTCCCATCACCAGTTACCCCAACCCCCAAATGTAGGTTTCGTTCTGTACCCGATTGTATGTATGGTTACTCTACCTAGACATGTGAGCAATATGGCAAAAGACACTCTATAGAACATGATCAAATAATATCAATATTAATACTTCTTTTGTAAAGCACTCTGCTGTTCCTTGAACCAAGGTCTGAACTACACGAGATGAGTAAACAATGAAATCTGCCCTCGGGGCACAGCACATGCTGTGCAGTATATTGAAAGCTAAACCACCTCTGGACAGGGAATATTTTATTTTAGAGAGAACTGGTCATCTTTAAAAGCTATGTAGTGACAATGAACTCTAAAGTGTTCCCCAACGTGAATACAGTTGTGTTTACAATGTATCGGAAGTGCGCTACTTTCGAGTGTATAACTGCTATAAAACCGCATCTGCTGTAGCCAAGAACAAGGTCACCTTGGAGAGAGTGGCCAGTTGTCTCCACTTGCTTCATGGCTGCTTCTGATTGCACAGCTTCAGGTTCTTCGCGCGTGCTATTAGGCAACCACACTCTTTTGACATCATGTCAAAGCTGCAAAAAGGCTTCAGTCAATATCTGGCAATTATGGGCTGGTGTGAGCGATCATCTTGAAATCCGTGTGACAAAGGCTTAGGCAACTCGTGCCAGAGAGTGGAAAAGTCTAGAACGTGGGGAGAAGCATAGCCGTGACCAGCCATGCAAAGTTGGCGAATGTTTGCTTTTACATGTCAGGTGCCCTTTCGGCGACTCGTCAGCAGGACACATGTCACAGTCACATCTGAACCCCAGGCGTGTGTGAAACGAGACCGGGACTTTGCACGGTCACTCCTTATTCTAAGAATTACACGGCAGCCAAATACTGCAAAGCCGCTGCCTTTAAAGAGGAATGAGTATTTTGAAGGGGCACGCTGCACGGGCGCAGCCATGTGGTAATTTGCCAGAGACCAGCGCTGGTGACAACAGTGTCAAGGCTGCCGAAGTTAATACGTTCTGGTGGGTGGACTATTTGTGCTGGAAACACGGGTACTTGAGGCGAATGATAAAGACGGCGAGATTTTAATTGTTGACAATGTAATATTTTAAAAACGCTAAGCTTGGCGAGAGCTGTATATTACCCTACATGCCATTTTTGACTTGTTTAACGTGAAGACACCCCTCCTATGCCACCGAAAGTCGGTGCCCTGTAAATGTTGTTTGACACAGCGTCAGGAAGAGCGCAGATTTCTCAAACGTTGCAGAATTATATTCTCCATAGATCGTGTTTTCCTTAAAATAACTACATAACAACTACAAAACATACTACTCTTACGTCCTGTGCCCTTTCCTCCCGACTGTATGGGCGTTCCTTCCAAGTGACGGGAGATGGAACCTTTTTCACCAGAAAAAACCACCTTCCCCTTTAAATTTAGAAGCGCGCAAGGGGTGTGGCCCAGGGAGCATGCGCTGCCCTGACTCCGCCCGCCGGCACCACACTTCAGTCCCCTTTTCCGCGTTCACGGGAACGGGCCGAATTCACCAGCGCTCCTGGGTTTGGCTTCGGCCATGTAATTCCACGCGCGGATACTTCTCTTTGTCTTTGTCTTTGTCTTTTCTATCTTTCAGGTACTCGGTCCTCAGGCATCACGCTCCTCCCCGGCGCATGTCGACTTCTACAAGGTTCAGCAGGTGTCCATCCTGCAACAGGCTCTTCCCAACGTCAGACCTCCACGCCCTCTGTGCCTACGTTGCCTTGGCACAGACCACGGTTGGCAATCATGTTTGGCGTGTGACTCGCTGTCCTCGAAGGCGCAGAAGAACTTACTAGCCAGGTGGAGGGAGCTCTTCCAGAGGTTGCCTCCACAGGATCTCAAGAACTTCATGACGCATCGAACCAGGCCCAAGGTAGGGCCTATATTCTCCATCGCACCCCGCAAGGGAGACTCCTTCCCAGGGACTCTCCCGCGCGGGAGGGACCGATCAGGTCCTTCTACCGGCACGTGCACTGAGGCTGCTTCAGCTACCGGCCTTCGGCTCGAGGGATCCTCAGATCTTCCCGGGCGCAGTGTCGAGGGACCGGAAGGTTCTTTAACCGGGTCTACACCCGAGAGGCCCCGCCCTCTTACCGGCACCATGGCTGAGGGGCTACCCCCCCTAATACCAGCAATACATCCGAGGGGGCGCCTAAACGCAGCTCTAACGACCTCTGCCTAGGCCTACCGACACCTACCGGGCCTAGGCCCAAGGAGCAGGGTAGGCCTCGTGATCCACACGCAAGAGTCTTGGATGAGGCCAGGCCCAGCGGGCTGAACATCACGTCACAGGCACATGGAAGGCAGCTCGACAAAATGGCTGCCGCGCCAGAAAGTGGCACATGTCCGACGCCATTCCAGGAATTCAGCGAAGAACGAGTGTCGAGGTGGGACTGGCCTCAACCAGGTACGTGGCCTACAGTATACCCCTCAGTTGCGCAAGGCGGCTTTCCTTGGCGTCCATATGGACAGGGTACGCAGCGGCTCCAGCAGCTCCCTGCTACCCCGTCGGCGCCACCTCTTTGGCCAGTGAGGAGGTGCTCTTTGAGAAGTTCCTCAGCCTAATGAAGTCACCTAAGATGGGAGTTATCATCAAAGACGCCATCAGGGAAGTCATTCCCGCCATGCTAGCGGCACCACAGACGCCACCATCGGGCCGCCAGTCCTGGGTGCAGCCGCCTCCTCCGGCTCCACAGCCAACTCTGCAACCTCCGCCGCCTCCTCAGCCTCCGGCTGCGGTCCCTGTACCCCAGCCTCCAGCACCATCTATTCCTCCTCCTCCACAGGATGCTCCAGATCCGCAGGATACAGACTAAGAGGAGGCTCTGGACACACCATCCTCAGCTAAGGCCTTCCACGAACATCTTGCTGGGCTGGCGGAGTACCTGGGCCTGCCCCAATCCGAGGCTGAAGTCCTCACGCCACGACCCTCTGCCAAATCAGGGATTCCTATGCAGACCGATGTAGACTCCCTGGCCAAAAAAGGTTGGCTCAGACCCCACTCTGCCCGGCCAGTCAATCGACGCCTGGAAGGCAATTACAGGCAGGTGGAGGGGGGATAGAGTCTTGCTGTCGGCCTATCCTCAACCACACTCAACAGTGATTGCGGGTGCGTCACTAAACTCCAAGTCTCAGTCGTCCTCGGCCTCTTCCTCTGCAGCGCTGCTAGGCAAGGAGAACATCATCCTGGAGACATATGGCAAGAAGTTCTATTCCAACGCCTCGTTACATCTACGTCAGGCCAACGCCGATGCCATGCTGGCTGCCGCCAACCAAAGATTATGGCGGGAAATTGTGGACTTCCTCCCGGAACTCCCAATCCACAGCCAATCATGCTTTAAGGCAGGGCTAGCAGAGGCCAAGCTGGTGGCGCATGACCTCATGGAATCCACAGTGGCTCATATCGACACCTCAGGCTGTGCCATCTGTATTGCCACGGACATGAGAAGAACAGCCTGTTTCAGGGCAACAAAACTCAACCCGGATGTCCAGGAGCGCATTCTAGATCTACTGTTCGAAGGGGGGGGGGGACCTCTTCCACTCCTCTACGGACGAGGAGTTGGACAAAAAGAAAAACAGCTCTCAAACTGCAAAGTCTTTATCCATCCTGCCAAAGACCATGCCAAAATCGTGCACCTAATATCAGCAGCGCTCGGAAAAAGGTTGTACATATGGAGGGTTCCGCAGCTTCCAGGAACGCAGATCCAGGCAGCCGGACCGCTTGCCATCTCAGAGCCGGCACAAGCAACAAAAATGGGGCCGGTGGGGGGACCAAGGGCTTTTTCCAGTCCTCTCCTCAGCGACAGCCTCCAAGGGAAAGAAGGCATAGCACGCCCCTTCGGGTCCACGTGTCTCCGGTGGGGGGCAGGCTTGCTCTCCATACACATTTCTGGCGCCAGAATTTCATGGACCCCTGGATCCTCTCTGTAGTATCCACAGGGTACCGTCTTCCTATCCCAGCCTCTCCCTCCCTCCCTCCCTCCTACCCTCCGCTCCCGCAGGTTGGGACAGCAACTCTTATGGCGGAGAACCGGTCGCTCGTAGAGAGCCAGGCAGTGGAGGAAGACCCAGCCTCCCAGCGAGGCTTTGGCTTTTACTCCAGGATTTTTGCCATTCAGAAGAAGAACCAGGCGTGCCTCAGTTGTGCTAGACCTTTCCACCCTCAACCTCTCCTTACCCCTGCAAAAATTCAGGATGGTTACACCTACTTTTATAGCGGAGACAGTGGACAAGAGAGACTGGATGTGCTCCATGTGTCTGAAGGACGCGTACCTACACATCCCGATTTGGCAGCCCCATCGTTCTTTCATACGGTTCAGGATTATGGCCTACCATTTTCAATGCAAGGTCCTGCCTTTTGGCCTGAACTCAGCCCCCAGGGTTTTTACCAAACTCATGAATGCCGTGGCGGCCCTCCTCAGAGCGCAGGGTCTCCACATCTACCCTTACCTCGAAGACTGGCTTGTCAGGGCTACATCTCCGGAAGTGGTTCACCACTCGTCCCATGCCATATGAACACACTACACAATCTGGGCCTCTCGCTCAATCTCAAGTCACAGCTGCAGCCCACACAGACTCTGACCTTCCTGGACCTCATCTGGGACACGTGCTCTGAGAAGGTCTTCCCGTCGGAGGACAAAATCTCGGCCATCAAGAAGGCCACCGCCCACTTCCTCAGCAGAGAGGTGACCCAGGCATGGTGGTAGCAACATCTCCTGGGTCTACTGGCAGTGGTCCTATTAGCCGTTGCGCACATGAAACTAAGGATGAGGAGGATTCAGCTGCACTTCGCTGCCTCATGGAACCAGGAGAGGCGCCCTCAATCCGAGATGATCAACGTCCCTCCATCTCTCCACCCGGACCTAACATGGTGGTCCAGGGACTGCAACCTACGGACGGGCAAGCCCTTTCGGCCGCCCTCCCCGCAGGCCACCATCACCACAGACTCCTTGCTCGAGGGCTGGGGAGCCACCTTGGACAGCCTCTCACGCCACGGCACCTAGACTCGACAGGAGCAGGAATACCACATCAATTGGTTGGAGCTGAACGCCATCTGACTAGCGCTCAGAACCTTCCAACCACTTCTCAGGGGCAAGGTTGTCCTCATCCAGACAGACAACTCGACCAGCATGTACTACGTCAACAAGCAGAGAGGCACCAGATTCCCTCCTCTGTGCAGCCTGGCTATCAACATGTGGGAGTGGGCCCTGGAAAATGACATTTACCTCAGGGCAGTCCACCTCCCGGGGGAATCCAACCTAGAGCAGGACAGGCTCAGCAGGCTGGGAGCGGTCAATTACGAGTGGCAGCTAAACGACCTCGTTCTTCAAGAGATCTTCAGCAGGTGGGGTCACCCCCAAATGGATCTCTTTGCCACCCAGCACATCAAGAAGTGTCCCCCGTTCACATCCTGGCAAGGTCAGGGACCCGGTTCACTGGGCGACGCATTTCTCCTCCAATGGACAGGCATGAAACCCTACGCCTTTCTGCCCACTCTCCTGATCCACAGGGTAACTTGCAAAATCAAGGAGTCTCGCCGACTGCTCATCATTCCGATAGCTCCATGGTGGCCAGCCAGGCCATGGTTTTCAGAGCTTCTCAGCCTCTCGGAGGTTCCCCCGATACACCTTCTGACGAGCCCAGCACATAGTCTGGCGCAGCAGGGGGGTAGAGTCATCCACCCTGCCCCAGGGAAACTTGCCCTTGCAGCGTAGTACCTGAGCAGGTAACGCTTCGGCATCTTAGCCTCTCACAAGCCAACCTGGAGATCATACAGGGTGCCAGGAGCAAGGCCACCAGGGCCCAGTACAAAAGCAAATGGACCAGATTCTGCAACTGGGCAGACTCCAAGGGTATCGACCGCTTGGCGTGTACTTTGGACAACGTGCTCTCCCTTTTCGGCGCACCTCGCTCATTCAGGCGTGCAGGTGGACACCTGCCGCACATACCTTGTAGCCATTGGGGCTTATAAGAACTCGGAGGAGGGCATTTTCTCCTCCTCCAACCCTATAGTCCAGAAACATCTGATGGGTCTCGTTAGGCTCTACCCGCCCGTCAAGAGACTCCACCCTGTGTGGCACCTTAACAGTCTTGGACGCCCTGGTACACAAACCATTCAAGCCAATGGCGTCCTTGGACATCAGGCTGGTCACCATCAAGAGGGCCTTACTAGTCAGTCTTACCTCGGCTTGCAGAGTTAGCGAGATCCAGGCGCTGGTCGCCTCTGAACCATATACCACCTTTCACAAGGACAAGGTAGTCATGCAGACACACCCGTCATTTCTGCCCAAGGTTCTGTTGGCGTTCCACTTGAACGAGGCAATAGTCCTTCCTACATTTTTTCCCGATCCCAAGGACAAAGCACAGAGGGTGCTGCATTGCCTGGATGTCAGGCGTGCCCTAAAATTCTACTTGGATAAGACGAAGGGCTTCTGCAGGTCGGACACCCTTTTTGTCAAGTTCGGAGGCTCAAGACCGGGCTATCAGGCCTCTAAGGTTTCCATACCCCGCTGGATGGTCTCTGCCAACAAAGAAGCGTACGAGGCCAGCACAAGCCACTTCCGGCCAACATGCATGCCAACGCAGTCAGGGCCAAGGCAACGGCCATCGCATTCCAGCTCCATGTCCCTTGGCAAGTCATAAGCAGGGCGGCCACTTGGGCCTCTTCCTTGGCTTTCTGTAAGCATTACTGTTTGGATGCCAGCTCTAGATCTGATGAGGCCTTCGGACAGGTAGTTCTCAGGAACCTATTTGCTTAAGGGGGGTCTCCTCTCCACCTTGGGGCTACATTCAGTTGTAATCGCCCATATAGTATAGAGGAAAGGGGACAGGAAATAAGAGTAATTATAAGTTACTCACTGTAGTGACTAACATACTCTTAGTCCATAGTCCCCTTTCCTCCATACGTCCCACCAACCTCCCCCTAATATTACTGGTGTCATTAGGCAATGTTACATCTATTGTCAACGTGTCAATGGGGACTGAGGTGTGGCACTGGAGGGCGGAGTCAAGGCAGCGCATGCTTCCTGGGCTGCACCCCCACATGCCTATAAATTTAAAAGGGAAGAAAGTTTTTTCTGGTGAAAAAGGGTCAGTCTCCCGTCCCTTGGAAGGGACACCCATACAGTATGGAGGAAAGGGGACTATGGACTAAGAGTACGTTAGTCACTACGGTGAGTAACTTATAATTTCTCTTTGTTGCTAAAGCAGTTCGAACAACGTGGCAGCAGACAAAAATGGGTTAAGTAAACCGAGCGAGGTGGACGGACGAACAGGAAACACATGCGCAATGTGTAGAGCTGCCCTCTTCTCTGTCTAGAATAGATCGACCTGGATTCCCCAGAGACGTGTCCGTGCACCTGGGCCAACACTAATCCAATATGATTCGGATTTCACTACAGAAAGCTGAAGGGCAACTCCAAGGCCCCTTGTGTGAAAGAGGTAATGGCATGCTGGACTACAATTAGGGTGACCAGACGTCCTGGATTTGCCGGGACTGTACCAGTTTTTGGTACTCTGTCCCCCTTTCTCAAGATCATATTCCCCTTGGAAACTGTAGCGGTCCCAGTTTTTGTAATAGGTCTTCATATTGGGCAGACAGGAATGCACAATCTCACACAGGAGAAATGCTGAATTGAACAACTTAAGATAGTGTTTGTTTGTGATAAATTAATTATAATATGTGTTTCTTTGAACAGTAACACTTAAACCCCCTTCTCCTCCAAACGCTACTGAAGTGTAGTGCCTTGACAGCCACTTTCAAGAGTTAGTCCTACTTTTATGTTAGTTGTCGTATATCGGTTTTTTACTTTTTAAATCTGGTCACCCTAACTACAATGCGTTAAGGATTGACTGAGTACGTTCATTTGCAGGGAGCCTACGTACACACGGATTTAGTTGACTCCACAGTTGGAACACAAACAATTCCGTAAAGGAAGGCTGAATAATACCTTCAGTAGAAGCTGGACAGCCTTGGGAAACGATGATGTTAAAGTATGTAGGACCCTCGAAGGTTTTCCCATCTATCCTGCTATTAGAGTGGCTAAGTAAACTCATAAAGCAAATAGCTTGATCTGCATAGAATCTGGCGGTAAAAGAATGCACTGGCGCAAGGATGCTGCAGGAAATATGGAATGTAATACACCAGGGTAGTCAGTACACGAAGCACCACATCTGAGCTGCACAAAAACAACAAATACGTTTCCGAGAGGCGGAAGGTCATTGCATTTCTAAAAACAAGCGGGTATCGACATGAATACACTCAACAAGATGCATGACAAGAAGACCACACAGAACAAACTAGAAGTGCTGATGAACGATAAACAGCAGCAGCGCTGGGGCAGAAACATAGATCCCACATACATGTCACTCGCTCTGTAAATTGATCAAGCAACCCAGAGTTTGGAAAGCAGGGTTCCCTGTGCAAGAAATAAAGAAGTCAACTACTTGCCCTGAAATCAATCACTCATCCGACTATTTCCCAAAGCAGCCAACCACCAAGTGGTACCAGGTTCCCACCACATGGTGTCTTACCATCGCACCAGCCCTGCTTAAAACATTCTCCGTCTATAACACCCAGAGGGTTCTGATGAGCAAATGTCCCTCCCATGTGCAGTCATGACACGAGCAAGTGGCCATGCTTCTTAGATCCTGCAAGGTAATACTGGTGTTCCTGGAAGAAGCCTGAAAAGTTTAGATATGGGGGCCAACAATGACAGGATGGCTACCAGAATACGTGAATGAATTCTGTCAGTCAATTGGGGCCAGTCCCGCTTTCATTCTTTTGCTCTCCTTGGCCCCAAAAACAGGAACTCTCCAACTCTTTCTCTCTACTTTTCTTCCACTCCCTCGATGCCGTACCTGTATGAAAGTCTTTCTGGTAACTTGGTTCAGCATAGTGAAATTAGTTTCCTCTTCATTTTTATCTACTTATTTATTTACATTTTATTTATGGGACATTTGTATGGCGCCTATACACAGGTGTTTCCAGGCGTCACAAGACAAGGAGGTGGTAACGGGGGCTAGAGGGCCCTGGGAAATCATTGAATACAACAGCCAAGCACGATGACCTTGCCCTTATATTATCCTCATCTTTGTACCGCTTTATATTTTGCATTGCACTTTGGCAAAATCTCTTTAGAAAAAATATCCAGGACCCAATGTCCTATAAAAAGAAGACCTACTAGAAACGTCCAAATCGTCCTGACATCTGAGCACTATCAAGGATGGAAGGGGCCTGACAATCACCTAACAAGGTGAGAACAGGAAGTTGCTCACTCCTCCCGTCTCACCTTTGATGCCAATCTTCAATTCCTGTGCCCTCCTGAAGCAGAAGCCTCGTTGGACCCTGCCCCTACACTGACCACCAACCACAAATGGGAAAGAGAACCTGTACGGAGGCACACTGGAAGCTAAGAGATCCTGAAGGTCTGTGGCTGCCAAAGACAGCAACTGAACCATCAATCAATGTAGCCTGCTTTACCCCCGATATCATCCTGACATGTTCACCATTTGACGCTCGTTTTCATCCAACCATCACTGGAGCAGCACCTCCAGCAGACTGGACTAGTGTGCAATGTGGCCTGCCGTCTGTGGGCCCCCTCCCTTGGTCGCAAGCTGCTCCTACACTGAAGTAGCAAGGTCCTAAGGTTGTGGGGGATTAATCCAGCAATTTCCATCCCAGGGACCTCCTCATTAAAACCTCACTAAATCGGACCCTGGTGAGCCCTACAATCACATGTGAATTAAAGGTTGAACCTAACGCTGAGGGCAGAAGAAAATAAAACCTTTCTTACCAAAGACTTGGGAATGTCACCATTTTGCCATACCTTTAACTGTACCTAAGGAATACAAATACTTTCTCTTTTAAAAGTAAGGTAAACTGCATTCTAGAACTGCTGGCTTCAGGGAAGGCAGCTTGAGAGCTGTGCTCGTGAGTCTCCGGATTTACCTTCTCAAATTATGGAGGACTCTGCCACTTTGGATGTTTCCCAGCCAGCTAAAAAGGCAGAAAGGAGAAGATGGGGACACTGGATCAGAGATGGGAAGATAGATTTTTGGAGCTGCTGACAAGGGTCACTGCAGACATTGCTGAGATGAAGGCAAAACCTTCTGCTTCAGATGAAAGGTTTCAGGAGTTATCTGCCATGGTTGTTAATGTTGAATCTCATGCAAGGCTGATGGAAGAGAGGGTTCAAGCAGTGACAGACCAGGGCAGAGACTTGAAAATTTAGAATAACAAGCCGACTACCAAGTTGTCTGTGAACAAGAGAAACCTTTTAAGAAGGATCAATATTGTAATTGCTGGAATACCTGAAAATGCTGAGCGTGGTAATCCGACAGTTTTTATTGAAGAACTTGCCAAAAATACTTAATTTGGATCACCAAAATATCTCTGGAAATAGAGCGAGCACATAAGACTGTTAGGACCCAAACCTGCAATGGGACAGAGGCGAAAACATTTTGTAGTCAAATTCCTGTGCTTTCCAGTTAAAGAGCTCATACCAAAAAAGCTTGTGAACTGGGAAATAATGCGTGGGAGAGCAACAAGGTGATGTTTTTTGCGGACCCAAGTAAGGATATCCTGGAAAAAAAAGTCATACTTTTAACCTGGTGAAAGACAAAGCTAGAAGCAAGCATTCAAAATGACATATGCTGTATCCTGCAGTTTTCAGAGTGTTGGTGGATGGGCAAGTTTACTCTTTTTCGGATCATAGAGGAGCTGAAGCTTTCCTGTCTGATCAAGACTGCGAGCCAATAGAGGCTGCCTCAACTACCAATAAGGTTTTACGTGCAACAAGGAGGAAAAAGCAGTGAAACCTTCAGTGTATTTTAATTTTCATTGGCAGTGTTGTGCCATTTATTCTTATTATTACATTTAATATGCATTTTTTTGATTTTTACATTATATTGGGATCGAGCCCGATCTTTGTTTAGAAGGTTGATGTTTTTAATTTTTTTTTAAAGCACTCGATCCGGCATTCTGCGGATGGTACTAGAGAAATGCACCTGATAATGTGAACCGGCGTGCTGATGTTATACAGCTGCTAACAGATCTCCTGTGTGAGGAGAGAGGAACGTTAGCGGAAGCGGTAAATGGATAAATATAAAAGAACGCGACGGTGCAGATAATGGAGGGCTCGGTATGGCGCTCACCAGAGCGACCTGCTGCCTCATACGAGCTATGAACCCTTTGAGGTGAGAGGGGCACTGCGCGTGTAATGAGATGGACACAGGTAAGATAGGAATGGAATTTATACAGTGCAATAGGAAATGGACTATGAGCACAAACAGCGGAAATATTAGTTTCATGTCCAATGTGGGGGTTGAGAATTGCAGCTTTTAAGGAACCAACAGTGATGATCGGAGGAGTGCAATAATGTACAATATATGGCTGAGCACTCTTCGTGTTGTCTGTAGAAACGCTATGGGGAGCACTGTATTAGAGACATTTTGACTGGGAACATTTTGAATACAGTACGGAAATCCTCAGTGGTTAATAATGCTATGCTGGTGTTTGGATTTCTCCAGCGGGGCATCTACGTGGTTCTCTTCTTTTCCTTAGTGATAGGGAAGGTAGGTTTTTTTTCAGGTGAAGCAGAATCCCCCCACCCCCGATAGTTTTAAAATTTGGGGTACCTCAAGGGGCCTGTTTATCACACTGTATATATAATATCTTCACTGTTCCCTTCTTTCAATACCTTGATTCCAATAACATAGAATTTACCAATTATGCAGACGATTCTCAGTGGCCGATACCTCTTACTGGTAACTAGGAGCATGATGAAGATCATCTCAATAAGGTCTTTGCTAGTGTGGGACACTGGATGATTCACAATAACCTTGTTCTTAACAAAGACAAGACAGAGCTCATGGTTCTGGCCTCCCAACACCTAATAAAATATTTGGGTGTAGACTATGAGAGTTTTAGTCTCAACGGTACTAATATTTTCACCCAAACAAAGGTCAAAACCCTGGGAGTAGTGTTGGATTAGCACTTCACTATAAAAGAGCATATTAGCACCATCGTATCATCTTCTGCATATTACATTAAACTCCTGGCACATCTGCACCCGTTCATCAGTCAACAGAACGCGGAAACTATTGCTAGAGCAATAGTGGGTGCTAAAATAGATTATTGCAGCAGCCTCTTGATAGGCATCAACAAAGGAGATTGTAAAAGATTACAAGTGGTGCAGAATAGCGCAGTGAGAATGGTAACTGGGACTATGCCTAGAGACCACATCACGAAGCTCGCCGTAACCTACACTGGCGCCCTGTAGAGTGCAGACTTGTTTATCGCCTTGCCCTCATTGTTTTTAAATGTCGCCAGGCCAGGATGCCGGAGTATCTTCAAGCTTTAATAAGCGATAAGGGGCAAACCAGGTGTTTAAGATCGAATAACACCAACCTGCTACACATTCCGAAATCCAATACTTTCAGGGCCAGCAAAACAGCTTTAATGCATGCTGTACCAAGAATCTGGAATGATCTTCCACCTGATCTTATAGAATTGAACTCCATTGTTGTTTTTAAAAGCAAGCTTAAAAAGTGGCTTTTTAAATAAGTCTGTTGTTATGGTTTTTGACAGCACTTCAATCTTTTATTACTCATTCTTTTAATGTTTTTTGTTGTATACTAATTTGGCGCTCAAGCCTCCGGGTCCAATTTTTATTTATTTAATTTATTTATTTGTATAGCGCTGCATCAGAACACGTTGCATATAGATAAGGACATAGTCACGGGACAGACAATAAATGGGTGTAGGGTGGGTGAGTGGTGCTCTACTTGTGAGTGTTTATTTGAATAGGAAGGTTTTCAATGCATTTTTGAAGCATAGCAAGTTTGTTTCAGTTCTTAAAGTCTCGGGTAGTGTGTTCCATTTTGCTAGTGCTTTGGTGGAGAATGCCCTGCCTAGACAGTTAGTTTTTTTTGTTGGCTTAGCCTGTAAAATTCCTTTGTTCATGGATCTGAGGTTCCGAGTTGGTTTGTATATTTTAAATTGTTTTTGGAGGTGTTTCCATTTAGGCTGCGGTGGACTAGAGACAATGGGCCTCATTACGAGAAGTGCGGAATGGGTTTAACGGGGCCGGTAATGGTGCCGGCGCCGTTAAACCCACTTCGCACTATTGCGAGGTCCCCTCGCGGGACCCGCTCTGGACGTCTGGTTTTTCCAGATGTCCATAGCGGGTCCCGCGAGGGGACCAGGGAGCTAACAACGGGCCCGTTTGTAATGGGCCCGTTAGCTCTCTCCCCATTCCCATTGAGCCCTATGAGGGCCTGAATGGGAAAGGACCGGGCCCGGGTTCCCTGAGGGAGGAAATACCGGGCCCTCCATACTCGGAATGGCCCAGTATTTCCCCATTCAGGGAACCCGGACTCGATTTTGGAGGCAGCCATGCTACCTCCAAAGTCGTAATGAGGCCCAATGACTTAAAAGCAATTCGTTCATCTATGGTTAGTCAGTGCAGGTCCCTCCTTTCTCCTGTGATATGTTCTCTTCTTCTTTTGCCGGTTATTGTTCTTACCACGTTGTTCTGAATCACCCGGCACTGGTTTATACATTTTGTACTAGCTCCTTGCATAGTTTAATCTTGAGAGTATGGTGCCCCTAGCTATGGTTGTGCTGTTTTGCTCATTTAGTACGGGTTGAATTTTCCTCAGGAGTTTTTGGTAATATTGGCAATTTCTTTTTAGGTATGCAACCTGGGCTTCAGCTCCAAGCAATGTCTGCATGTAAATTCCTAGTGTTTTGACTTAATCTGACACCAAGATTGGTGTTTCTTTGATGGTAAATGTGCCATAAGCTGGACTGAGCTTTTTTCTGGCATGAGGTGAGCCAAAGATCATAAATTCAGTCTTTGTGCCATTGAGGCACATCCAATTAGCCTTCATCCAGGCTTCAATGGTGTTGTAAATAGATTTTTTGCTGTCCTTATTATGGTCGCCACTGAGTTCAATCAACAGCTGTGTATCATCGGCAAAGCTTGTGAAAAATATGCCAAGTTGAGTTAGTAATGTGCACAGGCACCGCAGATACAGATTGAACAACAGTGGCTGCGCGATTTAAATTACTAAATATAAATGTAAATGTTGGATGGTAGATTCTGGTCGCTCGCATTAAGGTCTTGAGACTTCTCTTAAGAGACTAGATGGACATCCACATGCCAATGAATTTACGTTTTATAAAATGTGGATGACGCAACAAACAATGAGCCTGAGAACAGTGTTGCTCTGGTCTATTGCTGTGGGTGCCTGTTCACTGAGCTGGGACAATGTAGAAGTTGGGTTACGCTGCCGATTTAAAGAGCCCACTGACTTCTCTGAGACCGTATGGGAAGATCATTGGCTTTTATCACTCAAGAGTTATCCGAGGGAAATTTTCAACAACATTTTATATTATAATCATTAATAGCTGCTGGTCTATTGAGCGAGAGGGCTTTATCAGTGGGTTCCTACGTAGTACCCTAACAGGGGGTAAATTCAGTGGCCTAGCATTCAAACGAATTCTAACAAAGTTCCATTATTGCTTATATTTTACAAGATATATTTGCAGGTTTTATAATGATTTATGGTTTGTTGCAGTGCAGCTTAATCGTGCAATCTCTGTGCCTCTTGCCATTTATAGCTATCAGGAGGGCATGGAGGGTTTGCATATTAAATCAGGGATTTTGCAGACACAAGAATGCATAATGGCCAGTAGACGTGTCTCGTAATGGTGGGAAGTGATGTTGGTTTTGCAATGTTCTTGGGATGGTCTTCACACTAGGTACTCATTTAGGTTGTTCGTAAATGCACAATGAAAGCTATAGTCACGATGTTGATGTGTTGTGCTGTATGTGTATTTATTCACGTATAAATGGTTAGTACAAATAATGTAGAGCATTGAATGTACACACGCACACTGCACGTCAAGGGAGGTTTCAGGGGAAACTAAAAGGTGGGATTAGAAGTATTTTTTAGATTTAGTAGTGCTAGTCAGGACTAAATAT
Source organism: Ambystoma mexicanum (assembly GCF_040938575.1). Lineage (NCBI taxonomy): Eukaryota > Metazoa > Chordata > Amphibia > Caudata > Ambystomatidae > Ambystoma > Ambystoma mexicanum. Next base: position 224,908,727 of record NC_090939.1, on the reverse strand, counting down.
GGAGCTTTGGGTTATATGTAAGATGGAATGGTTTTCCATATATTACTTGGGGCGATCTGTCCTTATCTTTAGAGAGACGCTCTGGTTATAGTGGGTGGGACTGTTTCAATTGGTGTAGTGTAATGTTGGGTCGAGTGATGGGTGGGGGTATGTGTTATTCCGTTTCTTACAGTTGAAGCTTGGAGTTCTGAAGGGCATGTATAGAATAGAGTTATCTGTTGATGTTTTTGATGTTTACTGGCTACTTGTGTTGCCGCGGGCAGTGGTGGTGTTAATACTCTTTTGTGGTGTTGAGTTGTGTCTTTTTGTGTTGTTAGTGTGGTGTATGGGTGTGGTGAGTCCCGACTTTCTAAATATTCAGTTGGAATTATGGTGAAATAGATTGTGCACATTCATGTTGAATGTAGGATGGATGGTATTATGCTGAACATGACAATCAAATGGGGGTGGGATGTGAATACGAATCACTTAGATTATAGATGAGACATTTTACCTTTGTCTTGTGGAAAGTGAAGAGTCTGAAATGCCCTTATAAGAGAAAGATGGTGATGGCCAGGATCTGGAGAGCTAGGGCTAATGTGGTTTTATTACAAGAAATGCACTTGCTGGATCAGGATCAGATTTGCTTGATGAGTGGGAAATATTCGCAAGAACCTTTGAATAATCATAGTGTGAAAACGGGGTGTATGTTTTCTGATTCGCAAGGGGGTGAATCCGATTGTTGAAAGGGTGTGTAGAGATGGAGAGTGAAAAATAAATTATAAGTTACTCACCGTAGTGACTAACGTACTCCTAGTCCATAGTCCCCTTTCCTCCATACTGCATGGGCGTCCCTCGCTAGGGACGGGAGACCACCTTTTCCGCCAGTAAAAACCTTCTTCCCCCTTTAAATTTAGAGGCACAGCCCTGGGAGCATGCACTCCCCTGACTCGGCCTACCGGCGCCACTCCTCAGTCCCCTTTTCTGCGTCGACGGGAACGGGCCGATTTCACCGGTGCTCCTGTGTTTGGCTTCGGCCATGTAATACCACACGCTCTTCCCTGGATAGCTTTTTCGTCTTTTATCAATCAGGTACTCGGTCCTCTGGCGGCACACTCCTTCCCGGTGCATGTCGACTTCAGCAGGTGTCCAGCCTGCGAGGGGATCTTCCCTACATCAGATCCCCATGCTCTTTGCCTCCGCTGCCTTGGCCCCAACCACGGATGGGAGGGTTGTACCGCTTGCGCCACACTTTCTTCGCATGCTCTGAAGAACAGACTAGCTAGTTGGAGGGAGCTCTTCGAGAAGTCGCCTCCAGAGGACTTCGTCAAACATTTGTCAAGGCCCAAGGGAGGGTCGCTCTCTTCCAGCGCACCCCGTAAGGGTGACTCCTTTCCAAGGAAACGCCCTGACGGGAGGAACCTCTCAGGTTCTCACACCAGCACGGGTACCGAGGCTAATTCAGCTACTGGCTGTCAGGCTGAGGGGTCTTTAGATCCTTCCAGATACAGTGCTGAGGGACCGCGAGGTTCTTTTACCGGTTGTACACCTGATGGGGATATGCCCTTATACTGGCAACATGTCTGAGGGGGCGCCTGCACGCAGCACTGCCGGCAACACGGTCAAGGGGGACACGCCTACTAGGCCTCGGCCTGAGGTGCAGGGTAGATCTCATGATCCATCGGCAAGAGTCATGTAGGAGGCTGGGCCCAGTAAGCCAAGCACCACGACTTTGGCACGTGGCATGCAGCTTGAAAAGATGGCCGCCACATCAGATAAGATGGCCGCTCGTACGATACCGCCCGAGGCACGATGCAGGTGGGAGAACGAGTTACATGGTGGGACTGGTGTCAACCAGGTATGTGGTCTACAGTTTATCCATCAGCATCGCAGGGCAGGTTTACCCCGCAACCAGCTATACAGAGTTCGCACCGGACTCAGTAGCCGCCCGCTACCCGGTCAACTTCACCTGCCGCCCGACCAGCCTGCGAGGAAAGGTTCTTTGAAAAGTTTCTCATGCTCATGAGATCTCCTCAAATGGGGTCCATCCTTAGGGATGTGATCAGGGACATGCTCCCTCTGGCGAGACGTAAAGGGGACGAGACGCAAGAGTACAAGAGTTACAGGTAAGTAACTTGTTCCTTCTCCAGAATGGGGTATTACATGGATTCAGATGCTATGAATAAGATTACACAGCAGTAAATAAACACAACCACAAGAGGTGGTAAGGCTCAACAGAAGCAATAAGACTTAGCCCTGGAACACACTCACCTCAAGAAAACCAGTTGCGATGCGCCGCTTGCCCGAAACAAGGCTCCTCCCTGGAATCACTGTCGACACAGTAGAATCTTGTGAAGGTGGGAAAAGACCTCCACATAGCAGCCCTGCAGATATCGAGCCAAGTAAGAACAGAGAGGAACGCTGTCATAGATGTGATTGCTCTGGTTGAATGTGCCCTTGGTCTGCCTGGCAACGGCATGTTGGCCAGCTGATGGCAATGCATGTTGCAGCTGGAGAGCCATCTGGTGATGGACACTTTAGACAGGCCTTCCATGAACCACAGGTCCAGCGAATACAAAGACCTTTCTGCAGGCATAGAAGCGTTTGCAAAGAAAACTGGCTGTACCAAAGGTTTGTTTAAATGAAAGTCTGACGACACCTTGGGCATAAAGGAAGGGTGAGTCTTTTGAACTGCTTTTGCTGGGTGGAACGACAAATATGGAGACTTAAATAAGAGAACCTGTATTTCACCAACTCTCCTGGCCGAGGTGATGGCCACGAGGAAAGCGGTTTTCCAAGAAAGAAACTTTAAGCTGGCCCAATGCATAGGTTCAAACGGCGGCCCCATTGGCTTGGAGAGTACCACATTAAGCTCCCACGCAGGAGCCTTCACTGGTGGAAAAGTCCTGAAGAGGCCCTTGACAAATTCTTTGATGGGTGTTTGCGACCAGAGGGAAAGCTTGCCCAGAGTCCAGGTGTACCGGGAGATGGCAGCCAGGTGTAGCTTGATTGATGCATGTGCCAGGCCAGCCTTGGCAAGCAAGAGCAACTAAGGAAGATGATGCGGCACCGTAACACACCATGGGCAGATCTTCTTTGACTGGCACCATACAGTAAAACAAGTCCACTTGTGCTTGTAACAGGCAAGTGTAGATGAGCCCTGGCCTTAGCCAAAACGTTCTTACATTTCAATGGCAGCGAGTAGTGTCCAAACTCCAGGACTGCAGGACTGCAGGAGCCAGGCCGCTAGGCTCAGGCGCTGGATCATGGTGCAGGATGGATCCTCCTTCAATGGAGAGCAGGTCTGGGAGAGGAGGCAGTCTGAATGCAGGCGACATTCGAAAGGTAGAGGAGATGTGGATACCAGATGGGCCTGGGCCACGCCGGTGCAATGAGGATCATCTTGCAGCTGGATAGTTTGATTGTGTTGATCACACGTAGCAGCAATGGTACTGGTAGAGAAGGCGTCCCCCAGACTCCTTGCTTGAGGAACCTGCTGGCAAACCGCTGGCACATGGTGTTGGCCGCTGTAGAGAACAGGTCGATCTGAGGCTTGCCCCATTTGGTGAAGATCCGAGACACCTGATCTTGACGGAGCTCCCACTCGTGGCAAGGCCGCAGCTCCCCGTTCAGAGAGTCAACAATGGTTTTTTGAATGCCTGCTAAGTGGAACAGGACCAGAAACATCAGCTGAGCAATGCTCCAGTGCCACAGGCGCGGTGCCTCCAGGGAGAGGACAGGGGATCCTGTTCCACCCTGCATCTTGATGTAACACATGGTGTTCTTGTTGTCCATGGAGATCCTGTCCACCTTTCCCAAAAGCTGCGCTTGAAAGACTTGAGAGCCCAAAAGACTGCTCGCAGTTCAAGAACATTGATATGCAACATCTTCTCTTCTGGGTGCCATAGTCCCCTGGTGTGCTTTTGGCTTGTGTTGGCACCCCAACCCTCCAGAGAAGCATCAGTAGTGACCATTTCCTAATGCACCAGGGACTTGAAGGGAGCCCCTCATGAGATGTGAAGGCTTTTGGACCACCACCTCAGGGACTTCCTGGTTGTTTGAGGACTATGAGCCGGAGGTCTGCTTCCAACTGGCGTCCATGTGTAACCTGCAATGAGAGACCAGATGGATGCAGGAATTCATCATCCTTAACAGGTCCTTGATGGACCGGACTGTCGCCACTCTGACAGATAGCCTCTGGACCTTTCCTCCAATGAGGCTCTCAGGCATGAGACTGTGTCGAGTCGTTCCCCCAGGAACAGAACGTCCTGGGACAGCACCATGCAGGATTTGGGATAGTTTATGGAGAATCCCAGAGAGCATAGAGTCTGGACCCTCTCCACTGTATGTTGTGCTGCCTGGGTGTGAGAAGGACGAGACCAAAGTAGCCAATAATCCAGGTTAAGGTAGACATACACTCCCTTCCGACGAAGGAATGCTGCCACTGGTTCTAGGCATTTGGTCAACACCCTCTGGGCTGATCTGAGGCCAAAGCGTAGCACCTTGAATTGTTAATGTCTTCCTTGGATGACAAACCTTGGGAACTTGCTTTGGGTGAATGGGGATGTGCAAATCTGCATCCTCAAGGTCCAGCATCGCCAGGAAATCTCCCTCTTCCAGTTGTCTAAGAATGTGCTGTACTGTGACCATCCTGAACCTTTGGGACTTTTGGAATTTGTTGAGACGACGCAAGTCCAGGATGGGCCTCCACCCGCCCGACTTCATACGGACCAGAAAGTATCTGGAGTACACTCTGGAGCCCCGCAGGTGCAGAGGGACAGGTTCAATTTCCCCTTTAGCAGCATGACCTGAACTTCATTGACAATTGGACTCTGCGCTGCTCTTGTCTTATCACAGGAAAAATGGAGGGACACTTGTCTTGGAACTCCAGAGAGTGTCCTTGCTCCATGATGTTTAACACCCATTTGTTCATGGTGACAAACTGAAATAGCTGCACTCCCACTGGTGTGCTGATGTGGGAGCTTGGGGATGGGGTGTGGCCTTTGGAGTCTGCGTCCTGGTGGCCTCCTGACAGGCTGGCTACCTCTCCTAAAGGCCTGGGAATGGCCTCTATACGCCTCCTGGGTAGAGGAGGTAGAGGGCTGGCGGTAGGAAGGGCCGAGCACTTTGGAAGTTTGGAAATCCTTTCCTTTCTGGAAGCAAAATGCCTGCCTCCTTTGTGGCAGCATGCCCAGAGAGCGTGCCTTCGCTGTGTCAGTCTTGATAGTGCGAAAAGATTTGTCCACTGCCTTGCTGAAAGGTTATCCCCATCAAAAGGCCTCTCAACCACCTTGGCTTGGACCGCTTGCCTGAAATGTGTGGCCCTGAGCCAACCTTGATGGCGTATGGTGACCTTGTTGCCCATCTGCCAGAAACCAGAATCAGCAATATGAAGGGTGACCGTGATTGCATGGTCAGATGCCACTTCCTCCTCTGAGGTATTGAGGAGTTGTGTCCGGGACCCTATATTTTTTCTCCAGCTTCTCCCTTTTAGTAGGCGTGGAAAAGGGTTTTTGCATCGCCACCAGCCCATCCTCCAGACGTCATCCAGAGGCGGGACTGAGACCACAGTCTTTCTGGAGGATTCACAACGCCGGGAAAGGAATCCTTCCTTCTTTTCCTCCAGAACCAGGCTGAAAATCTTGGCTGCCCGGGAGATCATCACCTGGAAAAATCCCACTTCATCTGGGAAGAGTCCCTAGATGGTAGCCCTAAATCTGGCAGAACACTGTCTGCAGGGACGTAGTCCTCAAACTCATCTGTACCTTGGGTACCATCTGTATCCGGGTTTGTGTCTGTTTTAGAGTCCATTCTTGCCAGGACCAATTCCTCTACGATAGAGGGCCGTGGAACAGGAGGTGGCTAATAGCCCTGCAAAAATATTGCCATACAAAAATATCGATATATTTTTGCGGCGATATTAAGGCATGGAACCTGCGGGGGGGACACCCCCGCAACCCCTGTATTTTTAAAAAGGAGCGGGAGACACCCCTGCAAATCCCACCCCCAAAAAAGCCTAATATTACCCCCACTAAACATATCGCCTATGGCTGTTACCGACGACCATATATACGGCAATATTTTTAGTGGGAATAATATTACCAGATACCAACTGATGGAGGCCTTGGAGGCAATGCTAACCTTGAGCTAGCCATCGTTACTATAGAGATGGTGCCTGCAGTCATTGACGAGCCTGTAGACGTGGCCTGGTGGACGGTGTTGTCGACAGTCTTTGTCGACAATGACTGTGATTTAGCGGATGGACTTGGGGTTATCGACAAGGAAGTCTTTGGGGTCATTGACGATGATTCTGCCGATGACGATAAACGGTGCTTCATCATTAGGTTCGACGGCGAAGGAGTCGACGCTCCCCGGGCCCTCTGAAGATGGGGTTCCCTTTGTGGCCGTCACCGATCCAGACAACTGAGATGCTGCGGTGCTCGCCAATGAGAAAGACAGAGCGTGCAACGTTCGCCTTTTTAGGTACCTTCCCCATGGAAGCTTCCTCAAAAGATCTCAACCTCTTGCCAGAGGGAATACGGTCTTTGGGCTTGCAAGCCCTGGCAGAGGCATGACTGCGCACAGACGCAGAGTCAGAGGTCTTACCTTCATCCAGCCACAAGATCAGTCTCTGGTGGCAATCGTTTCTAGTCTTTGAAGAGAAAGACTGGCAGATGGGGCATCCCTCCACATCGTGGTTCAGATGCAGGCAGTAAATACATTTCTGGTGGTGGCCTACGATCAATATATTCTTCTTCTGACTGCATCTGCAGCAGGCCTTGAAGAGGCTCTTCTTTTCATCCTGCGACATAGCATGTGAACTAGGCCGAAAACCCAGCTTGCGGCTTCACACGACGTAGCGATCCGACGGAAGCTGGGATCAAGACCAGTATTGGATCACCACTGCCGACAAGTCACAACAGTGAATATTTTGAGAAAAACTCAAAAACTATCAAAAATAGGCAAACACTCTAGGAAGTAGAGGAGCGAAACTTGAGGACTCCAAAAAGAAAAACGGGCAGTAATAATCTGAAGACCAGGGGTGGAGCTAAGGTGGACGAGTGTCATTGGTTGGGGCAGTATGATCCAAAGGGACAGCAATAGGCTATACAAGCGACAATGCCGATTGTTAGGTTAAAGCTAAACTGCTTTATTTTACAGAGGATTCCCAATCTGACAACAGAGAATATTAATAGCATGTGACTCCACGTAAGACCCCATGCTAGAGAACTACAAATATATTGGCAGTCTCCAAGAATCACTCACCTTTGCATTCTCTCTGTGGTGTGCTTGCGTGCTATCTCCTTTCGGCTGCTGCTGAGGAAAGGCAACCAGAATGCATGCCTTACACAGATTATGAGGTTGCTTTCTCAATTTTTAAATTTCTCTGGGGCACAGCCAATTATGAAACTCCCTTGCCTCTTATTGGCCTTCTTACTTTCTCGCTGTAATTACTCATTGGTCATACGGCTGGAGCCTGCCAAGCTGGACATGAAACAAGCAGCAGCATCCAGCCTTCCCTCAGCTAAATGAAATCGCATAGGTAACATCTTAGCATGCCGAATGCAAACATCCATGGCAAATCGGAATGTACACATTAATTCTGACAGTAACCCAGTGCTTAAAGCACATGATTTCCTAGGTGGTCAGTCATAATCTCGAATTTACAAATCTCGAAAAAAAAATGTTTTAATATATTTATTTTGGACTCTAGTATATATAAATAAAATGGGTAAAAACAAAAAAAGGGGGGATTGGGGGGGAGGAACCCCTCCATTTCGAAAAAAAAAGTCATAAAAAAAATTAGAAATTTTTTTTTCGACCTTTTTTGAGACATTTTTTTTTCGAGATTTGTAAATTCGAGATTATGACTATAAACCAATTTCCTATATTCCTACATAGTGCCAATGCCTTCCCTCTGCCCCAAGAAAAGTTTAGTATGAGCTTCCACAAATGTCTCTGCCTCCAAAACCTACAGTTTATCCCGGAGTTAGACTTTGTGAACGGGCTACATATCGTTCACTACCTCCCCAAGTTGCTTCTTGCCATGAACACATCTGCGAAATGATTCCTGGCACACCAAAGATGCACCTCAATTCTGCAAGAACTTTTACTTGTTCTCCATTCCCGTTACGTTTCCACAGACCCTCAGCAAACAATTGCGTTTATTTATTGAACATTTATAAGGCACCTATACAACAAATGGTGTTTCAAGGCACCACACAACAAAAAAGGAGGAGGGGGGAATTTAAGGAGATCTGGCTCAAGCCTGAGAGGGGCAGGGAAACCAGAGGGAGGCTCCTGCGGAGGAGAGATCTACCCCTACTCTCTGCTTAGAGAAGCGTCTGATCTGCAGAGAGTTGGAGCTAGACAACCGAAGGGCTCTAGCAGGGAGGTATTTAGGGAGAGAGAGTTGGATGTAGCGGGGTACCAAGCCCCAGAAAACATTGTGGATGATGCAGGGGGTCTTGAACCTGGTCCTAGCAGCAACCGGGAGCCAGTGAAGAGATGGTAGGGCCGGAGAGATGCAGTCCCTGGGCTTGATGCCAAGGATAAGTCTTGCAGTCCTATTCTGGATTAGTTGAAGGGGGCGAAGAGAGGATAAAGGGAGATTGAGGAAGAGGCTGTTGCAGTAGTCCAGCCTAGAGAAAACAAGAGCTCTGGAGACATTGAGTTTCTGGGGGAAGGGGAGGAAAGGGAGAATGCCTCTGAGGGGGTGCAGCTGATAGCGGCCCTTCTTGGCAAAGTCTGCGATGTGAGGAGAGAAGGAGAGAAGTGGCCCTTCTTGGCAAAGACTGCGATGTGAGGAGAGAAGGAGAGAGAGGAGCCAAAGATGACACCAAGGTTATTTGCCAAGATTAGGGGACACATGGCGGCCAGAGGCTAGGAGGAAAGGAGGGGTCCCAATGAGAAGGATCTCAGTCTTACTCGCATTAAGACAGAGATCATTGGCAGCACACCATCCCTGAATGGCAGTCAGACAGTCAGGGATAAGAGTGGAGGAAGAGGAGGCAATAGAGTGAAGCTTGAGGGAGAGCTGTGTATCATCTGCATAATACTGGAAGTGAGAAGAGAAGGAAGAGATCAGGTGGGCCGAGGGGCAAGGTAGAAGTTGAAGAGGCAAGGAAGAGAGGATAGAGCCTTGAGGGATGCCGCAGGTGGAGAGTGTGATGGGGAAAGTGAGAAACCTGAAGGTGTCTCCCTGTCTAGTTCCCTGGGATCTGTCATCCAGTTGGCCAGGACACAGCCTCGCTTTTGGATCCAGTTCCTGGGGGACCAGTGCGGGAGGATCACCCGGATGGGAGGTCCTTGGGGAGTGGGACACTGATGGGTGGGACGCGGTATCCCCTTCTTTAAACACCTTTTACCCATCCTACCACATAGGATATTCCAAAACACTGCCCCCCGCCCCTGTTTTGCGACACAAATACTTTCGCACAACACAAAAGACAATGGACTAACACCAGAGCCGTTTACCTGACATGTCTCAATACAAGGGTCAGGCAAACTCTGGCAATTGACCAGAATGACACACACCTGACGGCCCTTTCCCTTCCCAACAGGGATAAAAGGTGGAGCACGACAGCACCCTATGAGCAAGGCAGACTGCACGACGTAAGAGCTAACTCAGCACGGTAGTTCAAGAGGAGGCAAAAGACAGCAAATACTGAGAGGGTGACAAGGAGAGAAGCGACCTTGCCCTCTCCGATCAAGGTCGGTGAAACCTCTGCAGATTGAAACAGAAGGCCGCAAACAAAAGCCAGCGTGTGTTGCAGGGGATGAGCATGGTACACAAGACCATCCTCCACTGATAACCAAGCCGGGGAGAGACGCTGGTCTCTGTGGTACCAACCTGGACTCGAAGGAGAAGAAAGCCAAGTGGTTCATCACAGCCGGTGAGTCGTGGGGAGAGTAGATAAGAAACTGGGCTGTGTTAAAACGAAAAGTAGCAAACAGATCATTTGAACTTTGGAAAGCTTAGGAACTTTTGAGAAAGTGGTGGGAAAGCCTGCAACAGAGGAGTCTGGCACCACGTGGGTACTCACGCAGGAAACTCTGGGCGATTACCCGGTGGTAGAGACTACCGTAACCAGAAAACCTTGGGAAAAGGCAGAAGCGTTCAATGTGGTCATACAAGGATCTTGTAAAATCCTCTGTACCGTTGAAAGTCTTCGACCGAAAGATGATTGGGAAGCTAAGGTAAATCAATCCCGCTTGGTGAAGTGAGCGTATGAACAGTGTGTTGCAAAGGTTGGGAAGAGTGAACTCAATCAAAGGATGTCCACACCGAATAGTTTGAAAAGACATTAAGATTTGTGAAAACAAGGAGTATTGCAAGACAAGGAGAAGTGGGTGAAAAGTCATCAACCAAGTTCATTGAGAAAGGAACTGTTTAGTTGATTTGTTGAATACAATTTTTGAGAGGTCTACGCCCAGAAGAGGGGGACCCAGGGGTGAAGTCTTCACCCAAAGTATGCGTGGAACAGAAATGTTGTTTGTTTTGTTGAACACATCAGGCCCCTCGAAGGCAAGAGACTTGTACTGAAAAGAGACTTATCCATGGGAGAACCCGATAGCTGGTACGGAACTGTTGACACGTGCTTGGAAGGATCGAGTGTGTGCTGTGCTCATGAGATCCACCTTGTCCCGTGCTCAAAACGTGGGGAAGGGAGAACCCTGGCAATCACATCCTGACATATTATTTGTGAACACTTCTTTCTTTATTGAAACCCTATTCCACATTCTTTCTGTAATTATTTGTAAGGAATTGGCAATAGTTTTTTTTTTAGTATATGCCTTTTTATTTTGACACAACGCTACAAGGACTGCCTTATCTTTTCATTTGATGGTCGACGCTTGCTTAGGCATTTTTCCACCCTGCATGTACAGTTTCATAAACACACTTGAACTGTAATCACTTGTGTCTGCCTTTACTGTTGCCACCATGAGTTCCTCACAGGAGAGAAAAGGGCCAAGTTGAATCTGGGAAGGACGGTCTGAGAGGAAAGAGGTCAACAAGTCCAGTGTCAGGGCCGTGACTCCAACGGTGTCACTGGGCCGATTCGTCAGGGTGGCATGATTGACCGTGTCGAAGGCAGAGGAAAGATCCAGGAAGATATGTATGGATGGAGAGTTTTAATAAAGATTTGAGAGCAAGTCATCACGGGTGTTCCTGCTCTTAAACCAGACTGGTGGTCATGGAGACAACCAACAGTTTCAGTGCGCTGGATCAATTGGGAGATGACCAGCTTCTCATGGACCCAGGAAGGAGATAATGGAGATAGGGCAGTAGGGGTCAGCAGAGGGCTTTTAAAGGAGAAGTTGCCCAAGGGAGTGCTTTAGGGGTAGCGGGAAGAAGCCGGTGGCAAAGGAGTGATTACAGAAATCATCCAAGGCTGGCGCAAGAGAGGCAATGTTGTCCTTGATAGCTCTGGAGGAGCAAGAGAGCACCTGTTTGGAGGAGACTTTCATAGAGCGCACTGGTCTAGAGTCCTCTTCCAGTGCTATGGGCAAGAGATATGGGCGAGAAAGAGGGGAGTATGAGGGAAGGGGAAGAGGGAGACCAAGGGAGGCCTGAGAGCTCGGCAGGGAGAAGGGGGGAGAGTAGAGGAGAGTGAGGACAGGATGTCATGAGTTTTGGTTAAGAAGTGGGAGGCAAGTGAAGTACAGAGGGTCCGGAATGGCAGGGGAGAAGAGCAGACTACAGTAGGAATAGTGAGTGCCTTTCAGATTTTAAACAGTTTGCCCATGTTGTTCGTTGCCCCAGAGATGTGGGCTTGGATATGGGCACTCTTCTTCGAGCGGATGGAGAGTCTGTATTGCCTTTAGAGCAGGCGGCGGGCCAGTCTGTCAGAGGATGTGCCCGATGCCTGCCACTTCCACTAAGCCACTCTGCATTTGTGCTTCAGAGAGGCACAGTCGGATTCACACCAGGTGTTGCACTGGGAGGCAGACTTCATGCAGATCTTCATGACAGGGGCAATGATGTCAAAGGTGTTGGTGATAGAGAGGTTATGATTAGCAAGGGCAGAGTCAGTGTGAGAGTCCGTGGCAGGAGTGGAATGAAAGTGGCGGCAAAAGCAGCAAATGACACTCGATTCATTGGTCGACTGGCAATGTAGGCAGAGGCTTTGCCGGGGGACCCAAGAGATCCAGGTGAGATGACAAGAGAGCATGATCAGACCAGGGGAGAGGGGATCTAGTGAGAGGATTGGGGATAGGGATGTCTGCTGAGATGAGAGCATCCAAGGTATGTCCGGCTGAGTGTGACTGACAAGAGGAATGAATGGTGAGGAAAAGAAAGTCACAGAGGCTGCAGAAGAGACCAGTGGGCGAATCAGGAGAGTCAAGGTGAATACTGAAGTCTCGGAGAAGGAGAAGCTTGAAGGTGAGAAGAGGTGAGGTCAGACCACTCCGAGAGGAAGAGGGAGGCCGGACCAGGGGTCGTGTAGATGGTGGCGAGAGTTAACGAGAGGGTTGGGGAAACACCAAGCCTGCAGATGAGGCATTCGAAGGAAGAGTAGATCTGAGTGGGAATGATAGTAGCAGGAACCTATTCAGGGAAGATCCAGGCCATTCTGCCTCCAGACCGGTTAGGCCTGGGCTTAGAGAGGATCTTGTAGCCATCAGGGAGGAATGTGTCAAAAGCAGTGACAGAGCTGGCAGTGAACTATGTCTCAGTGAGAGAGAGAATGGCAAGGTCAAAGACTTTAAGAAGGAGCCAGATATCAGAGGAGTGTTTAACAGCAGAGCGAGAGTTGAGGGTAGCGAAGTAAAGCTGGTTAACACCTTTGAAGATCTTCTGAAGAGGGGCACAGGGATGTTGTACACCCGATTGAGGAGAAGAGGCAGGAGGGGTGACAGACGCGAGAGTGGCAGGAGAGGGGAGGAAGTTGATGGGAGATGGAATACGCCTATCAAGAACAAGGAGGTTGGGCTGAGAGCCCTGGGCCGTGACAGTGCCATTCCAATAGACATTAATTATGCACCCAGTGGATGAGAAGCATGCCAAGAGCACTTTGCATCTGGCGCCACCATTAATGGCAGACAAAGAGAAAGAGGAGAGGGCAGAGACCATGTGGGGAGTCCATAGGTCTGGAGAGGGAGCAACAAAGAGGAGGCCTGTGACAGTCTGCCTGGACGAAGCACTGATGCTGGTGTCAGCGATGGGCAGGCTTGGATTGGAGACTAGGTGATCTTTGTTTTACTTTTTCCTTTCTGACTTCGAGAGAGAGGAAGGATAGGTAATAGAGTAGTAGTTAGAGTAAATGGAAGAGATGGAGGGCACCATGAAGGGAGAGAGCAGAGAGATGGGAAGGGGAGACAGAGAGGGAGGCAAAGAAAGTGCAAAGCACAGTGAAACTGCACAATGCACGACAAACATACCAGGCGGCCTAGCAGCGAGACAAATCAGGTGCACGAGACGTCCTACGACACCAAAGACAGGATGGGCAGCTTCCTTCAAGCAGATTTTAAGTGGGGGGCGCCCCTTCCCAGAATGTTTCAGCAATCCCCTGCCACTGTGCCAATAAGTCAAAGCCACTCAAACAGGGGTGAAAAACAGAGACAGGATGAAAATAGGAGTGGGAGTCGGGTGGCGGAGGGTGGCAAGTAGTTCTTAGCTGAGCGATGGCATTGTTTTGGCAGCTCAACATAGAAAGTGAACAATCTCTCTGTGCCGACTTTCCCCAGTAAGATAGGCAGAAAGATTCCAGAGTCGCCCTGCTCCAAATTCAAGGCTGTAAGCATCAGCACGCAGATTCCACAAAACCATAGTGATAAAAGCATCCCTTCATCATTGCCATGTACACCAGTCAGCCCCAGAAGGTACTGTGCTTCAAGCAGAGTGACACATTAAAAACTTGCATTTGCTGTACTTCAGTTCAGATTAGGGGGAGTGAAGGGGAATGCTGAATTTAGTCTGTAGCCCCAACACCACAGACTAATCCTCTACACTGGGAGTCAGGCTATGGACGCGCTCCCAGGTTACTCTGCTGCAATCAGCACACAGGCTGCAACATGATGCTGACTTTAACTGTCAGACTCACTCCAGCAAATGAGACTTGCTATGAGAACCAGATCAGAGACACAGCAGCATAGATTGTATGCCGTGCTGAAGAAGTAGCTGTGCGCCAGCCGGACTCCTGAGTAAGCAAAAATTGGCCCCATTAGCATGACCGGGAAGGCACCCCAGGATGACGCTCCTCACCGATGGAAGGGCTGAGCAGCGCCTCCAGGGCAACTTAGAGCATCAGGGGAGCCCTCATCTGTTACCTTATTTCCGCGTCTCTGGTATGCACAAACTTGGCCACACAACACCAGACCAAGAGTGTAGGGGCAGATTCGAACCTTCGTCATCCTCCTGTTGGAGGCCACGCAGGAGCCGCTTTCACACAGGCAGGCATCTTGGGCTCCTCCTTGCCGCACCACCAGGCCTCAGCACAGAGAATTTTCAAAGGCGGAAAGCTCAGGAGATAGAGCACCTCAGGAGTTGTAACTTTCCTGGTGTGCTGCCAATAGATTCCAATAAAATCTTTTATTTTTAGGAGTTTTCACCATAGTTGACAGGGGCTTGTGTAATGCTGAGTGCACGACTGTTGCAGAGCCTCAGTTGGTAGCTGCCATTGCAGGCATTTCGCAGGCCAGCCGGAAATGAACAATTACCCAAAGAATGCCCAGAGACCCCTTTTCACAATTATAAAATCAAATTCTCGAAAATATACAAGCAACTTTCTGGTCGCCCATCCTCATTCAACACTTCCATCCAGATGGACTAAATAGTACATATATTACATGGATATTTCCTTCAAACTTCAGACGCCATTACACCTGTGGCACCAATCATTGCAAGACCCCCAGCAAATTCACATATAAATGGTTTTAGAATCAATAAAAAGGAAAATCTAGTTCCAGAAAACCATTGCAAAAGGTGCGGATCACAGGACATAGGACTGTCAAACTCAGTGTTTACATGAGCCCTAAACCAAGACTCTGGTCCCCACAAGGACATAGAAGCATGTGCATGTGCCAAATAGAGGGGCGGGGTCACAGATTGTATTTAATTAAATAAATGCACCAAGAACGGCAAGCAGCCTCAAAGCACGTCATAAATGAACAAAACTATACAAACTGGCTGGACATATATGGGTTGCAAAGAAGACCACTATGATCAACCATTATCGATCAATGCTTATGAGACCAAGTCTCAAAAGCATATATTTATTTGTAAAATATGCATATCAAGGCCCATGAGGCTATCATTGTCTCCACAGAAGCTAGAATTCCATTTTAAATCCGTCAGCAGACTTGACAGTAGATGACTGCTTAGTATTGTTTTAAAATATATGTTTTATTTGAGTGGTGTGATCATGGTGAGGAATGAGAAGTGGCCTTTGGACTTTCTGCTCCAGGGTTAAGGTAGTACCTCGTAAGATGGATGAGCAAAAAATAAAATGTTGCAAACTATCAAGAGGCATTTATTTCGCTACCAATACAATTATGTTGTGTCTTTCCTGTAATGAGCATCAAAAACTTCTGTAAACAAAGACTTTTGAGATCAATCACCAATAGACTATAAAGGCAATCAATGTAGGTTCTTCGTCAGCACAGCCGTGTGTTGATTCAGGGCATGTTTTTTGGTGAGTGATGGACAGATGCAGAGCAAGGCACCAGCAAGTCATGCGAGCCAGGCAAGCTCGCACACGAGGGATGGAAGAATTGATCAGGATGAAACCAGAAGCAGGCAAAACATGTGTTTTGGTTTTCAGCAATCATTTTAAACGTCTGCACCTATGACACCGATTTTCATTCAATGATGACTGCTATGATATAAACTTGATGATATTTTCATATGAGATACAATTAACGATTTCATTATATATTTGCTGATGTTGAATCAAAGATAAAGCTGCAACGTCTCACATTTGGTGATTGCTTGTTGAAGGGTTTACAGTTTAAGCTTTAGTGGATAAAAGAACCTTTTTAATACTAGCTGCCGCTACTCTGGGATTTTAGTACTGAACTTTGACAAAGTGATGGGCAAGGAGCGAGGAAAGTTCTTCCGAGGCAGTAAGGTGTGTAGTTAGGTGCTGGCTTTGCGAGTCACGCTTCTTGGTGCAAGTCCGCTTAGCCTGGGGAGATCGATTGTCTGTGCCATAACAGGGGTGGTCACTGGAATGCATAGGGGGTCGGGAAGGGCTTGACACAACCAACAGATGGTCAAAGGGTAAACGTCATGGGTCAGCCTGTGACGCGGCTACAGAGGATGCTAGCACTCAGTCAATGCCAGCCAGAGTTGGAACGCAAACCTGAGGCGGGGGTGTGGGTGACCATCTCACAAGGTAAGAGAAGCAAGGGGGGATTACCAAGGGTTTAAACCCCACGCAAATACGGGGAAATCAGGAGTGCTCATTACTATGGAATTAATTACGGTTTCTTTTCACCAGAGATGGTGTGCGTAGTAGCATTTCCCTGGCCATCACCATTCAACTGAGCTTCAGCTATACCATGCAACCACCAGAAGAGGGAGATAGTACAGTGGTAGCTGGAAAGTCACTTGGTATTTGCGCCCAAGCAACTGATGCAAGGATATACAGTTCAAAGGTCAAAAGGTAAAGGTCATGCACTACCACATTATGCAGCAGAAGAGACAGCAGGCAGTGAGGATAGGCCAGCCAGCATTGGAATGCAAACCTAATGGGGGTTAACTAACTCACAGCCAACTATCCCACAGAATTAATGCAGCATGGTAGGGCCATCAGGGACTAAACTCACAGTCAATTTAAGGACGATTGGGTGTACTAATGATAAAAGGGGTTGTCCCCAATTAATTATTAATGTATGCCCCCCTCTAATTTTTAATATGGGACCAGTGATAGCCTTTCTTAAAGTGAAACCATGTTGGGGCGTCTATATGGTCTCCAAATCAATTATTTGAGCTGTTGATTCATTTTATGTGATTGATGTTTAAATTGCAAAGTTACAAGAGCCCAAGGTGGAGAGTAGCCTGGATGAGTGGCATTCCCTTCTCACAGCACAAGTCTGGACGCATTTTCCATGCCCTTGTCAGTTCAGCCACTCCTCCCCATGACCACTTGCTAGCCGTGCCCTTGCCACTGACCCCCCCCCATAGCCTATCACCTCCCACGTTTCCTCCTTCCAGATCCCGGGTCAAGCTAACTCTTCTAACACTACTGCCCCATATCAATGTGGGTGCATTTCCATCAATCCAAACCTGATGGCAAGCCTTCCTACAGCCCTTTTTTTGTCAGCGCCGTTGCTGCATTCCATCCCTTTTTTTCTCTTGACTGCCTCCTCCCAATTGGCTCGTTAATGAAATTGAGGAATGGAGGGTGAACAAATGTATCAGGGATTCTTGGAGGTAGCTGCTGTTTGGACCCAGATCCTAGAGAATCCTCGCTTCTGGATGTTCAGTTTTCCCCATTGAGGTCACATGGGAGAGTGCGCATCCAGACCACGAGTGCAAGCAGGTGTACTGGAGAAACAGGATGGGGGGATGGAGACAAAAAATTAAAGGACATTTTATAGGCAAACAAAAAACCATTTACACAAGTGACTGGGGGCCAATGCAAAGGCCATTCTAGCCAAAAGCCACAGTAATGCCTGAGTCCTGAAGAATTTGCTTGCTTGGAGCTAAGTGCACTGAGCAAGGAGCAGCAAGGCGCCTCTGCCAAAAGCTCCATTTCAGGGTGAGGGATGCCTAGGTAAGCTCATTGTCCTGTACCCCAGTCCCATTTTTGAAGCCCACGGTGTGGATAATGGAAAGTTGAAGTGCTGAATTCCTGAACAGCCGGAGTGTTTGAAGACATCTAGGAGGCACATAGTGGTGCAAAGTGGTCCCCATTAAGGACTATGAGGTATTAGGGTGCACATTGTTGTAGAACCCTTGCTTTTAGTGACTCTATAGCATCCTTATTGTATCAATGCCAATAAACATATTTTGTGAACCATTATGGTGCACATCTCAGAAACCTCCCTATGGAGATCCTGGTGCCATTTTATATTAATTTTAGAGTGCCTTTCTGCTACATCTGGCTTTTGCTATCGACCTGTGGATTTATGCATAGCTCCAAAGGTGCCAGAATATGTATGACCTTTTATGATATTCTGATTTGATCCATGATAGTATCAAAACTAACGCCTAAGGGTTAAGGAGCAGTGGATGCACGTCCACACTGATTGGGAGAGGTGTTTGTATAGTTCAAACAGCCCTGCGCATATTCGATAGTCAAAAGGAAAACAATCCAGTGTTAGGCCATAAGTAAAAGTGTATACAGTGACCATTTCAAGGGACAAAGAACAGTCACCCACAGTGTGCATTGGCTGCAGAAATACCCTCTGGCAAGCCTGGTGGCAAACCTGAGATAAAACGTACTTGGCTCCTGTTGTTGTGCTTCCATAAATGATCTCAAACATCTGATAACTAAGTTACAGACCATGATCAGGAGGAGGTTTTTAAGATAGTTTGAGCTGGTCATTGAGTCACACTCAGAGTTTGACTTTGTATCTATTGGGGATAACCCGTTTATAGGTTTTCACCCTAGTCCATGTTGGCTGCAGAACCAAGCTTGGTGTCAACTAAGTGCTTGCCACAGAGTTGTGGGGACAACAGATCAAGGCTATAAAACGTATGCAGAAGTTATATTAAGTCTTACTCACCGGAGTGACTAACGTACTCCTAGTTCACAGTCCACTTTCCTCCATCCTGTATGGGCATACCTCGCGAGGGATGGGAACGGAACCTCTTTTCCACCAGAAAAAGAAATGTCCCCTTTAAATTGACTCGCGCGCAGGGGCGTGGCCTCCCTTTACCCCGCTCACCGGCACCACATCTCAGTCCCCCTTTGACACGTCGGCTGTATTACACTTTAACAACCTCACTGGTCTCAGTGGTCTTATTATAGGGGGATGGATGGTGGGACGTATGGAGGAAAGGGGACAATGGACTAGGAGTGTGCCCGTCACGCCAGTGAGTAACACTTAATTACTCCTATGTCCCGTCCCATTTCCTCCATACTGTATAGGCGATTACAACTAACAACTCCCGGGGGGGTGGGCCTGATCTTCTAGGCAAACAGATTACGAAGCACCGCTTGGCCGAACGCTGCATCAGCCTTGGCACTGGTGTACAAGCAGTAGTGCTTGCAAAAAGCCAAAGGAGTGGCCCACATTGCTGCCCTGCGGATCACTTGCCAGGGAACCTGGCGCTGGAACGGGACTGCTGTCACCTTCGCTCTTACCGCATGCGCATGCATGCCCTGCGGAGGGTCATTACGCTGCACCTTGTATGCCTCTTGTTTCGCCACCGTCATCCATCAAAATATGGATGCCTTGGAGGCATGCTGCCCAGGCCTAGATCCTCCAAATGTTACAAACGGAGCGTCCCTCTTGCGGATGCGCTTCATTCTGTCCAAATTTTCAAAGCCCTCCTGACATCCAGGCAGTGGAGTCTTCTCTGCATCCTCCTTTGGATCCGGAAACAATGTTGGGAGCACGGTCCACTCGTTGAGTGGAAGGATGATACCACTTTCAGGAGAAACTTGGGGTGCGTGCGGAGCACGACCCAGTCTTTGTGAAATCTAGTGTATGGCTCAGAGGCGACTAACGCCTTGATCTCACTCACTCTGCGAGCTGATGTAAGGACCAACCAGGAGGGTTGTCATTAAAGTGACCAACTTAATGTCTGCCGTGGCCATGGGTTCAAATGGTTTGTGGGCAATAGCGCTAAGGACTACATTCAGGTCCCACACGGGTTGCAGGTGTTTGACTTGGGGGTACAGCCTGGTCAACCCCGTTAGGTGTTTCTTCCCTACGGGATTGACCGAAGACAGGATAAGAGATTCAGAGTTCCTATACGCACAGATATTGTATTTTTGCATTTATTGTGTTTATATAGCGCTTCAATTGTGCAGGTATCAACCTGGATGCCCGACCTGGCGAGATAGGCCGAGAATGATGAGACTTGGTTGAGGGTACATGTCAGTGGGTTCATACTGTGTTCCTTAGCCCAAAAGCAGAATCTTGTCCATTTACTTTCGTACTGCTTGCATGTAGGCTGACTCTTGGCATTTTGAATTATCTCCCGATAGGAATCAGGCCACTAGGACTAGCCTCTCTGGAGTGGGGTGTAGCACTGTGCCACCCTGCTGCGCTAGTAGAGGGACTGTCCCGAGAGGGAGTAGAATTTCCGGCTGAAGTGACATCTGCCACAGGTAGGAGAACCAGGGCCGTGCCGGCCAGCAAGGTGCCACAAGAATAGTCCTGAGGTTCTTGGAGTTCATTATCTTGTTCAATACCTTGTGCATGAGCGATGTGGGTGGGAATGCATATTCCCACATCCTGTCTCAGGGTATATGGAGTGCGTCCCCTAGAGCGGTGTATCCCCTTCGTCCCCAGGACGGGATTTGTTGACACATCCGATTTTGTGCTGTCATGAACAGGTCTGTTGATGGGTGCCCCCATCTGCTGAACACTTCCTGGAGGTCTGTCCCGCTCAGATGCCACTTGTAATTGTCGGCGGGCAGGCGACTGAGGTTGTTTGCCTCCAGGTTGGACTCTCCCGAAGGTGGACTGCTGAGAGCCACACGCCACACTTCCTGGCTGATGGCCAATTCCCATATTTCCAGGATCAACACGCACAGTTGCGGGGATCTAGTGCCCCCCTGTTTGTTGATATAGAACAAGCAGGTCATGTTGTCCGTCTGGATTCACACCGAACTGCTTTTGATTGTCCGTTGAAAAGCCCAGAGAGCCAAATGTATAGCCATAAGATCCAGCCAGTTGATGTGATTCTGCCAGAAGGTCAAGGTCCAGAGGCTGTGCGCTGAGTGCGCTCCCAGGGATGCGCACTGAGATGACCCAAGCGTCCATGAACGTCGTCTGCCAAGCCTGACTGTGCAGGGCCAGCTTACCCCCAACTGGGGTGCTGTGGACCTTAAACACATTGTCGTTGTTTCTTTTGGTCATAGACCGATGAATAGGTGGGGGACTGGAAGAACTCCTTATGGGATTCCTTGTGTTGTTTTCTGGTGCTAACTGGGAGACCGGTCCGGCTTTCAAGCTTTGCGGCCTTGAAACCCGCGGAAGCCGCCAAATACAAGCCCCTTGTCTGAGCGGGCCTAAGTCTGTAGAACGGTTTAGGTTCCGATTTGGTAAGAATGGCCAGAGATGTTGGACACTCCCTTGAAGAGGTGCCTAGGTTGACAGCGGGCGCAACGGATGGTGATACGGTTGGGACAAGCCCCGCGTGTGGCCAGTTTCCGCCAATACACTGGGGCGGACGGCGATGGACGGCAGGGCTACACCAGAGAGGTTAGTCGAGTGCCCGACCCCAAGCCCACTCTGGGGATCATAGGACATACGTGGGAAGACACAGCCCACTCAAAACAGTCTTAACAGAGACCCCCGAAAGAGCCGCGAACCACACAACTGGCTGGCCTACTTCCACACACACCTGCACGGAAGAAATAGCTAGGGGTACACCACCCCACGGAAGACGGGGTGAGGCTACCTGCCAGAGAACGGCACAAGAGGAAGGCCACAGTAAAGACCTCGGCCCAACACAACAACGATAAGCTACCACTACGAAACTGCAGCATAGACCTGCATGAGAAGGATCCACATAATGGCATACAGCAACCGAAACCAACATGCCAGATAAACCAAGAGGTGGCAGGGGGAGGTCATGGAGTCATTTGCCCGCAAGAATGAAGACCAGCAGCCCGAGGAAGCTGAAATGGACACGGCAACGTCATATGCTACGCATGGAGAGATCAAACAGGTGGAAGGAAGTATCCTGGAGGCCATAGAAGCACTGAAGACTTCGATAGAAGGCAAGCTGGATGCAGTAATCGTAGACGTGGGGCTCCTTCGGCAGGACACGAGAAACCTGGTGGAGAGAGTGACAACGGTAGAACAACAGGTACAGAGTAATGCAGCGGATATGACCACCTCCCAATCACAAATGTTAGAGGCACTGGAACACATCAGTACGCTAGAACGCAGAGCCGAAGACGCGGAAGGCAGGGCTAGACGTAACAATGTACGCATAGTGGGGCTGCCGGAGGGGGAGGAAGGCAGAGATCCCACGGACTACATCGAGAACTTACTGATCCAAGCGGTGGGAGCCGGGACCCTGTCCCAGGGCTTCGTTGTGGAAAGGGCACACAGAGCATTAACTAAGAAACCACGCCCGGGGGCACCACCGAGGCCTATGATCACAAAGATCATGAACTTTAAAGACAGGGAAAAAATCCTGGCGTTCTCGAGAGACGGAGTCATAACCCGGAATGGAGCCAGGATAACCATCTACCCAGACTACACGGCGCTCGTGCAAAGGCAGAGAGCTCAGTTCTGGCCGACTAAAGACCGCCTTCGGGCTGCGGGGGTGAAGTTCATGCTACTATACCCGGCTAAGCTCAAAGTGCTACATAACGGAAGGACACAGATCTTTGAGACCACAGCGGACGCCCAACTGTGGGTGGACCAACAAGGGTTCCCGCAGCCGGAAGGGGGGAACAGACGGAACAGAGAGGCACCCCGACGTGGCAGAGAGGGAGATTGAGGACGGAATGCAAGACCCAGGCACCCGGCAAAACCGGGCGAGACAAAATCTGAGGAACACTGCAGTGGGCCGCAGGTTGCCACACCACCTTGCTGCAACTAATTTAAAGACAAAACAGGAAAAGAAAACACAGGGATACTCCCAGTGGAAACGTGAAAGAGCAGGATAACCAACAGCTCACGAGTTCAAAGGCCTAAACTAAAGAATTATACTGGGAGCACAAGACTTCTGGAACTGGACCGCCAAGACCCACAGTAGGAACCCCAAGCAGAGACAATGTTTATAGTGCCAGTTCTAAGGCACTACGCCGCAACAAGTATGCCTGAGAAAAAGAAGGCGGTACCTGGAGAGCGGTGGGGCACGAGCAGGGGGAGGGAGGCTGGGCGTTTGTTGTCGTTGTTTTTAGTTACAGTTGTTTGGTGGCTAAGTTTGCGGGGTGAAGGCACGAGAAAAAGAGGACATGGCAGACAAAGAAGCCACGGCAGAGGCACGGAAGGTGGACACGTGGGGCAGACCCCGGGCGCCAGGGGTCTGCGAAGCGCACTGAAGGGAAACGCCAATAATAAACCGAATCCAAGAGCCGCAAGAACAGCTATACCCCGGGGGAAGGAGGACGTGTGAGTCACAAAGTACTACGGGAGGGATGCGGGACGTGGACCCCCGGAAGAGGCACGCCAGGAGGACATGAAAGTGTACGGGCTCATGGGACGGAGAGGGCCACTAACGCCTGCCCCCACAAGAACCGAGATGACCTAAATATTGTCACATGGAATGTTAGAGGGCTAAGAGGCTGAGGGTCTACACCTGGTTAAATAAAACGAGAGCCCACATTGCAATGCTGCAAGAGACGCACCTGACGGTCGAAAAACAAACCAAGGTGGCCAAGAAATGGGGAGGTCAGATGTACAGCTCAACATACTCTAACTGTGCAAGGGGGGTGATGACCTGGATCGCTCCGAGCACCCCATTCCAGCTCATCAACCAGGAAAAGGACACTGAGGGTAGGGTCCTGATCGTCCACGGAATGCTGGAAAACCGGGAGGTGTGCCTGGTGAACACCTATGCCCCCAATCATGACGCGACAGCCTTCTTTGAGTCAGTCACGCCCCGGCTGGCCCCGTACAGGAACGCTACGATCATCTGGGCTGGAGACCACAATTGCACATTGTAACCCCGACTAGATAGGTCGGACGACAAGCATAGACGAGCAGCGCCACCGGCACGGATATTACGGAAGATACTGGACCAGCTGGAACTGGAAGACATCTGGAGGAATGTACATGAGGGGGAAAGGGGATACACACATTACAGTGCTCCGCATGGGACATTCACGCGGATTGATTGCCTTTTCACGGGCAGGGAAACACTAGGCGAATTCACTGGGGCACATATACATGCACGAACCCTGTCTGATCACGCCCCGCTGAGAGTCACATGGGCACATACACACAGGGGGGCCCCCACACCCACATGGAAACTAAGGGCAGAAGCACTGCTGGATGGGGAATTCCAGGAACATATCCAAAGTACGATAGAAGACTACTTTGAGCATAACTCGGGTAGCGTGGACAGCACGGTGACGATCTGGGAGGCCCTTAAGGTGGTGGTCAGAGGTGCGGCGATGGGGAAGACGGGAGGACTCAGGAGGGAAACCCTAACACAACTGGACGCGTTAGAAAGGAAGATTGAGAGGGCCGAGAAACGGGCGGGGGAGAATGGAGGAGAGCAGGATGATCTTACCACCCTGCAGCATCAGTGCACGGTGACTTGGGAAAGACTAGGGCGTCTAGATTATGGGAAGTACATACAGAGGCTGCACGCAGAGGGGGAGAAGCCCGGCAGGCTCCTGGCCTGGCTAACCAAACAGGAGACCAAGCGGGAACCAATTAATGCAATCCAGAATAGTCAAGGGGAGGTGGTAAGGTCCCAGGAGGGTATAAACGCGGTGTTCTCGCAATTTTACGAGAAGCTGTACACAAAAGTCCAAGAGGGGGAGGAGGGGGACCTGGAAGACGCCTTCGCGGAAATCAGGCTCCCGCAATTAACCGAGGAGCAGGCCCAAATGCTGGATGCTCCCTTCATCGTGGAGGAACTGGCGGAAGTAATCACCCAACTGCCGACAGGGAAGACCCCGGGGCCGGACGGGCTACCGGGGGAATTCTATAAGAGGTACAGAGACAGTTTAGCCCCTAGATTGCTGGAAACATTGGAGGAGACATATGAGACGGGGAGGCTCCCGAATAGCATGTCAGAATCCATTATAGTACCAATACTCAAACCGGGGAAGCCACCCCTCGAGTGCGGGTCTTATAGACCAATTTCCCTGATAAACCAGGACTCCAAGATCCTGACAGCGGCACTAGCTAACCGGCTCAAAAGAGTGATACCCACCCTGATCCACACTGACCAGACAGGGAATGTACCTGAACGGAACACGACATGGAATCTCCGGAGAATCCATTACGTCATTGATAGGACCAACCAAGTAGAGGGGGGGTGCGCAGTAGCTTCACTAGATGCGATAAAAGCATTTGATTCGGTGAGCTGGGACTGGCTTTTGGGAGCACTCGCCCACTTTGGGATAGGGCAGGGGTTCCTTCGATGGATAAAGCTGCTCTACAAAGACCCGAGAGCAAGGGTCAAGACAGGTAGGCTTGTCTCCGGGGAATGGAGCATAGGGCGAGGTACGAAACAAGGGTGCCCGCTGTCAGCAATGTTATATATTCTAGCTCTGGAGCCATTCGCGGTCTTCCTAAGAATGGATTATATGGATACGGGCATAGCGATTGACGGGGTGACACACCAGATATCGATCTATGCAGACGACATACTGCTCTACGTCCAGAACCCACGCACCCATCTGCAAGATTTACTTGAGGCACTAGGGGCATTCAGTAGACAATAGGGAATCACTGTTAACAGGGAGAAATCCTCACTGTTGCCCCTGGCGGGCCTGCGAAAAGTGCCACCAGATCAATTGCCGCACCTGGGCCTCACATGGACCCCGACCACCTTTAGATACCTGGGGGTGGACATTTACCATGATACCACGGACACACACATAGCCAACACGCAGGCAGGCCTGAACAAAATTGAGCACGCCATGCAGTTCTGGAAGACCCTACCACTGGGGATGATAGATCGAGCGGCCTTATTGAAGATGACGGTCCTGCCCCGGCTCCTATATTATTTTACCAATATCCCTTACAACATCCCGGGGGCTTTCTTTAAATGCTTGCACACCTTGGCGAGGACCTTTCTGTGGGGAGGGGGGAGAAACAGGGTAGCACTGACTACACTACAGAGGAGCCACGAGTGGGGGGGCATCAAACTCCCAGACTTTTTGCATTACTACCTAGCGGCACAACTCCAATTTGTGGTGAGATGGCTGGGGGAGGATATCTCCATAGACGCAATTCTTCTCCGACCAGCACTCAGGCAATATTACTTGAGAGAACTCCTGTGGATACCTGCTGCCCAGGCTAGGGCCCTTCCTAACATGGCCCAGCTGGGCCGAACACTATGGGAAAGAGCCTGGAAGACTCAAGGCATGCAAGACCCCTGCTCGAGACAGATCCCCTTGGCGGGTCTGGTAGATACCCGCATAACAAGCCTGGCCACGTACAGGGCACAATGGGAGGACAAGGGGGTAGTCCAAATAGGGGACCTGTGGCAAGAAGGACAGTGGGTCGGATTTCAGTCCCTGGTGGAGGAACAGGATGTGCACAAGGGCCAGTTCATCCTGTATAACAGCTTAGTACAAGCAATAAAGAGGTGGGAAACCACGCCAGAGGCAGAGGATACTGGGGGTGCGCTGGATGCCTGGTATGACATTTCTGAAGGAGGACACACCGTGTCCAGGCTCTACGAGCAACTATTGGGTACCACTAATAAAAAGACACTGAACGTGCGGGCAAAGTGGGAAGAGGAGCTTCAGCAGCCCTTCCAGGACCAAGAATGGAATAGAACCCTCCAATACACGAAAAAAGTTTCTAGGAATGCCAGGTTCAGACAGCTGCAAATCTACATAGTGCACAGAGCATACCTAACTCCCAAAAGAATGACGAAGATGAGAAAAGGACAAACTCCCAGCTGCCAACGCTGTCGGGAAGAACAAGCAGACATGGTGCACATGTTCTGGTCGTGCCCAAAAATAACAGAGTTCTGGAATATGGTGAGGGATAAGGCGAGGACGGCAGGAATCCATATGCAAGCCTGGTCACCTAGGTCTTATATACTGGGCCTGTTCCCGAGGGGGGACAGGCAGATGACACACGTGGCAAAGATGAAAGACCTGATGACAATACTGGCGAAGCGCCGCATAGCAATGGCATGGAACACGAGTGAAGGACCCTCGGCAGAGGGCTGGTGGGCAGATCTACAAAAGTGGCGATAGCTGAAACGACTGTCTGGACGAGAGCTACGCAGAGGGGAGAAGGCAATAGTGGAGCCAGAATACTGGCGTGGAACACCCTGGTGCAGGACCTGTTCGGAGACTGGGTGGAAAACAACAAGAGTGACTCAGACGACTCGGAAGGAGGGCAGGCTGGCTCGCCTGTGCCCGGGGGCAGAACATAGACCAGAGGGAATACAGTGAGTGGGGAGGAGGAGGCCTGACCGTGGCCGGAGCAAACAATGGACAATATAGACACAACTCCAAGGTGCCAATACACGTGTTCATGGACAAGGAGAGGCCACTCCCAGGGGAGGGATGGGGGTGGTCGGGAAGATGGTTTCTCCGTTATGAACTTAATAACTTTTGGCGAGTGGCCCATGGCGATAATGGACCACAGACATAAGCAATTGCCTTCAAGGGGAGGGGGGACGAGTGGGGGGGAGTTGGGAAATGTACTTTTCCTCTTGTTGTAAAACCAATAAAAAGAAGTTAAAAAAAAAAAGAAAGGCCAGAGACTTTGCAGTATTAGAGCTGCTCTTCTTCTTATTGAGCTCCTTATCAGTGGAGGAGTGGAAGGTCCAAGATTCTATCCTGCACATCTGGGTTGAACCCGGTAGCTTTCAGCCAGGCCGTAAGCCTCATGTCTGTTGCCAGACACACTGCCCTGTTAGCCGCGTCGATGTGACCCACAGAAGCCTCCATGATGTCTTGAGCCACGAGTTTGGCCTCAGCTAGGCCCGCTTTGAAGGAGGCTTGCTTGTCCTTAGGGATGTCAGGCAGAAATTCTTTGATCTCCCTCCACAGGCATTGATTAGCTGCAGCGAGGATAGCGTCCACGTTACCCTGCCTGAGTTGCAGCCCGACATTTGAGTAGACCTTCTTGCCATATGATACGAGGGTATTTTCTTCCTTGTTGAAGAGGGCTGTCGTGGCAGTACTGGATGACGAAGCCTGGGGTTTGGCACATGGATGTTGCAGCGATTACTGAGGACAGAGGCTGCAGGTTTGTAGAGAGCAGTATGCTGTCGCCCTAGGTTTGCCTGAACCTAGCATCCAGCTTTTTTGTTGACTGGTTGCGTGGAGTGGGGCTTACGCCAGCCCTTCTTGACCAAAGCCCACATTGCTGTGTAGGGGGATGCCCGACCTGGCCTCCGCCCTGATGCTGAGGACATCTGCCAGAACTCCTGTTTCGGGGAGCTTCTTCTGTTGCTGATGGAAACCCAGATATTCGGACAGGCTGGCAATCCTGTTATGGAAGGCTTTTTCTGAGGAGGGCATATCCTGCTCCTCCTAGTCTGTGTTCTCCTGGAGTACATGCCCTCACTGTACCGTGCTTGCCCCGTGAAGGCCGGGTATGAAGTGGTCCAAGTGACCGGATTCATAGGAACCCAATCCACCCTGGCCACAGGTTCATATTTTGCGGTTCACCCTGTTGGTCGAGCTTCTGTCCTGGTAGGGATTGCTTCCCGCCTTTTGGGGTCTGGCCTGGCCGCCATCTTGCTGCGTGTGCCACCAACTTGTCCTGTGCCTTCTGCACGTGGGATCATGGCTGATGCAGGCCTGAGCACGGCCTGCATGCCTGAAAGCATCTGCTTTGCCCCACCCTGCACCTCAGTCGTGGGCCTGGTAGGCTGTTGGCCCTCGGCCATGGGACTGGTAGTGCTGTCTGCGCTGCGTTTAGGCGCCCCCTCAGCCGTGTGCCCAGTGATAGAGCTGAGCCCCTCGGGATGTATCCCAGTACCAGAGCTAGTAGGCTCCTCAGCAGCGGCCCTTGGACCCCCTCGGCCATTTAGCCGGTAGCTACAAGAGCCTTGGTGTCCTTCCTGCTGACTGACCCCTCCCTCCCATCAACAACTTCCCCGGAAAAGTCTATCTTCTTGGTCTGTGTACGTATTCCTTAATGCTTTCCGGAGCAAGCCAGTTTGAGGGACAGGGGCTTGAGAAACTTGCACACTGAGCAGCCTTCCCATCTGTGGTCTTCTCCAAAGAACCGAAGGCAGAGCGCGTGCGGAAGCAAGGTGGGAAAGTAACCGCCGCACGACGGGCACCTGCTGAAGCCAGCCACAGCTGGCATGCACCGGGACAGACTTGGGCCCCGGTGGATGGTGTTCTCAAAACCTGAACATTAGAAAAAAAGAAAAAATTAGGGAAAGCGCATGGAATTACGAGGCTTAACACCTCAACCAGGAGTGCTGGTGAAAGTGGTCCGCTCCCATCGATGCGGAACAGAGGACTGAAGTGTGAGGCCCGTGGGTGGGGTTAATGGAGCGCATGCTGCCACGGCTGCATCCCCACGCGCATATACATTTAAAGAGAAAGTGTTATTGTTCTGGTGAAAAAGGTTCAGTTCCTGGGGCCTAGATGGGCGGATTGCAGCATTTCAGAAAACAATTGCCGCTATACTAATAGACCACCTGGTGACCCTCTTTAATTCCTTTAGAGAAGAGGGATGCCAGTCACAGTCTAAGACAGAAGTCAACATCATCCAAAGACCCCAACAGATGCACCTCGTACATGCCCATATCACTTCTCAATGTGAATATAAAAATATAAAGCAAGATAATAACCAGCACACTATAAACCTTTATGCAAATCTTTTAGACCCAGATAAGTCTGTATTTATTAAAAATACATAAGCAATTGCTAATATTAGAATAGTCACTCTCTTAACAGAAAATGCAAACACAGCGAAAGACCAAATATAACTAGCATAAGCTGCTGAAAAATCATTTGACAGAGTGAATTGGTCCATCCTCAGGAAGGGCATCAATAGATTCAGCTGTGGCCCCCTCTTAACCAAACATGATTAAGGTGAATAACCACCACCCCAACAGCTAAAATAAACATTAGAAGTCATTTGCCAGACCGCTAAATAGAGGAAACCGACTGGGTTGCTCCCTCTGTCCTGTAAACCCAATTTACAGCAATAAATGAGTAAGGCCTTCCTGGCAAAGCAGGAGAAGCGCCATCATAGATACTGTCCTTTATTAGAGATTTCTTCACACTTTTCTCACTGCCGTGTTCAAAAAGAATTCCATTACATGTCACAAAGAACTCTACACGTGCCCAACAGGTTGTAAGTGTGGTGAAAGTAACTTTTGGACTGCCATTATTTGAGGCTGGATTTCACATGAAAACAGCAATGTAGATTATATATTTTCTTTCAGCCACTGTTTAACAATTGAAAAGGACAAGGCTGAGACTCAAACAAGAACTAGGTTTAATCCATTCAAGTGTGTTTATTTCCAAAGGAATGCAGCAAACCACAGAATTAAAGTCTAAAAAAACGGGATTTCCCAACAATTGCAAATATGCCCTGTAAGGAAAAAGTTAATCTCCAGTTTAAATGTAATATGAATTCAGTGACTTGTATTCAATGGCTAGGGTTGCTTATGTATCATTTTTCCAACATGATTTGAAATGTAGAGTGAAACTGACATCCCATTTAAAAGTTTCATTTCTCATTTGCCATGCATGTTGAAAAGGGGCAAGTCTGGAAACTGCTGAAATGGGTAATTAGAAACATTCCATATATTTACATTTCCTAGCCTGACACAACCTAGGAATGCACACGAAGAGCATACATAATGAGTGTCTTCGGTACAGTTTGGGCTTGTTCAGAAGTTTGTATATCTAATGGCCATGCAAGATGTAGAATAATCGATTCAACTTCAAAGCCAATATCATACTTTGTCATGGGCCCAAGTATCTCATACAAATTGCATTAGCCAAAGAGGTCAAGGGAAAGGTTACTCCATATGCACAGCAAACAGAAATCTGTATCAATCTATATTCTATTATAAGCAGCCCTTTCATCGCCGCCTAACAGTCAAAACTAAAAATGGCCAACTTCTGAGCTGGGCCATAATCCGTCATGTTAGCTCTACATTGCCTTGCCACAATACCTTGCACACTGCAAAATGATTGCAGAACAAATGTATGCATGTAACATGCAACTTCCCAAGTACTTACTGTATCCTTATAATGTGCAGAGGTAGTTTTAAACTTGCAGTTTATGTAGTTTAAAATGAATTGCAGTGTTATTTTCTTCAATGCTATGGCTGGTGTAATAATCTCACATTTACATGGTACCCAAATGTGTTTTAAGAAGCCTTTTGAAGTAAAAGTGATGAACATGCAAGGCTGTACTTTTATTATGACAATATCATTTATATGAGCCATTGGCTGTCATTACTGGAGCATTTGATGCTACGTTGCTATATCATGGCAGCACATTGACATGTAAGGCTGTACCTTTAATTTAGTGACTCTGGGCAATCTATGAAGCACTAACTAGTTTACATTTTAATACTAGGGAATGTGAGGATGCACTTACAATGTGATGCGTTGCTGTGACTTATTATGCCTATTATTGTGACTTTATCTTGCAAAGGATGGGATTACTTAAAAAACTGATGTTGCACTTTACCTACGAGGACTGTCCCTCGAAATGAGATACTGTACCTTACCTATGCTGACTGACCGCGCTTACCAAATGAGACATTTACTAACATAAAATGGAAGCCATTGGATATTTAACACTGAACTTGGAATATTCTATTATTACCTGGACAAATGAGGCACATTAAGATAAACCCTGGTATGGCAGGCTATAACTGGCCTTAGACAGCAGTGTCCATGAATGAGACTACACTCAACATAGTAAGGCGGCACTGGAAAATGTGGTGCTCATTTTAACTGGTGCTGAACTCCTGAACTCTGAGAAAAAAGGCCATCTCGTGACCAGGCTTAAGGAAGACTTCAGTGAATTATTCACATATTTTGAGCAGCTGGAGCCCTGTGTGATGTTGACGTCAAATCTTTTTATGGAAGTCATTGTTGGTGAACCTTTGGGACAATGAGCAATCTGTTGAACCTCGACTGTTTCACAATGGAACAGGAGATTTTCAGCCTTCAAGGGAACATTCAATTGAAAACCAGGTAACTAAAACACATTTCAAGGAGTACAAGAACATAAACACATTAGCACTTCCTAAAAATCAAAATTCTGAAACCTGTCTGACTGACAAGCATCTGAGTGACTCCAGAGTTTCTGTTTCAAGATACACACCAGATTATCCAGGAGTGGTGTTCCACCAATGATTTCTGCCTTAGTGCCAGTAAGACTGAGATTCTCCTCACCAGCAAACCTGCTCCCTCCTTTCCGGTCACTCCTTGGCTGTCCTCTCTTTGCCCTCTCCCTGCTCAGACCTATGAGGCTAAAAACCTTGGGGTCATCTTCGACTCCACACTCTCCTTCTCTCCTCACATCTCTCACAATACCAGCTGCACCTCTTCAGAGGTATTCTTCATTTCCTCTCCTTCCCCCAGAAGCTCACTGTCTCCAGAGCTCTGTTTCTCTTTAGGCTGCACTACTGCAACAGCCTGCCTCTACTCTCCGCCCTCTGAAACTCATCCACAATGCTGTCGAATCCTGATCTTTCATTTGCATGTGGTGCTGTCCACATACCACTTGTCGCAAGGGCAGGGCAGCAAAGGAAGTAGACAACAAAGGTGGTATGGCATGTGATCAGTTGCTTGAAGACACAATGAACAGCCATGATAGGATGGGTGTAGGATTTCAGTACCGTGGCATGGGAGCACACCTTACATTTGTGACATTATACGAAGCCTGCATGAGATGCAGACAACCATGCAGACTTGCTGGACATTTTTGGAAGGGGTTTTAAAAAACTTGAGACCAACTTATCCTTCAATGAAGGTGCTTGCCTGTAAGTTAAGACCGGGCGGGATAAAGTGAAGATGATAAATCTTTGTCCATTTTGAGAACATGCCAATGCAGCTGAATGATTTTCTTCACATTATGTGAGCAGTCACAGATCATCATTATCAGTCTGCTTTGCCAATGTGTTTGTATTGAGCAAGGAATCTCTATCAAGAGATGGAGCCTTCACATAAGCACTCTCAATCACACCCCTGGAGTACCCTCATAAGGAGAAGTTATGGCAGGCTAGAGCACAGCATTGAGCAAATGGGGCAATATCTGAGCAGTTCCCCCACTAGCGAACAAATTCCCCATAGGAATGCTCTTCTTGCAGCTAACCGGATGGCTACTGGTGGCATGCAATGGCAGACCAGAACTGGTCGTTTTTTTATATACTGAAGTGTGCATCCCGAGAGTGTCAAATGTAACAGTACATCAAGGTAAACGATTTCACTTGTGCTATGATTCTCTGTGAAGGTCACATTGACAGGGTTAGTATTGATGCTTTTCACAAAACTGAACCAATCAACCTCAGTCCCTTTCCATATGACAAACACATCATCGATGTACATCCACCAGGCCACAATTTGTGTGGGGAAACTTCCGAAAATGATCTCGGATAAAAAAATAAAACTATATATATCGGGAGAGATTTAGAATAGTTGATGTTTTTATGTTTATGGGTGAGTAAAGGTTACTATATTTGATTTAAATATATATTTTATTAAATGTATTAAGAATATATTTCTATGTTGTTACCTTAACTTATTGATTTCTTTTATTTGTAGACTAAAATTATATCGGTTTAACTATAACTCTTTTGTAAAAACAAAGTTGCCAAACAATTCCTGTGTTTTTCAAGGGTGGGTAATGGTTTGTAAAATGCTTTTAAATACAATGTAATTGTATAGATTATTATGTGATATAATGTATTACATTGAAATATATGAATGTTTGTTATAATTGTATTATTTTGGTGTAGTTGTGTAAAATTGATCTTTTTTTTAAATTTGTGAAAATGTAAATATAATTTCTGTGACAGCCTCCACATCACCCCTTAAAACCATCCCCTACCTCAAATTGTAATAAGAACCTTTGGAAAAGAGTCCAACTAAAAATTCCAACTGTAAAAAAATTACAATTACACTTTATGTATAATAGCTTTTTGACAAATACCACTTAAAGGTACTTTAAGTTATAATGTGAATACTTGTTTGTACTTGTTCAGCTGTTTTCTGGGTATCATGGCGAAAATCACCAGAAACTGAGGAAATATGAAAAAGTAGACTTACATGTTATTAACATTAAAATAATATATGTTGTGAACTTGTATGTAAAATGTTCAATAGTATTTTATATAAATGTAATATGTTTTATAATGCATTTAATTGAAATATATGATTTTTTTTATTGTAGTTGTGAAACATTTATATTATTTAAATTGGTGAAAATAAAAATATTTGTGACAGCCTCCATATCACCCTTAAAGGCACCTCTCAGCTCAAATTTTAATAAGCACCTTTGAAAGAGAGCCCAGTTAAAAATACAAAATTTGAAAAATTCCAATTTCACTTTATGTATAATAGCGTTTTAAAAAATTACAATAAAAGGTTCAAGATATAATAAGAATACTTTTATGTACTTGTTTAATTGTTTCTCAATATCATTAAGAATATCTGCAGGAATTTAGTAAAAGTAGACTTACATGTTATTAATATTATAAAATATGTAACTTTCATTTTCTTTTATGTATGTTGGTAGTTTTAAATGTTTTTAATGATTATTAAAAAGTCTTTAGCATTGATATGTTTTGTACAGCATGGAGCAAAATGTACAATTATATTGTGTTTTCTGCATTTTACATTCTTCTATTAATGGATTATTTCAAATTGACATAAAATATATTTGTGTTTGTTGTGTTTTTGTGGCAGAATTTATAATTATTTTTAAAAATAGCATTTTAGTTAACTTTGAAAAAATACAAATATTTTATTGTCCTACATGTATTGTTAATATACTCATTCTATTCTAATACATTCAAGGCATAAAATAAGCAGTGTCGCATGGCAATTTGCTATGCAATTCTATATGTCTGCTAATTAAATTGACATGTGTAGCAAAACTAGCTATTTAAGTTACCCTGTTCAATGAAAACACAGCTCACCCTGTAGTCCTCTCTTAACTGCAGGGCTCCCTCCACCCTCTTTTCTCTGTTAACTGTAAGTTCAAAGGGACTAATGGAGAGAGTGTGCAGCAGTACTCATCTCCTCAACTCTTCAGTGATAAAGGCCTGTGTGGCAGTGCTATGCAAGGTTAGTTTTCTTTTTACCAATAATTGCAAACCAGAAGGGATTAAAATGATACTTGTCTTAAGCTAACTATAACCTGCCTGGCAAAGACCGGTATGCGGTAACTTTATTTTTATTGAAGGACAATCCTGAAATTACATTGCCAAAAAAGTTATATAATGCATAAGTACATTATTGCTACTGTAAAAAAAACACTGCATTGTCTCCATGTTTTACAGTAAACTATATTTCATTGCTTTGGGAAAGATGCATAACATTGACAAGTGAACACTTGAAAATGTACAGGATCACACGGCCAAATGCTTCTGATGCAAAACCAGTTCTGTTACTTGCTGGTTGCATACATCTGTGCAATTGGTTCTCAAGCCATGAGCTCATGAGCTATCTCATACTCCTTGAAATTCTATCCTGTCACCCTGTTAATTTATACCAGATATCCCGAAAGTGAGAGGGCCACAAACTAAGATATCCCTCCTAGTTTGCACAGTTCTCTGCCTGCTACGCTACCCACTTTGCTTAGTCTCTTAACTCTTGTATAATGAATAGACAAAGCTAACACAGAGGCTTACAGTAGTGATCAATAGTTCCATCCAACCTGTACATCTACCTATCCATTGCCATACCCTACACTGTATGTTGCCTCAAGAGCTTGCTTTGCTCCGATTCTGATTGCATTATATATTAGAACGTTCTGGGAAAAAGCTGGCCAAACTGTTTTCAGAGCCATTTTATCACATCAAATTATTTTTGTCCATTCATATGGGTAACTGTTCACATTTTACAGACACTCATACAGGGTTGCAAAATCTCCTCGCACAGTCGAGTAGATTTTTTGAAGATTTGCAGGGGATATTTGAAACTTTGGTTTGCAATTAATGTCAAATAAACTTTTCACTGTGAATGGCTGGCCTCTGGGTGGCAGCAGTGTGCCAAACAAAGTGGGTCTGTGGTGACGTGTGCCATTTTACAGAAAGGACATTTACATTTGTTATCATCCATTGCCATTGGTCAAGAGCATTTCTCTTAGGTCAAGTAGGTAAACTAAGTTACTCGATCTGCAGGTGTAGAGGAATTTCCAAGGCTCGGATCATCTCGCTAATGTCTTACTTCAGCCATACACAAAAATGCTGTATTGATGCTCATTTTATGTCTTGGGTACAAATACCTTTAGGTGACATTAAAAATATTAGTACAACACTGCTAATCAAAAGGGTGTGTTTGCCAATCAAGTAAAGTTTAATTAGCAAACTCTGCTAATCAATTTTGGAAAACTAATTTAGGCCTTGACATTCATTATTATTAAATAGCAAAGGCCCATATTTATAAATACAAACTGAAATACAAATTTAAATATGAAATTAATAATTGTAATGTGTATACTATTTTGTACAAAAGAATTTGTTTAATATATATTTACTTTTTAAAGCATGTCTTAATTGATGATATTTAAATTTTTGCAAAATATCTGCATTTGTTTGTAATACAGCAATTATTGTTCCACATTCTAGGCCGCCTAAAAATGGATAAGCATACTCTGGATTAAAACCAGAAGGTAATTTTCTTTTTCTACAGTTACAGTTTCTAAAAGCTTTCTTTTAGTATTTTATTTTTTGTTATACTAACTACAGTGGAACTGTGTTTTTTAATGTACGTTTTTTTCAGTAGTTTCATTTTTATAAACATTTCCAAAATATATCGGCGTAGGTTTATTTTGCATTTGTGCTTACATTGCTGAATTTCCTAAATCATATTTATTAGGGCTACGCCTTTTTAATTTTGATTTGCAGATTGGGAAATTTACTTCTGTTAAATTTCGCACATCATCTGCTGCATAAGTTTCAATGTAGCCCCAAATCCAAGATTTTAATTTGCCCAATGGTCGAAGTGGATGAAAAGAAGTAGTGGAACAAGGTTTCCGGCTGGCATGCCCCCGCTCCCCACAAACCCCATCGCCACACCCCGCCCATGCACAGTACAAACCCCCAAACAAAAGCACCTGCTGTGTAAGAGAACTGATGTGCACGTTTCAACTTCTCTCTACACTTTTATTATAAAACGAAAACCATTCTGGAACAGTTTCTTTTTAAAATAAAAGTATAGGAACAGTAAAACGTAATCAAAAAAGGTAGAGTAGCACCACCCCCACCCACTTCGATGACTGAATTTGCCAAATGGAATTGCTGCAGAGGTAGTTATATTTTTGAGATGTTGCTTTTTGTTTTTGCTAGAAAAGGTGCTTGACATGCTTTTACTACTGTCAGTACTACAAACATTTTGTTGGTATATTTGCTCAGTGGTTGACCTTTAATAGGTAAATTATCTTTTTTTGTTTTGTGGGCAGTGCAGGTTTTACTTTTTAAAATACTACTACTTAAAAGTGAAGGTGCATTAAGTTACTGTTTTGCTGCTATTTGATGACATGTTATTTGATGTCATAGGAGTTGCTGTTCGGGCATTAATTGTTTTACTTTTAGTTGTATCAGGAGTTTTATTTTTTTTAAACAGAACTACTTCAAGTGCTATGATCTACTTTGCACCATTGAAATAGTACTAGTACTAATAAGGAATGTGTTCTATTTTGGATTTGTGGACTTTCAACTTTTGGAATAGCAGTATGTTTATTAGGTGAGGTATGTTCTGTTTTTCGTGGTCCAACAGCACCTACAATTATTAAAGCAGTGTTAGAACTAGTAATAGCAACCGAAGGTTGTTTTTCCATTTCTATAGGTGAAGTTTGTAATGCAGAAATACAGTTTAATGTATTTTGAGTGGTTTTTAGTAATTTTAATTTGTTGACTTTAGGTGTTTCGCATTGGTGAATTCATGAGATGTGGTACAGGTAGCCTCAGTGGTAACTGTGAGAAACCTGAGGGTATTCTACCAAGCAAGCCTCGAGGAGCCCTTATTCAGGTGGCCAAAGGAAGCTTTACATGGTCAGATCCCAGCCCTGGGGTGAAGAGCGAAAGGGAATCACCTAGGTAAGGGAGCACAGGGATGTGCTCCGGGAAATGCCCCAGGTGAGATTTGGTATAGTGCCAGAGAAGTAGAGGAGGGCGGGATATCTGAGGCTTTCATGGGCTGTATTGCATCTGCCTCCCTTCCTCCCATTAGATCTCTCCTGCCCGGATTCAACAACCCCTCTGTACATAATCAATTCTCTAAGGTCCCAAACCCAGTTGCACCGAAAAAGCTTAACTCCCAGAATCGTCTCCATTCAAATACTCCCCATCCTTCTTCCCGTACCACTGATTATTATTTTACACACTCCCAACTTGATCAGACAAAAACACTACGATTCCCACAATCCCCTTTGTTCATTTCTCGATCCCAGCTATTCCCGTTTACCCCGCAAACCCTACCAATCCCGCCCCTCTGATTATTATTTCCCGAATAATGAAAAAACCATCCTGCTTGTTTCAAAAATCCTACAAAACCTTCCCACCCGAGGTGACCACACACCCTAATCCTAGGGTTCTAATTCCATGCATCACCTCTTTCCCTTCCGACCCTGTAGGATACCTGGAAACTCTACCACCCGCTTTATTTATCCGACACTCCAACCCCTTCCTTTTCCAACACAAACACTTTTTCCTTGAGATACAAGACAACAGACTTGTAATAAAACTGTTTTCTAGACATGATATAATATAATATGGCAATTATAGCACGCCTATACACAAGTGTTTCAAGGAGCGACAAGGCATGGGAGGGGAAACAGAAGGAAGACAGAGACAACAATCTTACTACGCCAGGTGACATTGAGATCGCGCAAGTGCAGGAGAAGGGGGGGGGAGGGGAAACAGTGGGGGGGAGGGGGATGGGGCAGTGCAGCGCATAGGATAACCAATAAAATAAATAAGGACAATAATATAAAGTGCAGCCAACTGGTGGCAAGTGCAAGGGTAAGTGCAGATATCAGGTGTCAAGTGCTGGTAGGGGGTTGTAGGGATACAGAAACAGTCCCCGAGTGCAAGGGTTGCCAGGGGGCACGGCAGGTGTGCAAATGGCCAGGAGGGGACCTGGGCCCGAGACCAGAGGGTAGCCAGGTAACCAGTGCAGTTTCAGTTTCAGCCAGGAGATCAGCAGGGGAGAGAAGGAGAGAAATCACAAGCAAAGAGGAAGGTCTTGAGGTGCCTCTGGAACCGGGGATGGTTCTCCTCAAGTTTCAGAGAGGCAGGAAGGCTGCTCCAGAGGGAGGCCCAACAGAAGAAAGATCTACCACCAACTCCTTGCTTGGAGAAGCGACTGACCCTGAGGGAGTTTGAGGCGGATGAGCGAAGAGCTCGAGAAGGAAGATATTTAGGAAGAGAGAGTTGAAGGTTTTGAGGCCCCAGGAAGGCTTTGTGGCCAGTGCACAGATGTCAGTCCTGGAGAGAGACGATCCCTGGGCTTGAGGCCAAGGACAAGTCTCACAGTCCTGTTTTGGATGAGTTGCAGAGGGCGGAGAATAGAGGCAGGCAGATTGAGAAAGATGCTGTTGCAGTAGTCCAGCCTAGAGAGAACCAGAGCTCTTGAGACCGTGAGCTTCTGGGGGAAGGAGAACGGAAGAATACCTCCAAGGAGATGCAGCTGGTAGTGTGACTTCTTAGAGACGTCAGAGATGTGAGGAGAGAAGTAGAGTGTGGAGTCGAAGATGACCCAGAGGTTTTTAACGTCACAGGTGGGAGCAGGACGAGGGCCAAGAGAGGCCAGCCAGAGAGTGACAGGAAAGGAGGGAGCAGGTGTGCCAATGAGGAGAATCTCGGTCTTAATGTCAATTAAGGCAGAGATAATTGGCGGCACACCACTCCTGGATAGCAGACAGACAGTCAGCGAAAAGAAAAGAGGTGGCGGAAGGGAGCCTGAAAATGAGCATAGTGTCATCCGCATAGCACTGAAAGTTGGGGCAGAGAGCGGCAATGCGGTGGGCAAGAAGTGCCAGGTATTGGTTGAAAAGCTAGGGAAAGAGGTTAGACCCCTGGGGAACACCACAGGTAGAGATAGAGATGGAGGAGAGGAAAGACCCAGGTTGGGCCTGGGGGGGTTAATCGGAGAGGAACAAAGTCAGCCAAGCCAGGGCCTGATCGGTGATACCCAGGTTATCACAGAGACCGTTGAGCAGGATGGCATGGTTGACCGTGTCAAAGGCAGAAGAGAAATCAAGTAAGATGAGGACACAGGGGGTGTTGTGATCAAGGTTGGAGAGCAGGACTTCACGGATGTTCAGGAGAGCAGTTTCCATGCTTCTGGCAGCTCTGAAGCCAGACTTATGGTCATGGAGACAACCAACAGATTCAGTGCGAAGATTAAGCTGGGAGATGGCCAGCTTTTCCAGGAGTTTGCCCAGGAAAGGAGTGATGGAGATTGAGCGATAGTTAGCCGGGCAGGAAGGGTCGGCATAGGGCTTAAGAAGAGGGTGCACAAGGGAGTGCTTCAGGGGGGAAGGGAAGACTCCAGTGGCGAAGGAGTGGTTGCAGTTTCCCAACCCCAGCATCAGGCAGTGTCAAGCAATTAACCTGAACCACACACACCTGATGGCCATTTCCTTTCCCCACAGGGATAAAAGGAGGTGTAAAAGAGCACAGTACGAGCAAGGCGAGCACGGCAGACAGCACGACGAGACGGCTAATCAGGTGTGGCAGTTCAAGAGAAGGAGAAAGCAGAAGGAATCGAGAGGATGGCAAGGAGAGAAGCGACCTTGCCATTTTCGTCCCAGGCCCGTGGAACCTTCGTGGAAGAGAGCCTAAAACCGCGAACAATAGCACAAGCGTCTTGCAGCAGATGTCAACGTTACAGGGGGCAAGCCTACGCCAATAAGCAGGAGTGAGGGACGCTCCCGCAACTGTGGTACTGGCCTTGACTCCAACAAAGAGGCAAGCCAAGCAGTTCATCACAGCCGGTGAGTCGAGGGGCAAACCAATAAGAACCGGGCTGAGTTCATTGATAATCGCAAAGTGACAAGTTTGAACCAAGTTCGAGGAACTTGAAAGAACTGTGAAGGTGTTCAGGGGAGACCAGCTGCAAAGGGAAACTGGCACCATGTGGGTGCTAACTCAAGAGACTCTGGTCGATCCCCATCTGAGAGAAACTACAGACCAGCAGGCCATAAGAGAGCCAGCGGATTAGGTCAAAGTGGTCATACTGAGGGTCAAGCAAAATCCCTGTACAATCATAACACTTTCATCTATAAACTTTGCGAAAAAAGGGAAACTAATCCAAACAAGAATTGTGAATACAAAAGTTAGCAAGAGTGAACCTGACCAAGGGATGCTAACGAGAGGGGCAAAGTCTAAAGTCCAGAGAAACAGTGTGTTGACAGACGTGTACAGGGCTGAGGGATGTCCACTATGAATTGTTTGGAAAGACAATGAAAGGGAAGTGAATCCCGCTAAGGAGAAGAGAAGGGTCTGAGCCCGACCGAGGGAGATCCAGAGATTCAAGAGGGGTCCGAGCTCGACCGGGTGAGATCCACGGGTGAAGCGCTCACCCAAGTATTGACAGTCAAGAGGTTTCTGAGCCTGAGGCAGACCCAGGGGTGAAGCCATCACCCAGGTACTGGCAGTCAAGAGGGGTCCGAGATTCAGGGGTGAAGCTATCATCCAAAGATCATAGAGAAAAAGAACTGAAATGTCATCTGTAGGAATACAGTACATGAGGGTCAGCGCCCAGAAAAGGGGCACCCAGGGGTGAAGCCATCGCCCTACGTGAAACTGTGGTAAACAATAGAGAACGGTCAGCGCCCACAAGAGGGGGACCCAGAAGTGAACCCATCACCCAGCGAGCATTGGAAACTGAACTTTGTTTGTTTGTTAAAGGAACTTTTGTTTTGCATATTGAACACATAAGGCCCCCGAAGGCAAGAGACTTTCAAAGGAAACAAGACTTGACAATCGACGGTCCTGAGAACTGCCACTGGAACTGTCTTCTCGTGCTGGAGAAGCTCGAGGCTGTACTGTGCTCCACGATTCCACCGTACCCAATGCTCAAAACGTGGGGAAGGGAAATCCAGGCTACTGCATCTTAACATATTATTTGAGAACACTTCTTTCTTTTCTTGAGAACTATCCCACACCCCTTTTTGTATTAATTGTAAGGTTTGGCAATATGTTTTTAGTATAGGCCCTTTTTATTTGACAACTCCTCTAGGACTGCCTTATTTTCATTTGATGGTCGACGCTTGCTCCCAACCTAGATTTAGGTTTAGAGTGGGCGTTTTTCCAACCTGCATACAGCATTAATTGTTCAATAAACACCCTTGAACTGTGATCACTTGTGTCTGTCTTACTTGTTACCACCATGAGTTCCTTACAAAACATTGGGAGTATTTAAAAGTGTGCATGCTATTTTCTGTGGTTTCTTTTAAGTAAGGACTTATGGGTGCAGACCATAAGGCTTCAATTGGTGCAATAAATGTTGTTTCTGTTGCAAGTTGTTCTTTTCAAAATAAAATTGTGATATGACCAATATCTGGTATAGTTGTAATGTCATTAGTGCCAACGTTTATTTGAACATCCTGGTGGCTAGTTATTTGTGTGTTTTTCTGTTCTTTTTTGCATTCCTTTTTTGAGGAATGTTTGTGGTATTTTTTTTCCCTTTAGGTTTTTGTTTCTTTTACTGCTATATTTTCATGCTTGTGTTTTCCTGCTGGAATGAAATAAAGGATACATTGTTTTTTAAAAGAAAATGTTTAATGTATTTTTACATTTTAGGATTAACATACAATTGCTTTTGTTTTTTGTGAAAAATGTAAATTTGGTGAATGTTTTTATAATAAATTATACTTACAAGATGTATGATGTGCTCTTTTTTTTTACGTCTTCTCATCTTCTATTAATATTGATGTTTCACCTATACAAAAGACGACGTTAAAATACAAAATGTTGTGCTGTTTACTCTACACACCTGCATGTTATAATAGTAAAGGCATAGGATGCTACTGCTAACGTTTGTATCAACATTTTGTATATAATGGCATTTGTGGTACGCTAGCGCCTACAGACAGATTAACATTTTGTTGTATATTGTGCTATTAACAGTATCCTAGTGGCATTATGCATATTTATTATCTAGCATTACAAATATATCTGAATGTTGAGTACACCTTTGTTGAAGCTATGCAGCATATGAAGTGTATTGACTCATCCAAATCTTTCCTGTACACACCTCTACTTTATAATAGTAAGGACATTAGATACTACTGCTTGCATGTATCTTCACATTTTCTATTTAGGAGTATTTATAGTACGCTGTTACCTACATCAGTACGAACGTTTTGTATATATTATATTTTGTATATGGTGATATTAATTATATGCTAGTGCCTGCATTTGCATCAACATATTGTATAAAGTTCTATTAAAATATGTTAGAGGGTAAACATTGGTATTATTTTTTATTTAGCATGATAAACGTAGCTGAATACACCCATGTCCTAGAATTGTAAGGGTATGTCGTGGTGCTGCTTAGATTTGTATTAACATTTTGTGTATAGTGCTATGTTTAGTACGCTTCTGCCTACAGAGAAATTAACATTTTCTATATAGCGCTATTAACAGTACAGTAGTGGCTACATCTTTATTAAACTTCAGGCAGCATTACAAACATAATTGAATTTTGCATACACATTTGTTGAAACTATGCAGCATATGAAGCGCATTGACTTGTCCATCTGCTTACTGTACACACCTTTACATTCCAATTGTAAGGACATTATATGCTACTGCTTACATGTGTATTAACATTTTCGATCTAGTACCATTTATAAATACCAAAAAAGTAGGGGCGTAACTGTGTGTAGTGTGCTCAAATTCCTGGAGTCATGTCAAAATGCAGCAGAAAATACACATGAGGTTCCCCTTGATACCTCAAAAGGTATTAGACAATAGGAGTTGGTGTGTGTACTTTTACTGCGCAAGCAGACTAAAAACTACAGTAGGCAATACTCAAAAATAAGTTTCAAATCCCATAACATCATCAAGAAATATAGATGGAGCCGTCCTATATGTGAATGGTGATTTATTCCATGCACAGCCAACATGTGTTTAGACCAATCGGTCGTTCTCAAGGCTGTTATTGATATAGTTAAAATAATTCGATCAT
Organism: Ambystoma mexicanum; assembly: GCF_040938575.1. Lineage (NCBI taxonomy): Eukaryota > Metazoa > Chordata > Amphibia > Caudata > Ambystomatidae > Ambystoma > Ambystoma mexicanum. The sequence continues at coordinate 224,864,658 of NC_090939.1, read as the reverse complement.
CATCAACAAAAAGAAAAATAATAATAATAATAATATGTACATATACAGTTGTCGGTGTGTGATGAATTACAACCATCAAAACATAGGTGATACAAAAATATTGTGCAATTGTGCAAGTAAAAAATATTCAGGGCAGATATACATTGCAAATAACATCAAAACGGGTGTAACACCCATAGTCAGGCACGGACAATCATGAAGGGCAAGAGCAGGAATGGGGGAATACGTTGTAAAATTCCTTAGCACATAATCATAGTTCATTTACATTACATAATAAGTTTATCACTTTGTTAGAATAGATCGTTATCAGTAATTAGTGTCATTGTTGTGGTTCAATCCAATCAAAGTAATCCATATGGTGATTAGTGGAGGAATACCCTTGTATATGAGCATTGATGAGACCCATTACCAAGCATAAGTGTACCTATTGTGCATGTTACTAGTCATGCAAAATGAGAATGCTGGTAACTCACCAAATATTTCTGGGGATGAGACCTACAGATTTGGACATGAAATAAAGGAATACATTCTAAGTATACAGAATAATTCAGAGATTCTTTAGGTAGTGCAAAGTTACTGGTTCTGAAATGATTATTACTTAGAATAAGGGCAAAAGATTCTTACAATAGTTCGTCTTTTGCAAAACTTCTTAGGTGAATTGAGTTGGTTAAATTGTTGAGTTGTGGGGCCTCTTTCATATACCACTATTCTAGACCATCTTAGTTCGGGGCTTAAATGCCTGAAAAATATGTCGATATTTCTATATTGAGTGCTCAGTTGGCAACATAAATATAATAAATAAGCAATGATATGGAGAGAACTGGTGGTTAGGCAGTAAGGCACAATAACAACGGAGTTGCCCTTTCTCTCACCTTAAAATGTGTCAAAGTATGGCGCAATGGTCTGTCTGTTTCAAAGAATCTTCATTGTATTTATGTGGTCCCAATACGTAAAATAACAAAATGATGGGAGTTCTATTAGCCCCAAAGTTATGTCCATGAATGGTCAGTAAATCTCAAGCATGGCAAAGCCATACCTTGTAATCCGTGTTCCAGGGATAAATCCCAGCCGAATGCCTGCAGAAAATGTCCGCGCTCGGCCAGGCGAGTGATGTTTACACCTCACCAGAGCGTCTGAAGTCACAACACGTAAAGTCACGCGCATGCGCACCGACGGAAAATGACGTCAGGTGCAGGCACGAGTGATGTCGCAGAGCAGAACACACTTTGAAATTATGGTTTGTTGGTATCTGAAATATAACAAACCTGATTAGGTGATAAGTTGTATAGTTGGAAATATCTTTTATGTGTAAGTAAACTACTTTAGGGACGATCATGTAGTTAATTCATAAATAATGTGTTAGAGCAAAAAGAGAAAAGAAATATGTAATGGATATTTCAACAGAGATGATTGTAGGAATACTCCTGATCTCTAGATATGGATTGAGTAGCAGATCTTTGTTCGAGGTCTTGTAAATGCAGTAGATGGAACAAGAATCCCAAGCCCGAATGCTCAATGTATCTGATGTGGGGTAACTGGAATGTGTGATGGATAATAATATGGTTGTGATAACTAATGGACTGAGATCAAGTACTGAGAGTGTCAGATGTGTTGCGTATAGAACCGGGGTGATGTTTGGATGCGTCTCAACAAGGCATTAACTAGGTCATGTTTTACAGATAATTACTTATCAGATCACACATTATAGATAAGGAATACGAATCCAAATCATAGGAAAACATACATTTCATTATCCGTGTTCAAAACATGTTGGACACATCATAAATTACATATGGTTTAGGCCTCCAGTTGTCTCAATCTGAGCTTCAAATCTCCTCCTCTTTTCCAATGGATGCCTTCTTAAGGCCAATGAATTTTATATCATCAACATTGTCCATCTGATGACATTCCTGTCAATGAGTGGCTGGTGGCAGCAAGTGATCCTGTTTTTGAAACTACTGAGATGTTCTCGAATTCGGATACGTAGCTGCCAATTCGTGCTGCCCACATATACCTTCAGGCAGACACACATAATTGCATAGACCTCATACTTGGTCCTGCAATTTATGAAATCAGTGATCATGGTTTTGATACCAAGCTGAGTAGTGAATTCTCTAGAGTCTGGGTATGCATCCTTACATACAGTGCAAGTTCCACATTTGTGGAATTCCTTCACTGTTTTCAACCATTCTGATCCTTTGAATTTGGAGTTGGCAATGTGTGATGGGCAAAGTCTGTTTTTCAGGGTTTGTGCTCTTGTGTATACAAATGAAGGTTTCTCACTGAGAAAAGGCAATATATCACCATCTAATTTCAGAAGATCCCAGTGTCTTCGTGCAATATTGTATAGCTTGTGTGCATCGGTAGAATATCGTGTAATGATGTCTATGTATTTCCTTCGTGTTCATACTGCTTTGTTGGAGTTGTCAAGTTTGAGCATGTCTACTCTCAGCTTGCTGTCTGTTTTGGTGCATGCTTTGGCTATAACATCGTCAGAGTAGCCTCTTTCTCTGAATCTTGTGGTGATGAGTTCACTTTCTTATGAGAATGATAAATCAGTGCTGCAGTTGCGGCGTGCCCGACAGAATTCCCCAGGCGGGATATTCATAAAGGTAGTTTTACGATGGCAACTGTCAGCATGTAATGTACGGTTGACCTCAGTGGGTTTACGAAATGTCATGGTCTCAATTTTCAACTTGAGAAATGTAGATGATTACTGCCTAACCACCAGTTCTCTCCATATCATTGCTTATTTATTATATGTATATTGCCAACTGGGCACTCAATATAGAAATATCAACATAATTTTCAGGCATTTAAGCCCCGAACTAAGATGGTCTTGAATAGTGGTATATGAAAGAGGCACCACAACACAACAATTTAACCAACTCAATTCACCTAAGAAGTTTTGCAAAAGACGAACTAGGGTAAGAATCTTTCACCCTTATACTAAGTAATAATCATTCCAGATCCAGTAACTTTGCACTACCTAAAGAATCTCCAAATTTTTCTGTATACTTAGAATGTATTCCTTTATGTCATGTCCCAATCTGTAGGCCTCAACCCCAGAAAAATTTGGTAAGTGACCAGCATTCTCATTTTGCATGACTAGTAACATGCACAATAGGTACACTTATGCTTGGTAATGGGTCTCATCAATGTTCATATACAAGGGTATTTCTCCACTAATCACCATATGGATTACTTTGATTGGATTGAACCACAACAAGAACACTAATTACTGATATCGATCTATTCTAACAAAGTGAGAATCTTATTATATAATGTAAATGAACTATAATTATGTGCTAAGGGATTTTACGTCTTATTCCCCCATTCCTGCTC